>NC_141693.1:1786430232-1787030232 GCF_964263255.1 Lissotriton vulgaris
CCGTATTCCATTGTGATATTCACCAGCGCTGTTGCGGGATGGCCTTCACTCCCTCCTGCACCCAACCGTGGTTGCACAATTGATAGATGCCTCCATGTTAGCATGTGGAGCATACCTAGAGGATCTGGAGAAAAGAGGCCTGGGTCTCCATCAGAGCACATTCTCATCCAGGGGATACTCATCAATAGTCATAATCTATGAATAATCCCCGCCCATGTGCGGGATCCCGGAGCATATAGAAAATACATATAAATATATATGTATATATATATATGTGAAAACATATATTTGCAGCCTAAAACATTTCCTAACTGGCAAAATTGCCGCAAAATTACATAAATTAGCATACATACAGTAGTACTCTCCCAACCCCTAAGGAAGAAAGAGAGCAGGAAAACATTTGTATACAACAATGCTTTATTGCCATAGGAGAAACCTGTAATTGCAGGCATTTGCCAGTAGGCTGCAGTAGAGTATAAAGCAACAAAGAAAAACTGACACCATGCATTAGAGTAGGGGTACCGTGCCTTTAAGACCTGAAGGCAACCCCCTGCTCCCATGATGCACCACAGGTGACAGTTGGGTCAGTTCTTTTTTACGGCTCCTTCTGTGAGGATCCTGGAGCTTGAGCTCTTCAGTTTTCAACTGAAATTGTGTTTTTGAAAGAATTTTCTCTTATATTTCGACATTTTTGGGATTAATAAGGCTTCTGATTTAATTTTCTGTGGTAACCCACAAGAATTTCCTGTCAGAATGCCTGCTCTGTTCCGGAAATGTCCTTCTTGTGACAGAAAAATGGCTCTGGCTGACCAACATTCTGTGTATATTGTTTTCCTACTATCTGCACACAACCCTGATCAGTGCCATCACTGTCAAACGTTTACTAGCCGAACTCTTCGCGACAGGGAGAGAATTCGACTTCATGCCATGCAGGAGATAGACAAAAGTCACCAGGTGGGTGCTTCTACAGTCCCCAGATCTTCTCCTACAAGCAAGCATGGCCAAAAACTGCGTCATTCCACTTCTCATGTCCCCAGGAAGAGGAAGAAAGGTCTAAGAACTCAGTCGAGGTCGCCGTCGAAGAGGCCCAGATCATCTTCACGACGTCGAAGATCTCCCCCGCAGCCAAGTAAGTCGGCGTCGCGGCGCCATGCTTCGGGCTCGAAGTCCATGGCTGCTACCACATCTAAGTCTCCGTCGAGGCTTCCATCGACGTCGAGACACTCTCTGCCGCCTCGGAGGGGATCGGCGTCGAGAGCTAGGACGGCATCCAGGTCGCCGCCGGTTGGCGGGCCGCCGTCGAGAGGGACTGTCAGATCCCATCCATCGACGTCAAGGAGGTCGACGCCAGGGCGACGCCAGGAAAGGTCGCTGTCGACGCGACGTCGAAGAAGGTAATCGTCGACACGACGTCGAGAGTCGTCGGCGATACGGTGTCATGGAGCATCTCCATCTGTTCGACGTCGAGGGAGATCGGCGTCTAAGTCTTCGGATCGACGTCGAGGCTTTCGCCGTCGAGGGATCAAGTGACGGTAGTGGTGTAGTCCCCTGGTTCCGGATCTTCAGGAGGCAAGTCATCATCTCCTGGTTTTTAATATCGTGGAGATCTCCCCGGAACCTTCCCCCAGATCTGCGGACAGGTCACGCAGTTCCGTGCCTCACCATCCTCAAGGGGCTGTATCTGGAGGTCAGAGTAGCCCGGGCTCGGGTTACTCCCGCACATATTCTCCGTCTACGGCAAGAACGCCGGCCAGACCGTCTAGGTCTCCTCGGAGTCCCAGGATTTCACCCAGGCCAAGATCTCGGATCAGATCACGTTCTCCAGTACGGCCAAGTCACCTGTCAAGCCAAGCTCTCCAATCCGTCCAAGACCGAGGTCTCCATCAAGACATCGCTCTAGGTCCAGGGACCGTCCCAGCAGGAATCGTGACAGGCCCCATAACAGACGGCGTACAAGATCTTCCACACGGTCGTCTTCGACTAAGTTGTCTTACCGAGATTACTCTCCAACCTTCTCATCTACGCCTCCTTCCAGAGTCTCTCCAATTGACGACATCGCGACTTTCTCCGATGTTCTGGGCAGGGGAGCAAAAAAGCTGAACATTACGCTGCATACTCCAGTGGTTCCCACTTCTGTGATTTTTGATACCCTTCATCATCGCACAGCGCCTAGGCCTCTACTGCCCCTGGTCCCCGGCCTCCTAGAACCGGCTATGGCTACTTTCCTCACACCAGCCGATCTGTTCCATCTCGGATAGCCAAGAAGTACAAGGCCCCTGCAGAGGATCCCTTGTTCCTCAGATCTGATCCTCCTGCGGACTCCATTATTGTGGCGGCTGCCATGAAGTCCCATGCAGGCTCTAATTCTTCCTCAGTACCACCTGAAAAAGACAATAAACTTATGGACTCTTTTGGTAGGAAGGTATGCAACACCTCCTCTTCATTTATGAAGGTGGCTAGCGCCTCTGCCTTGCTTGGAAGGTACTACAGGTCCCTTTGGGACTCCCTGACTCGCTTTACAGACAAGCTCCCCAAGGAAGATCGTCAAGATTTTCTGGAGATTATACAGGAGGGAGGCCTTGTAGCCAATCAGGTTATTAGCGCCGCAGTGGATGCCTCTGACCTTGCGGCCCATGGCTATTCCAATGGTATTTGTTCCCGTCGTTCGGCCTGGTTCCGCCTGACAGGGCTCAAGCCAGACGCCCAGAAGATTTTGAATCTGCCATTCAATGGGAAATCTCTGTTTGGACCACACGCTGACGACGAAATGTCCAAAATGAAAGCTGAGATGGACACCGTCAAAGCGGTGGGATTAGAAAAGTGCAGGGAATTCAAGAAACGCTTTTGCCAGGGAGATAGGAGGTCTTTCCAGCAGAGGGTTCAAACCCCTCCGTGGCAATCCCAGTCTCAGCAGAAAACGCAGTTCCAGCAGCGTCGTCCTGGCAGAGGAAGAGGTGGCAATAACAAGCAGCAGTCTTCCTCCAAGCAACCTCCTAAGCCCTGAGCCATTGCTTCCTCCACGTCTGTTCGCCACTCCGGTGGGAGGGAGTGTTTCTCATCATCTGGTAGAGTGGGAATCCATTACAAAAGACAGATGGGTGCTGACTATTGTGCACCATGGTTACTTGCTGAGGTTCAAATCTCCTCCTCCGCAAGTCCTCCCTCAGGCGCGACACCTTCCCCGTTTCAAAAGTCAATTGCTACAAGACGAAGTCTCCGTCCTCCTAAAGAAGATGGCCATAGAGTAGGTTCCCTCTATTCACAGAATCAAGGAGTGTACTCCCGGTATTTCTTGGTTCAAAAACAAGGAACTGTCGAAGAATACAGGCCCATTCTGGATCTTCGTATGCTGAACAAATTCATACGAAAAGAAAAGTTTTGCATGCTCGCCCTGCACCAGATCTTCCCGCATCTTCATCAGGGAGACTGGATGTGCGCCATCGACTTGCAGGACGCCTACTTCCATATACCAGTGTCAGTCAAGCATCGGAAATTTCTAAGGTTCAGATCGGACGCCGTCACTACCAGTTTCGAGTGCTGCCTTTTGGCCTGAAATCTGCACCTCGGACATTCTCCAAGTGCATGACGGTGGTGGCTGCTTTTCTTCGCAAAAGAAAGATCTTCGTCTATCCGTATCTAGACGATTGGCTGTTGAAAAGCTCCACTCCGACGCTGCTTCAAAACCATCTGTCGTTTTGCCTCAAACTGATGGACTCGTTGGGCCTTGAAGTCAATCTGAAAAAGTCAGTTCTCAACCCTTCCCAACGGATCCACTACCTGGGTGCTTCTCTGGACTCACTACAGGCAAGCGTGTGTCCTTCGGAGGAGAGGTTGTCATCTATGCTCCTGAAGGGTCGCCTTCTTCTGGACACTCACGCCCCTACAGCCAGACAAGTGTCCTCTCTTCTGGGATCGATGGGCTCGTGCATTTACATTGTGCCCAATCAGTGGGAAGACCGGGTCTTGCTTCCTCAAGAAGCCAGGGACTCGATCAGATGGTGGTTGAAACGGTCCAATCTCCTTCAGGGAGTTCCATTCCATCGTCCTCCTCCATCCCAGTCAATTGTCACGGATGCCTCCCTTCAAGGCTGGGGCGCTCACATGGACCGACTCCAAGTTCAAGGCCTCTGGTCCGAGGTAGAGCAAGGCTACCATATCAACTTCCTGGAGCTTCGAGCAGTTCATCTGGCTCTCAAGTCTCTTTATCCTTCTCTGCGCACCAAGTACCTCCAGGTTCAGACGGACAACACGACAACTATGTTCTATCCGAACAAACAGGGAGGCACAAGGTCAGGAGCCTTGTCTCTGGAAGCACAAGCCATCTGGCACTGGCTCCTAGCAAGGGGCCTGTCCCTCGTGGCAGTTCATCTACCAGGAGTTCAAAACATTCAAGCAGACTGCCTAAGCAGGGTCTTCGTAGAAGCGCACGATTGGGTGCTCAACGAGGAAGTCGCGCACAAGGTTTTTTTGGTGCTGGGGCGTACCGGACGTAGACCTGTTCGCAGACGCGGCCAATGCAAAATGCCCCATCTTCGCGTCCAGGTTTCCCCAACAGGGATCTCTGGGGAACGGTCTTTTGATCAGCTGGTCGCAGACATTACTCTACGCCTTTCCTCCCCTGCCTCTGATCCCGGCGGTGATCCAGAAGTTCTACAGGACCAACACCAGGATGATCCTGATAGCACCAGAGTGGCCACGCCAGTGATGGTACCCCGATCTTCTACAGCTGTCAGAAGTTCCGCACCGGCGCCTACCATGCCGTCCAGACTTGTTGACCAAAGACCAGGGGAAGGTGTTTCACCCCAACCTTCTTTCCCTTCGATTGACGCATGGCTCCTGGGGTCATCCAGTATGGACATTTAGACCTCCCAGCAGACTGCAAGACTATTCTTAAAGAATCAAAACGACCCTCCACTAGGAAGTCCTATGCTTTCAAGTGGAAGAGGTTCTTCTTATGGTGTCATGAGCACTCTCTTGACCCGGTACAAGGCCAAGAACAGGTGATTCTTCCATATCTATTGCATTTAGTGAGATCAGGCCTGAAATACCCCTCCATCAGGGTTCATTTAGCTGCAATCACAGCATATAGGAAGACTCCTAAACAGACATCTTACTTCCTTATGCCTGTAGTTAAAGATTTCCTAGAAGGTCTTAAAGTCTTTCCACCGTGAGGTCCCCCTCCCCTCCCTGGGAGCTTAATATCGTCTTGACTAAGCTGATGAGTGCTCCTTTCAAGCCTATACATAAGGCCTCTTTGCAGCACTTGACCTGGAAAGCTGCTTTTTTAGTGGCGATTTCCTCGGCCCGTAGGGTCAGCGAAATCCAGGCCTTGTGTTGTAAGGAACCTTACACAGTTTTTCATGCCAACAGGGTGGTCTTAAGAACGCACCCAAGTTTTCTGCCTAAGGTAGTTTCAGACTTTCATATCAACCAGTCTATTACCTTACCTACCTTTTTTCCTAAACCTTCCACTCCCCCGGAGAGGTCATTACTCTCTCTAGATCTCCGGAGGGTCCTGAAGTTCTACTTATCAAAAACCCTTCCTCTTAGAAAGTCTGACCGGCTTTTTGTTAATTATGGCAGTACTAATACTGGCCTGTCACTTTCCAAAAGGTCAATTTCTCGCTGGATTGTCTCCTGTATAGCTTTAGCTTATCAACTAGCTAACAAGACCTTGCAGGGTAGACCACATGCACATTCTACTAGAGGGAAAGCTTCCACTACAGCTCTCCTTCGTAATGTTCCTATTTCTGAAATTTGTTAAGCGGCAACTTGGCGGTCTGTCCATACCTTTACCCGTCATTGTTGCCTGGACTCAGATACTCAGGCCGATGCCAGAGTAGGGCAGGCCTCGTTAATCTGTATTTGCAATATATGTCTTAGTCATTCTGTGAAGTTTTTTACTTCTTGCTCGTCCGCGAGACTTTGGGTATGAGCTTGCTAATCCTTTCATAGATTATGACTATTGATGAGTATCCCCTGGATGAGAAGGATTAGTTATTTACCTGTAATCCTAGTTCTCATCCAGGGGTATACTCATCAAAGTCATAAGCTCCCGCCCAGCTCCCCGGACGAGCAGATTTATAGAGTTATGAGATGTTTTATTGTGGATCTCCTCAGGTGTTATGCACTTCCAAAAAGAACTGACCCAACTGTCACCTGTGGTGCATCATGGGAGCAGGGGGTTGCCTTCAGGTCTTAAAGCTCTAATGCCTTAAAGTCAAGGTGTCGGTTTTTCTTTGTTGCTTTATACTCTACTGCAGCCTACTGTCAAATGCCTGCAATTACAGGTTTTTCCTATGGCAATAAAGCATTGTTGTATACAAATGTTTTCCTGCTCTCTTTCTTCCTTAGGGGTTTGGAGAGTACTACTGTATGTATGCTAATTTATGTAATTTTGCGGCAATTTTGCCAGTTGGGAAATGTTTTAGGCTGCAAATATATGTTTTCACATATATATAAATATATATACATATATATTTATATGTATCTTCTATATGCTCCGGGATCCCGCCATGGGCGGGGATTATTCATAGATTATGACTTTGATGAGTATACCCCTGGATGAGAACTAGGATTACAGGTAAGTAACTAATCCTTCTTCACATCAGTCTGTTAGAGCTGTGTCCAAGTCGGCTGGCACTCAAGGCCTACCATCCTCCAGCCAAGTTCAGTCAGTCCAGATCTTAACAGACAACACAACTGTGATTAGGTACTTCAACAAGCAAGGAGTGGTACGGTCTCACCCTCTTTACTTGGAAACATTGAGACTATGGCCTTGGGCACACTGCCAAGGGTTCTGGATCACCACCAATCACCTAACAGGGTCTCTGAATGTCAGAGCTTACAGCATGAGCTATTTCTATCTTGCCAACCACGTTTGGTGTCTTCTACTGGAGGTTGTCCGCAATATTTTCATCCAGTGGGGAACTCTTCAAGGAGACTTGTTCTCCTCTTCAGAAAATGCCTAATGCCAGAAATTCTTCGCCCTCCAATATCCATTGATGAGAGCCTTGGGGCCGCGTTTCAGTTTAGGTGGAACTTTCAACTGATTTACGCGTTTGCCCTTTACTCTTGATTTCTAAGGTTCTGGGTAGGATTCGCCAACACCTGACCCACGATGTTCTCATTGCCCCAGATTGGCCAAGGAGGGTGTGGTATGCGGACCTTCTGCTCTTCTCCTCATGACTTCCCCCGTAAACGTCCCATCAGGCCAGACCTTCTCTCACAGTTGGGGAGCAAAAGGAGGGTTTCCCACTACATCTCCATGGACTCCACCTACATGCTTGGAGACTGAGAGAGGACATCTGAGTTCCTTTCAGCTGCCAGCAGAGGTGGTGAACGTCATCTTGTTAGCACGTCACCCGTTCACTAAATTTGCTTACTGTGGTAGATGAAGCAACTTTGTTGTATAGTTTGCAGAAAACAATGTAGATCACTTGCAGGCAAAGTTGTTACAGATCCTCCAATATGCACTTTTCCTTGCACAGAGGAGTTGTGGCATAGGCACTGTCGATGTATTTGGATGTGTTATCAGCATTCCTCTTTCTGCCGGATCAGCTGTCCTTTTCAAATCGCCCATTTTTATGCATTTTCTAAAAACGTTGACAAATATATAGCCTCCAATTCCTTTTTGTTGTTCTCCAGTAGAATCCCAATTTGGTTTTGACTTTTCTAATGGGTACTCTGTTTGAGCTCTGCATAGTATTTCCTAAAGGACTTTGACTTTCGAAACAGTGTTTTAGGTGACTATTACCCCAGCCAGACGGGTGAGCGGGTTGCAAACTCTTTCTTCCCATCCTCGTTTCACCTCTTATTTATTCTGATATGTTGGTGTTGCGAAACAAGGCTGCTTTCCTAACAGAAATGGTGACTCCTTTTGACCTAACTTATTCATCACCCTTCGAACTTTCTATCCCTTGCACCATATTACTAAGCAGGAAACTCGATTGCTTAGGTTAGGTACTAGGTGAGTGGTCATTTACTATCTGAACTGTGCCAACGACATACGCCTGGATGACCAGCTGTGGTTCTTTGGTGCCATGAATGCAAAGTGGTGCAGAAGAGGACTCTTTTGAGGTGGACCATCCTCTGTATCAAGACCTATTATGACTTGGTGAAGAAGGAACCTCCAAAAGGGATCGGAGCCCATTCCACCAGGGCCAAATCCACTACTTCTGTCTTGCCAGAGTACCAGTTGCAGAGATATGCAAGGCAGCTATGCGGTCATTCCTTCACAGCTTCACCAAGCATTACTGCCTGTATTCTTGTGGGACACCCCCGCGCCGCACGGCCACCAGCTGCTGCGTGTGCCCCATTGCCTTGCCCTCTGCCTCGCTGCCTGCCTCGCTGCCGGCTGACGCCGCTGTCGTCTGTTTTGTTTTTGTTTTGTTAATCATTTGTGCTTGCTTAACCAGTATTTTCTTCCCGTGTTAGCGTATTTTGTTTTCCATTTGTGCCTGTTATTTTTTGTCAGTTTCTGCCCATCTTAGCGTTCTCCTTCTGTCTGCCCGCCTACCTCGCCGCCCTCCGCCTTCCCTCCCCGCTCCCCGCTTCCCGCCACCACCGCTGACCCCGCCCCTTTTTCCATTCTGTTCCCTCCCCGCTCCCGCCTCCCAGCTGCCCCGCCCACCCGCGCACTTCGCCTTATATGGCGACCGTGCGAACGCGCAGCGGGCGCGCCGATTGTGCGCCGAAGGCGCGCCAAAGGTAAGCCCGTCTGCGCCCGGACCGCGCCCAGTGCCAGGACCCCTGGACCTCGAAGACCCCGACCGACCCGCCGGACGTACTCAGCCGCCACCCTCAGCGCACTCAACACCGGCCGACGCCCAGAGTGCCACCAAGCCACACCACGACGCACCCACGGACCCTTCAGCTGCCACGCCTGCAAATTCACCTGCATCCGGACCTGCCTCGCACCAACACCCGCCAAGTCAAACACCAGCAGCACCCACCTCAAGTGCATCCTGCTCAACACCCGCTCCGTCCACAGACACGCCATCGAACTCTGGAACCTTCTAGACGCCACAGCCCCTGACGTTGCCTTCCTCACGGAGACCTGGATGAACGCCTCTTCAGCTCCCGACATCGCCATCGCTATCCCAGAGGGCTACAAGATCGTCCGGAGGGACCGCAACGCCAACCAGATGGGAGGAGGCATCGCCATCATCCACAGGAACACCATCCGTCTCACGACCAGCACCGACAACACCCTGACCACCACCGAACACCTGCATTTCCAGATCCACACCGACCCGAACACCACCCTCAGAGGCACCCTGATCTACCGACCTCCGGGACCACGCACCCAATTCAGCGAGGACATCGCCGACTTCGTCAGCCCGCATGCCCTCCCCTCCGCCGACTACATCCTCCTGGGGGACCTCAACTTCCACCTGGAGAACAACGACCGCAACACCAGCACCCTGCTCGACAACCTCGCCAATCTTGGACTCAAGCAGCTGGTGTCCACCCCCACCCACCTCGCCGGACACACACTCGACGCAGTCTTCTCTTCCAGCACAGACATCGACTTCAGCCACGCCACAGAGCTTCAATGGACGGACCACAGCTGCGTCCACTTCACCTTCAAGAGAACGACGACCCACCACCACCAGCAACAGGCTGCCCGCAGAAGCTGGAACAAGATCACAGCAGACCAGCTCGCCACCTCCCTGAGCCAGCACCCTCCTGCCAGCTCAGCGAACCCCAGCCAGGCCGCCGACAACCTCACGAAGTGGATCAGCAACTGCGCGGACGAGCTCGCCCCGCTGAGGACCCCGCCCAGCAGACCCGGCAGCAAGAAAGCCCCATGGTTCACCGACGAACTCAAGAGCTCCAAGAAGAACTGCCGAGCCCTCGAGAAAGTCTGGAGAAGGGAACCTACACCGGACAACAGGACCTCCTTCAAGCTTGCCACCCGGAAGCACCACCAGCTGATCCGCGCTGCCAAGAAAACTGCATTCAAGGACCGGCTGGACAACAACGCACACAACTGCAAGGAACTCTTCAACATCGTGAAAGAGCTATCCAACCCCAGCGCAGGAAACAACGACATCACCCCATCGCAAGACCTCTGCAACTCCCTCGCTTCATACTTCCACAACAAGATCGCGGACATACACAACAGCTTCAACAACCAACCAACGCACACCAAGACCGAACAACCACCCCCCACCACCACCCTCCACGGCTGGACCCCGATCAGCACCGAAGACACCATCCGCACGATGAACTCCATCCACTCCGGATCACCGACCGACCCCTGCCCTCACCACGTCTTCAACAAGGCTGACGCTGTCATCGCACCCCACCTGCGAGACATCATCAACACATCCTTCGACACCGCCACCTTCCCTGAGAGCTGGAAGCACGCCGAACTCAGCGCTCTACTCAAGAAACCCACAGCGGACCCCACCGAACTCAAGAATTACCGCCCCATCTCGCTCCTCCCGTTTCCAGCCAAAGTCATCGAGAAGACCGTCAACAAGCAGATGGCCGCCTTCCTCGAGACGAATGGATCCCTCGACCCCTCACAGTCCGGCTTCCGAGCCAATCACAGCACCGAGACCGCCCTCATCGCCGCCACCGATGACATCCGAGCCCTGATGGACAACGGAGAAACAGCGGCCCTCATCCTCCTAGACCTCTCCGCGGCATTCGACACTGTCTGCCACCGCACCCTAGTACAGCGCCTCAGCAACGTCGGAATCCAGGACAAGGCGGTGGAATGGATCATCTCCTTCCTCGACGGAAGAACACAGAGAGTCCGCCTACCACCGTACAAGTCAGAGGCCACCGAAGTCATCTGCGGCGTCCCTCAAGGATCCTCTCTGAGCCCCACCCTCTTCAACGTCTACATGAGCCCCCTCGCGGCCATCGCACGCCAGCACAACCTCAACATAATCTCCTACGCCGACGACACCCAGCTGATCCTCTCCCTGACCAACGACCCCGCCGCCGCCAGAGCCAACCTGCACGAAGGGATGAAAGAGGTAGCCGAGTGGATGACGACCAGCCGCCTGAAACTGAACTCGGACAAGACGGAGGTCCTCATCCTGGGCTCCTCACCCTCCGCCTGGGGCGACTCCTGGTGGCCTCCCGCCCTGGGCACCGCACCCAAACCGACAGACCATGCACGCAACCTGGGCTTCATCCTGGACTCCTCCCTCTCCATGACCAGGCAAGTCAACAACGTCTCCTCGGCGTGCTTCAACATCCTACGCATGCTACGGAAGATCTTCTGGTAGATCCCCACCGAGACCAGGAAGACCGTCACCCAGGCCCTCGTCACCAGCCGACTGGACTACGGCAACGCCCTCTACGCCGGTACCACCGCCAAGCTCCAGAAGAGACTCCAGCGGATCCAGAACGCCTCAGCCAGACTCATCCTCGACATCCCACGAACCAGCCACATCTCCGGACATCTGAGAGACCTTCACTGGCTCCCCGTCAACAAAAGAATCACCTTCCGCCTTCTCACCCACGCACACAAAGCCCTACACGACCAAGGCCCGAGCTACCTCAACAGCCGAGTCAACTTCTACGCTCCCAAACGCCACCTCCGATCAGCCAACCACGCCCTCGCCGCCGTCCCCCGCATCCGAAGAGCGACTACAGGAGGAAGGTCCTTCTCCTACCTGGCCGCCAAGACCTGGAACTCCCTCCCGACCGACCTGCCCCTGACCCAAGACCACCTCTCCTTCAGGAAGAAGCTGAAGACCTGGCTGTTCGAGCAGTAGCGGCACCCCCCCCACCCCCAGCGCCTTGAGACCCTACGGGTATGTAGCGCGCTCTATAAATGTCATTGATTGATTGATTGATATTCTATAGAGGCTGATTTGGTAACTTTGCTAGATCCGTCTTGCATGATTTACTCATTTAACCATCTATTATTGCCCCTGCCCCTCAAGCAGATTATAGCTTTGTATTCTATCCTATAGATTAGGTATCTACAGGTAGAAGTATCTATCAGAAGAAAAGGTTACTTACCTGTGATAACTAGCTTTCTGGTGGATACTGTGTCTACCTGCAGATTTCTTACGAACATACCCTCCTCCCCATTTCATGAACAGTTATAGGGAAAGTTAATATGATCCCAGCTCATGTTCTAGTCCTGCACTGCTTTATTTATTTATGGAATTTTTAATGCGCAACTAATACCCAAGGGTGTCAAAGTCAGTCCGTCCACTCACCTCGAAGGCATGGAAAACAATGGATGGAAACTGCCTTTATGTTGGGGTGAGGGCAGTATGGCTCCTGTGAAGTCACCAGAGGTCTTTCTGGTATTGATTCGAAGCCAGTGCCCATGTTAAAGATTTGCAGTTTCCTGATTCAGCCTGATGCCTAGGGTTAATTTGCAGGTAGCTATAGTGTCCACCTGAAGATAGGTACCACAGGTAAGTACTTTTCCTTCTGCTCTTTCACAAAGCACCCACCCACACTCTAAGTAAGTTTGCTTCAGTGGGTGAATCTCCCCCGTATACTTTTTTGCTGCAAACATATATTTTTTTTACTTTTTTTTTTTTAGATTGATAATGCCCTGGCAGCTTTCTGAACAGCAAACTTTTGCACAAACCATTACAAAATAAACAAGCATTTACAAAGCAAAAATTCTAGAATCCAAAGCTAGACATCTCTTTGCCAATCCTTGTTGTTCTGTGGAAACTCATTTTGTATAAAATCAACATAAAGTACATTCAAGTTATGGCCTCTGATCATGTTACTCAAATTACCATCCCACAAGGAAGCCCGAAGCCAGAGGTTTCCAAGCCTGAAACTTATTTTATTCGGGATCACCAGTTAATTATTATAGGTTGCATATCTGTTGTGAAAGGTAAAAACCAACATCAGAGAAACAAATGTTCATTTCCCACTATTGTATCCTACCTACCCTAAATGTGAAGTGCTCTGATACCTGCTAGGGTCATGTTCGCGCTATACAAAACGTTATAAATAAAATTAAAAAAAGAGAAAGGCTGGCATATGTTGATGACAGGAGTTCTAGAAGGGCAGCATGGCGATTCAAGGGTCCCTTAAACAGTGCCGCAAAAAGCTCAGAGTGGTAAGAAGGAAAAACTTTGGCTGCTGAGTTCACGGTGCCTCTGGGATTATATTGCTACCATTATTTCCTCTCTGTTGTGTGGCACGTATCAGTTTTTTGGAGCTCTTAATCTGTCAGTGGGGAAAGGCTTATCTCGCTGACCGGCAGCACTGCCCACAGACTGATATCTGGTTTATGTTGTCCTGAAGGAGCCTCATACTTCCCAGTGAAAAGGTCAGAGTAGAACAGACTGGGAAATGTTGCTTGACAGGTGGTGTGCTTTAGTCAGGTAGCCTCAGCTCCTATTCTGTGTCCTCTGGGAATTGAAAATGTAAGTCCTAGATTCATAGGAAGTTGGATATGTTCATCTTGGCTACTCCTAAGATTCCTAAATGTTCAGGACAAGCTTCTCCATTGCCAGACCACTGATTGCAGTGGAAAAAAAGGCTTTTCAACCTCCTCTCTCAGCCATGTGTCGCGTCCGGTCCTAGCCGGACCTGCTGGAGGTTCTTCCAGGATGCCTCAAGTCCTGTGTTGCTGATGGATGGACTTATAAAGTTAGCTTCCGTGACTCAAGTGAATATCTTAAAATTTTGGCCTTGGAGAGTCACAAAAAAGCAGGTGCCAATGTGTGGGCTTTACTATTAAAAGACAAATCCGTCCTTGGTGTGGCCTGGCTGTCAACGACTACAATTTCCTGTTAGTGTCCGCTCCTGTAGTTGTTTCCTTGATTAACAGCATTCAACAGTGAACCAAAAGCTCTATTTTCTATTTATGCAAATGCTTCATTCCTTCCGGCAATTCTCTAGGCTAGAGTGAAACCTATTTAGAAGTCACAGATGCCTGTCTGACCAGACCTGTTTTTAGCTCCAGACCAGAGAGGCAGAAGTTAACAGCGCTTCTAGGATCCGCTGTCCTGTTTGGTGAAAGAGCTGCCCTAGTAGATGGTATGTGATGTCCAATGAGATGAACTCGTATCATTACATACAGAGGATATCCTATATGTGGCTGAGACAGTAAATGTTATATACCACGTACCTTGCTGCCGAGGGAGGAGCGTGCTGCATTGGCTGCCTAGCGGACCAGCTGTTGCCCTTACGACTCGCCGGACCCGCTTCGCGGGTCCCGCAGCGCGTCGGTTGTTGAAGGACTGCCAGAGGAGCCTGTGAGGAGGAGCGCGGGGCAGGCAAGAGAACCAGCGGGGCTGCGAGCTAGCAGGGGACTCCAGTGACCAGGAGCCCCTGCGCGCCCAACTACCAACACCTGGGCTGCTCTCCCCGCTGGCCACGCCCCCCCGCCAACGGACTAAAAAGCTGCTGTTGCCCATCTGCCTGTGGGACACTCTACCACGTACCTTGCTGCCGAGGGAGGAGCGTGCTGCATTGGCTGCCTAGCGGACCTGCTGTTGCCCTTACGACTCGCCGGACCCGCTTCGCGGGTCCCGCAGCGCGTCGGTTGTTGAAGGACTGCCAGAGGAGCCTGTGAGGAGGAGCGCGGGGCAGGCAAGAGAACCAGCGGGGCTGCGAGCTAGCAGGGGACTCCAGTGACCAGGAGCCCCTGCGCGCCCAACTACCAACACCTGGGCTGCTCTCCCCGCTGGCCACGCCCCCCCGCCAACGGACTAAAAAGCTGCTGTTGCCCATCTGCCTGTGGGACACTCTACCACGTACCTTGCTGCCGAGGGAGGAGCGTGCTGCATTGGCTGCCTAGCGGACCTGCTGTTGCCCTTACGACTCGCCGGACCCGCTTCGCGGGTCCCGCAGCGCGTCGGTTGTTGAAGGACTGCCAGAGGAGCCTGTGAGGAGGAGCGCGGGGCAGGCAAGAGAACCAGCGGGGCTGCGAGCTAGCAGGGGACTCCAGTGACCAGGAGCCCCTGCGCGCCCAACTACCAACACCTGGGCTGCTCTCCCCGCTGGCCACGCCCCCCCCGCCAACGGACTAAAAAGCTGCTGTTGCCCATCTGCCTGTGGGACACTCTACCACGTACCTTGCTGCCGAGGGAGGAGCGTGCTGCATTGGCTGCCTAGCGGACCTGCTGTTGCCCTTACGACTCGCCGGACCCGCTTCGCGGGTCCCGCAGCGCGTCGGTTGTTGAAGGACTGCCAGAGGAGCCTGTGAGGAGGAGCGCGGGGCAGGCAAGAGAACCAGCGGGGCTGCGAGCTAGCAGGGGACTCCAGTGACCAGGAGCCCCTGCGCGCCCAACTACCAACACCTGGGCTGCTCTCCCCGCTGGCCACGCCCCCCCGCCTATCACACAGTCGCAGTATCAAAAGGAGCGCCGGACCCCCGCTGCGCGGGAGCGCGCGGGAGCGACCGGGAGAAGCCCGGGACAAGGGCGGGACCGTCTTAGGCCGTCAGAGGCCGAAGGAGGCCGGGCTGGGCCCCCTCTCTTGATTTCATCGTGTCCCAGAACCAAGGTAATGCCCTCCCCCACACATCGGGATACCCCCTCAAAGGAGGGAGCCTCTAGCTCCGGGACCTTGGATAACTATTTTAAGCCCAGCAAAGGTGAGGCGGACACGGGCGGTTCACTTGAGAAACGCAGGGCGGAGCGGAGGCGCTCCATTGAATCTATGAAAAATAGGCCCTTGATTGACATCAGCCCATGCCCTACCACTCAAGAAGGAGGTGTACTAATTAGCAGCCCAAACATCCCGCCCCTAGAGGATTATCCTCTTTTGTTAAGGGAATTCCCCCTCACTCCAGGGATAGCACCTGCACAGAACGTTGAGCTAGTCCCCCCAGAGATGTCTCACTCACCTATCACCTTGGTAACGCAAACTCCACCTACCCAAGTGACCAACAAGAGTAAGACCAAAATAAATGTGGCGGTAGAGCTGCATAGGCCCCCACCTAGTAAACGTGCACGGAAAGCAACAGGAGGGCGGGGGAAATCTAAAATATCTCATTTGGATTTTGGCAAGAAACGGTCAAATACTGTTCAACCGGGGAAGCACTTGGAGATGGTGCCTCCTACTAAGCTCTCCAATATCGGTATTAATGCCATCACCAAAGATCAGGAGGGCACTACGCTAAATCCAACTAATCCACTTCCTGCCAAAGGGAACATTGAATTTCTACTCCGCTCCCTTTTACAGCCAATCACCGACAGCTTAAAAAAAGTCGAGATTAGGCTCACTCTACTAGAAACCTCTCTCACCACCTTGAGTACTCTAGTAAGTAAGCAGACCAAGTCAGTGGAAATCCCCCCCCCGGGTGCAGAACCTCCCAAAGAAGACCTGGCACATATTGCCAGCAGAGCCCCCCCCAGAAGCATGCCACCTGCCCCCCCGTTACAACCCCTTATGGCCATCCAAACCCAGGCACGGCATAATAATCAAAGCACCAGACTCACCCAACCAGTGGACTCAACCCCACACAGCTCGCAAACAGAGCCCGCTGGTATGCACCAAGGCCAGGTCAATGTTCCTCAACTCACGCCCGTTTGTCCAGCTCCCAGGCCACGGAGGCCAGACCTCCCACCGGAGGCCAATAGATTAATGGTGGTTCTAGCGGGTGCCCCCCACCTAAGATCCGGGGAAAATGAGGATTACCAGTCTCTCAAGAAAAAGGTAATCAAATGGCTTAATTGGAACCGACCCCTGCCCCCCCAATATAACAATGAAATCATCATGGTAAGAAGGGTTCCATGGCTAGGGAAGACCAGGAAAACTATAGTGGGGGACTGTATTATGGTAACCTTCAAAGATCCAGGGACGGTCCAACACATTTGTAGAGGAAGGAACCGATCCCTGGATTCTACCATACAGACCCTCCCAGTAACTTTCTTCTTCCCTCCGATTCCCAAGCGCCAGGCCCCAATATATGATGACTGGATAAGGGTGGAACATAGACGCAACCATAATGGCCCTGCACAACTCCCTTATTTTCAGCCACCAGACACACCCTTCTGTGATTTCAATCGCTTTAACTGCCTGGATGGCTTGGATGGGGTAGACTGACTTATTGTTCATAAGACAGAGCCCGGGGTTTTGAGCCCCCATGGGTCGTTCGATCATTCCACTTTTTCCCCAGGCCCAAGTTCTGGCTCATTGATCAATTCTTCTGCCACAGCTTACGGCAGAATTGAATTCTCCCGCCTACCTACTGATGGAGAAGTTCCTGCTGAGGGGATAATTTTGGCTCCCCCCCATCCGGGAGAAGGGGACAGGGGTTTTACGGTGTCACATGTAACTCATGCTACAGGCCTTGCAACACAGGAGGACCCAGGCCTGACCTTTTCCAATCTTTGCACTTTGACACCGCTCACTCCTGAACATCTGAGGATAATCTCCTGGAATATTGCGGGACTAATAAACAAACTGGAAGAGCCGACCTGGGAAAACTATATAGAAACTGGCGACATATGCATGTTCCAGGAAACCTGGGCGAGAGAGGACATTGGACACCAAGGCTACACATCTTTTTTCATTCCAGCAAGGTGGGAAGGTAAAGGCCGCCCTTCTGGGGGCCTTGTGATATGGGTTGCTGCTCATCTGGGCTGTGTGGCATCACGGCTTCCATGTAATTCCGATGACATTCTGGTGGTCTCACTAACATGGCCAAATAAAGTAAATCTCCTGTTGATTAACATCTACTCACGGCCGACGGGAAAGGCAAAAGAATCACCGACTTTTAATGAACTCTCGATCTTTTTATCTGAACTGTCGACTGATTCTTATTATGTGGTGGGTGGGGATTTCAATTCTCACTTTGAGCCACTCCCCGGCCTCCAAGAAGGGTTCTTATCAGATGAAGAAGCTAGGTGGGCAGTACCTGAGGTCGATGTTCTACCGCCGAAGGCCTGGACCCCTTTGGCGCTGCAAATTACTGCCCTTACCTTAAGGTACGGACTTAGAGCATGTAATGGGAGAACTAACTCGGACACACCGGGCAAAAATACCTACAACCGCCGGGGAAGAGAGTCACACCTGGACTATGTTCTGGTCCAACTAGCGAGGTGGTCCACTATACAAGATTTCAGGGTAATAGATAGGCTGGACAGTGACCATAATGCCCTTGAGTTAGACCTTGTTCATCCAGCTCCCCAGGGCCTAGCGACTCAGGAAGAAGGGAACCGCCCCACGCTTCTCATAGATAACAGCAGGAGAAGACTCAGGTGGGAGCAAATGGTCACAAGAAAGGAAAAACTCCCAATGCTCTATGCAGAGATTGCCCCTATCCTGGAAATTGTGGGGGACCTTGATAGTGTGACAAGTGAAATAGACACAAGGAGTAAAATGTCTGAGGCCCATAATGAGCTTATAAAAATAGCGGCACCCCACTTCACATGTAAAGTCCGGAAGACAAGAGAGAGGTGCCATGGCAGAACTCAATGGTACAATGCGGCATGTAGACGTGCCAAAACAGAACTCCTCGGAGTAATAAAGGAGGGCAAAGGAGGGGAACGCCTGAAGCAATGTAGGCATGCTTACAAGAAACTCCTTGCTCATGCTAAAATAGAATGGGAGGAAAGGCAGTGGGAAGAACTCACCAGGGCCCTAGCAGTGCAAGACCAACGCCTGTTTTGGAGAATGGTGAATGGGGGATCAGGGAGCTTACACTCGGCTGTGGAGCCCAACATAGCTCCTGGAGTGTGGCAGGCCCACTTCCAGTCCTTATACAGCGCTGAGCCCGGAGAACTTCCTGTGGTGATCGAACCAGTGGGACAGGGCTCCCAGGCGGATCAAATAAGACTAACTGAGGTCACTGCTGCCATTTCAGGCTTGGCATCAGGGAAGGCCCCTGGGCTGGACGGGCTACCGGGAGACCTGTACAAGCAGGAGCCCACCGTCTGGGCGCCCTACCTCGCTGCTCTCTTTAATGGCATTCTTGGTGGGATGGAAATCCCCAGTACTTGGCTGGGGGCTGAGGTGGTCCCTATCTACAAAAAGGGATCCCCCCTCCTCCCAGCCAACTACAGACCAATTAGTCTTATCGATGTAGCGCAGAAGTTGTTCGGCAGGGTCCTCCTGAATAGGCTCCAGGAATGGATAGAGGAGGTAGGTGCCCTCAGTCCATACCAGGCAGGTTTTAGGAAAGGGGTATCGACTGTGGACCAGGTCTTCAGATTGAACCTGGTCTACTGGAAGTCAGTGAGGTTCGAGGGTGGCAGTTTGTACACGATATTCGTGGACCTACGAGCCGCCTTCGACCTCGTGCCCAGGGGGAAACTTTGGGACATTCTGGCAGGGATGGGCGTACCACCAGACATCTTACTGACTCTACAGAGGCTGCACCACAACAATTATGCCCAGGTAAGGTGTGGGAGGTCGGGGGAGTTGACTGAGAGATTCCCCGTGGGCAGGGGGGTAAGACAGGGTTGTGTGCTTGCACCGACCCTGTTTTGCCTCTTCGTCAACGGGGTAGTCGCTCATTTGAACGCCACTGACCACACAGACGCCCCTAAATTAAATGGCAACAGCGTGCCCGCAATAATGTTTGCGGACGACACGCTGTTGGTATCCAAAACTCCCATGGGCATCCAAAGGATACTCGATGCCTTTGTGGCCTTCTGCCAGGATAGAGGACTGGAAATCAATGCCATGAAAACCAAATACATGGTATTGAATCCAAGCCCAAAACAACGCCCGAATCCACTCCTGGGAGCAACACGGCTGGAAAGAGTAGCCACGTTTGAATATCTCGGCGTGACACTCAATGAAAATATGACCTGGGGGACCCATCAAACCAGAGCCAACCTTAAATTAGTGCAAATTTCTGGGGGTATTTCCCGGATGATGACCGGCTCAACTTATCGCCCATTGGGGGCCCTAATTCAGATATACAAAGCACAAGCCAGGGGGGCGATCTTGTACGGGGCTGAATTGTGGGGCCATACTCCTTGTCGGAATTTGTCAGTCACGGAAAACAGATTCGTAAGGCAAATTACCGCACTCCCTCCCAGTACCCCACTTCTCCCCCTGAGGCTTGATTTAGGGCTACGGCCTCTCGCCGACGAGATAAGTCTAAGACCCATAGCCTTCTGGCGCAGGCTGTGGAGCAGTGACGATCTCGCCGACTATAGGGCAGAACTGGCCGAAATATTGAAACACCCCAAGGCGCTCAGTATCCCCTGGATCCAAAATATCCAGTCAGTTTGCACAGATCTGGGGCTCCCCGAATTGTGGACCAAACCTGCAGATACAGCACCCGGAATCTCTAAGAGATCCCTGGCGAATCTGTATCACGAACATAAAAGGGAAAGGGCTTTAGCTTCCCAGACAGAGGGGTCCCTTTCCTCCAAATTCCTGCAAAATAAGGACCTCTACGCATTTGAAAAGGCTTTTGATCCCATACACCCGTTCTCACTAGAAAGCTATTCCTTCAGTGGAGATACGGGACACTGCCTTTGCGCTCCTTTTCTAGTACCTGGTCGCAGGTCCCTTCTACTAAGTACTGTCCCCTTTGCGTTGATAAGGAGGAAAATGATCTGCATGTGATTTTCTTCTGCCCAGCATACGCGGCAGCCAGAAAGTACTGGCTGCTGCCTTTGATCAAGAACTTGGGTGGCAGGGAATATATGCCTATGTACAGGATTTTAAAAAGTGATGTTTCCGGCCCAATTGTCTTTGCCCTTGCTAAATTTTTTACAAATGTGTGGTACACACGTAACCGTCTTTTAAAAAATGCTGGGTAGATTGATGAACTGTCTTATTTTTTAACATGTGGATCTTAAATCATGCACTGATGTTTTATTATATCTGATGCAATCATGTGATTTTTAATTTATGTGTATCTTTTATGACCAAATGGTCGAAATAAAGATTGAAAATGAAATATATTGGATATTACTCCTATTCCTTATATTCTGTCAGTATGCCATGTTTAGCATAAATTGGGAAGAAATCTATATTATAACCCTGATTTGTACATATTGATTTATGGATTGCAGTTTAATATAACAGGAACTTGGCCCACGTGCATTAGAACTAATTGTATGATCACCAGATTACACTGTTTGAGGTCAAATACTTTTGTTTAATAGGCATAGAAAGATTAAGTGATTTATTTAGAGTCACAGGCTGTTGACCGACGCCAGGGCTTTAACCTTTAAGTCGTATCTTCGCCTGATACCTCTTATCTGCATGGGAGCTAGTGCCCCGATTAGAAAACTACAGGTTTTTGGCCGTTGGTACACAGTAGGGATCTGTACCATAGGTGATGGGTGGTATAGGTCAGATAATAAATCATTTGAAGTACTGCACAAGGAATAAAAACTTACACAAACTGAAAGATTGATATATGCAGCTGAGGTATGTACTGTCATCCTATATCTCTAGGTAGAGAGCAGACTTAAGATGGAAGCCCTTTGAAGCACAGGATATTGATGCAATCTTTAACTCCAAAGAGCATTTTTGAGGCTTTGTAAGACCCTCATTAATATTACTACAGTTGTTGTCTCTAGTCTGAGGCCAAAGACAAAGGCTGATGTAGGAGATATATATGCAAGCAAGAGGTAGGCATTAAAGAAAGACCAAGGGTGGTTCAACATAAATTACTCAAGAGTATTGTGCCTCAGAATGAGGCAGTTAAAATTGGGAAATGGAAGTAGACCTATACTTCAGATGCAAATCGGGGAATCTGCTGTACACAATGTGGCAAAAACAACAAGATGATGGAAACGTTTCAACTACTCGCCCCCAGTCAATATATCGGAGTTTAATCCATTGTTATTTTGCTCACTATGCGACTCCTGTTTGGACCCAGCCATATGCAAATCAGTCTTGACCCTGTTCCTCATGGGAACAGTCCAGCCCGAACTGCCAGGCCAGGTCCGCCCTGGACCGGAAATGAGCATCCTGGGACCGGTTTCGGGATCTTACCCCTCATCTGGGGCTAGCTTGAATCCAGTGGCACAGCGAGCAAGTGACCCACTTCTCGGCATACCCTTGGCCACTTAGGGCGAACATAGCAAAAACAACAAGATGATAAACGGAGTGCTGAAACATTTCAACCACTCATCCCCAGTCAAGAGATCTGGCTTTAATCCATCATTCTTTTGCTCACTGGGCCACCCCTGTTTGGACCCAGCCATATGCAAATCATTTGTTGCTGCAGCACTTTTTTCTCTAATTGGGATGGGTATGGGACTCTTGAGACCAGAATAGAAGCCCATTCTGGTAGCATTTATCTGATAGATAGCCACGTCTTATCCAGTCATTAGATTTGAGTCAATCCACTATGGGGCAAGTGTTCCTAAAAAATGAGAGAAAGAAACTAATCCTCTACAGCCAATTTTGGCCAGAGCTGTACTATGTCTAAAAATAGGTGGATTGAAGGTGATAATAGGCGAATTCCTCCTGTTGGAATAGGTGCCCTCATACACCATTGCGGGTGTCGTGCTTCATCATCGTGCAGTGCTCCTCGTGGGGCTGTAGTCCCCAACGGGCCCCACCCCCTGCTCCCCGTCCCCCCTATTTTTGAAATTTGGTTTAGATTTGAGTCTCCTGCTAGTGCAGATGTTTTTTCTTTTATTCATCCATAGATGTTGGTGTAGGGACTATTTTAGAGAAGCAAAAGTTACTTGTAATACTTGTTTTCCATCTTTACTGTATTCGTGACTGAGCCGTCTGCCTCCCCGTAGAATACTGTCACCACTTCTCCCAACTTTACATTTGAGCCACCACCTTGTCCAGTTTTTTTTTCTTTGGTCTTCTGGATCTGTGCACAAGATGGATAACTAGGATTACAAGTAAGTAACATTTAATTCCTACTTGTGTCTAATGTACAAATCAGAGCAACATGTTTTATTCACCACTTGGTGACATGGGGGCCAGTAGTTGTGAATAGAGAGAACCTTTGGTCCGTCTGTAAGTCACCATGATCATGATGGTAATAATTTCCCTATTTAAATTTTCCACTAGACACAGTTTCAACCTCTCAAGATTTACCTGCTTCAAAAAAATCTGCCACGGCCTAGTTCCTTTCGGTGTCTAGTAAAATAATTGGATGTGAATGTGGCAAGTGGAAAGGTGGTAATTGATTTTGTGGTTAAAAACAACAAGGGGACAAGGGGTTAGAATTTATTATTAAAATGTATGCTGATTCAGGTCTCCAACCCCAGTGATCCTCCCGTATGATGCCCAATAGAATTATCAGTCTATAGTCCAGAATAGATCCTTCAAAAGAGAATTATCCTCTGCCTGCAGGTTACCTTTGGTTGGAGATGACTCCCAGCTGGCACCAGTCTCAAGATAGTAAGCTCTTTCAGACAGCTCCCCCAGGTAGGAATGGTATAGTTCAATTAATTTATAGAAAGCTTAAAAAGTCCCTTTATTTTAAGTTAAGGTCATACTTTTACAAACTACATTACAATATACATTTTTGTTCTTTCTAATAGATTTAAAAATATGGTATATTAGTCTTTCAGTAGGCATTCCGTAGACAGTCTTCCTAAGGAGCCTTGAAGTTGATTGTTCATTTCAATAATCCCTCTGTTAAGGAATCTAGCTCTCTGGAATGTAAACCATAGTAGCGTCAAGGCCAATAGAGCATGAACAATGTTTTTTCCCCGTGTTACTTATCAGTTTGCCCATATCTCTGCACCATTCTTAATTGAATACATTGATGTATTAAATCTTCTTGGTTTCCCAAAGCATGTTTTGGTATTCCAAAATAGCAGTTTTCGTACTTAAAATCATAAGATGTACCTAGTTTGTTTCCATTCTTTTCCTTGTAGAAGTAACACTTCATTAGGCATCATATATCTTTTTTTATTGTCCACCAGGATATCACTCCTTTCCCCACCCAAATAACACCTGCACATTCTGCCTTCGTCAAACTTTTTCTGTCCCTCTTGTGCATATTGTGTTTTTTATCGTTCTTTTCTTTTAGCCTTGGTCCTTGTTACTTTTCAGTCGTTGTTCTACCATGAAGCACTTTTTCAGATGAATACTAAACGCAGATTGCTCACTTTTTGAATTCCCCCAGGCGGCAGACTGGATCCCAAGATTTTTCACAGCATTGTTCCTGCGCACCATCAGGAGGTGCCATGCTACTCCCTATCAACTTCGGTCTGCCCAGGAAGTTGCCATATATAAGTGCCACTCCGGCATGCTGATATCAGTTCCTTTCTTTCTGCACCTTTGAATGCAGATTCGGAGCTTGCTCCCAAACTTTCTTTTAATCTTTTGATGTATTTTGTTGCAATCATTTTATCACAGCGTTCAAGCAAAAATGCTGTACGAAAATGACAGGATTTAAATCTTCTAGGGGCTGTCACAAGCAGAAGTATGTCTCTGGTGTGTAGGATCCTTGCATGACTCCAGATCATGCAGGGATTGCACCCAGACGATGATCTGGTACTGCAAAGCTAAATGCTGTTGGAAGGTGTGCAAGTAGATAACACGGACCCACTCTTGGTCTCAAAGGCGTTCCCGGGAAAGATCTTAGAAGATGAAGCCAGATTCTTTGACTCCTCACCACTCTCAAATAGAGAGGGCATGGGGCCATCAAGGTGCCTCTCAGTCTCCTGCAAAGAACTGATTCTACAACTTATCTATATGCACACGAACTTCCCGGGCCATCAGTGATGCCGCAACAGATGGGAACTTTAGAAGGAACTGTATTGCAATTTTTTGGCTCCCTCTGGTGTGCCTCTGGCCCCAAGGATCCAAGGAGGCCTTCAATAGATTACAGTCGACAGATCCGTCTTCAGTGCAGTCTCCACCTCCTCACCACACTGAGTGTTCTGCCCCGACTCTGGAGCTGGCACCCCACCTGGCGTAGCAAACCACAATAGTCCCTGCCATGTCGATTCTTGCTGTCAATAACGGAGGAGGACTAGTTTGTTTTGTCCTCTGATGCAGCCAGTCCAAACTGACTGACAGAACACGGCCTTTATCTAGGAGCCGGCCGTAGGTTCTCCAAAATCTGAACTCAGTGGACTCAGCACCTAAGGAGACTGTTAAATTCCATTCAAATTTCGGAGTAGGCTGCAAAAGAACTGCAGTGATGACTGACAGACCGCAGATGGCCCAGCAGAAGACCCCTATCCATTCCGCGTCGAGAGGGCGTGACAGATGCATCACTACAGGGGTCGGTAGGTCGCCTGAGAAAGCTGGAGCTCAAAGGGCTTTGGTCTCTTGCAGAGACCTGGCTCCACATCAGCTTGTTGGAGTTGCAGTACATTCACTTGGTGTTCAAGTGCTCTGACCATTAATTGGAGGGTGGTTCAGGTCCTCCTCGGCAACACCACCAACATGTGGTATTGCAACAAGCAGAGCAGGGTGAGGTCTTAGGTCCTGTGCCAGGAGTCTCTGCGCCGCAGGCCTTGGCTGAGCCGTGAGGACGTACCCTGGTCTTGAGCCACCTGGCAGGATCTTTAAACACCAGAGTGGATGAACTCTACTCCTAGCGGGTCACGAACAGCACATAAACCTGGAGGTGGGAGGTGGCGCAGGGCGTCTTCTAGCAATGCAGAGTTCACTGGATCGATCTCTTTGCCACAGCTGAGAACATACCATGTCAACACTTTTACGCATTGGTGTTTCCATGAAAGACTGTATCTTGGAGACTCGTTCTGCCTAGAGAGGAGCTTGCAACTCTTTATGCTTTCCCCCTTCTACCTCTCCTGAGTTTTGACGAAAGTCAAGAATGACTGGGCACAAATCATCCTACAAAGAGTGTGGTACCTGGCACTTCTTGGCATGAGTATCTGTGCTCTGATCAGGCTGCCACTTCAGGAGGATCTTCGGTCGCAGCAGCAGTGCTTGTGCAATATACACCTCCATGCATGGAGATTGAACGGTGACAGTTGGCTGCTTTTGACCTTCCTTTATTAAGTAGTGGATGTTATTCTACCCACTAGGATAGGTTTATAGTTTGGTGTAGTTCCTACCATAAAGACCCATTGGAAGGAATTTTTTTTTGCATGAGCTTGGGACCCATACTGTGACTTAGCGTGGTCCCGATGTGGAGTCTTATGCTTAGCGAGGTATAGTTTCGCCTCGCATTGCCCCATGGCCTTTGGGTTCATGGATGCGCAGTTGGTGCAGGCCTTGGAGTTGTGGCTCAACCCTAGACACCACAAGCTGTCCGTTACAGATATCTGTTTGTAACAGTCCCAACAGGGCTTGAAGCCTATAGTTTAGGGGTGGCATCCCTTACACACTGGAAGTTTTTTGAGGTAGAAGTCTCAAGGAGACGAGGAAGGGAGCTCCAGATCCTCATCTGCTAGAGTGGAAAGAAAGTAACTGATGTTAGCGCATAGGAGTGGTCTCTATAAAGGCCCTGCACATCATTTCCGGAGCAGAACGACATCCATGCAGAGCTGCAAGGCACCACCTTATGGCGCACAGAGGTACTGCTGGAAAAGTTTACAGATCAATCTGTCGCCTTGGGAATATTCAAAAGGTGCGACCTGCAGCTAGATAGTCTCTACCAGAAAGAGCTTTACTGAAGGTAAGTAACTTGTTTGTTCTGTGCATCAAGGTTTCTGCCGTATTGTTGTTCATAAATTACAGTCCCTGTTTGTTTTTTCTTTTACCTTCTGTATGTTTTTTTGGGTCTATCCTCAGGGGCTGGGAAAAGAGACTTCCATTGACCTTTTTTTGCTTATCTTTGAGGTCACTATTTCTTCAATTTGAGGTGTTACTTTTAGCAGAAATATTCCATCAGCTTTAAGTTTTATATGGTGAACTGTTTTTATTCACAATATTGCTACGTACTGAGAGAATACTAATTTATTTGCATTGTGATGTTAAAAACTAGTTTGTCTATATCCATTCTTCAACTGTAAAATTAGCTTGTGGAGATTTTCCATGCTAATAACTACTGTGAATAAAGCAGCAGAGGTTCAGTTTTTCTGTTGTTGCTTTACATAGGAGCTCCATTTTGTCTGTTCGTTGTATTTTTCCGAAGTTCTGCCCTAGAGTTGCAGTATCTAACTATTACATAAATACACGGCAGTCTAACAGATAAACAACGCTCTTTTAGATATATGGTGATCCAACAGCTAAACAACGCTCGAGTACACAGTGCTGAAATTAGTATTTTATTGTCTTACTGAATGACAAATTAAATTTCATGACATGTCCTCTACTTTTTTCCAACCTATCTCCAGTATCTGTGACTTATTGACATGTTCTGTCTTGTCCTCATTTCTTTTAGAACCACCTGCGCTACAGGTTCCCTTGATATGCCCATGTCTCCTCGAACTTTTGAGTCCCTGATTCAGTTTGGCAGTAACGGGGAAGGAGCTGACTCCAGCCCAGCAGGTCAGTTTGGTAAGTATTTTGGCGCTACATTCCTTTGTTGTATCTTGACCCTGTTTATATTGCTGTTTCTTTACAAAACGAAAACCTCAGAATAAACTACCATTTTAATTTCATTATCTTACCTGTCAGTGTGGTTGATCTTGGGGTGGTGAAAGCAAGTGATTGGGAGCCTTTGACAGTCTTATGGATGCAGGTTCAGCAAATCTCAGGGAAACCAATCAAAATTATTGAACTAGACTGAAGCTCTTGGATTGCTTGGGCATGTTTAATAATAAATCTGCAGGTCGGTGGTCAAAAAAGGTTATTTTGTATATTAATGCTCAATTCAGAAAACAATTTATATTTCTGCTTTGACAAAAATAGCTTTTATTTTAATGATCAATTAGTTGCTTGCAGATGCTGACAAATTATTCAATTGATCCCTGTCCTTCTGCTACAAATAATTGTTGCTGGCCTGTTTTTTTTGACAATGTACTAAAACTGATTGGCAGATATGGAGTGTGAGTAAATATTACTGTAATTTTTTAAGAATTACCAGACCAGAATGTGTTCTATAACTAGTGGGCAGAACCCCAGGTAAGCACCTTCTCTTCAAAGTATTTTGATCCTTTATAAAATAAGATTTAGTGTAGGATTTCACCGAGATTAATAAAGCTTTGTTTGATGTCAGACTGGGTCTGATGCTAGAAGTAGGCTGTGGTTGTTATTCCCTCTACTTTCTGGTTCCCAAAAAGAGCAAATTCCTTCGTCCTATTCAAGGTCTGCAGGCCCTCCATCTCATCCTCAAAAAGGTGAAATTCTTAAATGCTCACGTTGGCTCAGGTCTTCTCTGCCTTGGACCCTGGAAACTGGATGGTACCGTTGGGCCTGCAGGACGCCAATTTCCACAATCCCATCCTGCCTTCCCACTGACGCTATCTCTGGTTACAGTAGACCACAAGCATTTTCAGTTCGCTGTGCTCCTCTTTGACTTTACTAGTGCCCCTCTGATGTTAACCAACGTGATGGTGGTGGTTGCAAATCGTCTGCGGAGATCATGGGTGCCAGTCTTCCCCTTTCTCGATGACTCGCTGTTGAAGGCGGGCTCATCCAAAGTTGTTAACTCCCACCTCCAGACACCTGACTCCCTCGCAGATGCTCTTTCATCAGAGCCATTTTGGACACAGTGCAGTTTGGGGGAATATCCTCTAGAGCGGTGAGTCCAGGATATTCAGGCTATGATACAGAGGTTTCAGCCTCTATCCTGGGTTTCAGTGAGACTGACTCTGAAGCTGCTGGGCCTCATGGCCTCCTGCAGCGCGCTTGTGACATTTCTGCGGTCATATGCAGGCTCTGCAGTGGGACCTGAAGTTCCAGTGGGCGCAGCACCAGGGGAATCTCTCCGTCATGGTCCAAAACTCGAAGTGAATTGTAAAAGATCTGAAGTGGTGGTTAATGAACCACAATTGGGTCATAGGCAGACTCCTCTCCCATCCTCACCCAGATCTGATGGTAGTGACAGATGCGTCACTCCCGGGATGGGTCGGTCATCTGGTAGAGGTGGAGATCATGGGACTCTGGTACCCATCGGAATCCGGATTCTACATCAACATGCTAGAGCTCCCTGCTACACATTTGGCATTGAAAGCCTTTCTACCATCCATCAAGGGAATGCTAGTGCAGGCATTCAGGGACAACACCACCGCCATGGGGTACTGCAACAAACAGGACGGGTGGCGTCGTCTCTAGACAAGGCTGGAAAAGGAGGGCATATCCCTGGCGGTTCAACACCTGGCGGGCTCCTTAAACGCCAGGGCTGACTAACTCAGCGGCCGATGCCTAGCAGATCACGAATGACATCTGTATCCGGCTGTGGTACAAGGTTTTTTTCAACAGTGGAGAGAGTCTTGGTTAAATCTGTTCCTCTCCACTGAGAACACGGAGAGGAACAGATGTACCGAGCTGGAGTTTCCAAGGCGGCACTCGCTCTGAGACGCTTTTTGTCTCGAGTGGAGCTCAGACCTCCTGTATGCCTTTCCACCCATACCACTTCTGCCTAGAGTTCTCAAGAAGATGAAGTACTTCTGGGCTCAAGTCATTCTTGTGGATCCGGATTGGGCACGGAGAGTCTGGTATCCCGAGCTACTAGCATGACCATCGATCCTACGATCAGGCTGCCCCTTTCCGGAGGATCTTCTGTCACAGCAACAGGGGAGGGTGCTTCACCCAAACCTGTTCACTCTCCGCTGTATTCCTTGGAGATTGACAGCTTTTGGCCTTCCTCCCGATATCTGGACCATCATCTTGGCGTCCCTCCACCAAGATAGTATGCGCCTGCAGAGGGAAAACATTTGGGGCATGATGTGCAGAAAAACATACTGACCCCCTTTCTGACCCTCTTTCTGAAGTGTTGCTCTTCATTTTTTCCCTTACCCAGCATTACCCAGCAGGGCTCTGCACTAGGCACTATTTAAGGGCAATCTTTCTGCTCATTCTGCCTTTTTGTGGCTGCCTGACCAACCCTCATTGTTCAAGTCCCCTATTGTACACAAGTTTCCAAAGGGCAATATCCATCTCTTCCCTCATTCACCATGTATTTATTATGCCTCAGTGGTACCTTAAACTGGTCTTGTTTTTTTTAATGTGTGCTTCTTTTGAGTCTCTCTATATTTGTCCTCTCAAGCTTCTCACACTGAAAACAGCCTTCCTTTTGCAAATTACATCTGCTTGTAGAGTGAGTGAGCTGAAGGCCTGATCATCTAAGCCGCCTTACCTCTCAGTCTATCCTGACAAATTGGTGCTTCGCACAAGAGACTCCTTTCTACCTAAAGTGGTTACCACATTTCATGTAGGCCAAGATATGACCCAACCTACTTTTTACGCTCCCCCACATCTCTCGAAAGAAGAGGAGGGACTCCACCTACTAGACCCAAAAAGAGCCTTGTCTTTCTATCTTGACCATAGAAAACTGTTCCAGATGGACAACCAACTCTTTGTGGGGTATGTTGGTGCGAAGAAAGGTCGAGCGGTGCAGAAGCAAACCATATCTAGATGTGTCGTGCCGTGCTTCAAAATCAACTTTGCACCTGCCAAGAAGCAAGATCCTGAAGGCTTGCAAGCTCAAGGTAAGGAATCTGCGGCTACAAGTCTCTTATCAGATGAACAAGTTACTTACCCTTGGTAATGCCTTATCTGGTAAAAACTATAATTAGCCACAGATTCCTTACTGACCCACCCATCCTCCCTGGTCTGCGAACGGATTTCAATGGACAGGGCTGACCCCTATCAGGGCCCTCGTTTTACACACCAGTGATCAGTGTACTTCATGGCTCTGTGCTTCTGGCATGGAAAGTCTTGAAAAGAAACTGATGTCTGCGTGCCTGGGTAGCGCCTATATAGGTTCTACGATGTCAGTTCCAGCGTGGATGACGTTGACGATGCACGTGGAGCCGATCGACACAACCTCCTGGCGTGCCACAATACTGCCCTTGAAAGGTATTCCCGATCCAGAATGCGGCACATTTCATCTTGTGGTGGAGCTCGAGAAAACAAAAAACGTGATTATTGTAAGATGACAATGAGAGAGGTGCATGAATTGGTTCATAGGGTCCCAAATATAGGACCCATAATCACTGTTTTCTTGAGTACTACCAGATGATGTAATGTGCCGCAATGCAATATTTACAGTGATTCTACTGCATTTTGTTTAGTTTTTAGGTGCCGCAATTGTGCTGCATACTTGATAAAAGCGAGTGAGTTTACTCCCTACATACGTTCAATTAATACTACATAACTAGTCACTCTCTGTAGTGGGGTCACGCTGACACCGGGGCCATGATATACTATTCGTCCTTATGAAAGCCTGGGACCTTGTAGGCCATTTATAGGGGCTGAAGCATGTCGACAGCTTAAGTGAAAGTCTTGGGGCCATAAAATCCTAAAGTACCCCCCATATATTTATTTTTAATCCATACCGACTTTTACCCCTAATAAAGAAATACCTTGGAGAGAGTGAGGTATTTGTAATCTTTAATTCCCCCAGTAGGATCTTTCAAGTGCTCCCGGAATGTCGGTTGAGCTCTCCCTGGCTTTTAGGGGCCAGGGCATACCCGATGATGAAGCATGCCACTGTTGGAGTGGGTGAGGGTCTGGAAGGGTGTCTCTCCTTGTGTGTGAAAACAGCTTGTGTTTGCAATATTAAAGTACATGATTTCCAGAGGTGCAGCTGTGTGAAACCTGTTATGTCTAGGTGTGAGGGACAGATCAGAACAGAATAACAAGGGACATTGTTGTTTAACCTTGAACATCTCATCATGTGCAGACTAACCTCTGAGCACAGCAAAGAACCTGCAAAGCAGACAGTTCTGTAGTAGGGGATCTCTGTGTATAGTCATAATCTAGTGAATAGTCCCGCCCATGTGTGCGGACCCCGGAGCAATCAAAAATAATCTCTTAAGTTGTCAAAACATGCAGACCTGCACAGACACTTAAGAGAGAATTTAAAGACAGATAATGCAGCCTATCCACAGGCTACACTGTCCAATACTTCAACTAGAAATTCCACCAAAAACCACACACAGCACAGCCTGTCCAGGGTTTTCCACAGAGAAAACCTTGCCTTTAACAGCAAAACCCTCTGGAATGATAGAGAGGAAGCAGTGGACAGACAAGCCCCATAGGCTGCCATTATGTGGCTCAAAACAGGATCCTGTGCCTTTAAGAGAACCTTCCAGAAGCCTCGCAGTATCCCAGAATGCAGTGCAGGTCCCTTTCACCTTCAGTTCTTTTTTCCGGCTCCTGCTAGCAGGACCCTGGAGCATTAGCTCTTCTTTTTTGAGTTTTTTCTATGCTATTTTTGTGATAATTTTGGATTTTTGTAGCTTCACTCGACGTCTTTGGCCTTTCTCTGCATTCTGCTGTGTTTTTTTAGCAGAGTTTCTGCAATTTTCTTGTCTTTAGACTATGTCTAGTCTGGCAAGTGCTTTGTCTGCAGCTGAACTAAAGTCCGAAGCTGAAGCTCACAGGGTTTGTACTCTGTGCTTGCCTGTGTCTTTTGACACCTGTCTTCTCTGTACCTTCTTTTCTAGGAGGCTTCGGCTCCCAGGTTTCAAACAGAGGAGTTTGAAGGCATCTTCAGCCTCTGGGTAAGGAGAGGGTAGGTCCTCTACCGAGTCCCATGCTGTGATCTCTGGGGTTCTCCCCAGTAAGGGCACGTCTGAGCTATGACGCGGTTCCGGTCTGCGTCGGGGCCTTCAGAGGGCCTCGACGTCCTGGAGGGCCTCGACGTCCTGGAGGGCCTCGACGTCATGGAGGGCCCCGACGTCATGGGGTGCCCCGACGTCATGGGGTGCCTCGACGTCATGGGGTGCCTCGACGTCATGGAGTGCCTCGACGTCATGGAGTGCCTCGACGTCATGGGGTGCCTCGACGTCATGGGGTGCCTCGACGTCATGGAGTGCCTCGACGTCATGGAGCGCCTCGACGTCATGGAGCAGTGATGCTCGACGTCATGGAGCAGTGATGCTCGACGTCATGGAGCAGTGATGCTCCTTTTGGTGGGCTCTGCTCTCTTCCATTGGGTCCGGACGTCACCGTTAGGGATGGCTCGGCGTCTCCGTGTTTGACACCGTAGTGACATTTTGACGTCTGAGTGTTGGTTGTTGTAGAGACAGTCACTGGTTTAGTGATGGTGACATCGTAGTGAGGTCGACGTCATGGGTTACAGCCGCAGAATACTGCCGGCGCTTGACGCCTAGGTCTTTTTCCAGGCCTCGCTCCGTGGTGAGCCTCTCTTCGTAGAAGGGGACTTTGTGTTCCCGGCACCTTGCAATCACGACGCAGAGCAGTTGATCAGCGTCGAGGAACCCTTCTGATGGGGAGTTTATGGCTGCTCACCACGTGTAAGCGAGGGACGTAGGTCCTTTTTCATTAGTTTTGGGTATTTTCATACCTACTCGTCTGCTTTTCGCCTCCTGCTCAACCACCACTGGTGAGACCACCGGAGATGTTTCGGAATTCTCTCGGTTCCCTCTCCCGCCCACCACCCCTGGGGCCTTTGGCCCCTCAGTCTGCGAACCCCTGTGCCTTGATACCGTACTCTTCCATGAGTACGGGGAGTCTCTCTCCTACTCTTATCTGGTTGGCGGGACTTAACTTTCGTCCACTACCACCTGACAGGAGGTTCTGGCTCCGACCGTGCTCCTGACTTGGTCGCAGGGGTGGCTGCATGTAGACATCATGCTGTGGCCCGCTGTTGCTGGACCGTCGTGGTGAGATCCCTCTGTGGGGGTGTTTTCTTCACCGATTGTGGTTCCCCTGCCGAGAGGCAGGAGGGAAGCCTTACAAGAGATGGTCTAATGGACCTGATAGTTTCGGTCGGAGCGGAGCTTTCTCTCCTGCCGACCCCCAGGTATTGTGGGTTTGTACTACGTTGCCATACTTTTATTCGTCTGCCGTCTCTGCAGCCTGTGGCTCAGCAGTGTGCTTCTACTCTCCCGTTCTTTGGGCAACCCTTGGGCTGCCAGGAGAGTAGTGAGTGGCTCGCATGAGTCTGAATCAGAGATTTTTGGACGGCTGTAGGTTTGGGGCGTGGAGAAGGGCTTGATGCTTTCTGCCCTTTCTAGCAGCGTTTTTCCTCCCAGGATTTGCCTGTGGTCCCGGGCCGCCATTTAATGCTTTACAAGTATATTGTGTGCATACACGGGAGAGCTTGTTGCTCCTCGGCGAACAAAGGCCGGCCGGGTCTAAGTCAGTCTTCGGTTCATCGGCCCTCCTCCAGCAATTTCTCCGGTCAGCTCGCGTTTTCAGCTGCGCGAGCTCCAAGCAGAGGCCGATATCCTGTTAAGGTAAAGGGCGATAGAGGACGTACCTCTGTCTCAAAGGGGAAGAGGTCTGTACTCCTGGTTCTTTCTGGTTCGCAAGAAGGACAAGAACGAGTTCAGGCCCATTCTGGATTTGCGACAAGCAAACAAGTGGATTTGCAGAGGGAATTTCGCATGCTGTCGTTGCATCAGGTTTATACTCGGCTGCAACAGGAAGATTGGCTCTGTGCCAGAGATCTACAGGATGTGTACTTCCATGTGCTCATTGCACACAAAAGTTCCTGCGATTCCCAGTCTGCGCCCATCATTATCAGTACACAGTACTGCCAGTCGGGCTGAAGTCTGCGCCCAGACCATTCTCGAAGTGCATGGCAGTGGTAGCCGCACGCCTGAGGAAAAACGGGGTGTTTTCTCTACCCGTACCTGGACGGTTGGTTGATCAAGGCCTCCTCCTTCTCGGAAGCTCAGGCACACTTCCAGGGGACGTGCGTTCTCTTGAACAGGCTGGGGTTGCACATCAACATGTACAAGTCTGTCCCGATTCCGGTCCAGTGCGTACAGTACTTGGGAGCCTCCATCAATACGCTGTCAGCAGGCGTGTCTCCTTCGGCGGAGAGACGATTATCACTCCTTAGGAAGGCTCAGGCTCTTGTGACCGCCCCATCGACAACAGCGGGGACGGAGTCTTCTCTACTGGGGTCGATGGCCTCTTGTATCTTCCTGACGCCACACGCACGGCTGCTCATGAGACCTTTGCAGGAGTGCTTGGAGGATCAGTGGGATTAGAGGAAAGGATCTTGGGGCGACAAGATAAGACTGTCTCTGCGTGCTCTTTAGTGTCTGAAGGGGTAGTGTTCAGCGGAGAATCTCCTCAGAGGGGTTCCCTTTCACAAGGACATTGCCACACAGACTATCGTGACGGCTGCGTCTCCCCACGGCTGGGGGGGGGCTTTCCGCAGACTTGCGGATACAAGGAACGTGGTCCCCGATGGAGTCCACGTATCACATCATTTTCCGGGAACTCAGAGCTGTTCACTTGGCACTGAAGGCGTTTCTTCCGTCCTTCCAGACTGTAAGAGAGCGGGTTTGATAAACAGGCGTGGAGGCGGTAGTGGTGGTTTAAAGGAAGTAGGTTTATTAACAAAAAGTGATGATTTGATGGGAGATTGAAAAGAGTCCTCAAACTTTTCTTCGTCTTCCGATGTATCAGAGGAGGTGTCAGGTGATGAAAAGGCCCCTGTGGTCTTCGCGTCGTCTTCCGGACGTGGTGGTCCTCCCCGGTGGCTCATAAGAGAAGGGAGGAATAAATGAGGGTATCGTGAGAAGGATACATTTTAAACTAGAGAAACGTTTACCCTTCACCACACCTTTAGTGCATAGAGTCAGTTGTGAGTCACAAAGTGGTAAGGAAGTTCAGGATTTTTATAAAGGCTTTTAAGGTGCTTAAGGAAGGAGCTTGGACAGTATTCACCAAGACGAGTGTTGCTAAGTTCTAGGATATCAACCGGAGCGCGTATGTTGATTTTACTTTGCACGCAGCTGTATGACTTAAAGATATGCATCCCTAGAGTCCTGTAAGTGCTACCGTCATGCAACCATAGAGTCCTGTGATTATAGCAATGTTTCCGGTCGAGGTCTCGTGACATGCACTGATACACACATGCAAATCAATACCCCTTAAACAAACAACACTCCACCCCGTGTCTTTTACCACCCGCTACCCTTTATAGTACCCTTGAGGTACTATACTCCTGCCCCTTTTACGGGTCCCGCGTCTTCTTTCTCCGTCTCCGTCACGAAATTCCTTTCTCCGTCTTCAGCGAGGACGCCGCCAATCTCTGCCCTCGTTCCTATATAGCGGATCCTCATTCGCTCCGCTGTATCGCATCCGGGTTGGGTCCTTTCCTCTTCCGGGGCACTGCTTACGTTGTTTCCGAGCTCCTGGGAAGACACAGCAAAGGAGCTTGGGTGTTGCGGTTCGCATAAGGTACGATTTTCATCTACTCCGACCTCCTTCTCACACAGACCAACTCTCTGCTTGTAAAGATGGCCAATACAACCACAATGTATTACCTCAACAAGCAGGGGGGGTTTGAGATCGCGCACTCTGTCGCAGGAGGCTCGGGCGTTCTGGAGCTGGTTTCTTGCCAGAGGACTGGCGATAACGTCTATCTGCCAGGTGTGCAGAATGTTCAGGCAGACGTGCTGAGCAGACTGATTCAGGAAAACCACGAATGGGTCATAAACGACGAAGTACTAGGAGAAGTATTCGCAAGGTGGGGGACACCAGATGTAGATCTGTTCTCCACCTCCGAAAACAGCGAATGCCGAGACTTCGCCTCCAAGTACTACCAGCAGGGGACGCTGGGGAATGCGTTATGGATTAACTTGTCGAACAGCTTTCTATACGCTTGTCCACCTTTTCCCCTGATTCCGGCGGTGCTCATCAAGCTGTCCCAGTCCAGGGCGCGGATGATCCTGTTTGCCCCGGAATGGCCCAGACAGTGGTGGTTCACAGACCTGCCTCACCGGTCTCTCCTTCCTCACATACGGCGGCCGTGTAGGCAGGACCTTCTCACAAAGTTCGGGGGCAGATGTTGCACCCCAACCTCTCGTCTTTGAATTTGGCTGCATGGCTCCAGAGATAGTGCAATATGGCCATTTGAATCTACCAGAAGTTTGTATGGACATACTGAAGGAGGCTAAGCAGCCTTCCACTAGGATTTCTTATGCTTACAAGTGGAGGAGGTCTTACATCTGGTGCAAGTCCAAGGATCATGCCATGACGACGTTTAAGGAAGATGTCATCCTTCCGTATCTTTTACACCTGGCGCAGTCTGGCCTTAATGTCCCATACAATAAGGTTCATCTTGCTGCGCTGGCTGCCCACAGGAAATGACCTTCGCAGACTTCCTTCTTTCAGATCCCTGTGATCAAAGGTTTTTTTGGAAGGCTCTAAGAAAGTGTTCCCTCCTGTCCAGCTTCCTTCGCCTTCATGGGAATTGAAAGTGGTGCTGTCCAGATTGATGAAGGAGCCTTGTTGAACCTTTTCATAAGGCTTCGTTGCAGCGCCTGTCCTGGAAGGCGGCGCCCCTCGTGGTCATTACTTCGGCCCCCAGGGTGAGGGGAATTCCGGCGTGGTGTTGCCAAGAACCTTATACTGTATTTCATGCTGCTAAGGTTGTTATGCATACTCTCCATATGTTACGTCCAAAGGTTATGTCTGATTTCCATGGTTACCGGACTATAACTTTACCTACGTTTTTTCGGAATCCTTCATCTCCAGCGGAAAGGTCTCTGCATTCCCTGGATGTTAGGAGGGTGTTGAAATTTTATCTGGATAAAATCAGAGATATTCGTAGGTCAGACCAATTGTTTTTCGATTGTGGATCAGTCAGGACCGGTCTTGCTACCTCTAAACAGTCCATCTCGAGGTGGATTTTGTCCTGTATACAATTGTGTTGCCGAAGGTTGATAGACCTTAGGCGGTAAACCTAAGGCTCATTCCACCAGGTGCAAAGCTGCCGCGACTGCTTTGCTCCGTACTGTTCCAATTGCAGAAATCTGCAAGGCGGCCACTTGGAAGTCGGTCCATACCTTTTGTTAAGCTTTACTGTCTGGACAGTGATGCCAGGGCAGATGCTCAGGTTGTGCATGCTTCGCTGCAAAATCTGTTCGCACAGTAGTGGTGTTATTTCTCTTCTCTCCACTGCCGCTTTGGTGTGGGGATGGGCTTGCCATTCTATTCACTACATTATGACTATACACAGAGATCCCCTACTACAGAAGGAGTAGTTTCTGTCCTGTAACTCCAGTTCTGTAGTAGGGGTATCTCTGTTATAGTCATAAGCGCCCGCCCTCCTCCCCGGTGGAGAGAGATATTCATGTAAGAAATGCTACAGGTCTGGCGTGTTATGCCTTCAAAAACAACAGAAGGTGAAAGGGACCTGCACTGCATTCTGGGATACTGTGAGGCTTCTGGAAGGTTCTCTTAAAGGCACAGTATCCTGTTTTGAGCTACATAATGGCAGCCTATGGGGCTTGTCTGTCCACTGCTTCCTCTCTATCATTCCAGAGGGTTTTGCTGTTAAAGGCAAGGTTTTCTCTGTGGAAAACCCTGGACAGGCTGTGCTGTGTGTGGTTTTTGGTGGAATTTCTAGTTGAAGTATTGGACAGTGTAGCCTGTGGATAGTCTGCATGATCTGTCTTTAAATTCTCTCTTAAGTGTCTGTGCAGGTCTGCATGTTTTGACAACTTAACCGCATCGCTGCGGCGGTTATTATCGCGCTACGCGGCTTTTTTCTAAAAGGCGCGTTAGATGACGAGCTCAGCTCGTCATCCGCACACGCCCCCCGTGGCTGATGCCGAGCTGAGCTCGTCATCAGCATCGAAGGGGTTAAGAGATTAATTTTGATTGCTCCGGGGTCCGCGCACATGGGCGGGACTATTCACTAGATTATGACTATAACAGAGATACCCCTACTACAGATCTGGAGTTACAGGACAGAAACTACTCCTTCTCATGTGTAAAAGGGACACAATTAAGTATTGCGAAATAGATACTTGCAGTGTCGTGCGCAATTGCACAGCCATGGCAGCGAAGCTCTTGCTAATTTAGCAATTGTCGACAATGGACCTATAAGCCTTACTCACCCTGATATGACTACCCCATGTAGATCATAAGAGAAAGCAAAGTTCAAAAGATCTGAGCAGATATAAAATCGGCGTGTCCATTAAATTTGGAAAAAGTAAAAACTAAATTTCATGTAAAAAAAACAAATCCTGGAAGTAGGCAAAAGATGAGAAAGGGAAGAGGGAGGAGTAATAGCAGAAAAACGTTGAATGTAAGGCATCCGATAGACCAACCGATGTCTACAGGCAAAATGTACCTGATTAATCCGTCAAAGTGTAAGGGCAAAAGAATGCAATTCCCTCCAGTAGGACATCATTTTGGTCAGTGGAAAAGAGAGATGCCAACCAATTCAGTAGGTTGAAAGAACATGAATGTTTATTCATAGTCTAGGACCTCCATTAACATTGTGCCTAAATGCCAAGTGCAGCAGCACACGCCATCATGCCAATGCCATTGCAATCCTACTCATGAGCCACTAATGGGCTCATTAGCCAGTCGAAATCCGGAACTGGAGTTGGTGAGACATAACTCCAATGCCCACGCAAAATCACAGCGGCAGCACAAAAATACAGGTTGCACTCCAGTATAGTATGCAAAACTAAATGATAATCCATAGGACACACTGAGCGTTGCAAGATGCAGTGTACCAAAGCATTCAGCAGTCACGGAGCAGTTGCAGCCGGCCTGGCCTGCATAGTACAAGAGGAGCAGCCATTGCGAAGCAGGCACAACAGAAGCAGGACTCCTGCTGCCAATGCCAATAGTAAAAGTAAATTGTCAAAGACGCTGGAAAAGATAGAGTGAATGAATGAATGCAGGTATCACACCAAATATAGTCTGAAATGAAGTCACGAGGCCAGAACACACGTTTAAAAAAATGAGCCAGGCATTGTGTACACGATGCATTAAAAATACGATGACTCAACTCCCCAAAATGTTGTGGGGAGTTTGTGATTAAAAGTGTTTGAATCTCAGAAGCCGCACTCGCCACCTGGAGCATGAAGGTTTCACGTGAGGAAGCAAATGCATCATGTTGCATTAGAAGCGCCTTTAATCTGCTCAGCTTGTTGAAATCTCCCTTCAAAGTAGGAATTGAAGGCCACAGTTGACTGTCCCGTGGCCCATCTGGGGGTGGGAAAAGTACATTATTGCAACAAATTACTCGCTGGGAAACAGTTACAATGTAGTGTAGTTCCTAATTTCCCAATAGGCCCTGAGCATTGGAATAACATAAACAGTAGTATCGACGTAGAAGTGCGGATCTTCCAGGCCTCCACTGACTATGCTAAACTTAATTGGGTTTGTTACCAACTAGCTCAGAGGTCACTGGAAACTTTCTTCTCTGAATAGGAAGTGATCAGCTTCCCTGGTACAGACAAGAAGGGGTTCAGTTTTCCAACAACCGTGCAACATGACAACTTTGCTCCTCAGATCAAGAGTCAATCTCTAGGGTCGTGTGAAACAATAGACAGTTATTTTACTCAGTCAGTGGTTGTGCAGTTTACTTTCACAATATGTAGAGAATAGAGAGACGGGCGTTTGTCAATAAAAGGTAACATTTATTGAACAGTCTTTCTTCTCGTACAAGAGAAATTAATTGCCACAATTGCAAGACTTGTTATTATAAAAAGTACGTTCAGTAAGATAAGTATTGCGAAGTAATACTGTAAAAGCATTGATATGGTTTCTTAGCCATACAATGGTTTAAAAGGAATAAAACATATATACATTCATATATACATTAGGCTAAAATACTCAACTGGTGCTTCTAACTACGCCTACCCCAGTGTACCTGACCTAAGCCTAATACTTGGGAGGGGAGTAAGTAAGTAGCTTTAGTTTAAGTTGGTTTTGCCAAGGTTTGCTTCAAGAATTCTCTTCTAAGGGTTTAGTCAACACCATACCTCTGGAATAGAATGATGGAGGTCTGGTATCTCCCTCAGGGCTCGATATCCCAGTCACCCGCAAGGGTAGACTAGAAACGCCGGAGCTGGATTTCTCTGCAGGAGAAAGACAGCGTCTCTTCTTCAGCGCGTCGAGGAGGAGGAGGAGGGACAGCGTCCGCGGGCAGTTTGCATCTGCTGGGCTCTTTGTAGGGGACGGCTGTTCAGCTCCTAAGTTCACCACACCATCGTTCGCTAGTTAGCAGCGATAGCAGTAGCGATAGCAGCTATTCAATTCAATTCAATTCAATTAATTTATATAGCGCGCTACATACCCAGAGGGTCTCAAGGCGCTTGGGGAAGGGTGGGCAGTTACTTGTCGAATATCCAGGTTTTAAGTTGCTTTCTGAATGCTAGGTGGTTCTGAGTGAGGCGAAGGTGAATGGGAAGTGAGTTCCAGGTTTTAGCCGCCAGGTAGGAGAAGGATCTTCCTCCCATGGTGGTTTTGTTGATGCAAGGTACAGCAGCCAGGGCTTGGTTGGAGGAGCGTAGCTGGCGGGAGGGGGAGTAGAAGGAGAGTCGTGTGTTGAGGCATTCGGGTCCAAGTTCGTAAAGTGCTTTGTGTGCGTGGGTTAGGAGGCGGAATGTTATCCTCTTATTGACGGGGAGCCAGTGGAGGTTTTTCAGGTGACCAGAAATGTGGTCATTACGCGGGATGTCTAGTATGAGTCTGGCTGAGGCGTTCTGGATGCGTTGGAGTTTTTTCTGAAGTTTTGCGGTGGTACCGGCGTATAGGGTGTTTCCGTAGTCCAGTCGGCTTGTAACCAGTGCATGGGTGACCGTTTTTCTAGTTTCGGTGGGGATCCAGCTAAATGTTTTTTTGAGCATGCGAAGAATGTTGAAGCAAGATGAAGAAACGGCGTTGACTTGTCTGGTCATCGAAAGTGAGGAGTCCAGGATGACGCCTAGGTTCCGTGCGTGGTCCGTCGGGATGGGTGCTTTTCCAAGGGACTCTGGCCACCAAGAATCGTCCCAAGCAGAGGGGGAGGTACCTAAGATAAGGACTTCTGTTTTGTCGGAATTCAGTTTCAGACAGCTGTGCTTCATCCACTCGGCTACTTCTTTCATTCCTTCATGTAGGTTGGTTTTGGCGGTGTTAGGGTCTTTGGTGAGTGAGAGGATCAGTTGAGTGTCATCAGCGTAGGATATGATGTTGAGGTTGTGTTGGTGTGCGATGGCCGCGAGGGGGCTCATGTATACGTTGAAGAGGGTGGGACTGAGTGAGGATCCTTGTGGCACGCCGCAAATGACTTCAGAGGCCTCTGACTTGAATGGTGGGAGGCGGACTCTCTGTGTTCTTCCGGTAAGGAACGAGGTGATCCATTCCAGTGCTTTTCCTTGGATTCCGATGTTTCTGAGGCGTTGTAGGAGGGTGCTATGACAGACTGTGTCGAAGGCTGCGGAGAGGTCGAGGAGGATGAGGGCAACTGTGTCTCCATTGTCCAGTAGAGTTCGAATGTCGTCTGTTGCTGCGATGAGTGCGGTCTCAGTGCTGTGTTTAGCTCGGAAGCCGGACTATGAGGAGTCGAGAGATTTGTTGGTTTCGAGGAAGGCGGCTAGCTGGTTGTTGACAGTTTTCTCGATGACTTTGGCCGGGAATGGAAGGAGCGAGATGGGGCGGTAGTTTTTGAGTTCGGTGGGGTCCGCTGTGGGTTTTTTCAGAAGGGCGCTGAGTTCGGCGTGTTTCCAGCTTTCCGGGAAGGTGGCGGAGTTGAGGGAGCAGTTGATGACGTCTCGGAGGTGTGGTGCTATGATGGAATCTGCTTTGTTGAAGATGTGGTGAGGGCATGGGTCTGTGGGGGATCCTGAATGGATGGAGTTCATCAGGCGGATGGTGTCCTCAGTGGAGATTGGGTTCCAGTCATTAAGGATGTTCAAGGGGGGTGAAGGTACGGCAGAAGGTTGGGTGGGTTGGTCTCCGGGTTGGTTGACGAAGCTGTTGTGGATGTCTGCGATTTTGTCGTGGAAGAACGAAGTTAGGGAGTCGCAGAGGGCTTGAGAGGGAGTGATGTCGTTGGAGTTGGCAGAGGGGTTGGTAAATTCTTTGACGATGTTGAATAATTCCTTGCTGTTGTGGTCGTTGTTGTCTAGTCGTTCTTTGAATGCGGCTTTCTTGGCAGTTCGGATCAGTTGGTGGTGTATGCGGGTGGCGTTTTTGAAGGCGTCTCTGGTGCTGGTGTTTGGGTCTTTTTTCCATGTTTTCTCAAGGGAGCGACAGAGTTTCTTGGATTTCTTAAGATCATCTTTGAACCAGGGGGCGTTTTTGCAGCCTAGTTTGGTTTGACGTTTTTTCAAAGGTGCTAGGTTGTCGGCGCTGTTGGTTAGCCATTGAGTGAGGTTAATGGCTGCTTGGTTAGGGTTCGAAGAGTGGGCAGGGGGGATTTGAAGAAGCGATGAGGAGATCTGGTCGATGGTGATTTTGTTACAGTTTCTTCTCAGAGTAGGTTGAGGGTGGTTGTGGGTTGTGGTCTTTTTGTAGATAAAGTGGACGCAGCTGTGGTCCGTCCAGTGGAGAGCTGTGGTGTGATTGAAGGAGATATGTTTGCTGGAAGTGAAGATAGGGTCGAGTGTGTGACCTGCGTAGTGAGTGGGGGTATTAACAAGTTGTTTGAGTCCGAGGTTGGCGAGATTGTCCAGAAGGGTGGTGGTGTTGCTGTCGTTGCTTTTTTCCAGATGAAAATTGAGGTCTCCCAATAAAATGTAGTCCTCGGAGGGGAGGGCGTGAGGGGTGATAAAGTCAGTGATGTCATCATTGAATTGTGCACGGGGTCCTGGAGGCCGGTAGAGGAGGGTGCCTCGGAGTGTGGTCTTGGGGTCGGTGTGGATCTGGAAGTGAAGGTGTTCGGCGCTAGCGAGGTTGACGTCGGAGCTGGTTGAGATGCGGATGGAATTTTTATGGACGATGGCGATGCCTCCTCCTGTTTGGATGGTGCGGTCCTTACGGATGATCTTATAGCCTTCTGGGATGGCAATGGTGATGTCTGGGGCTGAGGAGGCGTTCATTATTGTTTCTGTTAGAAAGGCGACGTCCGGAGAAATGGTGTCTAGTAGATTCCAGAGGTCAATGGCGTGTCTGTGGACCGAGCGGGTGTTGAGCAGGATGCACTTCAGGTGGTTGGTGTCAGGTGTCTGTTTGGTGTTAGTGGTTGAGGAGTTGGTCTTGGTGCCGTCAAACTTGCAGGAGTTGCATGTGAAGGGTCCATGGGTGTGTCCAGGGGCGGCTTGGGCGCAGTTGGGAAGTCGACCGGGGTTAAGGGCTAAGAGGGTGGAGGCGGCGTATGTGAGGTGGATGGGACGGGGGCCAGGGGATCTTGCGCTGGGCTCGGGCTTAGCGCGGACGGGCGCAGACGGGCTTACCTTTGGCGCACCTTCGGTGTGACCGCTGCGCGAGAAGACATTAGACATATGTGGATAGAAGAGGGGGCGGAGCGAGGGGTTCTCACATGGGAGGCGGGGGCGGGGTGTAGGGACTGGCTCAACACAAAATGGAGACGTAAACAAAGATAAGCAGTACGATATTGGGGCACAGTCGGAGTGACGCTTTTGGAATGGGCAGTGGTAATCAGGCGAGTCAGGCAATAATGCAGTACCAGGCAGCAACAGGCAATGCGAGCAAATGCGAGGGAATTAAAGCAGTGGGCGGTAAAGCGCTACGATCGCAGGCAGCAATCAGCAGTGTAGTGCTACGATACCAGGCAGCAGTGGTCAGAATGGCGCTACGATGTCAGGCAGCAGATCCCAGGCAGCAGAGAGCACCCAGTAAGTCTGGAGGATCAGGGAGCCTTAGGAGCGACGCCCGCTTCCGAGGAAGGTAGGGTGGTCACAGCGCTTCACCAAACGGGCCGGATCTTTGGAGTCAGTGGGAGGGGTTCTCACATGGGAGGCTGGGGCGGGGTGTAGGGACTGGCTCAACACAAAATGGAGACGTAAACAAAGATAAGCAGTACGATATTGGGGCACAGTCGGAGTGACGCTTTTGGAATGGGCAGTGGGTAATCAGGCGAGTCAGGCAATAATGCAGTACCAGGCAGCAACAGGCAATGCGAGCAAATGCGAGGGAATTAAAGCAGTGGGCGGTAAAGCGCTACGATCGCAGGCAGCAATCAGCAGTGTAGTGCTACGATACCAGGCAGCAGTGGTCAGAATGGCGCTACGATGTCAGGCAGCAGATCCCAGGCAGCAGAGAGCACGCAGTCAGCTTCACCAACACAGCAGCGATGGCATTAGCGTAAACAGCAGCAACATCAGCGTTTGCTTAAGGCAACGTTGGTAATATTTATACCTGAAAGGTGCCTTGTTTGACGTAAGTTTTTGGACATAAGACGTCAATAAAGATGTCACTAGGAAGTGATCGTTTATCAGTGCTCAGTAGAGTTCTATTACTAATCAAAACACAGCAAGCGGGGATTTCCAGGTTTGCTGAGTTTTTATCTTGTTGAAGAACTCGGAGTGTTAATCTAGGAATCTCAGATAGTAACTTCTGCTCTGTCATTGCACTAATTGGTTGCAAAGGAAGTGGCAGAGAAAGCTATTCTGGAATGTGGCTCTGTTCGTGTGAGGCCAGAGACGAGTTTCTGAATATTGCACTTTGAATGGTTATGCCAATATAGGGAATAAATGGATTTATAGCCGAATAGGGGCATAAGGTCACAGTATCGATCAGGGTCCTAGATTAGAACGCTACACTGTAGGCAGGTTTACTGGGCTGAATAGCGCCTCGAAGGCGGATTCCTCTGTGAGGATATTAATCCGTTTGCCGTGTGCTAGTTCTCGTTCATTTGCTAATGCAATTTGCACTGTTATCACAGTTCTTTCTGTGTGACTGAATGTTTTTTCTGCTTGTGTATACAAGCGAGATTTAATTGAAATTGGTACCATTTCACCCTCATTAGAGGTCAGGTACGTGAATCCGCATCTTCCTGGGATGACTCGGATTACAAGATCGCGTGTGTTGTCACGTGTATCTAATTTTGTTTTTGCTAACATGTCTGTTTGCAGTGATCTCAAAATTTCTGTGTGTTTTTGAGTCCAATTGATTTGTTTAAAATCAGGTTTAATTAATTCGTAGAGAGGTTTAACCCTCTCTGCGTAATTTAGAATGTATGTTCTTCCGAAATTCCAAAAACCTAGTATGGATTGTAAATTCTTCAGCATTTTTGGAGCTTGGAGTACAGCGCACTTCTCTAAGAAGTTGTCCGCTAGGCTTTTTTCTTCACTTGATAATTCGTACCCTAAGAATAGTACTGTCAGATGGGCAATTCGAGACTTTTTAAAGTTGAATTTGTAACCCTCTGCTGCGAACCCAAGAATAATGGTGTTCACTCTTTTCAAGTGAGTATCCAAGTCGTCGTCTGTGAGATAGATATCATCTACGTAAGATAATGCCTCATCATCATATATTTGTAGTAACTCTGTTACCCTAGCTGAGAATAGTCCTGGGCTGTTCTTGAACCCCTGTGGGAGTCGACAGAATTTTTCTGCGACCCAAATGCTGAGAAAGCGGTCAAATATCTGCTTTCTGGTGCAATGTTTTGACAAAAGAAACCATTAGATATGTCTAATGTCGTTTTATATTTTTTCCTAACTATGTTATTCATTAGGGCTGCACTATGCGAGTTTTGTACTGCAAATGTTTTGCAACATGCATTAAGGTGTCTGTAGTCCAAAACTAGACGATATGAATTGTCTGGCTTGGAGACAGGAAACAAAGGATTGTTCATTTGAGAGGTGCACGTTTCAATCACCCCCTGGTATTCAAGTTGATCTACGATCTCCCTGACTTGTTTTTTAGCTTCTTGCTTAATGGGATACTGCCGTTGGGCAGTTGGTTCACTTTTTAACTGGATTTTGTGGGGAGGAGAGTCCTCATCCCATCCTACATGATTTTTATATAATGCCGGTGCCTGGGCTACTGCCCATTTCCTTGCATATGTATATTTTTTGTGAATCGGAATGTGATTCGAGAAGGCAGGCATAATCATTTCTTCGCCACGAGGGCACTCCCTGACAAACTCCGGGGGCCAATCTTTTTCAGCTAACAGAATATCATAGCCTTTTGAGAGTTTATCCCAAAATAGACCCCTTATTTTCCTAGTCTTATCACCCTCTATACGCAATGTTATTTCGTATATCTTATGGGGCTCGCTAAGTCTGGTGTCGGCAGTTTCAACCTGAATGTATTCATTCGTGTCCACTGTCTCCAGATGACTCATCAGGATCTTGCGGGCTATAGTGATTTCTGCTGCACTGTCTAGCATTGTCTGTGCCCACTCCCCGTTTTTCAACTGTGTCCTCAGTATTCTCGGCATGGTTGATTACTCTAATACTGGCTACCTTCTTTTTTGGAAATTGAGATTTTTTACTCTGAGCAGGTTCCTTGTCTTTGGACTTGGTGTGCTCTCCTGGGTCTGACCGTCCTCTTCTTTCCGATTTCTGCGAAAAAGATCGAGAGGGACGTGTATCAATACTTTGATATCTATCAGGCTTTTTCAAATTATCCCTATTTCTAAGGTTATATCTTTTCTCAGAGGGCTCCCTCTGGGGAGACTGATGTTCTCGAGTCGGAGTTCTTTCCCTCCGTCGAGGAGACCTTCCTCTGGACTGGAAAACTTTTTCCTTGGGAGTGGATTGTTTATTTCCATCCCAGCTCTTTTTAGGAGTATTTGAATTATTTTTAATAAATAATTTTTCAGGATTTTCGAGCAGTTGGGGCTTTACTGGCTTCCCACCCAAGCTGTCTCTACCTAATTCTTCAAAGCATTTTTCTATGATTCTGGCAAGCTCAACTGGCTGATCTGTTATATCTGTTTCCTTCAACTTCTGGCGGATCGCCACAGATGCTGCTTCTCCCTTTATGTTGGCTAATAATATAGCCGAGACCTGCTTGAAGTCTTTCAGTAATTTCATACCAAGATTTAAAGCGGGCTCTGGACCGTATTCATTTTGAATCTGTTTTAGCACATCCGGTATTACCGCCATAGACGGAACGCCATGTGTTTTTGAGTAAATGGAAGCAAAGACTGTACCCCAAGTGTCGCAGTCCTACACGTGTGGTGCGATTCCCATAGGAAGGCAGATGGTCAAGATTCTGTGTTTCTCTATAGGGGTAGTATCTGGAAATACTGCCTCTATTTGAGTGATTTTCTGTGCTAACCAGAAAGGAATTTGTTACCTTTTTATGGGTGTTTTACCAAGACATGACTGTATGTTCTGTGGTGTAATTTTATTAGTGTTCCCCTGATGAGGGGTCAGCTGTGGTACATTAACAGCTGGTTGGACTGTTGCAGTCCGCATTACATATTGGACTAATTGCCTATGTATTTTTATAAGTGTTTTTAGCTGTACTAACAGCTCTTCTTTAGACATTTTTGCAATGTCCAGATGTGGTGTGTAGCTGGCTAGAAACGGCCACGTTGCTCCTGGTCTACCTAGTGGACCGAGCCTGGTAATATGATCATTATGTTTTAGGGCGCCATTAAACCAGAGCAGGTGCTCTTGGAATTTTAGTGGGATTTCAGTCTCCTTGAAAGGAGCGTACTCATCCGGAGGTTTCTCTATTTTGTAATAGTGAAACTCTTTTGTTCTAGCGTTTTCCGCTGGAAAGTTTATCCATGAATAGAATACCTCTGTCTGCCGATATTCGTGTGCCTCTACCACGAAAATTACTGTACCACCTTGTGGTGTTTGTCCGTTTTCTATAAGTTTTAAAGTTATAGATTTTCTTAAATGTACCGGGATGATTATTGCATCCGGGTCAATCTGTAGGAGACTCGTGTCTTCCTCTATTAGTAGGGTTGCCAGCCTAGCTGCTTTCCTTTCTTCTTCACTGTCTGACATTTTATAAATGCAGGCTTTGCAGAGTAGGTCTCCAAGGAGACAAAGATTAGGTGCACAATATTATGGAACACTGTATCCTTCAACGTTGAATAAACCAGAGCTTTACATAGGAATCTCTTCCTACTGAGTTCGGGCGGATTTTAACCTTTCACCCACTCCAGACGTCTATTGGAGTATTTACGGGAGAAAGGGGTCTATGTGAAAAATGCACGACTGAGTTACTCTAACGTCCTGCGTTAGTTTATCGCCATACCAAACGTTGGGCGCCATGTAGTGTAGTTCCTATTTTCCCAATAGGCCCTGCGCATTGGAATAACATAAACAGTAGTATCGACGTAGAAGTGCGGATCTTCCAGGCCTCCACTGACTATGCTAAACTTAATTGGGTTTGTTACCAACTAGCTCAGAGGTCACTGGAAACTTTCTTCTCTGAATAGGAAGTGATCAGCTTCCCTGGTACAGACAAGAAGGGATTCAGTTTTCCAACAACCGTGCAATATGACAACTTTGCTCCTCAGATCAAGAGTCAATCTCTAGGGTCTTGTGAAACAATAGACAGTTATTTTACTCAGTCAGTGGTTGTGCAGTTTACTTTCACAATATGTAGAGAATAGAGAGACGGGCGTTTGTCAATAAAAGGTAACATTTATTGAACAGTCTTTCTTCTCGTACAAGAGAAATGAATTGCCACAATTGCAAGACTTGTTATTATAAAAAGTACGTACAGTAAGATAAGTATTGCGAAGTAATACTGTAAAAGCATTGATATGGTTTCTTAGCCATACAATGGTTTAAAAGGAATAAAACATATATACATTCATATATACATTAGGCTAAAATACTCAACTGGTGCTTCTAACTACGCCTACCCCAGTGTACCTGACCTAAGCCTAATACTTGGGAGGGGAGTAAGTAAGTAGCTTTAGTTTAAGTTGGTTTTGCCAAGGTTTGCTTCAAGAATTCTCTTCTAAGGGTTTAGTCAACACCATACCTCTGGAATAGAATGATGGAGGTCTGGTATCTCCCTCAGGGCTCTATATCCCAGTCACCCGCAAGGGTAGACTAGAAACGCCGGAGCTGGATTTCTCTGCAGGAGAAAGACAGCGTCTCTTCTTCAGCGCGTCGAGGAGGAGGAGGAGGGGCAGCGTCCGCGGGCAGCTTGCATCTGCTGAGCTCTTTGCAGGGGATGGCTGTTCAGCTCCTAAGTTCACCACACCATCGTTCGCTAGTTAGCAGCGATAGCAGTAGCGATAGCAGCTATGGTATCATCAGCATGACAGCTTCTTCAGCAGCAGCGAGATAGCTGGCAGCATCAGCTTCACCAACACAGCAGCGATGGCATTAGCGTAAACAGCAGCAACATCAGCGTTTGCTTAAGGCAACGTTGGTAATATTTATACCTGAAAGGTGCCTTGTTTGACGTATGTTTTTGGACATAAGACGTCAATAAAGATGTCACCAGGAAGTGATCGTTTATCAGTGCTCATTAGAGTTCTATTACTAATCAAAACACAGCAAGCGGGGATTTCCAGGTTTGCTGAGTTTTTATCTTGTTGAAGAACTCGGAGTGTTAATCTAGGAATCTCAGATAGTAACTTCTGCTCTGTCATTGCACTAATTGGTTGCAAAGGAAGTGGCAGAGAAAGCTATTCTGGAATGTGGCTCTGTTCGTGTGAGGCCAGAGACGAGTTTCTGAATATTGCACTTTGAACGGTTATGCAACTATAGGGAATAAATGGATTTATAGCCGAATAGGGGCATAAGGTCACAGTATCGATCAGGGTCCTAGATTAGAACGCTACAACAATGTAAGGCATGCCAGCTTGCAAGCCGCAGCATTTTTGGTTATTTAAAATATTATAGCTACCGGTAGTTAGCAGTGCGAACATGGGAATTATGGCTTGAGTTGGTTTACCTTTTAAAACACACACAAGATTCGGAGCTGAAAGGTTACAGGCTCCTTGCAACTGTATATTTTTACAGACTAGGGAATGTTCTTTTTTTTTTTTTTTTATTTGTTTTATTACCATCGTTGGGTCATTTGACTTTACAAGTGGTTCGTTCACCAATTTACATGACATTAAACAATCAGAATCTTCTTTTACAAAAATGATAATTGTGACGGGTAGGTGGTAAGGATGGGTTCCCTGTACAAAAGAAAACAATTATTCATCTAAATACTCTGAGTATTCCCCATGTCGATATACCTAATCGTTTTTTCTTGATACCCTTCAGGGCATACAAATTCCATTCTAATTCATATATATTAAACATTTCCCTTCTCCAGAAATCAAACGTCGGTGCTTCAGGTTGTAACCATTCTGTAGCTATACATAATCGGGCTATAGTCATAGCTATAAATAGGAAATTTTTTAATTTACGTATATCTTCATTTTCATTCACGATTTGCCCTCCCCCTACTAGCATGAGTGCTGGAGATATTTTAATCGGATGATGGATGACCAAGGATATAAAATCCTCTATGCTTGATATGAACAACAATAATTTCGAGCATTTATAAAAAACATGAACAATATCTGCATCTTCCCCTCCACATCGAAAACATTTTCCATCATACATAGGCCTCCATGTTGCCATACGTTTAGGAGTATAATATAGTCTGAAAATTGTCTTATAAACCTGCGATTTCAAATTGGCTGATAAACATATATCCTTGGCCATCGTTATATAATCCACAATATTCAAGTCAGTTTCCTCTAGTTGATTCTGCCAATATACATTATATTTATTCAAATCATCTGGCTTGTAATCCATCAGCAGTCGGTATAAGATGCCTATCTTTTTTTTTGATTGGACAGCCGCTATTACCCCATTAGGGTTAGGTCTGTTTAGTTTCTTTAAGCAGAAATCTCTAATTTGAAGATATTTAAAGAAAGATAACTGAGATATATTAAATTTGGTACAAATATTAGAAAAAGACTTGAATATTCCTTCAGTGTCATATAAGTCTCCGATTTTACTCAAACCGTTTCTGCCCCATTCCTTTGTTACATTGTCCCAGAATATTCATGGTAAAATTTTTTCCGCAGAAAAGGGAGTGTGATACCCAATTCTTTCCAGCTTCATTATCCTTACAACCCTTCTCCAAACTCTATATGCAGATTCTAGCACCTTAGATCGAGTGTGTTTGTAATAATTCCCCTCCAGTTCTTTTAACAAGCATCCCTTCGCATGTTCCCCTAGTAATAAATAAAATATCGACAGGGATTCTGCCTGATCCTCAATTTGTTCTCCCGTCAACAATATTCTCATTCTTCCTAAAAAACAGACATAATAATAAAACAGAAAATCCGGAATCCCACACCCTCCTCTCTCTATAGGAAGGGTCAACCATTTCATTGCTTGTCTTGTTTTACCAGGTTTTTTTTGGACTAGGGAATGTCCTACAGTGGAATAACATTCCTCCCCTGTTAGGTAATCCTCAGAGTTGTCTCTTAAACATCGATAAGTGAAAGGAAGAAACCACAGTTCATGTAAAAAGGCACCTCCAGAGGTTCAAAACGGCCCACAGGGTAATGCTTCATACAGGATGTAAATTAAAACAATGAAAATGGCAAACCTATTAACCTATGTATTAAACAAACTGCAGAATCCGATTCCACTACAGAAAATGGTAGAGGGTCTATTTTTTCTATTTGCAATAGAGTATAAGTGGCATCTTTCATGGACATAAATTGCTGTTTGTCTGTCAGATTAAACGGGGCAAATAAAGCGCTGGAGTTCAAAAAATCCCATGGCACTTTCCCCATTTTCAACATTTGCAAAGTCCAAGCAAATTGCATTACTGACCGCAATTGATTTTGACAATGATAAAACAGTGAAACATAATCTTCTACAATTTCAATAACAGAGGAAACAATATTATCTAATGTATAAATGCAGGAAAACAGTGTATTAATGCTGTTGTCGACTACTCCAAAAACTTTTTCCAGGTTTGCCTGGTCTATCTCCCGCAAACGTGATGCTGCTTCAATTTGAGATAGTTTCCAAATTTCATTGTAAGCAGCATATATCCATCTCTTTGTTGTATGATCTCTCGGTCCCAGGACAAAGTTGTCCAAATTAATATTATTTGATAGTAAGGATAAATGGTGTTTAACAGACAACAATGTTGAGTGCTGTAACCATTGTTGACACAGTTTACCGACAGAGTAGGCCATTACAGTGTGTGAATCAGAAACCTATGGTCGGGTCTTGAATGTTTATAACCTAAACTAGGGTTAAGAAAACTGAGTTGGCAAGCATTTCAACTATTAGGCCAGACTAACTAACCCATGGGATCCATTGCAGAAGCTTTCAATGAATTATTTTCAATAAACTCTGTAAATGTTCAATGGTATAATTTGTGGGTAAGCACCAATTATTATATTCTGCTAAGGTCGGAAGTGCTGAGGCATTCATTTTGTTATAGTAGTAGCCAAATCAAAACATGTGGTTTGGTAAATGGTATTATTGAAGAATAGCATTTGAGTGGGAATGAGGCATACACGAAGGAGGGCTTGGGAGCCCTACACCTGCCATTCTTTAGATCCCCAAATTGACTTTAGATCAATGGCTTCCTTCCAATGGTCATAACCCTTTACTGCCAGATTATGGCGAGAGGAAGAAGAATATATCAATTTACTATGCGTCAACAAGAGCTTCTGAGATGAGGGACTATTCATTTTAAATTATAATGATTCAGGATTGGATGGGCTAAATTCTGTGAAGTAGGTAAACTTCTTCTTTAATGTTATCGAGCTGCCCTTTACTGGCGTGGGGCAATGCTCCCACTGAGTGTGATTTACAACAGGACGTAATGCAATGGTCTTGTGCATGAAGTGATGGCCACAATGTTGAAAACACAAAAGGTCAGCGTAATTCGCAGAATTCATATACAAGTTTTCGCATCAAAAGCAGCATAATATTTTAAATCTGAAAACAAAGCTTGAATCGCATGCAGGTACCAATCATCTGAACAAATGTCTTGTGTAACCACATCACCCATAGAGATTCTAAACACGGACAGCACGTTAATCAGCTCTGTAGACCATGAATTTGGAAGCCCACTTTATCCCAAACAATACCATTCGGAAACAGTTAATGCTGAAATGTTAAGAAGAGTCTTGTCACGCTTCAGGATGTGCGAAGACTAATGTGGGGCCAGAATTCCATCGATAAAGTTTGCAGCAAAACGTTTAGGCAAGCAGTGACCATTGATGAGCTGAAAAAATACAGTGAGATGCCAATGGACATAAAAAGAAAAATTAAAAACAGAGTCAACCAGTGAAGTAGTGTGGCTCACTGGTTAGAGGCGGCAGACCCGAGAGCAGAGGACGGCCCGGGACCAGAGTTCGATTCCCGGCGCGGCAGGTTTCTGGACCAGGGTCAGCGGACTCGATAATTCTCTCGCCTCGGTGCCCACTCTGATCAGCGATCACACTCGGCAACTCTGGGCATTAGCTTGCCTCATCTTCACTAACGGCCCCACCAGACCGCCGGGGATGCCTGGTCTCACCCTGGAGATACCCATTAAGGGACCATCTCTCAGGGAAGCCAGGAAGGGTTTCGCAGCGGTCGAAGCGCCTTGGGACCCTACGGGTAAGTAGTGCGCTATATAAATGCCAATACATTTAAATGCCAATACATAACCAAATGTATGTCCAGCCAACTTGATTACGGTACACAGCCGGAGCAAGGGATAAAGCCCACTCAGCCGCAAAGGCTTCTGCATGCTCTTTTGGAACGTAACATGAAAAACTCAGAAGTATCATGTCATCCCTGCGAGCCGCGGGCAGCACAAACGGTAGGGGCCAGTCCGCCTCCGCTAGCAAAATGTCAAAGGAAGCGGTCAGCTTTTCCCCAAAAATCCCAGTAATAACACTCTCATTGTCACCCTCAATCTGAAAAACTATTTTGTACAGCCGATCCGGGGGGGCTACCCTTGTGTTGGCTGTTTCTACAGTAATAAGTGTGTCAGTTGCTATAACCTCAAGACAAGGACGTAGTGCCTCCCGCACTATTGTAACTTCCGCTGCGCTGTCTAGCAGGGTTACTGCCCAAGTCCAATCCAGCAGTCTTGTTCTCACTGTCTGAGGCATATCTCGCTGTTAAAGCAGAAACTTTTTTCTTTTGAAAAGGGGGTCGGAAACGTGGTTGCTCTTCCTGTTTCCCTTTGCCGTCAAACTGGCGAGTCTGATCACGTCCCCCTGGAACTTGCTGACCCTTGCCACTATCCTGGCGATCTGCACCACCAGCTTGAGAGCCGGATGTGCCCTGTGAAGAACGAGAAGAACGCTGATCAGGGACTTGAAATCTATCAGGAGTCATAATTATCGTGCAAGTCATAAGTTCGTTCAGAATTTTCTCGATTGAGGGAACTAGCACAGGAACCTTGTTTCTGTTGTTGTTCTTGCCCCTTTTTCTTATTTCTCCAGTTCTTTTTAGAAAAGACTGGGCGCCCATCTGTATCAGATGAGACCTTCGGCTGAGACTTAGCCTGTGTTTGCGATTGAGTAAATGGTTTGTTTCCTTAACTACTGCGACCAATGGTTTTATAAGCCTTCAATATAGGAGGTATTCCCGTCACAGCCGCCTCTGGAGGCGGATGCGAGGGTATCGTGGACAAGCACAAGCACTACTCAAGCATTTTTCAGATAGGAACCAACGTTGGTGGTACAATGTGGCGGGGATACTGCACATACACAGTACTATGCACAGGAAAACAGGACCTCAGTGAATAGGTGGTGTACCGACCTACCATTTCCGTACTCAAAATCCCCTACCGATTAGCTACAGTGTCTCATTTGTTCTCCGTCTACAGCAAAGCTACCAATGAATAGACAACCCAGAACATGTAACCCTATCTAATCGCGGGGGCCAGACGCTCTTTCGTTCAGCCACTCCTACTTGTCCACAATGCGAGTAATCCGAGATGCAGTATAGTTTAACGTGTTTATTTCAACTAACACGCTCTATGGTGCAGTACACCGGCCAATACTAGCAGCAGAATGCATAAACACAATATAGTCCGCATTGTTACAATTCCATAGAATACAAACGGGGAGGTCATGTTATAGAAAACAATGGAAAAGGACTGAACGACCTAACCACCCTCCCGTGACAAGAAATAGTTTATTATAAAACAGAAGACCTCTGGGCTTTGTCAGCAGACCCCCATACCTTACGGCCTAGATGCAATGGTCACATCACAGGAAAAGCACAGGTCTTCTCTCTCGAAAGGTGTCTCTCTGTGTGTGTGAAAACAGCTTGTGTTTGCAATATTAAAGTACATGATTTCCAGAGGTGCAGCTGCGTGAAGCCTGTTATGTCTAGGTGCGAGGGACAGATCAGAACAGAATAACCAGGAACAATTTTGTTTAACCTTGATCATCATGTGCAGACTAAACCTCAGAGCATAGCAAAGAACCTGCAAAGCAGACAGTTCTCATGTGTAAAAAGGGCACAGATAAGTATTGTGAAACAGATACTTGCAGTGTTGTGTGTAAAAGCAGATTCTTGGCAGCGAAGCTCATGCTAATTTATTAATTGTCGACAATGGACCTTTAAGCCTTACTACAAGATCTACAATTAAGCTCTGACCATTCCTTGCATCTGCTCTTCCAAATTTGTCAACAGATCTTTCTCCTATACCGCCCCCTTGGCTTGGAATCCGCTTCTGTACTATCTCCGCAGTTGTTTGTACTTTCCCAAGTATAAAACACTTCTTGAAGACATGGTTGTTCTATTCTGTTGTGGTGTTCCTGTATTTTGCCAAATGCTGAGATATACCTGTGGGTATGAGTTGATGCCCTACGATAGGTGAAAATAACATAACAACAACAGTGGGTGTTAATCTTGGTACAGATTGGTGTTAAAAAAATACAAAGGATTCAAGTAGATGCTTGACCTTTAACTGACAAAGACTTTCAGTCGGAGATTCCTTACCTTTGAATTATCCCCAGACGTCAGACTGGATTCCAAAACATTTTATGAGTAGGTGGCGTAGTTCAGCTCCACATGATGTTGTCCATGCCAGAAGTGACATGCGCAGTTCTTATAGAGGCGCTACCCCAGTGTCTGATGTCAGTTCTTATTTTTCCACGTCAGTCAGCATGGATCCAAAGAGAGAGACACTAGAAATGTTTTGATTAAACTATTTTGACTTTTAATTGATGTTTTTTTTTCTTTCTCCTGGTGTGGCAGGGATGTCAACTAGAAATTCTTGTTCAAAGCCCTATGGCCCCTCTCACCGACAGAGGTCGGTGACGAACCCACTGGTGTTTTAAGCCTGACCATCACGTGAATACATGTGTTGACAGCCGCGCCATGCACCCCAAGGCCTTGAGGGAGCGTTCCCTCGAGCTCCTTGCGGCTCCACGTTCAACACCCCAATGGTCTCGATCCCAATTGAGAGAAACATCCTGGGATCAGTTGCGAACCCATCAATCTTTGTCGTAGTCGTCTGGGTGTTTGGGAAAAAAAGAAGAAGACTAAGAAGTCGAAGAGGTATTTGACTTCACCCCGTTCGTCCAAGTCATCTGAAGAGACCAAGGAGCATAGTCATTCCAGGCCTGGCTTTGCTGTTGAGCCTACACCTGGGCTGGCTCTGTGCCTCTGAGTAGGGGCCCCCACTGGTTATCTGCCAATGGGTCCTCTCTTAGCACTAGTTGGGCCCCTTGCATCCATTCATGGTTCCGGATCAGCACCTGTGGTACCACCTCGGCCTTACCCGATGCCAGTCCCGATTTCAACGCTTCTGGTACCCTCTGACAGGAAGTATGGGAGTACTCTGACATAGAGCCGAAGGGGCATCATCCGATGCTGTCTAGAACTATTACCTACCGGCCGGAGGCTGAGCCCTATTCCAATTAGCTAGAACTTGGTAAAGGTTGGGAGGAGCCACTGAACCCTGAGGAATACCAGCCCCTAGACCATTACATGGACTGGTGTGAGGAATTGGCGGATGCTAGTGGGCTGGACTCCTCTCCGGATACTGGCTTGGTCGCTCTTCCTACCATGGCTTCAGAGGATGGGGCCACATTTGCTATGGTGGTGCGGAGTGTGGCCAATGTCCTGGACCTTCAGGACGGTGGTTGTCAAAACTAACGTCTTGATGGAGATGATTCAGTTGGGAGCCACCCCTTCAGAATCGCTTTTCCCATTTAATTAAGCTCTCACGAACGTCCTGCTAGGGGTTGTGCTGCTAGGTCCTGATAGGGCCTGGTCCAAGCTCTGCACAGAGGCTTTTTCTACAGGACAATTGGCTGCCATTATCGCCCCACCCTAGGGGGACACTTCTTTCCTCACCCAACACCCCTTCCCAGAGACCTTAGTGGTCTAAACCTCCACTTCACGAGAAAATAGGGAATCCAAGAGGCTGAGAATCTTAGGCAAGAAAATATTCTCTTCCCCCAACCTGGTATTGCAGTCTGTGAACACTGGATGCCTTTTAGACCGTTCTCCCATTCCATGTGGGATTCGGTCACAAAGGTGCTGCCTGTGGTCCCGGAGGAGGCGTGGGCCATATTCTCTCAAGCTGTGGTTGACGGGAGAAATGCAGCTAAGTTCACAATCAGCTATGGGCCGGACACTACAGACTCGCTAGGCAGAGCGTTTTTTTCTTCAGTGGTCTTCAGGCTCCACGTCTAGCTGAGGATAACTGGTTGAGGCATGTGAGCTGTAGATCACATGTTTTGCATACTCCTGCCATCTAGTGTTGGGTCCGGGTGTTTGCAAGTTGTTTTTCTTCGAAGAAGTCTTTCCAGTCAAGAGGTAAGGTGACTCCTCCTTTCAATGAAAGTGGGCATGGGCATCGACTCCATAGTTTTTTTTTCTGCCATCGGGTTTGGATGTGTATTGCTGCGCTCCGCTTCAAAACCGTTTCTTCAGGTTCCCTTTGGTGCCCAATCCACTCTACCTGCGTCTGTATTGTTTCGAAAAATCCACGTACAGGGCAGGTTCTTACTAACTCACCTCAAAATGAGTCAAAGGAGACCCTTGACCATATACCTTTGAAGAGGAAGAATGTAGGTACTAACTCATCCTCCTCCACCACGTTCCCCTACACCAAATTCTCCACCTTTGCACCATTTACGGATTAAACCAACTAACTCTCCACCACATGATGATGATGATGATGATGATGATGATGATGATGGAGATGGGGGGCGGGGACAATATTTTACCAATAGACCCCTGGAAGTATTAGAACATGGATTCACCTACAGACAACTACCTAGATCTTTACCCTGCAACGCCTTCCCCTCCTGTCGACAATGTGGGATATCTAGAATTACTATCTAGAGCTGTGGAATATCATAGGGTACAGTTACACAAGAAATCTCTAGAGGAAGATTTCCTATTTGAAATACTTAGTAGCACACACAGGGCTACCCACACTCTACCTATGCTTAAAGTTATGATGAGGCATGCCGATGATATCTTTAAAGATCCAGTGCTTGCTCGCATTCTCACGACCAGAATGGATACAAAATACAAGCCTGCTCCCTCAGATCCAGTCTGTATTAATGGGCAGTTAGCACTAGACTCCTTGGTGGTCTCTAATGCCCGTAAACGGGCCAAGTCACAAACTACCGGAGATGCTCCCCCTTCAGACAAAGAGTCAAAACTATTAGACTCCTCCGGTAAACAAGTAGCCGCCCAAGCAGCAAATCATTGGCACATTGACAGCACCCAGGAACTGATAGCCAGATATGATAGGGCCACCCAGATGAGCACAAAGCAAAAGCTCAGGATTTAGTCCATTAAGGGTACCTCTTATCCAATTCCTCAATTAGATGTGCTTTAGATGTTGCAGACACTGCAGCTAGAGAGATCAACATTAGTGAGTTATTAAGAAGACATGCATGGTTGAGGATTTCTGGTTTCAAATATGAGGTAAAACAGTCTACTTTAAATACTACTTTTGACAAGGAACATCTCTTCTGTCTCGAAATAGATAAGTTATAGGAAAAAATGAAAAAAGACCCAGAAGTAGCCACGTCTATGGGAGCTCTGCAGTCTCCTTCTAATCGTGGATCCTTTCGTCGCTCCTTCTACCATGGAGGGTCGAAAACCATGACCTCAGACAATACTGCCGCCTCCTACAAAGGCAACAATCAATCTTCCTCTACAAGAGGCTTCTTTAGAGGAGGATACAGAGGCAGCAACAACCAAGGTCGAGGCCGGGGTTCTACACCACGTAATTCCCCCTCCCCCACCAAGCAGTGACTTGCCTACACTTCCCCCGATCATTTAAAACATGTCAGGGGACATCTTGTACAATTCCTTCCCATTTGCTAATCTATCACCACAGAAATATGGGTGTTAGGAATTATCCAACATGGTTATTGCCTGGAGCTTACCAACAAACCTCCAAACATTCTAACACGTTCTCCAGAACATTTACATTTGATTCAGCAAGAGGTCCAGTCTCTCCTGTCCAAAGGAGCCATAGAACTTGTGCCGTTACAACAGCAAGGAACAGGTTTGTACTCCCTGTACTTTCTCATCCTCATACACGACGGCTACTTGAGACCGATTCTAGACCTCAGACAACTAAACCTCTACATACATTCAGAGCATTTCCACATGGTAACACTTCAACAAGTGATCCAACTTCTACAGCAGGGCACTTTTATGTCTACTCTAGACTTAAAAGACGCATATTTCCACATTCTAATTCATCCCTCTCATCACAAATATCTCAGATTCATGATAGCGGGTCATCAATACCATTTCAAAGTACTACCATTTGGAGTCACCACTGCTCCCATGGTATTTACCAAATGCCCGATAGTAGTCACAGCACATCTGAGAAGACAACACATCCATGTCTTCCCATACCTGGTCGACTGGCTAATCAAAGGCAGCACTTACCAGATGTGTCTCCAACACACTCAAACCACTATTCACTTACTTCACCAGCTAGGGTTTACCGTAAATGTGTTAAAGTCTCATCTGCAGCCTTCAACCAACAAACTTATCTGGGAGCCAATATAGATGCTCAGAAAGCTCTACCCTCTCCCAATACAGTCAGGATTCACATTATTCAGTCCCTTCACACTCCATTTCAGCCCAACCAGTTATTACCAGAAAAAGTATTCTTGCAACTGCTAGGGATGATGGTCTCTTGCACTATAATTGTTCCCCATGCAAGACTTCAAGAATGCTTAGCAAGTCTGTGGAACCAGTTGCAGGGTCAGTTGACCGATCTAGTGTTGGTAGATGACCTCACCGTTCGCTCTCTGCAGTGGTGGAACCCACAACATTTATCCAAAGGACGCCCCTTTCTCGACCCTGTTCCACAGACAGTGCTAACAGCAGACTCATCGCTCACTGTTTGGGGCGCTCACCTACAAAGTCACACAATCCAAGGATTATGGAGTCTAAAGTACAAGAGCCTCCATATAAATCACCTAGAGCTACTAGCAGTGTTTCTAGCTCTCAAAGCCTTTCAAACTCACCTAATAGGCAAAACTATCCCATTCCGCACAGACAACATGACAGCTATGTACTATATACAAAAAACAGGGAGGTATACACTCTCTCCAACTATCACGCCTAGCACAAGCCATTTGGAAATGGGCCATACATCACAAAATGTATCTCCTAGCAGAACATCTCCAGGAGTAGACAATCACATTGCAGACCATCTCAGCAGACAGAGACAGCAAATCCACGAGTGGAAACTTCATCCCCAAATTATTCTTCCCTACTTTCAGGAATGGGGATTTCCTCACATAGACCTGTTCGCCACAGCTCAAAAGCAAAGCGCCCTAGCTTCGCCTCCAGGTTCCCACACACGCACTCCAAATGCAATACCCTATGGATGAACTTGTCTTGGATATTTGCCTACGCTTTTCCGCGCCTCCCATTCATTCCGCTGGTAGCTCGGAAGCTCAAGCAATCATCCCTCAAACAATCATCCCTCAAACTCATTCTCATAGCTCCTACATGAGCGCGTCAACCTTGGTTCATCACCCTTCTAGAGCTTTCAGTAGTTCCACACCAAAAGCTGCACCTCAACTCCAGTCTCCTCACTCACAACCTTGGAGAAATCGGGCATCCAAATCTCAAGGAACTCAACCTGGCGAGTTGGCACCTGAGGTCATAGAGTTTGGTTATTTACAATTACCACCAGACTGTATGAATATCCTAAAGGAGGCTAGGAAAACTACTACTAGGGAATGTTATGCAGCAAAGTGGAAACAATTTGTTTTATACTGGAACAATAACCATATCAATCCCCTTGATGCTTCAGTGTAAAACATCATCTTATCTTTTACATTTACAGCGATCTGGATTGACTAAAGCCTTCATTTAAGGACTAAAAAAAGTAATACCACCAAGAGTTCCACCTGCACCAGTATGGAACTTGAACAGAGTCCTTATGAGGCTAATGGATCCACCTTTTGAACCAATGCACAAGTATCAACTAAAATTTCTCTCATGGAAAGTTGCTTTTCTTATTGCAATCACTTGCCTAAGAAGAGTTGATGAACGCTAGGCACTAACTATACAAGAGCCTTTCTTTCAATTTCACAAAAACAAAGTTGTTCTTCGAACCAATCCTACATTTCTTACTAAAGTGGTTTCTGCTTTTCACATCAATCAATCAGTTGAGTTATCCGTGGTCTTTCCTTAACCTGATTCTGTAGCAGAACGAGCCCTACACACACTAGATGTTAGAAGAGCTCTACTAGATTATGCGGAAAGAACAAAAGATTTTCATGACAAAACAGCTCTTTGTTGCTTTTTCGCCACCGCACAAAGGTAATCCCATTTCTAAATCCGGCATTGCAAGATGGATCCTGAAATGTATCCAACCACGGTATGTGAAAGCGAAAATAGCCTTGACAATACCCCATAGAGCACATTCCACTCCTAAAATAGGGGCTACTATGTCCTTTTTAGGGCATATTCCCCTAGCTGACATCTGTAAGCCAGCAACATGATTTACACCGCACACATTTACCAAACACTATTGTGTAGATGTGTTAACGAGGCAACAAGCTAATGTAGGCCCGGCTGTACCCTTTTTTTTTTTGTTGATATTTCAAAAACCTTTATTAAACAGTATTGCATTGTAAAGTTACATGACTGCACAGTATTAAAGCATCGTAGACAGACATGCGAAGGATACCTCCAGTACCAAATGTATAAAAAAATACAGAGAGGCAATATCAATAGGAGCACCAATACAGTGGGGTGGACCACAGAAAAAACTTCTTAGGTGAGGGAGGGAGGATAGCTGAACAAAGGGGAGGGAGAGCAAAAAATGAGCAACTTATTGACCATCTCGCAGAGTGAGTGAGCTTCAGGCTTTGTCTTCCAAACCTCCTTTTCTTGCTGTTCATCTGAACAAAGTAGTCCTTCGGACAAGGCCCTCTTTTCAGGTTTCAGGTTTAAAGTCTTTATTGCGATTTTTACATCATAAAAGACATCGTATGGCAAAAGAGTAAGAAACATACAATAAAAATAATAAATTAAGATCATCGTAATTACATAGAGCATTTCATCGTTAAAAAGAATTAAACAGTATGATAAAGACCTCATATTTTAAAACCATTTAAAAAAAATAGTTAGGATCAAGATGCCTGCAAATGTCTTGCTCTTATGACCCATGCCCACCCCAGGTATTTGGCAACACATACTACTACCACTTCTGAGGTGGTGGTACGTAGCGCCCACAAAGCCTCAGCACTACCTCGAACTTTAAGCTGGCGGCAGATAGGCCTAATCCATTTGCTTCTTGGTGCGTGATAAGCAGGGCATGCAAATAGAAAATGACCTGCACTCTCCTTATGGAGAGTACACCATGGGCAGGAATCAGTGGTAGAAGGAGACCACTTCTTGGTAAAAGACCTAAAAGGCAAAGACCCAACTCGAAACTGGTGATGCAGTTTTTTATCAAGTGACTTGGTAATGACGTCCCAATAGATCTCATAAGAGGGATCCAGTTTGTGGGACAGGAATCTACCTGTTAAGCTAGTAGCATCTGAACTAATTACAGATTCTTGTTGAACGAAGGCCCAATATAGTGCTTTGAAATCTTGCTTGGAGGGAAAAACAGTGGACCCAGGGGAGGCCCACAGCTGATTACAGCCCATGTCTTCCAGGATTGATTTAACTTCTCGCAGCCAAGGTATTCTACTGGACCCCTAAGCTGATCTTACTTCCTCTAGTTCCCTGGCAAAGAGGCTTCACTCTGGGGACGTCCAAATGCGTCTCCACAGAGCTACAAGCCGATATTGAGCCATCTCATTAATAGATTTACAACCCAGGTCCAGACAGAGTGGTTTAGTCGGAGCGGATTGGGGAAGTCCTACCAATTTACGCATAAATTTGTTTTGGACTTTTACCAGGGATGATAGGTCCATGTACCCCATAGATCAGCCCTGTATAAAATAGCAGAGCTGACCTTAGTATCATAGATCCTAAGAGCGGGTTTAACCCTTTTTGTTAAAGACCTTTTTTGCTCCTGCAGGAGACAACCAGTAAGACGTGCAAATTTTAAATGAAGTGTGTCAACCTGTGGTTTCCAACTAAGGCGGTGATCCAAGGTTACTCCTAAATAGGTCATTACCTCTACTTGTTCAAGACTTTTGCCGTTCATGGTCACCGAACTTTTAATGGGACGGTTTTTAGTTAAGACCATAAATTTCGTTTTGCTCACATTGATTTTCAAATCGTTGACCTTGCAAAACTCGTCAAATCTGTTTAATGCGGTTTGCAGGCCACTGTGGGTTTTTGAAAGGAGCAGAGTGTCATCGGCGAAGATGAGCATGGGGAACTTGGTCCCATCCAGTGAGGGAGCATCAGAGGGAGTGTCAGCAAAAAACGTCACCACCTGGTCGATAAACAACAAAACGAGCGTGGGTGCCAAGACACAACCCTGACGGACGCCTCGAGTTACGGGGAAGCAGTCCGTCACCTGCCCTTGGCCTCCCCACCTCACCCTTGCAAAATTGCCCTCGTGTAGTCTTACTACCAGGTCGAGCAATTCCGACGGCAGTCCCAGGTTTTTCAGGACAACCCACAGTTTGGCCCTTGGCACAAGGTCGAAGGCCGACTTTAGATCTACAAAGGCGGCATAGATGGATTACCCCGCCTAACAGGACCACCATCCAGTAAATCATGGTAAATCTGAAGACCTGGTCGATGGTGCTGGTGCCTGATCTAAAGCCAGCCTGTAGTGGGGAAAGAATACATTCCATCTCCATCCAACCCTGAACTCTGGCAAAGACCATCCTGGCAGTGATTTTTTGTAGGGAATCTATCAGACATATGGGGCGATAATTGGTCCCCTTTTTGGGTCGAGCGTCAGCGAAAGACCTATTGTTTTCGCCTTCGGGGGAATCTGAGACAGCGTTCGGTTAGGCGCCTCTGCTGTCTCAGATTCGCCCTCGAGGGCGCGCACGGCGCTGTGCACATCCCCTGCCTCGCATTCGCAGCCTCTCTCAATCGCACACAGCCACACTCACGCATGCGCGCACACACACATACACCCACGCAGGCACAATGCATCGGGATACACATATACACACGCACAGCTAACACACACAGCCACACATATACATACACACGCACAGCTACACACACGCGCACCCCCCTCCCCCCAACCTCACTTACCGCATCGGTGCAACTCCGGAGTTCAGCAGCCACCGCTGGGCTCTCCCTCGGGCATGGGAGCCCCGCGTCACCACTGCTCCTCTCCTAGCCAGCCAATCCGTGGGCGCGGGCTTCCAGCAGGAAACGGAAGTCCCGCCCCACGGCAGTTCTCCGCACGCACACGTCTTGTTTCAAATGCAGCTCTTTATTGGACTTTGGCGCTGTGCTTGCACAAGAGCTGTCACGCGACGTAAAATAAGTTTTAGAAGCGGCTGTCACCTCGCAGACGAGAGGCCTCCTGCAGCAGCTGGTGAGCCCCAGACTTCAAACATAAATCATTTACCTGAACGCCCGTATCCTGGGTCTTTTAGAAACCCCATTCTACCCCTGTGGTCCAGGCAGTGCTTAATTTAAGGATGCTTCCAACCACCCGCCCCCCCCCACCCACCCTGCATTGATGCCTGAGTGAGGTGCCCCTACACGCCCTCTGCTGCCCTGAAGCTCAGCTCTCCAGTCCACTCACCGACAGTGAACTGTGTGCCAGTCACCCCAAGCCTCTACTCTAGGAGCTTTCTCGAGCTACATCCGGCTAGATTCCTGCCGAACAACCTAGCAAAGTCCGTGCAAGGATTGTATCATAGTGTATGTACCGCAGTGTTTACTTGCTGAAGATGCCAGTGAGAGCTGTGGGTACTTTGCACCCAGGGCATTAAGTGGGACGAAAACACGAGGGGGGGAGGGGGCTTGAAAGGTATCTGACACTCTGAGTGCAGCTCCTGCTACTGTGATTGATGCTGGATGCTACACGGTGTGCCTGAGTCGCAGCGGCCGTCACGTGTCATTCTTATCGCTCTCTGCCGGGGATTAATGCATCTCACATGCTTTCTGCACTTTAAGTGCTGTTTAAATGCACTCTGCTTGTTAAAATGTCTTCCCTCTTTATTGTGAGTAGGGTGTAGGATCCATAGTGCACTGCTAGGGACTACTATTCTCCGTAGCACACCACAGTGTCTCAGTTAGGGCTGCGTGCCAATTTGGTTTCAGTTCGGCTCCAGGGGCCCTCACACTGGATCTTGATGGCCGATTATGCGATTTATTGACTTGTGTGGACTGCCATTCCTCTTTTATTCAGTGATGTTGTGCCACTAGGTGAAGATGCCAGTGAGAGCTGTGTGTACTTTGCACCCAGGGCATTAAGTGGGACGAAAAAAACTAGGGGGGGGGGGGGGGGGGGGGGCTTGAAAGGTAGGTGACGCTCTGAGTGCAGCTCCTGCTATTGTGATTGATGCTGGATGCTACACGGTGTCTCTGAGTCGCAGCGGCCGTCACGTGTCATTCTTATCGCTCTCTGCCGGGGATTAATGCATCTCACATGCTGTTTAAATGCACTCTGCTTGTTAAAATGTCTTCCCTCTTTATTGTGAATAGGTTGTAGGACCCATAGTGCACTGCGAGGGGCTACTATTCTCCGTAGAACACCACAGTGTCTCGGTTAGGGCTGCGTGCCAATTTGTTTTCAGTTCGGCTCCAGGGGCCCTCACACTGGATCTTGATGTTTGTGCAAGATTTCCTTCTTCGTTAGCGGCGTCCGAATATTCTCACATTTTCCGATGGCCGATTATGCAATTTATTGACTTGTGTGGACTGCCATTCCTCTTTTATTCAGTGATGTTGTGCCACTAGGTGTGTAACCAGAGAACTACACTGCCACCTTCTCCTAGTCACCCTCACACCATCACACCTTCTCACCCTCACACACCCTCACTCTCACACACCCTCACACGCCCTCACTCACCCTCACCCCCCCTCACCCCCACACCCTCATCCTCACACACCCTCACCCCCACACCCTCATCCTCACACACCATCACACCCTCATCCTCGCACACCATCACACCCTCACCTCCCCTCACACACCCTCTCGCCCACCCTCACTCACCCTCTCTCACCCTCGCACACCATCACACCTCCTCACCCTCACACCTCCTCACCTTCACACCCTGACTCAGCCTCACACCCCCTCACCCACCCTCACACCCTCACCCCCTCTTCCTCACTCACCCTCACAACCCCCTCACCCCCCCTCACCATCACAACCCTCTCACCCTCACACACCCTCACCCTCACATCCCCCCACCCTCTCACATCCTCGCACCCTCACACACTCACCCTCACACCATCAAACCCTAACTCACCCTCACACCATCACACACTCACCCTCACACCATCACCCTCACACCATCAAAGCCTCACTCATCCTCACACACCCTCACACCTCCTCGCTCACTCACCCTCACACCCCCTCACCCTCCCTCACTCACCCTCACACACCCCCTCACCCTCACACACCCCCTCACCCACTCCCCCACACACCCCCTCACCCCCACACACACCCTCACCCCACACACCCCCTCACCCTCACACACCCCCTCACCCTCACACACCCCCTCACCCTCACACACAACACACCCTCACTCACTCTCACCCACCCTCACCCTCCCTCACACCCCCTCACCCACCCCCACCCCCTCACCCGCACACCCCCTCTCACCCTCACACACCCTCTCACCCCCACGCATCCTCACCCCCACACATCCACACCCCGCATCACTCATTCGCCACCACAACATCAATCTGTGCAACAACTAGTTCAAATATGTTCTCTCAATGTTTCAAGCTTTATTACAAATGTAACAAAAAGATGTTAATATTTCACTTTTGTTCTAGGAGTTTTTAACAATAAAAGACACTGAACATAATCTTCACAAGTTATTTACAAAAGTTTAAGCTATTGCCATTATAAATTACAATACCTTTTTATTTAAGTATTAATTATGTAAAAAAAAAAACATTGTTATTTGTAATATCAATACATGTAAGTCATGTAAATACAACACATATTGCATTACAAGTGCTATATGTGTCACATTTGCGAAAGTTATAACTATTGGCATTGTAAATGACATAGCTATTAATTTCGCTATTTTCAAAAACAAAACCTAACTAACAAATTTGTCATTTACAATTCCAATAGCTCAAACTTTCCTAATGCGAGACCTATTGCATTGCAAATGCTTGTTTAAAAATGGGGAGAATTTCCGCCCCCTTCCAGGACACTGGAATCCGTGCCCCCTTAGCGATGGCATTGGCTACCGAGGTTATATAGGGAACCCAGAGTTGAAGGTTAATTTTAAATAGATCGTCCGGGATGGAATCCATCCCTGGCGCTTTCCCACACTGAACCAAGCGAATTGCAGACTCAGTTTCTAGAGAAGTAAAGGTTAGCACTTTGTTATGAGTGGGGTGGGAAGTTTCCCGCTTGACTTGGACATTACAGGATTCCAAATCAGGGTCCAAAAACTGGCTAGAATAGAATTCGACCCATGCCTCCGCAAACACATGATTAACAGGGATTTGTGAATCGGGGTTCCTACCCCACTTCACTATTTCCCAAAATTTAACTTGGTTAGGGGAGCTACAGGCCTCTAAAAGATCAGACCAATGGCGTTCATCCCACTCTTTTTTCGCCACCCACTGGGCTTTTTTATACCTTATGCGTGCCTCTTTTATATCGCTTGAGATCCTGATTTTACTGCTTTGATTGGTTCGCTATGCGCGACTCTGCAGGTTTTGTTGTACCATTTGTCTTGACAACCCTGTGCCTTCACCTTTCGTTGAGTTGATGGAAGGGTTAAAAGGGCCTTAAGTTTGTTAAAACATTGTTCATGAAGGTCACAGATCTGGTCAGTGGCAGCCGTGGTGGAGGATAATTTCAAGATGTCACGCAGGGTCGTCGAAACTACCTTCGTTATACCGTCTAGGAGGGAGGAATCCTCCACGACCCTGGACCATTTGAGCCTTCTTCTATCGTCAGTCAAGATGGCATCACCCGTTAGATATGCAGTTGATTTAGACCCAACGGGAACAACTGGGAGTCTTAAGCTAAGGGACAATGGATTGTGATCGCTTTCCGGGCGAACCATGACTTCCATGTCGACCAGAAGAGACCAGTATTCCATTTTTAACAAGATATAATCTATTCTGCTTTTGCTAGCCCCATTGTCAAAAGTGGGTTTACCGGCCTTATGAGAGGCCAAATGCCGATTGGCTGCTCGCAGACCCCAGTCCAAACACAACCCTGCCCAGTGTAAGGCCGCCTCGGTGCTCCTCTTGATATTATTCAGGGACCGCATCGGGATATTCCACACGATATCGTCCTCCAACCCCAGGTCCTCCCCCACACTGAGCAAAGGTTCAAAAGTGCAGTTAAAATCCCCTGCTAAGAAGAGAAACGTATCTCTCCCAATCCCTTCAAGGTATGAATCTAATACATTTAATATTGCTGGGCAGCGCCCTCCGGGGCAACCTCGGGCGTAGACGTTAATAACTACAACCTCTTGACCATTTTTCTTACTTAATTTGATTCCCAGGAGATCCGGGTTGTCCACTATAATTTCCACTGGTCTATAGCCAATAGACTGTTTGACCCAGATAACTAGGCCCCCTGAGGCTCTACCTTTATGGCCCTTCACTGCTGGTTTGTAGAAATGTAAAAACCCAACCCTATGGATTGGATCAGGAGCCCAACTCTCTTGAAACAATAGAATATCGAAGGTGTCAATAAAGTCGACCCAATCCTCTGAACCCATACGCCCCTTTAACCCCGCTATATTCCATGAGGCTAGTTTAAGTGACACAGCCTGACTGGGGGGTACGGTGACATTCTGAACACATTGAGCCACTCCCGAAATATCACACTTGCTGGATTGAGGACCCACCTCCAAAGTAACATTCTTATTATAAATGGGGGCTGTCCCATTCTCTGGATCCTGCGTACCTCGCCCGACAATCAATGCCGTGTTACAATCTTCGTTAGCCTCACCGACATGATTGCTAGGAACACTCCCGCTCTCAGCCACAGAGTAAAGTCAGTCGATACCCTCCAGACCAGAAAGGCATTCGAAGCGATTAAACAATAAGGGATAGTGCAGGGTTGGGGGAATTCTATCTGCTTGGAATCCTCTAAAAGGTCTTCTTGGGATCATATGGTTGGGGGGGAACTCACAAGAGCGTTTGGGGTAAAAGTACCCAAGACCCAGTGTCTGCACATCACCCAGCCTACCAAACCTCGCTTGCCTGCGTATAAAATCCACTACCCATGGGTCCTTAAAAGATATGATAATACACTCCCCTTCTAAGTCCTTAATAGAGTAGCCCACCCAATCCACTCTTCTCACATTCAATATGTCTGTGGAAGAGGAGGGGGGGGAGGGGACGATGTTAATTTAGCCAAAATATGACTTTATTTTTAACCCCTTCGCTGCGGCGGCTATTCCGCCGCAGCGCTAAAGGGGCGGGGCGGCCGCGCGGCGGCCGCATGCTGGTGACAGAACCGCTCCGTCACCAGCCGCGGTTAAGCTATGCAGGTGACGGAGCGGTTCCGTCAGGAACCGCCCCGCTCATTAGAACGCCCGCGCAGGCGCGAAATCAACGCCGCGCAGGCGCGGCGGCTGGGCCATGACGGAACCGCTCCGTCATCAGCACAGCTCAACAGTAGCTGATGACGGAGCGGTTCCGTCATCAGCAGGGGAGGGGTTAAGATCCTGATAGTGCTCAGTTTGGCCCTCCCTGAGGGGTGCGACACATGTTAGGACAATCGTGTATGGGGTGGCTTCAACTGGTAAATCGGTGCGGGAGGTCCCCGTTTATTGACCTTTGCAGAGGGAATTGAGAGGTTGGTAGTTCTATTCCCCAAAACACCATTACTTATTTTGGGTTGTGTGGATGTATTAGAGTCCCCCCTCCCTTGAGTTTGGGCTGGCTTAGCCACGGGCGGCTTAGAAATGCTCAACTGACGCAGGAGGTTAGATTTGGTGCTGGCCTACTTTGGGGCCTGTGAAGTCGTGGCCAATTTAGGTATGTTGTCATTATTTGCAATTCTTCCCCCTACCCCCGTCCCTTCGGGTTTGTTCAAGGCTGACCTGATGGGTGCTGGCTTAGCAGATGTTATGGAAGATAATTCACCTGTAGCCACTGATCGCTGTGATTTGCGATTACTGGAGATATGATTCACCGGGACACTTGTGGATTGACTAGTTTTTTTAAAAGCCCAGTGTTGGTATTAACAAGATTCTCGAGAGCATCCAGTTTTAAGGTCATCGCTCTAGCAAGGCCCTCTTTTCTTACCAAAGTGGTTACCTCTTTCCATGTGAGACAGACCATCACTTTACCCACCTTCTTCCCACCTCGACACCCTTCCAAGAAGGAGAGACTCCACCGTCTGGACCCTAAATGTGCACTGTCTTTTTATCTCGATCACACAAAAGAATTCCGGGTGGACGATCAACTCTTTGTTGGATATGTGGGGGCCAAGAAAGGTCAGGTTGTGCAAAAACGCACCATCGCTAGATGGGTTGTTCTATGAATTAAAATCTATTAGTACTGTTAATCAAAAAGGTGATATAGAAAAGTGATGTTAAAAAATACCTGGCCTAGTGATAGAACCCGCACTTGAAAGTAAGCCCATTAACCCGCTTAACCTTTCCGACACCACAATTTTTTAATAATACCAGCCAGTGTTTATTAAATAGTTTTTTCTATCACTAGGCCAGGTATTTTTTAACATCACTTTTCTATATCACCCCTGACCCTACTGACACTCACTCCAATTCACTCACATAGCACCCACTTTTAAAAGGTGCTCCAGCGTAGTCGCTTGTCGCAGCACTCCCCCGTCCGGCAGCCGGGCGGGAAGACCCCAATGATGAAGCATGACGCCAAGGGCCCTTTTGGTGTGTGAGGGGTATTTTAACACACAATGTGTATTCCATAAACAACAGGATATACACTGACCCTCTTCGAGGTGGACCTTTTTGACTAACAGTACTTTCGCAAGAGGAGGACGTGCCCACCTCGGTGCCACCCAGCACCACCTCTTCCTTCCCTCTTCTTGATTTTTCTATTAAAATCTATTAGTCCTTGGCAAAGAAGGAAGCCCCAGTGGGACTGCGTGCCCACTCCACTAGGGCGACGGCGGCTACTGCTGCCTTGGGGCATTGGGTTCCACTCCTTGACATCTGTCAGGCGGCCACGTGGGCATCTCTGAACACATTCACCAAACATTACTGCCTGGACAGCCAAGTCAAGAGAGACGGCTACTTTGGCCTTCTGTACTCAAGGACTTTCTGGTTTGCACTTGGTTCGCAAACCCTCTTCCAGGGTTGGCATTGCTGGGGTATCTATTCTAAAGGTAAGGAATCTATAACTACAGTCTTCTTCAGATGGGCAAGTTACTTAAGTTGTACCTGTAAGACAGATGTATTTATAGATTCCTTACCGCCCCACCCATCCTCCCCAGTCTGCGAATTGACTTCTAGGAATAGGGACTTCCTTACAGGGCCCTAGTTATGTGCACCAGTGGTCAGTGTCTTGTTGGCTCTGCTCTTCTGGCGTGGAAAGTCATGTCAGAACTAACTTCAGCACGCAGGGAGCAGCATCTAAATAGACTCCGCAATGTCATCCCGGCGAACACGATGCGGATGACGGACACGGAGTCCACCAGTACCACCTACCGACGTGCAGGGGTACTGCTATAGAAAAATTCTCGGGATCCAGTCTGACGCCTGGGGGTAATTCTAAAGGTAAGGAATCTATAGCTACATTTGTCTTTTACAGATGCATCGTTACCGAAGGTAAGTAACTTGTTCTTTAATGAACTATATAAATAAATAAATGTAAATTCAAATCCAAGCTCTCCATCTAATAGTATGTTGTCAGTGTAATACATTGTGTATCAATTAGTAACATTAGCAATACATTGTTTGCTTTGTGAAATATTTGTATTATCCGTCCGATTCATTCTGAAATTATCATACCAAAATGAAATTACATACTAAATAAAAAGGATTATGTCTTTACCTAACCAACGTTGTGACTCAACCTATTAGGACACTTAGCTTTTTTTGCAATAAGGTTATAATAATCTCTGCATAAATAAAACAGAAATACCATAGTTATATAGCCATGAATAGGGCCAGTTACTCAAACCGGAGTTGTTTGTATGCAAATTGTAACAGCCACTTCTTAAAATGTTTCTGCTTCAGAAAACTATTTGCCATTTATTTTCAATACATGTAGCTTTTTCTTATTCCTGATAATAGCTTGTGAACCTGTTGCTACATGACATATTTGTTTTTCCTGTGTCTTTTTTTCCAGAGACACTTACCTTTGACATGGAGCTGAACGCCGAGTGTGCATCATCTCCAATGTGATATACAGTGTTTGGAGGAGCTTCGCTCAAATTTGTTTGGGTGTCCAAAGAAAAAATGTCTCAGCCAAGCAGTTTTTGGTTCCTGTTCTTTCCCATCGCTGCCCTGTTATGTTTATTTCATGGATCCAGGATGTTCTGAATTACCTACCTGCAGTGAAACCTACGTTCAGCACAGCCACGTATCGCGGTCTACAGCGACAGTGACCACTCATCCATTAAGCATGTGTTTAGAACCTGCGGATAGGCCCTTGTAAATGTTTTTCTCCTGTTTTGTTTTACAAGTGCCTTTTAATGTGTTTGATGCTGTTACTTTTGCCAATAGCCTTCTGTGTAGATGCAGTCTCTTTGAAAGGCTTGCTTATTCCTTTTGTTACTGAACATTTGTGAGGAACTGTTCACCTTTGAACTCTGAATGTTTAATAGAAACAGTGTTGGGGACTGCACAATCCCTGTTCAAAAGACGAATCAGAAATAATTACTCATTTCACAGCTTTTAACTCTTCAGGGTGTGACAGGATATCTGGACCAAATGTTGTGGAATGCCTTGGCATATATGCCATAGCACACCATGCCCTAACTGGCAGTCACAATATGAACATATTTGCCACTTACCTCATTAAACTATTGCAAAAGTGATGTATCTCTGTGGAGATAAAATATTGTATGGAAGTACAATAATGTTTCAGCATCCCAGCGTATATGTTCTGATGTTAATGTAAATTTGTATCCCAGCTGAATTGCTTTGAAGGAGACTTAGTTTTTATTTTTCCAGCTGTTATTTTTTGTTCATTCAGATAAGCCATGGAGAAAGTCATCATCCGGAACGTGCATACAGATTCTCTTGTTTAGTTGATAGGGAAGCAGTTGAATGAAGTTAAACTCTTGACTATGCAACTGCAGTTGTACATTTGATGCCTTAGTTATGTGGTGATTGTATGCACAACCAAGAAGTGGTTCAACGGAAAAATGTGAGAAAAGGGACTATCTGTCTCATTGGGTTCAACTTAACTATTGCGAAAAGATCTGGTTCAGCATCTTATGCAGTGACAGTTCAGTGGTTTTACACTGAGAAAATGGTTTCTATTGTGAGAGTATGAAAAAAATCCTTGTTTTCAGGTATTCTTGCCAACACTTTCCCTCGCTTTATAAGATTTTTTCTTTTGGGCAAGTTACTTTGCAAACCTGTCAGTGCTCACATAAAGTTCTAGCTCTTTCCAAAAACTGATTTTGGTTTACAACTTGTTGACTTGCAGCTGAAACAAGATTTTGAACATAGTGTGCATCTTCAGGAAAGACCAACTGTAATCACTTGGTGTTGACCATCAGGTTCTTGAGTTGTCTATTTGTGTTCCTGGTTGTTTCTTTTTATAACATTATCCCTCTCAAACAGATGCATCATAGTTGTTCTAGCCTTTGTGACAGGGCCTGATCCAAGCTCCTAGCAGTAAAAATCTTTCCAACTTTTTGCTAACATATTATTTCTTATAATTTCATGTTTATAAACCTTTTTTTATAAACCTCTTCAAAACCAAAGTACCAGTTTGTGTGCCCACTATTGTAGTATACATGTTGTTGATGTTCTATTAAAGGTGTTTTAGTCTACCCAAATTAGGGGTAAGAAAGACCACAAAAGGCATCATGTTTCAAAATAGCAAGGAGTCAAATTGGCTGCTGTAAACCAAGTTTTAGATGGTCGGTCACTTATTATGTAAGTGTAAGATACAAATTGTGCCTTTTTAGTCGATTGACATTAAATCCATTACACAAATATGTTAAGAATTATTTCCCAGTAATGCAGTTACCAGTTCAGTTGTGTATGTAGTGGTGTTTTATGAATCCCACAGTGGTTAAAAGCAATTGTCCACTTGGATGCCCTGCTACAAGAAACACTGACATGGGGTGAGTTTGAAAAAGTGGTTCAATTTTTTATTTGACCTTTTATCCAACGATACAAAGTAAATAGTTTTTTGGAACTACAATATGCTATGCAAAAATGTTTTGCATGAATATATTTCCATGTGTTGTGTTTCATATGTGAAGTATGTTGTCAATTTTTTGTGTTCCAAAGCGAGTGGAACTTTAAAGCTAGAAAAGATATGTAAACTCTCTCTCTCTGTGCTCCCCAACACAATGTGATTGTTGACCCTAAGGAATTAATGTACAGAATACAAAAACATTTGATTTGTAAAGTAAAGCCAGCAACGAAACCCAAATAATATCCGTAGTGATATGTAGAATGCTGGTGATAACTTATTTTAAATAATCTTTCAAGTTGGCATGATGTTAGCTTGCAGGTCCTGAGATATTTTTCATTATCATCTTGTTTCCTTTAGCATAAATAGGTAAGGATAACGTAAACAGGCAAAACTAAAGATCAGTGTTGGAGCAGGAGACCAGGCAATGTTGTAAAAATGGTAATAAACCGTGCCCATGCAATGACACACTTGGTAACTGCCTGCCCGTATGTTTTTTATTTTGAGGCACTTGGTCTTTGGATGCACCACTGTACAAAAGCTATATAAAAAAATGCAGACGAAAAGAAATGAGCATTAAGGACCAACTTCTTGAAAAAATGTATATCTTTTGAATACTCCATCATCACTAACATGCGCCAGGGACATGCCAGTACCCCCATTATTATCAAAAGTTGGTACTTCTCTAGAGACCTCCTCAGTGCACATGATCTAAACGATAAACTAAGATTTTTTTTGACAAGGGCCAAAGCAAGCGTGATGGTTTTGCTGAACACTACCAGATTCCGCAAATGTTAACCACAAAGCTAAATGCTGCAAGTTGATTTTGAAGAAGAACATAAAATAATGCAGATTCATGTTTATGAGGAGAAAACAGAATTTCCAAAATGGTAGTGCTAAGAGTAGATCATCCGGTTTAAAATAGTCTGTACTTCATTTCCTCAGGAAACAGGAAAGGGGATGGATAAAATGAAGAAATTAAGTATGACTTTTATGAGCGATTCAAAACCTCGGATGATGAGACCCAAACAAAATGCAAAGTTGTAAATGGTGAGTGTACAGCAGTTCCTAAAATCAAAAAGGATTCTGTTGTACGTACATTAGGCTTTCTAATTATATATATCCTTTCTATGGATTGTTTGAAAGCAGTTGGCGCACACATGGTTTCTCAGAAGGCCAATTATAACACCATAAGGTCTCTATTAACTTGACCACCTTACCATGACTGCCAGTGAAATAGCAGTTTAGTTAGATTGTTTTGACCCACAACTCGTAACATTTTTTATTTCCAAATACAAAATAATTTCTGTGCCTTATCTAAATTCTGTTTTAAACAGTTATAGTTTGCAAATTAAAATAAATTACGTATTATTCTAATGATTGCTTTTGTATATATTATTTCTGTACGATCAAGGGTTTATTTGAAGGCTGATTTCAAAGACCGTTTAGGATAAATGTATACTGTATATATGTATAAAAACTTTGCATGAACCCATGCTGATTCCTCTAGACTAATATGTGCTGTGTAAACCCCTCCCCCACCCACCCCTCTATTTTTCCCCCAACATGCATATTCAAATTGGCCACAGTTTTAGAGCACTTTCATTCACATAGGGCCTAATTACAAGTTTACTGAAAATAGTCTTTCACTCACAAATGGGAGCTTGCAGTTGAATTGTTATTACGAGTTTGGTAGAAAACCTACCCAGCCAAGAATGTCCTCAGACGTATTTTATCAGCAAAAACCAAGCTGAATTTATCCTGAGAAACAAAGTGCTCTGACTGAGGAGGAATGTGCTGAAATACGAGTTAAAAAAACTGATTTTGGCGACCAGACCTCATTATGAACTTTTCCACTTTAAATCGAATGGGAGTCCTGCACTTAGTAGTTACTGTGTCTAATTGTGTGTAACCCATGTTTGATTGCAAAATATTTTTTTAAGGCAGGAGTCTTGTATGGTATGTACCACAATGTCTGTATCCCCAGTGATGTTTAACCTTTTGTGATTTCATTGTATTACAGCCTGGGCTATATAAAAGTAGTTAAGTGAGAGTTTTAACAAAGCTAAAATTTCTTGGAATGAGGTCAGATGAACGGTTTTAACCCAAATATATATGCTTTTCAAAAGTTTTAGAACAAGTGGACTGTTTTTTTCTTAAGACACCACAAATTCAAAACTGTCTGTACAGGTTCACGATTAGATTATTAAATAATGTTTTTTCTTGGTAAAGAACTAACTTATCTATCTGTACAATCTGTGGATCTGAATTATGAGTAATGTCACTGTAAATAATTCCTCCAATTTTGTAATCCCTATTCGTAATAATTAGCTGGAGTAATACATGTGGCTTCGGTCTCAGAAATTGTAGAATACTTTCCATTACATATTGTATTACAAAGCTGCATTTAAAAATAAGACTGCATCTTCACCTTAAATAGATTGTTCATCTCTATGATCTTGTGCCTCCTAAAGCTGAAATCTGTCAGAATGTAGGTTTGTGGTGAGAAGATGGACAAACGTATTACGAATTTTGTTTTTTTCAATTTTTTTCCTCCAAGCCTTTGCGCCAACCAACGATTTCATCCATTAAGGATCATATTTTATTTTATATTTGTAGTGCACAGTAGAGCACGTTGTTGCATTTTCAATGCAGTTCAATTGCAGTGGAAGATTTAAGGGTAGAAGGCCGGATTGTGATAAAGTATCTTGATAAAGCTGTAGTTGCATGATCAAAAAAATGGAAACTATAAGCAAACATAAATGTATTCGCAAGTGCAATGTCAGACCATTCTAATGAATAGGTAATGTGTGTAAATTGAGGAAAATTACATAAAAATCCTGTTGTGTGGGATAGGGTCTTTGTGTCATTGTTCAAGACACATCGTCAAAGGTCTGCCATGCTCAAATCCCAGGTTTGTCCCGTTACACTGTGTGATTACCAAACAAGTCACTATTGAAATGTTCTTATAATAATGTAATATCTTGAGTACACAGAAATAGGTATCTTGTGTGTGATTGATTTGAAGCCTCTTTGTTTCATTTCATGTTTTTTTCTGTGTACATTTTGTTATCCTATCACCAGCTGGCACAGATGTTTGTCTCTCTCTGAGGGTGCTATAGTATACCCAGATATTTGTTCTGTGTCTCTATTTTCTGCCATTAATTTTGGGTAGTTGGTGTCAAGGCATTATCTGTGTTGTCAGTTTCAATGGAGGAGAGAGTTAGGCCATACTGCCATGTATTTGCTATGGTTTCCATTTTGTCATTTGCCAACATAACTGTTGCTTTAATACTTGCAAGAATAGCCATGCTATTTGCCTTGTGTTTGTAATTCAGCATGCTTTGGAAAGAGTTACATTGTAAAGATGTGTTTTTGTACATTTTATTTCTGTGATTTCTTTAAATATAGAATTCTAAAAAAAAAATCTGAATCTGCATCTTAGTGTTGTTTTATCCAGTCTAACCTCTGTCACAAGACATCTTGTATTACTAATACGACAGCCACTATTATTGATACAGGTGAGTATTGGTAATTGCGATGTGTGCAAATTGCTGGTTGTTTCATGTTAAAATTGCTGAGGTGTGCATGTTAATACCAGATAAGAGCATATGAAATGGAAAATTGCACGTAGAACCCATGCTATTGCTCTGATTTCCGGGTCAAAACCAGATTTGGCCCGGAAGCGTGGTTCCTGAAATCCATTGTAGCATTAACCTCATGCGCGCTAGCGGAATCCCGCTCGCGCGCTGAGAATTCGAAAATCGCACTTTGCGTGACGAGCTGGGCTCGGCATCAGCGTGCGAGCGGGCTACGCGATGACGAGCCCAGCTCGTCATCAGCTCCGAAGGGGTTAATGCATTGGCTAACACTGCAGCATTCTTAATACCAGTTTGAGCGCAAACACCCATCCACTGTCTCCCCATTCTGTTATTAAAGGCCTCATCAGAGAAGGTCCAAACCAGATCATTAGGACTCACCTGAACAGCACATGCGTTGTGCTTGCGAGGGTGTTTTGTTTACAGTAAAGAGTTTGAAGCCCATCATTGCTTACCATTCCTTGGCATCATTGTCACTCTTCTATGCCGCATTAAAATGAACCAACATTTGCTCAACTTTATTTACATCGTCAACACCTTACTCCATCTCCTTTATCCATAACCCTATGATGTATGTTGCCCATTAGCCCCTCCCTATATAAAACACATTTATTTGTAAACCAGTTGTCCAGCAAACCATAGTCCAGGCCCTGCAGATCACTGTGTGGCCACAACAGAGCTACAACATACAAGATAACTTTGTGCATGCAGCACCCACTGTAAAAAGTGGAAGATGCAGGCCATGACTTGGAAGTCTACCTGGGGTGGCGTGGCTTTTCATCCTTCCGTGGTTGATTAAGCACTTACCGCTGAGCTGAGAAGGTAATGTCTGTTTACAACCAAGAGAAAGTTTGTTGTCAACTCCAAGTAATTGAAGAGGAAGATGAAGGTTTTATCCGGTCTCACCAATTTGGACACATTATTCTACGTCAAGGTTGGCAAGGTACAGGCTGGCTTTAAAACCTACAATTTAGACTGGCTGACTTATTTACAATGTACACTCCCTGCAAGGCTAAAACTTGCCTGTCCTCCTCCGCAGTGTAAACATGTCATATTCCCTATACTAATTCACCACTAATTCTGTTTGGGTTCCAGAGTAGCAGGCTACCCGCCGAAAAGCGCTTCCAACACCTCATCAGGGGCAGCAAGTGCTATATAAATGCAAACCCTTCCCTCTTCTATCCCTCCACTATCCTTTTCAATCTAAATAAAAGACTAACATGTCTACTGCTCAAATTAATTTAATATTTACTTATACTAATTCACCACTAATACTTTTTGGCTCCTGTAGTATCGTGCTACTCGCCGAAAAAGCACTTCAACGCTTTGTCAGGTGTATTAAGCGTTATATAAATGCAATTACAATATCGCTTGGATATCACGACCCAAGTTATACAGAGCAGCAGACAAACACACATATACTTGTAGGAGGACACTGGCCAAAAACACTAGAAACAACCTAACTACTTGCTCTGTTACAAAGGCATCCTTCCATCATAACTCAACTATAACCTTGTGCGCTTCGGCTACGAACACAAATGTGCAAGTCAGTACAGTAACTTAACCATAGACACAAGTGATAGGCACAAGATCACAGTGCGTAAGGGAGATGAGCCAGGCAGAACACATTGTAACTATAATGCTGTACAGTTTTATAGGCCTTGCATATCATCCTTGAGGGTATGCTGCCACCAAAGAAGGAAGTAGCACAGGATCTATCTGAGAAGGGTGTATTGCAAATATCAGGTTTAAATATTAGCAACCATGCAGTCTGTACCACCTACACGGTCACCTGATCATGCACAAATGTAATTTTAGATTTAAAAACAATTTATGTTGTGATGTTGCCCCTATAGAACTGTTTAAAAAGCATCACTGTCACTCTTCTGTGCTGCCTCCTAATTGGCCAGCATATGCTCAACGTCACTTCCATTAAATTCTGTAGCGCACAGAACAAGCACAGATCACAAGACTGATTCGATTTCATTAGTGTACGTCTACTGATCGAGAAGTGGCTGAGGTTATTTCTGTAATTGCCACCACCTTGCTTCATCTCCTATATCCTCCACCCTCAAATATTCCCTCAAATATTCCCACAAAGTTCCTATGTGGAGAAACACGGTGTCCTTGCCCCCCGTCAAGCCGGTTTTCGCCCCGCACACTCCACGGAGTCGGTTGTTATGTCGGTCCTTGACACCCTCAGGGAGGGCATGGACACCAATCAGCACCAGGCGCTTGTGCTCCTCGATCTCTCAGCTGCTTTCGATACGGTGGACCACAACACCTTACTTTCCCGTATCGCGGCGGCGGGGATCGGGGGGAGTGCCCTGGTCTGGTTGTCCTCCTTCTTGAGTGACCGCACCCAGGCTGTCCGCCTGGGTGACTACACAGCGGACACCCGAAGAGTTCATTGCGGGGTTCCCCAGGGTTCCTCTCTCTCTCCCCTCCTATTTAATCTGTATATTGCCCCTCTTATTTTCTCTCTTCAACAGATGGAGGTCACCGTATTTAATTATGCGGATGACCTCCAGCTGGTCTTCAATCTCTCTTCTCCTTCTGCTACACTAAACTTTCAAACTGTTATGCTTCATATCAGGGACTGGATGAACCACAACCACCTTAAACTCAACCCCGATAAAACAGAACTGGTGTTGACGGGCGGTTCATCCAGCCCCTGGTCCCCTCTCTTCTGGCCCCCTTCTCTTGGTCCTTCTCCTGTTCCCTCTTCCTCAGTCAAAACTTTAGGCATTAAACTCAATTCTCAACTCACCCTTCACTCCCAGGTTAGCTCTGTGGTATCTTCTTCCTTTCTCTCACTGCGTACTATTCGCAGGGTGTCCCGATTCTTCACTTTCTCCGCACTTAAACTCATCATTTTGGCCATGGTGGTGTCCCGCCTGGACTACGGGAACGCCCTGTATGCCGGCATTCCCGCATACAGCCTGCGTCGCCTTCAACAAATACAGAACCAGGCGGCCCGCCTGGCCTTCAATCTCCCCAAATTCCACCACTCTACCCCTCTTTTGAAATCACTGCACTGGCTCCCCGTGCGAGCTAGAATTCAATTCAAGCTTGCATGTATTACTTTCCTGGCCCGCTCCAGTTCGGCGCCAGCTTTCATCTCCTCTGAGATCGTCCCTTATGTCCCCACTAGGGCTCTACGATCCTCCACCCAGTCCCTCCTTACCATCCCACGCTTCCGGAGAAAGAAGTGGGGTGGATCTAAATTTGCTGTCCTCGCCCCTACCCTCTGGAATTCCCTTCCCCTTGAACTTCGTTCCATCCCCCTCTATTCACAATTCCGTAAAAGCCTCAAAACCCATCTTTTTACAAAATCCTTTGACTAATTGTCCGCTTTGACCTCCCTACCTCTACCCTCAGTCCCCGTTAGTTATAGCGCCAAGAAGCAGCTGGTATACGTGCGCTTAAGAAGAACTTTTAAACTCAAACTGATGTAAATATATAATTTACCGTCGAAATTTCTATGCAGGTAAGTACTTAGTCAATAATAACTCAATCGGAAAGAAAGAAGACCGAGTCCGTGGTGTTAGAGTTCTTAGGGGTTTTATTCCTTAAAAAGGAATGGTCAAGACCAGGATATCATATTCTTCCCACCACAGGGGTGGAAGAAGGGATAGAGCGCTACATTTTATTGACAGTACATAGCTTATATACTTAATTCATGTCACAGAAAACAGTACAGTAGGCGTAGCAGCTGAGAGAAGACAAGATAACAGTAGCCACGTGTTACTAGTACGTAATCAGAAGGCGTGGACTAGGCGTGAACTGGAGGTGTGTGGTAGAAACGTCACAGATAGGTGTCACAAAAGGGGTGGCACTAAGCAGAAAGTTGCAATGTCAGCAGAAATCAGAGGCTTGGATGCGCGCGCAGCTGCATGACGTGTGATGGACGTGAAACTGAAGGATGCAGGGGACTTGACATTTGTACTGACGGAAAGAGACAGAAGTCTGGCATGTCAGATCAACTTGTGCTTCTATCATATCTGATATCTGGTGTTTAGGAACTGAGCTATCTGGGCGGAAAGGTCTCTGGGGCAGAAGCTATTCTATACTGACTGTGAGTGCGTGTATAAGCGCCTGAGTGTCTGCATGAGAAGCGTGGGGGCATGGGCCCTCCATGGGAGCATGGCAACAGAAGCTATGAATTACTTGCACGGAGACAGGTCGGCCCTTTGGCCCTGTAGCTGAGGGGGATGTTTACTGAAGCTAGCAGGCAGGAATGTATTTTCGAGGAGCGGAACAGATAACTCGAAGGTTATAGTCAATCTTGGCAGGCAGCAGGCTGAGCTGAGCGCGCTGGGCCGTGCTAGAAGTAAGGCAGAGTTCACGGGTACGGGGGCAGCCTGGGCAGCCTGGTCTGAGGCTTTCAGAGTCAGGAGGGAGGAAAAGGCTCGATGGCAGATATTCTGGGCCTACTTTGCCAGAGCTGAAAAACATGTAGAGTATACTACAAAAAGACGTTGGCATAGTATACTTAGGAACGGACTATCCAACCCATTCAGGATGGGTCTGAAAGAGGACATGTTAACGTTGGACGCAAATGTATTTGCGTCTTTATAGCTGGTACAGGAGGGAAGTTACATGCACTTTAACTCGTACATGGAGACGGTGGGGTACACGCTAGGGAACACAACTTGACCAAAATTTATATTTCCTCATTCCCTCCTTGTTCCCTACGGACCCTTCATGATATATCGATCATCATAAATTGATCAGTTTGTTCTTGTAACATAATTTGTTCGTCTCTCTTCCGTTGTCTATTTGAGAGAAAACTGGAATGTTCAATGCACGATGTGGCACACAGTCCACATATCGCTGGCCCACACTGTAGGCACAGGCAGCAGCTGAATACTATGACAAGGCCAAAACCTAGGAAGGATAGGATCTTCCATCCCCAAGCTGTTAACGTTGTCCAGAACCAACCGGACCAAGTCCAGGTGCCTGGATTATGATGTATCTGATTTGCAATTTTATGCAGACGTGTAATAGCTTGATATACAGATGGCGCGTTTTGTGGAATGAAAACACAGCAACTTGACCCGATGACCTTACAGGCTCCACCTCTATCTGCCAAGATGACGTCAATAACAAGACGATTCTGAAGGACAACAACCTGCATGGCAGATTGCTCCTCTGTTAGGTTACCTAAGGCGGAGGCAGTTTCATGTACTACAGCTTCAAGCGTTCTAGTTAATCTACGTATTAATTTACTGTTTTGGACGGGGCCTAAAAAGAAAAAGAATCCTTTATTAAAATCGGTGTATTGTTCCCATGCCGTTTCTGTATAGTCGACAAGCGGGAGATCTCTTCGGAGTCTATTCTTTACTAGATTTGTGTTTCTGTGGTAATCAGGAGGGGCTAGAAAAACAGGTGGCAGAAGGAATGCAATATAACAGGTACCATCCCAATCTGGAGGCAGACGTATGTATGCGGTATGACCACAAACAAAATAAGAGTGACGGGTAACTTTAAAGGATGATTTACCATGATCACTGAATTCGACCACAGTAGTACATTTACTATGACCTAAGTGTACTGAACCTTTCTTTCTGACACATAATTCACCAGTGACTGGTAATACTGGCATAGCGGACAGGACTGGTGCAGCTTCGGATTCGACAGTAAGAATCATGAGGTTAATTGTGTAGTTACTCAATCCATATACTTCATTTTCTAGATCAGTTCCTATTCTAATGGGCAGTCCCTCCTTGTCAGGGTAACAGACGTTGAGCAGGACTAAGTTCAGGTTTCCCCAAACCCAGCTCCCGTCGCGGACAGCAATATCAGAATCTAAGGAATTTATTATTTTGAACCATGCACCACAGGAGCCATTGTGAGTGAATGGGTACGGAAAGAGGGGCAGAGCTCCCTTGTAATTCTGGTAGGGAGGGAGTCGGCCACATATCCAGCAGTTTGTAGCGTTATTAGTCTGATGGGAGTGGTGTAACATGCTGATGAATGTGTTGTTGCGCAGCGCAAGTCTGTAGGAGAGTTCGTGTGGAGGTAACTCGCTAAAAGAGTGTTCAGCAGAAACATTGTAAGCAGATTGTCCATGCTTGAAAATAGGGCAATAGATTGGAAGAAGTACGCTTGCAACAATTATCAGAATACTTAGGAAAAACATGATTAATAATGTCACTATACAGTGACTACGCAGTGATTTGCAGTATGTACGTTTCTTGAATTCTCTCTCTCTCTCTCTATCTCGATCTAGGGGATACATGTCAGAAACTATTTAACCGATTCACCTAGGGGAGGACTTAAACAATTAAACTGTCTGACTTGCTAGATCGAAGCTTGAGTCTGTATTCCTCTTGGGGAGTTTTCTCTCGTTTGGAAACTTCAAAGTCACTGGGCTTGATACAGTCTTTGGAAGGGGTGGATGAGCCTGGGTCGGATTTCAGTTCATTACACAGCTTAACATGGCTCATGTGGACCCACCCCTTCCTGCCCTCAACCTTCACCGCTGTCCTCGTAGTAAGTAGAACGGTCTTCGGCGATTTCCAGCGGGGCTCCAACGGACTTTTCCGGTCGAAGTTCCTTATGAGAATCAGGTCGCCTGGACGGACATCATGTGGCTTTACATCAGTGTTGTCAGGGAAGGCTGCGGCAACCTGTGAACGACATGATTGGAGTGCAGACATCAAGGAGGCAAGGTAATCTGTCAACATATTGCAATCAACATCGGTAATTTTTTTAGGAATGGGCGTCCCCCACATATTCGGTGGTCTACCAAAGACCACTTCGTACGGGGATAGTCCTGATCTCGAATGGGCAACCATTCTCATATAGAACAGTGCCACGGGCAGGGCGACTATCCAGTCGACCCCTTTCTCTTGACATATTTTAGCAAGATGTGTCTTTAGCGTCTGATTATGCCTTTCTACAAGGCCTGCGGCTTCGGGATGTCGGACACAATGGAATTTCCACTGATATCCTAGCAGCAAGGAAACCTGTTTCATTAATTCGGATGAGAATGGCTGACCGTTATCCGAGTACACGACACGAGGCATGCCGTACCGTGGGAAGAATTCACGAACCAGCTGCTTGGCAGTGGTCGGAGCAGTGTAATCTGGGACTGGGTAGGCTTCGGTCCAACGGGACAGTGCACAAACAACTACGAGGACATATTTAAATCCCCGACAACGGTCCATCTGGATATAATCCATCTGGAGGACTTCAAAAGGATGATCGGGAGGATGAAATCCACCTTGCTCTACAGGGACGCTTTTACCTGGATTGAACTGACAACAGATCATGCAAGTACGCACTTTCTGTTTTGCTGCTGCTCGTAAGTGTTTATTGCTCCAGAGATTCTGTAAACTGTCTAACATTGCTTTTTCTCCTAGATGTGCTGGACTATGTGCTGTATTGATTATGACTTGAACCATAGAGTCAGGGAGAAACCATGTAGATTTTCCCTTCGTCATCCAACCTTGATCTGTCTGGATCCCTCCTAGTTCAATCCATTTCTTTATTTCATCTGGGGTAGCATGTGTCTGAATATCGATAACATCTAGTGCGGGATCCCTAACTGTCATACAATTTGTCGGTCCTATTGTCTTTGTCATGTCAGTTGTCTGAGTGTGAGTCAATGCTGTATGTTTCGCTGTCTGATCTGCCAGGTCATTACCCTGGGAAACAGAATCTGTAACCTTAGTATGTGCTTTACACTTCATGACGGATATGCCTGAGGGCAGGTGTATTGCTTCTAACAGCGCTTGAATGAGGGGACCGTGTTGTATCTTGGCACCATGAGAGGTCAAGAAACCTCGTTCTTGCCATAACATTCCGAAGTCGTGTACGACTCCGAACGCATAACGGGAATCAGTGTATATGTTAACATTTCTGTTCTTGGCTAGTATACAAGCTCGGGTCAGAGCGATGAGCTCTGCTGCTTGAGCAGACTGTGTGTCAATACGATGTGTTTCTTTGACATCAGTTTCAGTGGTCACTGCATACGCGGCCACTAATTCTCCTGTACTTGTTCTCATGCATGAACCGTCCACATAAAGTGTCAGGTCTGGATTTGTCAGTGGGACATCTGTTAAGTCTCGCCGTGGCTTTGTTACTGCATTAATGATTTCTATACAATCATGCGGGGCTGGATCTGTCATAATTGTAGGTAACAGTGTTGCGGGGTTCAGAATGCTGCAGCGTCTGATTTCTATGTGTGGCTGGAATAACGTTAATTCATAACCTGTCAGTCGTGCTATAGTCAAGTGCTGAGTCTGGGTTCTGTTTAAAAGAACCTCAACAGAATGTGGAACTTGTACGGTTAACTGATGGCCTAAAACAATTGAATCGCTCTGTCTGATTGCTAATGCTGTTGCTGCTACTGACTTTAAGCACGCAGGGAGTGCCTGGGCTACTGAATCCAATGTACTTGAAAAATAAGCGCAAGGCTTATATGAACCTGCTTGATCTTGAGTGAGGACAGACAACGCTGTACCATCACGTTCTGTAACAAAAAGTGTAAACGGTTTGCTGTAACATGGTGTCGCTAAAACTGGTGCTTGACATAATGCTTTCTTTAATTCCTCAAAGGCTTGTGTATGTTCCTGAGTCCAAGGAAGGGCAGTTGAAGTTGCTGCCTCCTGCGTTGTTAACTGAATGAGTGGTTTAGCTAGAAATGCATACTGAGGAATCCATTGTCTGCAGTACGAGGTGAGGCCTATGAAGGCCCGCACTTCTTTTTGTGTCTGGGGTTGTGGCATATTTGCAATTAACTGAATGCGATCGGGAGTGAGCTGTCTCCCCACTTTGGACAGCAAGTGACCCAAGTACACAACTTGCTGAACACAGAATTGTAGCTTCGAAGGAGACACCTTGTGTCCCTTGTCTGCCAGAAAATGTAAAACTGTCAGTGATGCTTGTTCACATTCGGGCTCACTTCGTGCGGTGATCAGCAGATCATCGACGTATTGCAGTAAAGCGGTGTTAACTGGCATTGTGATACAATCAAGTTGTCTCTTCAGTGCTTGGCTATAGATGCTGGGGCTTTCTGTGAATCCTTGAGGTGCGCGTGAAAATTTGAAACTGCGTCCATTTAAACTGAATCCGAAGAGATATTGGCTCTCTGGATCAATAGGCACGCTGAAGAAGGCGTTCTTGAGGTCAATTACAGTAAAGAACGTTGCTTCTGAATCAATAGCAGTCAATAAGGATGAGATGTCGGGAACCACAGGGTACTGTGGAATAATGCATTTGTTCAGTTCTCTTAGATCAATCACCAGCCGATATACTGGCGGTGCATTGGGGTCAGTACGTTTAAGAATCGGGATGATGGGTGAATTACAGATATTGGAGTCGGTCTCTACGACCACTCCCTGGATAATGAGCTCTTCAATGATTTCCAGTAAAGCCACTACAGCATCGGGTGGTAACTTGTATTGTCTGATTTGTGGTAGTACTACACCTTCTTTGAGTGTAACACGGTATGGGGTAATGTGCATACAACCTACATCAGTTGGGCCTTTTGCCCACAGGTGATCTGGTACATTTTTTAGTCTGACATCAAACTCACGCAACATATAATGACCCTTGAAATCCCGCAGAAAGAGTCTAACTCCCTCCGGAGAACAGCAAATTATGGCTCCTAGAGCCTTCAATGTTTTAATTCCTAACAGATTTTCTGGACATGATTTCGTAAGTAACAAGTCTGTAACACGTGATAATGGACCCACAGCCAGGGGGACTGGTTCAGATACTTCATTTACAATGGGCTGTCCTGAAAAGCCAAGGGAAACATTCTGTGAGCCTGAGAGGGGTGCCCCTGGGACTTCATTATGACTTATTGTTGTGCGGCTTGCCCCTGTGTCAATTAAAAACTTTCTGTCTTTTCCCAATACTTGACTGTGTACATAAGGACCCTCTTGATCTACAGGAATCTCAATAAGAGGCAAGCCAAACTCCCTCTCTAGGCTATTTCATGTATATCGTGGATAATCGGGGTAAGCGGACTGGGCATACTGGTACATCTGTTGTGAAACTTGCTGGGACGCGGCAATGGGCTGTGGCTGTGATACCGCTACTGTCTGTGCTGGAGGTGAGGAAGCATGCATAGGCTGTGTATTCTGCATGGGCTGCATATTTTGTGAAGACTGATGCTGGTTATGGTCTTGTCTAGGCGGATGCGGTCTTTCTTTAGTTTTACCTGTCGCTATGTTATGTTTCAGAACGGGGCATTCATGTACGTAGTGACCTGGCTGCTTGCAATAGTTGCATGTCCCTTTAACGGGAGCTGCAGCGTGACCTGTCTGGGTCATACCCTTTCTATTCCCGTCGGTATGGACCGACTGGGCTACTAACATTTTCATTTTCGTGTCTTTCATACGTTTCTGTTCCTGATCCTGCTCTTCTCTAATTCTGTTCTGATGGTATTGTAACATTTGTAACATTTGTGACGGCGTGTTTGCTTGCCATGTACTCTCCACCTTGTATACACGATTCTTAACTGCTAACAGGGAATTCTCAACTAACTTTGATACAAAAAGATGCGGGTATGATTCGCTACTTGGTTTAAGACCACTATTAATAATAAAACATTTCTCGAATCTTGAATAAAAGTCACTAGTATCTTCGTCGGGCTTCTGTTTACATGCTGAGATTGCATCCCAGTCTTCTTTTCTAGTTGTCAATAATCTTGGCAGAACCTGTACTATTAAACCTGGTAATGCTTTAGTTTTGTCCCCAAGGCCTACCCCTGGGACACGTTTATTCTCTTCGTCTTCTATTTCTGCCCATACAATCTTTTTCTCTCCCACCTCCCATTCCTTTTCCTTTAGTTTCTCGTAGATGCCCGTGGGCAGCAGCACCTTTAACATTTTCATGATATCATCATATGTGTAATCCCCCATCAGTAACATGTCTTTAAGCTCTCTGTGGAAACCTGCAGGGTCTTTATCATGGCTCGGGACTAGTTTCTTCATTTCTAACAGTTCTAACTTGGTCAATGGCGTGTGTACATATACACGTTTCAAGAGATTGTCCGCACCCATAACTGGGTGTACTTCTCGTAAGGGGTTCTGACTTTCAATGCCACTCAGGCATTGCATGTGATACGTTTTCCTTTCTGGGGGCGAAGCAGGAACATATTCAGAGCTTATGAAAGTGTTATATCTATGTCGTTGTTCTAGGATTATTTGTATTAACTTGGTGCTTAGACCTCTCCATCTATCCATGAGTAATGCTTCTAATAATTCGGGTAAGGGACCTGGATCCGAATGCTGATTTCTGTACTTTATGAGAAGGTGCTGAATCATGTATACACCTGCTAATTTCTGCTCGTCTGGGGAGAGGTTCAGAAATGTCTGCGCTACTGTGTCATCATTATATATGTCTGGATTTTCGGCCCATGATATGGCTGACCGGGCTAGTTCTTGTTCATCCATAGAATTGAGTACATGGTACCCTACTCGATCTCGAAGCCTTTTATCAGTTTCCTGGAACTGATGCTCAGCAGAATTCGGATTTGTCAAGGCACAGAAAAGAACTCTCTTGCTTTCTGGACGGATGCCTTTCCTAAGGTAATTTCCCTTCCCTACATATGCTATAGTATCTGTAGTTTCTTCTGGTTCTTCACATTCTTCTTCCCCCTCGGAGGAAGCCTTCTCTTTCTCTTTTTGGTGTATTTCTATCACTGCTTTTCTAATTTTCTTGTACATACTAGCTATGCAAGTCCCCTTGTCGTGTTTTCCTTCAGATATATTTTGACCCCACTTGTTTAATGCATCTAATTCACTCTGGTCGGTCCCAGGCCTATCTCGTTCCCTTATTAAGCAATTTATGCAAAAACGTAGTATCTGTGCTTGAACGTCAACTTTCTGACGCTCCATGGCATCCTTAATACTGTCGGGGTCTTTCCCAGTCTGAACAAACTCATATATTCTATCTAGGCGCTCCTTCATTCCTGCATAGCACAGCAGGAAATCAGTAGCAGATCTTAACCGTAGTGATGCCATTACCATTATATCGTCTTTGCCGGGTACTGGATCATATCTGCAAACTGAAAGGTTTTCTTTAAACATGTCAAGACGGGGTGATTTGAACGAAAAAGGATTTCGCAAGTCCCCGAGCGGTAACCTGCGTGTCGGTGGTGGGGTGTGAAGACCCCCGGTCGCACCCCCTGAGGCGGAAGCTTGAGCATTATTTCTTTGTGGAGTCTGTACCTGAACTTGAATTTGTCTTTTAGTAGGATCAGGTAGAAGTGGTTTCGGTGGATCAACTTTAGGTACGGGAAGTGGTGGAGCTGGTGGAACAGGGGAAACCTGTCGTGATACTGGTAGAATATGATTTTGGGGCGGGTTACCACCCCCGTCCCCGTCGGTAGGCAGGGCGCGAACAGGCAGGTTGGTGTAAGCGGGTGCTACATCCTCTAGATAGGCATTCAGGAATATGTCTTTAGTGGTCCTATGAGTTACTTTGGTTGGAACCAATGGGGGTGGTAGGTCTTTCGGTATTTCTGAAATGGCCTCAGGTGAACCCTCGGCCGCGAGATACATACCGTTTACGAGATTATTTCGTGCGCGGTCTATCTGTTCTGTTTTTACTCGGATCCCCTCAGTAACTAGTTCGTTTTCTTGGGCTTTCTCTGATTCTTTAAGTCTGTCTTCTCTACGTAATGTTCTTTCAGCACGCTTATGTGATTCCTTACGCCAAAACTCTATGGCGTCCTTCTGAGATTGTCTGGCTTTCTTTTTCCATAGTGCTTCCTCTACCTTCATGATGCACTCGGCATCCCATGTTCCGGTAACGGGCCATCTGTGTCTTTCGTCTAGATGTTTGGTATAGTCAGCCCATAAATCGAGATATAATATGGCATCTATGCCATGCTTGTGGTACATAAAGTTACCTGGGGTGTCCCTAGGGGGGATAGGAATTTCTTCCTCTAGTATCCCTTTCCTAGTTCCTATCTGCTTTAACTTGTTGAAAAACGGCATCTTGTTTACTCGGTACTGAATGCTCGATCCTTGCTACTTAATACTGAATACAGCTAGTTATACAAGAAAACATTAATGCACATTAGGAAACAGTCACACTCATACCACGACATTAATCACATGAAAAGACATTTTGAAAACATATATGACTACCCCCTATATCGGATGTACTGCTAAACAGCACAGATACACTGCTAAAGCGGTGCAGAACGGATGTACTGCTAAACAGTACAGATACACTGTCTAAAAACAGTGCAGACCGAACTTGTGTACCCAAACCCGTCTAGATACGTCCCAGCAATGGTACTCACCGGGAAGCACGGAAACAGAAGGCCTCGGAAAACTCGACTGGACTTGACACTTCGGAAAACTTTGGAAAAACTTCGGAAAACTTCGGAAAACTGGTGGGCCTCTTGACACCTCGGACCTTGCTTCTTTCGGCTGGGCTCTGGTCGGGATCCTCCGCACTCCTCACCGCCTCGTCTGGGTACTGATCGTAATCTTCGTCACCTCCGTGGGCCAGAGGGAGATACAGGAAATCCTGCCGGTACGCGTAGTTTCCTTCTAGCTGATGGCAGGGGACAGAGCTTACAATGCACCAACCGGTGCGTGAGGTGGGGGAGGGGTCCCTATTCGGGCGCCAAAATGATGTAAATATATAATTTACCGTCGAAATTTCTATGCAGGTAAGTACTTAGTCAATAATAACTCAATCGGAAAGAAAGAAGACAGAGTCCGTGGTGTTAGAGTTCTTAGGGGTTTTATTCCTTAAAAAGGAATGGTCAAGACCAGGATATCATATTCTTCCCACCACAGGGGTGGAAGAAGGGATAGAGCGCTACATTTTATTGACAGTACATAGCTTATATACTTAATTCATGTCACAGAAAACAGTACAGTAGGCGTAGCAGCTGAGAGAAGACAAGATAACAGTAGCCACGTGTTACTAGTACGTAATCAGAAGGCGTGGACTAGGCGTGAACTGGAGGTGTGTGCTAGAAACGTCACAGATAGGTGTCACAAAAGGGGTGGCACTAAGCAGAAAGTTGCAATGTCAGCAGAAATCAGAGGCTTGGATGCGCGCGCAGCTGCATGACGTGTGATGGACGTGAAACTGAAGGATGCAGGGGACTTGACATTTGTACTGACTGAAAGAGACAGAAGTCTGGCATGTCAGATCAACTTGTGCTTCTATCATATCTGATATCTGGTGTTTAGGAACTGAGCTATCTGGGCGGAAAGGTCTCTGGGGCAGAAGCTATTCTATACTGACTGTGAGTGCGTGTATAAGCGCCTGAGTGTCTGCATGAGAAGCGTGGGGGCATGGGCCCTCCATGGGAGCATGGCAACAGAAGCTATGAATTACTTGCACGGAGACAGGTCGGCCCTTTGGCCCTGTAGCTGAGGGGGATGTTTACTGAAGCTAGCAGGCAGGAATGTATTTTCGAGGAGCGGAACAGATAACTCGAAGGTTATAGTCAATCTTGGCAGGCAGCAGGCTGAGCTGAGCGCGCTGGGCCGTGCTAGAAGTAAGGCAGAGTTCACGGGTACGGGGGCAGCCTGGGCAGCCTGGTCTGAGGCTTTCAGAGTCAGGAGGGAGGAAAAGGCTCGATGGCAGATATTCTGGGCCTACTTTGCCAGAGCTGAAAAACATGTAGAGTATACTACAAAAAGACGTTGGCATAGTATACTTAGGAACGGACTATCCAACCCATTCAGGATGGGTCTGAAAGAGGACATGTTAACGTTGGACGCAAATGTATTTGCGTCTTCATAGCTGGTACAGGAGGGAAGTTACATGCACTTTAACTCGTACATGGAGACGGTGGGGTACACGCTAGGGAACACAACTTGACCAAAATTTATATTTATCAGGGACTGGATGAACCACGACCACCTTAAACTCAACCCCGATAAAACAGAACTGGTGTTGACGGGCGGTTCATCCAGCCCCTGGTCCCCTCTCTTCTGGCCCCCTTCTCTTGGTCCTTCTCCTGTTCCCTCTTCCTCAGTCAAAACTTTAGGCATTAAACTCAATTCTCAACTCACCCTTCACTCCCAGGTTAGCTCTGTGGTATCTTCTTCCTTTCTCTCACTGCGTACTATTCGCAGGGTGTCCCGATTCTTCACTTTCTCCGCACTTAAACTCATCATTTTGGCCATGGTGGTGTCCCGCCTGGACTACGGGAACGCCCTGTATGCCGGCATTCCCGCATACAGCCTGCGTCGCCTTCAACAAATACAGAACCAGGCGGCCCGCCTGGCCTTCAATCTCCCCAAATTCCACCACTCTACCCCTCTTTTGAAATCACTGCACTGGCTCCCCGTGCGAGCTAGAATTCAATTCAAGCTTGCATGTATTACTTTCCTGGCCCGCTCCAGTTCGGCGCCAGCTTTCATCTCCTCTGAGATCGTCCCTTATGTCCCCACTAGGGCTCTACGATCCTCCACCCAGTCCCTCCTTACCATCCCACGCTTCCGGAGAAAGAAGTGGGGTGGATCTAAATTTGCTGTCCTCGCCCCTACCCTCTGGAATTCCCTTCCCCTTGAACTTCGTTCCATCCCCCTCTATTCACAATTCCGTAAAAGCCTCAAAACCCATCTTTTTACAAAATCCTTTGACTAATTGTCCGCTTTGACCTCCCTACCTCTACCCTCAGTCCCCGTTAGTTATAGCGCCAAGAAGCCGCTGGTATACGTGCGCTTAAGAAGAACTTTTAAACTCAAACTGATGTAAATATATAATTTACCGTCGAAATTTCTATGCAGGTAAGTACTTAGTCAATAATAACTCAATCGGAAAGAAAGAAGACAGAGTCCGTGGTGTTAGAGTTCTTAGGGGTTTTATTCCTTAAAAAGGAATGGTCAAGACCAGGATATCATATTCTTCCCACCACAGGGGTGGAAGAAGGGATAGAGCGCTACATTTTATTGACAGTACATAGCTTATATACTTAATTCATGTCACAGAAAACAGTACAGTAGGCGTAGCAGCTGAGAGAAGACAAGATAACAGTAGCCACGTGTTACTAGTACGTAATCAGAAGGCGTGGACTAGGCGTGAACTGGAGGTGTGTGCTAGAAACGTCACAGATAGGTGTCACAAAAGGGGTGGCACTAAGCAGAAAGTTGCAATGTCAGCAGAAATCAGAGGCTTGGATGCGCGCGCAGCTGCATGACGTGTGATGGACGTGAAACTGAAGGATGCAGGGGACTTGACATTTGTACTGACGGAAAGAGACAGAAGTCTGGCATGTCAGATCAACTTGTGCTTCTATCATATCTGATATCTGGTGTTTAGGAACTGAGCTATCTGGGCGGAAAGGTCTCTGGGGCAGAAGCTATTCTATACTGACTGTGAGTGCGTGTATAAGCGCCTGAGTGTCTGCATGAGAAGCGTGGGGGCATGGGCCCTCCATGGGAGCATGGCAACAGAAGCTATGAATTACTTGCACGGAGACAGGTCGGCCCTTTGGCCCTGTAGCTGAGGGGGATGTTTACTGAAGCTAGCAGGCAGGAATGTATTTTCGAGGAGCGGAACAGATAACTCGAAGGTTATAGTCAATCTTGGCAGGCAGCAGGCTGAGCTGAGCGCGCTGGGCCGTGCTAGAAGTAAGGCAGAGTTCACGGGTACGGGGGCAGCCTGGGCAGCCTGGTCTGAGGCTTTCAGAGTCAGGAGGGAGGAAAAGGCTCGATGGCAGATATTCTGGGCCTACTTTGCCAGAGCTGAAAAACATGTAGAGTATACTACAAAAAGACGTTGGCATAGTATACTTAGGAACGGACTATCCAACCCATTCAGGATGGGTCTGAAAGAGGACATGTTAACGTTGGACGCAAATGTATTTGCGTCTTCATAGCTGGTACAGGAGGGAAGTTACATGCACTTTAACTCGTACATGGAGACGGTGGGGTACACGCTAGGGAACACAACTTGACCAAAATTTATATTTCCTCATTCCCTCCTTGTTCCCTACGGACCCTTCATGATATATCGATCATCATAAATTGATCAGTTTGTTCTTGTAACATAATTTGTTCGTCTCTCTTCCGTTGTCTATTTGAGAGAAAACTGGAATGTTCAATGCACGATGTGGCACACAGTCCACATATCGCTGGCCCACACTGTAGGGACAGGCAGCAGCTGAATACTATGACAAGGCCAAAACCTAGGAAGGATAGGATCTTCCATCCCCAAGCTGTTAACGTTGTCCAGAACCAACCGGACCAAGTCCAGGTGCCTGGATTATGATGTATCTGATTTGCAATTTTATGCAGACGTGTAATAGCTTGATATACAGATGGCGCGTTTTGTGGAATGAAAACACAGCAACTTGACCCGATGACCTTACAGGCTCCACCTCTATCTGCCAAGATGACGTCAATAACAAGACGATTCTGAAGGACAACAACCTGCATGGCAGATTGCTCCTCTGTTAGGTTACCTAAGGCGGAGGCAGTTTCATGTACTACAGCTTCAAGCGTTCTAGTTAATCTACGTATTAATTTACTGTTTTGGACGGGGCCTAAAAAGAAAAAGAATCCTTTATTAAAATCGGTGTATTGTTCCCATGCCGTTTCTGTATAGTCGACAAGCGGGAGATCTCTTCGGAGTCTATTCTTTACTAGATTTGTGTTTCTGTGGTAATCAGGAGGGGCTAGAAAAACAGGTGGCAGAAGGAATGCAATATAACAGGTACCATCCCAATCTGGAGGCAGACGTATGTATGCGGTATGACCACAAACAAAATAAGAGTGACGGGTAACTTTAAAGGATGATTTACCATGATCACTGAATTCGACCACAGTAGTACATTTACTATGACCTAAGTGTACTGAACCTTTCTTTCTGACACATAATTCACCAGTGACTGGTAATACTGGCATAGCGGACAGGACTGGTGCAGCTTCGGATTCGACAGTAAGAATCATGAGGTTAATTGTGTAGTTACTCAATCCATATACTTCATTTTCTAGATCAGTTCCTATTCTAATGGGCAGTCCCTCCTTGTCAGGGTAACAGACGTTGAGCAGGACTAAGTTCAGGTTTCCCCAAACCCAGCTCCCGTCGCGGACAGCAATATCAGAATCTAAGGAATTTATTATTTTGAACCATGCACCACAGGAGCCATTGTGAGTGAATGGGTACGGAAAGAGGGGCAGAGCTCCCTTGTAATTCTGGTAGGGAGGGAGTCGGCCACATATCCAGCAGTTTGTAGCGTTATTAGTCTGATGGGAGTGGTGTAACATGCTGATGAATGTGTTGTTGCGCAGCGCAAGTCTGTAGGAGAGTTCGTGTGGAGGTAACTCGCTAAAAGAGTGTTCAGCAGAAACATTGTAAGCAGATTGTCCATGCTTGAAAATAGGGCAATAGATTGGAAGAAGTACGCTTGCAACAATTATCAGAATACTTAGGAAAAACATGATTAATAATGTCACTATACAGTGACTACGCAGTGATTTGCAGTATGTACGTTTCTTGAATTCTCTCTCTCTCTCTCTATCTCGATCTAGGGGATACATGTCAGAAACTATTTAACCGATTCACCTAGGGGAGGACTTAAACAATTAAACTGTCTGACTTGCTAGATCGAAGCTTGAGTCTGTATTCCTCTTGGGGAGTTTTCTCTCGTTTGGAAACTTCAAAGTCACTGGGCTTGATACAGTCTTTGGAAGGGGTGGATGAGCCTGGGTCGGATTTCAGTTCATTACACAGCTTAACATGGCTCATGTGGACCCACCCCTTCCTGCCCTCAACCTTCACCGCTGTCCTCGTAGTAAGTAGAACGGTCTTCGGCGATTTCCAGCGGGGCTCCAACGGACTTTTCCGGTCGAAGTTCCTTATGAGAATCAGGTCGCCTGGACGGACATCATGTGGCTTTACATCAGTGTTGTCAGGGAAGGCTGCGGCAACCTGTGAACGACATGATTGGAGTGCAGACATCAAGGAGGCAAGGTAATCTGTCAACATATTGCAATCAACATCGGTAATTTTTTTAGGAATGGGCGTCCCCCACATATTCGGTGGTCTACCAAAGACCACTTCGTACGGGGATAGTCCTGATCTCGAATGGGCAACCATTCTCATATAGAACAGTGCCACGGGCAGGGCGACTATCCAGTCGACCCCTTTCTCTTGACATATTTTAGCAAGACGTGTCTTTAGCGTCTGATTATGCCTTTCTACAAGGCCTGCGGCTTCGGGATGTCGGACACAATGGAATTTCCACTGATATCCTAGCAGCAAGGAAACCTGTTTCATTAATTCGGATGAGAATGGCTGACCGTTATCCGAGTACACGACACGAGGCATGCCGTACCGTGGGAAGAATTCACGAACCAGCTGCTTGGCAGTGGTCGGAGCAGTGTAATCTGGGACTGGGTAGGCTTCGGTCCAACGGGACAGTGCACAAACAACTACGAGGACATATTTAAATCCCCGACAACGGTCCATCTGGATATAATCCATCTGGAGGACTTCAAAAGGATGATCGGGAGGATGAAATCCACCTTGCTCTACAGGGACGCTTTTACCTGGATTGAACTGACAACAGATCATGCAAGTACGCACTTTCTGTTTTGCTGCTGCTCGTAAGTGTTTATTGCTCCAGAGATTCTGTAAACTGTCTAACATTGCTTTTTCTCCTAGATGTGCTGGACTATGTGCTGTATTGATTATGACTTGAACCATAGAGTCAGGGAGAAACCATGTAGATTTTCCCTTCGTCATCCAACCTTGATCTGTCTGGATCCCTCCTAGTTCAATCCATTTCTTTATTTCATCTGGGGTAGCATGTGTCTGAATATCGATAACATCTAGTGCGGGATCCCTAACTGTCATACAATTTGTCGGTCCTATTGTCTTTGTCATGTCAGTTGTCTGAGTGTGAGTCAATGCTGTATGTTTCGCTGTCTGATCTGCCAGGTCATTACCCTGGGAAACAGAATCTGTAACCTTAGTATGTGCTTTACACTTCATGACGGATATGCCTGAGGGCAGGTGTATTGCTTCTAACAGCGCTTGAATGAGGGGACCGTGTTGTATCTTGGCACCATGAGAGGTCAAGAAACCTCGTTCTTGCCATAACATTCCGAAGTCGTGTACGACTCCGAACGCATAACGGGAATCAGTGTATATGTTAACATTTCTGTTCTTGGCTAGTATACAAGCTCGGGTCAGAGCGATGAGCTCTGCTGCTTGAGCAGACAGTGTGTCAATACGATGTGTTTCTTTGACATCAGTTTCAGTGGTCACTGCATACGCGGCCACTAATTCTCCTGTACTTGTTCTCATGCATGAACCGTCCACATAAAGTGTCAGGTCTGGATTTGTCAGTGGGACATCTGTTAAGTCTCGCCGTGGCTTTGTTACTGCATTAATGATTTCTATACAATCATGCGGGGCTGGATCTGTCATAATTGTAGGTAACAGTGTTGCGGGGTTCAGAATGCTGCAGCGTCTGATTTCTATGTGTGGCTGGAATAACGTTAATTCATAACCTGTCAGTCGTGCTATAGTCAAGTGCTGAGTCTGGGTTCTGTTTAAAAGAACCTCAACAGAATGTGGAACTTGTACGGTTAACTGATGGCCTAAAACAATTGAATCGCTCTGTCTGATTGCTAATGCTGTTGCTGCTACTGACTTTAAGCACGCAGGGAGTGCCTGGGCTACTGAATCCAATGTACTTGAAAAATAAGCGCAAGGCTTATATGAACCTGCTTGATCTTGAGTGAGGACAGACAACGCTGTACCATCACGTTCTGTAACAAAAAGTGTAAACGGTTTGCTGTAACATGGTGTCGCTAAAACTGGTGCTTGACATAATGCTTTCTTTAATTCCTCAAAGGCTTGTGTATGTTCCTGAGTCCAAGGAAGGGCAGTTGAAGTTGCTGCCTCCTGCGTTGTTAACTGAATGAGTGGTTTAGCTAGAAATGCATACTGAGGAATCCATTGTCTGCAGTACGAGGTGAGGCCTATGAAGGCCCGCACTTCTTTTTGTGTCTGGGGTTGTGGCATATTTGCAATTAACTGAATGCGATCGGGAGTGAGCTGTCTCCCCACTTTGGACAGCAAGTGACCCAAGTACACAACTTGCTGAACACAGAATTGTAGCTTCGAAGGAGACACCTTGTGTCCCTTGTCTGCCAGAAAATGTAAAACTGTCAGTGATGCTTGTTCACATTCGGGCTCACTTCGTGCGGTGATCAGCAGATCATCGACGTATTGCAGTAAAGCGGTGTTAACTGGCATTGTGATACAATCAAGTTGTCTCTTCAGTGCTTGGCTATAGATGCTGGGGCTTTCTGTGAATCCTTGAGGTGCGCGTGAAAATTTGAAACTGCGTCCATTTAAACTGAATCCGAAGAGATATTGGCTCTCTGGATCAATAGGCACGCTGAAGAAGGCGTTCTTGAGGTCAATTACAGTAAAGAACGTTGCTTCTGAATCAATAGCAGTCAATAAGGATGAGATGTCGGGAACCACAGGGTACTGTGGAATAATGCATTTGTTCAGTTCTCTTAGATCAATCACCAGCCGATATACTGGCGGTGCATTGGGGTCAGTACGTTTAAGAATCGGGATGATGGGTGAATTACAGATATTGGAGTCGGTCTCTACGACCACTCCCTGGATAATGAGCTCTTCAATGATTTCCAGTAAAGCCACTACAGCATCGGGTGGTAACTTGTATTGTCTGATTTGTGGTAGTACTACACCTTCTTTGAGTGTAACACGGTATGGGGTAATGTGCATACAACCTACATCAGTTGGGCCTTTTGCCCACAGGTGATCTGGTACATTTTTTAGTCTGACATCAAACTCACGCAACATATAATGACCCTTGAAATCCCGCAGAAAGAGTCTAACTCCCTCCGGAGAACAGCAAATTATGGCTCCTAGAGCCTTCAATGTTTTAATTCCTAACAGATTTTCTGGACATGATTTCGTAAGTAACAAGTCTGTAACACGTGATAATGGACCCACAGCCAGGGGGACTGGTTCAGATACTTCATTTACAATGGGCTGTCCTGAAAAGCCAAGGGAAACATTCTGTGAGCCTGAGAGGGGTGCCCCTGGGACTTCATTATGACTTATTGTTGTGCGGCTTGCCCCTGTGTCAATTAAAAACTTTCTGTCTTTTCCCAATACTTGACTGTGTACATAAGGACCCTCTTGATCTACAGGAATCTCAATAAGAGGCAAGCCAAACTCCCTCTCTAGGCTATTTCATGTATATCGTGGATAATCGGGGTAAGCGGACTGGGCATACTGGTACATCTGTTGTGAAACTTGCTGGGACGCGGCAATGGGCTGTGGCTGTGATACCGCTACTGTCTGTGCTGGAGGTGAGGAAGCATGCATAGGCTGTGTATTCTGCATGGGCTGCATATTTTGTGAAGACTGATGCTGGTTATGGTCTTGTCTAGGCGGATGCGGTCTTTCTTTAGTTTTACCTGTCGCTATGTTATGTTTCAGAACGGGGCGATCATGTACGTAGTGACCTGGCTGCTTGCAATAGTTGCATGTCCCTTTAACGGGAGCTGCGGCGTGACCTGTCTGGGTCGTACCCTTTCTATTCCCGTCGGTATGGACCGACTGGGCTACTAACATTTTCATTTTCGTGTCTTTCATACGTTTCTGTTCCTGATCCTGCTCTTCTCTAATTCTGTTCTGATGGTATTGTAACATTTGTAACATTTGTGACGGCGTGTTTGCTTGCCATGTACTCTCCACCTTGTATACACGATTCTTAACTGCTAACAGGGAATTCTCAACTAACTTTGATACAAAAAGATGCGGGTATGATTCGCTACTTGGTTTAAGACCACTATTAATAATAAAACATTTCTCGAATCTTGAATAAAAGTCACTAGTATCTTCGTCGGGCTTCTGTTTACATGCTGAGATTGCATCCCAGTCTTCTTTTCTAGTTGTCAATAATCTTGGCAGAACCTGTACTATTAAACCTGGTAATGCTTTAGTTTTGTCCCCAAGGCCTACCCCTGGGACACGTTTATTCTCTTCGTCTTCTATTTCTGCCCATACAATCTTTTTCTCTCCCACCTCCCATTCCTTTTCCTTTAGTTTCTCGTAGATGCCCGTGGGCAGCAGCACCTTTAACATTTTCATGATATCATCATATGTGTAATCCCCCATCAGTAACATGTCTTTAAGCTCTCTGTGGAAACCTGCAGGGTCTTTATCATGGCTCGGGACTAGTTTCTTCATTTCTAACAGTTCTAACTTGGTCAATGGCGTGTGTACATATACACGTTTCAAGAGATTGTCCGCACCCATAACTGGGTGTACTTCTCGTAAGGGGTTCTGACTTTCAATGCCACTCAGGCATTGCATGTGATACGTTTTCCTTTCTGGGGTGCCGAGCAGGAACATATTCAGAGCTTATGAAAGTGTTATATCTATGTCGTTGTTCTAGGATTATTTGTATTAACTTGGTGCTTAGACCTCTCCATCTATCCATGAGTAATGCTTCTAATAATTCGGGTAAGGGACCTGGATCCGAATGCTGATTTCTGTACTTTATGAGAAGGTGCTGAATCATGTATACACCTGCTAATTTCTGCTCGTCTGGGGAGAGGTTCAGAAATGTCTGCGCTACTGTGTCATCATTATATATGTCTGGATTTTCGGCCCATGATATGGCTGACCGGGCTAGTTCTTGTTCATCCATAGAATTGAGTACATGGTACCCTACTCGATCTCGAAGCCTTTTATCAGTTTCCTGGAACTGATGCTCAGCAGAATTCGGATTTGTCAAGGCACAGAAAAGAACTCTCTTGCTTTCTGGACGGATGCCTTTCCTAAGGTAATTTCCCTTCCCTACATATGCTATAGTATCTGTAGTTTCTTCTGGTTCTTCACATTCTTCTTCCCCCTCGGAGGAAGCCTTCTCTTTCTCTTTTTGGTGTATTTCTATCACTGCTTTTCTAATTTTCTTGTACATACTAGCTATGCAAGTCCCCTTGTCGTGTTTTCCTTCAGATATATTTTGACCCCACTTGTTTAATGCATCTAATTCACTCTGGTCGGTCCCAGGTAGGCATGAGCGGATTTTGCGGATTGGCAATCCGCGAATTTGCGGATTTGCAAACTCGCAATCCGCAAAATCCGCGAATTCCCGCGAATTTGCGGATTTTTTTTTTTTTTTGTGTTCGCCCGTGTTTCTGCCATTTCGCGAGGGTTTTTACAATTTCGCAATTTGCGAACTTACCTGTCGGGTCGCAAGTTTTGCGAACTTGTTGTTTCTACGTGTCCAACCTGTTTGGGACACTCTTCTTCATCACTGCCACTCTCTGTCACCACTGCCACTCTCTGACTACTCATGCCACCCTCTGGCCCACCCATGCCACCCTCTGTTTCATCACCACACCCTCTGGTTGTCCAGTGTACATTATTTTCGGCAAAGCAAAGCACACCTTCCCTGCCTCAAGTGACCTGAATTAATTTGGGGCTGATTAATGTGTCACAGAATATTTTTTTAGCTGGCACCTGCTTCCTTAGTGCGCCCTGATTAGTGATCTTTTGCACTTGCTAAGTGCTTTCATTGTTGCAAAATTAGTTACAACACCTGCCCTGCCCCAACTGACAATAATGAATTAGGGGCTGATTAATGGATTTTAACTTCCAGCCTGGCTCCTGCTTGTCTCCCTTAGCTGTAATTCAGGACCTTTGTGGCATATGTGTAACTATTCTGAGGTTCAGAGCAGGGTCACATAATAGTTGCAACTGGCAACTGAACTCTGGAGGGGCCCCTCAGGAAGCACTACAGGAAATGGCTACTAATGATGTGCCTGAACTTTTGAACCTGGTAAGTAGTTACTTTCAGTTTTGCTTAGATCGTATTTCTGCAATTTCGCACTTATTCGCGGGGCGCGAACTCACGCGAACAGTGCGAGCAGTGCGAGCAAAATCCGCTGCTCGCGGATTTGCGGATTTTGCAGGAAATTCGCAAATCTCGCGGATTGCGGATTTCCCGAAAATCCGCAAAATCCGCGAGCGGAACGGATTTTCCGCCCATGCCTAGTCCCAGGCCTATCTCGTTCCCTTATTAAGCAATTTATGCAAAAACGTAGTATCTGTGCTTGAACGTCAACTTTCTGACGCTCCATGGCATCCTTAATACTGTCGGGGTCTTTCCCAGTCTGAACAAACTCATATATTCTATCTAGGCGCTCCTTCATTCCTGCATAGCACAGCAGGAAATCAGTAGCAGATCTTAACCGTAGTGATGCCATTACCATTATATCGTCTTTGCCGGGTACTGGATCATATCTGCAAACTGAAAGGTTTTCTTTAAACATGTCAAGACGGGGTGATTTGAACGAAAAAGGATTTCGCAAGTCCCCGAGCGGTAACCTGCGTGTCGGTGGCGGGGTGTGAAGACCCCCGGTCGCACCCCCTGAGGCGGAAGCTTGAGCATTATTTCTTTGTGGAGTCTGTACCTGAACTTGAATTTGTCTTTTAGTAGGATCAGGTAGAAGTGGTTTCGGTGGATCAACTTTAGGTACCGGAAGTGGTGGAGCTGGTGGAACAGGGGAAACCTGTCGTGATACTGGTAGAATATGATTTTGGGGCGGGTTACCACCCCCGTCCCCGTCGGTAGGCAGGGCGCGAACAGGCAGGTTGGTGTAAGCGGGTGCTACATCCTCTAGATAGGCATTCAGGAATATGTCTTTAGTGGTCCTATGAGTTACTTTGGTTGGAACCAATGGGGGTGGTAGGTCTTTCGGTATTTCTGAAATGGCCTCAGGTGAACCCTCGGCCGCGAGATACATACCGTTTACGAGATTATTTCGTGCGCGGTCTATCTGTTCTGTTTTTACTCGGATCCCCTCAGTAACTAGTTCGTTTTCTTGGGCTTTCTCTGATTCTTTAAGTCTGTCTTCTCTACGTAATGTTCTTTCAGCACGCTTATGTGATTCCTTACGCCAAAACTCTATGGCGTCCTTCTGAGATTGTCTGGCTTTCTTTTTCCATAGTGCTTCCTCTACCTTCATGATGCACTCGGCATCCCATGTTCCGGTAACGGGCCATCTGTGTCTTTCGTCTAGATGTTTGGTATAGTCAGCCCATAAATCGAGATATAATATGGCATCTATGCCATGCTTGTGGTACATAAAGTTACCTGGGGTGTCCCTAGGGGGGATAGGAATTTCTTCCTTTAGTATCCCTTTCCTAGTTCCTATCTGCTTTAACTTGTTGAAAAACGGCATCTTGTTTACTCGGTACTGAATGCTCGATCCTTGCTACTTAATACTGAATACAGCTAGTTATACAAGAAAACATTAATGCACATTAGGAAACAGTCACACTCATACCACGACATTAATCACATGAAAAGACATTTTGAAAACATATATGACTACCCCCTATATCGGATGTACTGCTAAACAGCACAGATACACTGCTAAAGCGGTGCAGAACGGATGTACTGCTAAACAGTACAGATACACTGTCTAAAAACAGTGCAGACCGGACTTGTGTACCCAAACCCGTCTAGATACGTCCCAGCAATGGTACTCACCGGGAAGCACGGAAACAGAAGGCCTCGGAAAACTCGACTGGACTTGACACTTCGGAAAACTTTGGAAAAACTTCGGAAAACTTCGGAAAACTGGTGGGCCTCTTGACACCTCGGACCTTGCTTCTTTCGGCTGGGCTCTGGTTGGGATCCTCCGCACTCCTCACCGCCTCGTCTGGGTACTGATCGTAATCTTCGTCACCTCCGTGGGCCAGAGGGAGATACAGGAAATCCTGCCGGTACGCGTAGTTTCCTTCTAGCTGATGGCAGGGGACAGAGCTTACAATGCACCAACCGGCGCGTGAGGTGGGGGAGGGGTCCCTATTCGGGCGCCAAAATGATGTAAATATATAATTTACCGTCGAAATTTCTATGCAGGTAAGTACTTAGTCAATAATAACTCAATCGGAAAGAAAGAAGACAGAGTCCGTGGTGTTAGAGTTCTTAGGGGTTTTATTCCTTAAAAAGGAATGGTCAAGACCAGGATATCATATTCTTCCCACCACAGGGGTGGAAGAAGGGATAGAGCGCTACATTTTATTGACAGTACATAGCTTATATACTTAATTCATGTCACAGAAAACAGTACAGTAGGCGTAGCAGCTGAGAGAAGACAAGATAACAGTAGCCACGTGTTACTAGTACGTAATCAGAAGGCGTGGACTAGGCGTGAACTGGAGGTGTGTGCTAGAAACGTCACAGATAGGTGTCACAAAAGGGGTGGCACTAAGCAGAAAGTTGCAATGTCAGCAGAAATCAGAGGCTTGGATGCGCGCGCAGCTGCATGACGTGTGATGGACGTGAAACTGAAGGATGCAGGGGACTTGACATTTGTACTGACGGAAAGAGACAGAAGTCCGGCATGTCAGATCAACTTGTGCTTCTATCATATCTGATATCTGGTGTTTAGGAACTGAGCTATCTGGGCGGAAAGGTCTCTGGGGCAGAAGCTATTCTATACTGACTGTGAGTGCGTGTATAAGCGCCTGAGTGTCTGCATGAGAAGCGTGGGGGCATGGGCCCTCCATGGGAGCATGGCAACAGAAGCTATGAATTACTTGCACGGAGACAGGTCGGCCCTTTGGCCCTGTAGCTGAGGGGGATGTTTACTGAAGCTAGCAGGCAGGAATGTATTTTCGAGGAGCGGAACAGATAACTCGAAGGTTATAGTCAATCTTGGCAGGCAGCAGGCTGAGGTGAGCGCGCTGGGCCGTGCTAGAAGGAAGGCAGAGTTCACGGGTACGGGGGCAGCCTGGGCAGCCTGGTCTGAGGCTTTCAGAGTCAGGAGGGAGGAAAAGGCTCGATGGCAGATATTCTGGGCCTACTTTGCCAGAGCTGAAAAACATGTAGAGTATACTACAAAAAGACGTTGGCATAGTATACTTAGGAACGGACTATCCAACCCATTCAGGATGGGTCTGAAAGAGGACATGTTAACGTTGGACGCAAATGTATTTGCGTCTTCATAGCTGGTACAGGAGGGAAGTTACATGCACTTTAACTCGTACATGGAGACGGTGGGGTACACGCTAGGGAACACAACTTGACCAAAATTTATATTTCCTCATTCCCTCCTTGTTCCCTACGGACCCTTCATGATATATCGATCATCATAAATTGATCAGTTTGTTCTTGTAACATAATTTGTTCGTCTCTCTTCCGTTGTCTATTTGAGAGAAAACTGGAATGTTCAATGCACGATGTGGCACACAGTCCACATATCGCTGGCCCACACTGTAGGCACAGGCAGCAGCTGAATACTATGACAAGGCCAAAACCTAGGAAGGATAGGATCTTCCATCCCCAAGCTGTTAACGTTGTCCAGAACCAACCGGACCAAGTCCAGGTGCCTGGATTATGATGTATCTGATTTGCAATTTTATGCAGACGTGTAATAGCTTGATATACAGATGGCGCGTTTTGTGGAATGAAAACACAGCAACTTGACCCGATGACCTTACAGGCTCCACCTCTATCTGCCAAGATGACGTCAATAACAAGACGATTCTGAAGGACAACAACCCGCATGGCAGATTGCTCCTCTGTTAGGTTACCTAAGGCGGAGGCAGTTTCATGTACTACAGCTTCAAGCGTTCTAGTTAATCTACGTATTAATTTACTGTTTTGGACGGGGCCTAAAAAGAAAAAGAATCCTTTATTAAAATCGGTGTATTGTTCCCATGCCGTTTCTGTATAGTCGACAAGCGGGAGATCTCTTCGGAGTCTATTCTTTACTAGATTTGTGTTTCTGTGGTAATCAGGAGGGGCTAGAAAAACAGGTGGCAGAAGGAATGCAATATAACAGGTACCATCCCAATCTGGAGGCAGACGTATGTATGCCGTATGACCACAAACAAAATAAGAGTGACGGGTAACTTTAAAGGATGATTTACCATGATCACTGAATTCGACCACAGTAGTACATTTACTATGACCTAAGTGTACTGAACCTTTCTTTCTGACACATAATTCACCAGTGACTGGTAATACTGGCATAGCGGACAGGACTGGTGCAGCTTCGGATTCGACAGTAAGAATCATGAGGTTAATTGTGTAGTTACTCAATCCATATACTTCATTTTCTAGATCAGTTCCTATTCTAATGGGCAGTCCCTCCTTGTCAGGGTAACAGACGTTGAGCAGGACTAAGTTCAGGTTTCCCCAAACTCAGCTCCCGTCGCGGACAGCAATATCAGAATCTAAGGAATTTATTATTTTGAACCATGCACCACAGGAGCCATTGTGAGTGAACGGGTACGGAAAGAGGGGCAGAGCTCCCTTGTAATTCTGGTAGGGAGGGAGTCGGCCACATATCCAGCAGTTTGTAGCGTTATTAGTCTGATGGGAGTGGTGTAACATGCTGATGAATGTGTTGTTGCGCAGCGCAAGTCTGTAGGAGAGTTCGTGTGGAGGTAACTCGCTAAAAGAGTGTTCAGCAGAAACATTGTAAGCAGATTGTCCATGCTTGAAAATAGGGCAATAGATTGGAAGAAGTACGCTTGCAACAATTATCAGAATACTTAGGAAAAACATGATTAATAATGTCACTATACAGTGACTACGCAGTGATTTGCAGTATGTACGTTTCTTGAATTCTCTCTCTCTCTCTATCTCGATCTAGGGGATACATGTCAGAAACTATTTAACCGATTCACCTAGGGGAGGACTTAAACAATTAAACTGTCTGACTTGCTAGATCGAAGCTTGAGTCTGTATTCCTCTTGGGGAGTTTTCTCTCGTTTGGAAACTTCAAAGTCACTGGGCTTGATAAAGTCTTTGGAAGGGGTGGATGAGCCTGGGTCGGATTTCAGTTCATTACACAGCTTAACATGGCTCATGTGGACCCACCCCTTCCTGCCCTCAACCTTCACCGCTGTCCTCGTAGTAAGTAGAACGGTCTTCGGCGATTTCCAGCGGGGCTCCAACGGACTTTTCCGGTCGAAGTTCCTTATGAGAATCAGGTCGCCTGGACGGACATCATGTGGCTTTACATCAGTGTTGTCAGGGAAGGCTGCGGCAACCTGTGAACGACATGATTGGAGTGCAGACATCAAGGAGGCAAGGTAATCTGTCAACATATTGCAATCAACATCGGTAATTTTTTTAGGAATGGGCGTCCCCCACATATTCGGTGGTCTACCAAAGACCACTTCGTACGGGGATAGTCCTGATCTCGAATGGGCAACCATTCTCATATAGAACAGTGCCACGGGCAGGGCGACTATCCAGTCGACCCCTTTCTCTTGACATATTTTAGCAAGACGTGTCTTTAGCGTCTGATTATGCCTTTCTACAAGGCCTGCGGCTTCGGGATGTCGGACACAATGGAATTTCCACTGATATCCTAGCAGCAAGGAAACCTGTTTCATTAATTCGGATGAGAATGGCTGACCGTTATCCGAGTACACGACACGAGGCATGCCGTACCGTGGGAAGAATTCACGAACCAGCTGCTTGGCAGTGGTCGGAGCAGTGTAATCTGGGACTGGGTAGGCTTCGGTCCAACGGGACAGTGCACAAACAACTACGAGGACATATTTAAATCCCCGACAACGGTCCATCTGGATATAATCCATCTGGAGGACTTCAAAAGGATGATCGGGAGGATGAAATCCACCTTGCTCTACAGGGACGCTTTTACCTGGATTGAACTGACAACAGATCATGCAAGTACGCACTTTCTGTTTTGCTGCTGCTCGTAAGTGTTTATTGCTCCAGAGATTCTGTAAACTGTCTAACATTGCTTTTTCTCCTAGATGTGCTGGACTATGTGCTGTATTGATTATGACTTGAACCATAGAGTCAGGGAGAAACCATGTAGATTTTCCCTTCGTCATCCAACCTTGATCTGTCTGGATCCCTCCTAGTTCAATCCATTTCTTTATTTCATCTGGGGTAGCATGTGTCTGAATATCGATAACATCTAGTGCGGGATCCCTAACTGTCATACAATTTGTCGGTCCTATTGTCTTTGTCATGTCAGTTGTCTGAGTGTGAGTCAATGCTGTATGTTTCGCTGTCTGATCTGCCAGGTCATTACCCTGGGAAACAGAATCTGTAACCTTAGTATGTGCTTTACACTTCATGACGGATATGCCTGAGGGCAGGTGTATTGCTTCTAACAGCGCTTGAATGAGGGGACCGTGTTGTATCTTGGCACCATGAGAGGTCAAGAAACCTCGTTCTTGCCATAACATTCCGAAGTCGTGTACGACTCCGAACGCATAACGGGAATCAGTGTATATGTTAACATTTCTGTTCTTGGCTAGTATACAAGCTCGGGTCAGAGCGATGAGCTCTGCTGCTTGAGCAGACTGTGTGTCAATACGATGTGTTTCTTTGACATCAGTTTCAGTGGTCACTGCATACGCGGCCACTAATTCTCCTGTACTTGTTCTCATGCATGAACCGTCCACATAAAGTGTCAGGTCTGGATTTGTCAGTGGGACATCTGTTAAGTCTCGCCGTGGCTTTGTTACTGCATTAATGATTTCTATACAATCATGCGGGGCTGGATCTGTCATAATTGTAGGTAACAGTGTTGCGGGGTTCAGAATGCTGCAGCGTCTGATTTCTATGTGTGGCTGGAATAACGTTAATTCATAACCTGTCAGTCGTGCTATAGTCAAGTGCTGAGTCTGGGTTCTGTTTAAAAGAACCTCAACAGAATGTGGAACTTGTACGGTTAACTGATGGCCTAAAACAATTGAATCGCTCTGTCTGATTGCTAATGCTGTTGCTGCTACTGACTTTAAGCACGCAGGGAGTGCCTGGGCTACTGAATCCAATGTACTTGAAAAATAAGCGCAAGGCTTATATGAACCTGCTTGATCTTGAGTGAGGACAGACAACGCTGTACCATCACGTTCTGTAACAAAAAGTGTAAACGGTTTGCTGTAACATGGTGTCGCTAAAACTGGTGCTTGACATAATGCTTTCTTTAATTCCTCAAAGGCTTGTGTATGTTCCTGAGTCCAAGGAAGGGCAGTTGAAGTTGCTGCCTCCTGCGTTGTTAACTGAATGAGTGGTTTAGCTAGAAATGCATACTGAGGAATCCATTGTCTGCAGTACGAGGTGAGGCCTATGAAGGCCCGCACTTCTTTTTGTGTCTGGGGTTGTGGCATATTTGCAATTAACTGAATGCGATCGGGAGTGAGCTGTCTCCCCACTTTGGACAGCAAGTGACCCAAGTACACAACTTGCTGAACACAGAATTGTAGCTTCGAAGGAGACACCTTGTGTCCCTTGTCTGCCAGAAAATGTAAAACTGTCAGTGATGCTTGTTCACATTCGGGCTCACTTCGTGCGGTGATCAGCAGATCATCGACGTATTGCAGTAAAGCGGTGTTAACTGGCATTGTGATACAATCAAGTTGTCTCTTCAGTGCTTGGCTATAGATGCTGGGGCTTTCTGTGAATCCTTGAGGTGCGCGTGAAAATTTGAAACTGCGTCCATTTAAACTGAATCCGAAGAGATATTGGCTCTCTGGATCAATAGGCACGCTGAAGAAGGCGTTCTTGAGGTCAATTACAGTAAAGAACGTTGCTTCTGAATCAATAGCAGTCAATAAGGATGAGATGTCGGGAACCACAGGGTACTGTGGAATAATGCATTTGTTCAGTTCTCTTAGATCAATCACCAGCCGATATACTGGCGGTGCATTGGGGTCAGTACGTTTAAGAATCGGGATGATGGGTGAATTACAGATATTGGAGTCGGTCTCTACGACCACTCCCTGGATAATGAGCTCTTCAATGATTTCCAGTAAAGCCACTACAGCATCGGGTGGTAACTTGTATTGTCTGATTTGTGGTAGTACTACACCTTCTTTGAGTGTAACACGGTATGGGGTAATGTGCATACAACCTACATCAGTTGGGCCTTTTGCCCACAGGTGATCTGGTACATTTTTTAGTCTGACATCAAACTCACGCAACATATAATGACCCTTGAAATCCCGCAGAAAGAGTCTAACTCCCTCCGGAGAACAGCAAATTATGGCTCCTAGAGCCTTCAATGTTTTAATTCCTAACAGATTTTCTGGACATGATTTCGTAAGTAACAAGTCTGTAACACGTGATAATGGACCCACAGCCAGGGGGACTGGTTCAGATACTTCATTTACAATGGGCTGTCCTGAAAAGCCAAGGGAAACATTCTGTGAGCCTGAGAGGGGTGCCCCTGGGACTTCATTATGACTTATTGTTGTGCGGCTTGCCCCTGTGTCAATTAAAAACTTTCTGTCTTTTCCCAATACTTGACTGTGTACATAAGGACCCTCTTGATCTACAGGAATCTCAATAAGAGGCAAGCCAAACTCCCTCTCTAGGCTATTTCATGTATATCGTGGATAATCGGGGTAAGCGGACTGGGCATACTGGTACATCTGTTGTGAAACTTGCTGGGACGCGGCAATGGGCTGTGGCTGTGATACCGCTACTGTCTGTGCTGGAGGTGAGGAAGCATGCATAGGCTGTGTATTCTGCATGGGCTGCATATTTTGTGAAGACTGATGCTGGTTATGGTCTTGTCTAGGCGGATGCGGTCTTTCTTTAGTTTTACCTGTCGCTATGTTATGTTTCAGAACGGGGCATTCATGTACGTAGTGACCTGGCTGCTTGCAATAGTTGCATGTCCCTTTAACGGGAGCTGCAGCGTGACCTGTCTGGGTCATACCCTTTCTATTCCCGTCGGTATGGACCGACTGGGCTACTAACATTTTCATTTTCGTGTCTTTCATACGTTTCTGTTCCTGATCCTGCTCTTCTCTAATTCTGTTCTGATGGTATTGTAACATTTGTAACATTTGTGACGGCGTGTTTGCTTGCCATGTACTCTCCACCTTGTATACACGATTCTTAACTGCTAACAGGGAATTCTCAACTAACTTTGATACAAAAAGATGCGGGTATGATTCGCTACTTGGTTTAAGACCACTATTAATAATAAAACATTTCTCGAATCTTGAATAAAAGTCACTAGTATCTTCGTCGGGCTTCTGTTTACATGCTGAGATTGCATCCCAGTCTTCTTTTCTAGTTGTCAATAATCTTGGCAGAACCTGTACTATTAAACCTGGTAATGCTTTAGTTTTGTCCCCAAGGCCTACCCCTGGGACACGTTTATTCTCTTCGTCTTCTATTTCTGCCCATACAATCTTTTTCTCTCCCACCTCCCATTCCTTTTCCTTTAGTTTCTCGTAGATGCCCGTGGGCAGCAGCACCTTTAACATTTTCATGATATCATCATATGTGTAATCCCCCATCAGTAACATGTCTTTAAGCTCTCTGTGGAAACCTGCAGGGTCTTTATCATGGCTCGGGACTAGTTTCTTCATTTCTAACAGTTCTAACTTGGTCAATGGCGTGTGTACATATACACGTTTCAAGAGATTGTCCGCACCCATAACTGGGTGTACTTCTCGTAAGGGGTTCTGACTTTCAATGCCACTCAGGCATTGCATGTGATACGTTTTCCTTTCTGGGGGCGAAGCAGGAACATATTCAGAGCTTATGAAAGTGTTATATCTATGTCGTTGTTCTAGGATTATTTGTATTAACTTGGTGCTTAGACCTCTCCATCTATCCATGAGTAATGCTTCTAATAATTCGGGTAAGGGACCTGGATCCGAATGCTGATTTCTGTACTTTATGAGAAGGTGCTGAATCATGTATACACCTGCTAATTTCTGCTCGTCTGGGGAGAGGTTCAGAAATGTCTGCGCTACTGTGTCATCATTATATATGTCTGGATTTTCGGCCCATGATATGGCTGACCGGGCTAGTTCTTGTTCATCCATAGAATTGAGTACATGGTACCCTACTCGATCTCGAAGCCTTTTATCAGTTTCCTGGAACTGATGCTCAGCAGAATTCGGATTTGTCAAGGCACAGAAAAGAACTCTCTTGCTTTCTGGACGGATGCCTTTCCTAAGGTAATTTCCCTTCCCTACATATGCTATAGTATCTGTAGTTTCTTCTGGTTCTTCACATTCTTCTTCCCCCTCGGAGGAAGCCTTCTCTTTCTCTTTTTGGTGTATTTCTATCACTGCTTTTCTAATTTTCTTGTACATACTAGCTATGCAAGTCCCCTTGTCGTGTTTTCCTTCAGATATATTTTGACCCCACTTGTTTAATGCATCTAATTCACTCTGGTCGGTCCCAGGCCTATCTCGTTCCCTTATTAAGCAATTTATGCAAAAACGTAGTATCTGTGCTTGAACGTCAACTTTCTGACGCTCCATGGCATCCTTAATACTGTCGGGGTCTTTCCCAGTCTGAACAAACTCATATATTCTATCTAGGCGCTCCTTCATTCCTGCATAGCACAGCAGGAAATCAGTAGCAGATCTTAACCGTAGTGATGCCATTACCATTATATCGTCTTTGCCGGGTACTGGATCATATCTGCAAACTGAAAGGTTTTCTTTAAACATGTCAAGACGGGGTGATTTGAACGAAAAAGGATTTCGCAAGTCCCCGAGCGGTAACCTGCGTGTCGGTGGTGGGGTGTGAAGACCCCCGGTCGCACCCCCTGAGGCGGAAGCTTGAGCATTATTTCTTTGTGGAGTCTGTACCTGAACTTGAATTTGTCTTTTAGTAGGATCAGGTAGAAGTGGTTTCGGTGGATCAACTTTAGGTACGGGAAGTGGTGGAGCTGGTGGAACAGGGGAAACCTGTCGTGATACTGGTAGAATATGATTTTGGGGCGGGTTACCACCCCCGTCCCCGTCGGTAGGCAGGGCGCGAACAGGCAGGTTGGTGTAAGCGGGTGCTACATCCTCTAGATAGGCATTCAGGAATATGTCTTTAGTGGTCCTATGAGTTACTTTGGTTGGAACCAATGGGGGTGGTAGGTCTTTCGGTATTTCTGAAATGGCCTCAGGTGAACCCTCGGCCGCGAGATACATACCGTTTACGAGATTATTTCGTGCGCGGTCTATCTGTTCTGTTTTTACTCGGATCCCCTCAGTAACTAGTTCGTTTTCTTGGGCTTTCTCTGATTCTTTAAGTCTGTCTTCTCTACGTAATGTTCTTTCAGCACGCTTATGTGATTCCTTACGCCAAAACTCTATGGCGTCCTTCTGAGATTGTCTGGCTTTCTTTTTCCATAGTGCTTCCTCTACCTTCATGATGCACTCGGCATCCCATGTTCCGGTAACGGGCCATCTGTGTCTTTCGTCTAGATGTTTGGTATAGTCAGCCCATAAATCGAGATATAATATGGCATCTATGCCATGCTTGTGGTACATAAAGTTACCTGGGGTGTCCCTAGGGGGGATAGGAATTTCTTCCTCTAGTATCCCTTTCCTAGTTCCTATCTGCTTTAACTTGTTGAAAAACGGCATCTTGTTTACTCGGTACTGAATGCTCGATCCTTGCTACTTAATACTGAATACAGCTAGTTATACAAGAAAACATTAATGCACATTAGGAAACAGTCACACTCATACCACGACATTAATCACATGAAAAGACATTTTGAAAACATATATGACTACCCCCTATATCGGATGTACTGCTAAACAGCACAGATACACTGCTAAAGCGGTGCAGAACGGATGTACTGCTAAACAGTACAGATACACTGTCTAAAAACAGTGCAGACCGAACTTGTGTACCCAAACCCGTCTAGATACGTCCCAGCAATGGTACTCACCGGGAAGCACGGAAACAGAAGGCCTCGGAAAACTCGACTGGACTTGACACTTCGGAAAACTTTGGAAAAACTTCGGAAAACTTCGGAAAACTGGTGGGCCTCTTGACACCTCGGACCTTGCTTCTTTCGGCTGGGCTCTGGTCGGGATCCTCCGCACTCCTCACCGCCTCGTCTGGGTACTGATCGTAATCTTCGTCACCTCCGTGGGCCAGAGGGAGATACAGGAAATCCTGCCGGTACGCGTAGTTTCCTTCTAGCTGATGGCAGGGGACAGAGCTTACAATGCACCAACCGGCGCGTGAGGTGGGGGAGGGGTCCCTATTCGGGCGCCAAAATGATGTAAATATATAATTTACCGTCGAAATTTCTATGCAGGTAAGTACTTAGTCAATAATAACTCAATCGGAAAGAAAGAAGACAGAGTCCGTGGTGTTAGAGTTCTTAGGGGTTTTATTCCTTAAAAAGGAATGGTCAAGACCAGGATATCATATTCTTCCCACCACAGGGGTGGAAGAAGGGATAGAGCGCTACATTTTATTGACAGTACATAGCTTATATACTTAATTCATGTCACAGAAAACAGTACAGTAGGCGTAGCAGCTGAGAGAAGACAAGATAACAGTAGCCACGTGTTACTAGTACGTAATCAGAAGGCGTGGACTAGGCGTGAACTGGAGGTGTGTGCTAGAAACGTCACAGATAGGTGTCACAAAAGGGGTGGCACTAAGCAGAAAGTTGCAATGTCAGCAGAAATCAGAGGCTTGGATGCGCGCGCAGCTGCATGACGTGTGATGGACGTGAAACTGAAGGATGCAGGGGACTTGACATTTGTACTGACTGAAAGAGACAGAAGTCTGGCATGTCAGATCAACTTGTGCTTCTATCATATCTGATATCTGGTGTTTAGGAACTGAGCTATCTGGGCGGAAAGGTCTCTGGGGCAGAAGCTATTCTATACTGACTGTGAGTGCGTGTATAAGCGCCTGAGTGTCTGCATGAGAAGCGTGGGGGCATGGGCCCTCCATGGGAGCATGGCAACAGAAGCTATGAACTACTTGCACGGAGACAGGTCGGCCCTTTGGCCCTGTAGCTGAGGGGGATGTTTACTGAAGCTAGCAGGCAGGAATGTATTTTCGAGGAGCGGAACAGATAACTCGAAGGTTATAGTCAATCTTGGCAGGCAGCAGGCTGAGCTGAGCGCGCTGGGCCGTGCTAGAAGTAAGGCAGAGTTCACGGGTACGGGGGCAGCCTGGGCAGCCTGGTCTGAGGCTTTCAGAGTCAGGAGGGAGGAAAAGGCTCGATGGCAGATATTCTGGGCCTACTTTGCCAGAGCTGAAAAACATGTAGAGTATACTACAAAAAGACGTTGGCATAGTATACTTAGGAACGGACTATCCAACCCATTCAGGATGGGTCTGAAAGAGGACATGTTAACGTTGGACGCAAATGTATTTGCGTCTTCATAGCTGGTACAGGAGGGAAGTTACATGCACTTTAACTCGTACATGGAGACGGTGGGGTACACGCTAGGGAACACAACTTGACCAAAATTTATATTTATCAGGGACTGGATGAACCACGACCACCTTAAACTCAACCCCGATAAAACAGAACTGGTGTTGACGGGCGGTTCATCCAGCCCCTGGTCCCCTCTCTTCTGGCCCCCTTCTCTTGGTCCTTCTCCTGTTCCCTCTTCCTCAGTCAAAACTTTAGGCATTAAACTCAATTCTCAACTCACCCTTCACTCCCAGGTTAGCTCTGTGGTATCTTCTTCCTTTCTCTCACTGCGTACTATTCGCAGGGTGTCCCGATTCTTCACTTTCTCCGCACTTAAACTCATCATTTTGGCCATGGTGGTGTCCCGCCTGGACTACGGGAACGCCCTGTATGCCGGCATTCCCGCATACAGCCTGCGTCGCCTTCAACAAATACAGAACCAGGCGGCCCGCCTGGCCTTCAATCTCCCCAAATTCCACCACTCTACCCCTCTTTTGAAATCACTGCACTGGCTCCCCGTGCGAGCTAGAATTCAATTCAAGCTTGCATGTATTACTTTCCTGGCCCGCTCCAGTTCGGCGCCAGCTTTCATCTCCTCTGAGATCGTCCCTTATGTCCCCACTAGGGCTCTACGATCCTCCACCCAGTCCCTCCTTACCATCCCACGCTTCCGGAGAAAGAAGTGGGGTGGATCTAAATTTGCTGTCCTCGCCCCTACCCTCTGGAATTCCCTTCCCCTTGAACTTCGTTCCATCCCCCTCTATTCACAATTCCGTAAAAGCCTCAAAACCCATCTTTTTACAAAATCCTTTGACTAATTGTCCGCTTTGACCTCCCTACCTCTACCCTCAGTCCCCGTTAGTTATAGCGCCAAGAAGCCGCTGGTATACGTGCGCTTAAGAAGAACTTTTAAACTCAAACTGATGTAAATATATAATTTACCGTCGAAATTTCTATGCAGGTAAGTACTTAGTCAATAATAACTCAATCGGAAAGAAAGAAGACAGAGTCCGTGGTGTTAGAGTTCTTAGGGGTTTTATTCCTTAAAAAGGAATGGTCAAGACCAGGATATCATATTCTTCCCACCACAGGGGTGGAAGAAGGGATAGAGCGCTACATTTTATTGACAGTACATAGCTTATATACTTAATTCATGTCACAGAAAACAGTACAGTAGGCGTAGCAGCTGAGAGAAGACAAGATAACAGTAGCCACGTGTTACTAGTACGTAATCAGAAGGCGTGGACTAGGCGTGAACTGGAGGTGTGTGCTAGAAACGTCACAGATAGGTGTCACAAAAGGGGTGGCACTAAGCAGAAAGTTGCAATGTCAGCAGAAATCAGAGGCTTGGATGCGCGCGCAGCTGCATGACGTGTGATGGACGTGAAACTGAAGGATGCAGGGGACTTGACATTTGTACTGACGGAAAGAGACAGAAGTCTGGCATGTCAGATCAACTTGTGCTTCTATCATATCTGATATCTGGTGTTTAGGAACTGAGCTATCTGGGCGGAAAGGTCTCTGGGGCAGAAGCTATTCTATACTGACTGTGAGTGCGTGTATAAGCGCCTGAGTGTCTGCATGAGAAGCGTGGGGGCATGGGCCCTCCATGGGAGCATGGCAACAGAAGCTATGAATTACTTGCACGGAGACAGGTCGGCCCTTTGGCCCTGTAGCTGAGGGGGATGTTTACTGAAGCTAGCAGGCAGGAATGTATTTTCGAGGAGCGGAACAGATAACTCGAAGGTTATAGTCAATCTTGGCAGGCAGCAGGCTGAGCTGAGCGCGCTGGGCCGTGCTAGAAGTAAGGCAGAGTTCACGGGTACGGGGGCAGCCTGGGCAGCCTGGTCTGAGGCTTTCAGAGTCAGGAGGGAGGAAAAGGCTCGATGGCAGATATTCTGGGCCTACTTTGCCAGAGCTGAAAAACATGTAGAGTATACTACAAAAAGACGTTGGCATAGTATACTTAGGAACGGACTATCCAACCCATTCAGGATGGGTCTGAAAGAGGACATGTTAACGTTGGACGCAAATGTATTTGCGTCTTCATAGCTGGTACAGGAGGGAAGTTACATGCACTTTAACTCGTACATGGAGACGGTGGGGTACACGCTAGGGAACACAACTTGACCAAAATTTATATTTCCTCATTCCCTCCTTGTTCCCTACGGACCCTTCATGATATATCGATCATCATAAATTGATCAGTTTGTTCTTGTAACATAATTTGTTCGTCTCTCTTCCGTTGTCTATTTGAGAGAAAACTGGAATGTTCAATGCACGATGTGGCACACAGTCCACATATCGCTGGCCCACACTGTAGGGACAGGCAGCAGCTGAATACTATGACAAGGCCAAAACCTAGGAAGGATAGGATCTTCCATCCCCAAGCTGTTAACGTTGTCCAGAACCAACCGGACCAAGTCCAGGTGCCTGGATTATGATGTATCTGATTTGCAATTTTATGCAGACGTGTAATAGCTTGATATACAGATGGCGCGTTTTGTGGAATGAAAACACAGCAACTTGACCCGATGACCTTACAGGCTCCACCTCTATCTGCCAAGATGACGTCAATAACAAGACGATTCTGAAGGACAACAACCTGCATGGCAGATTGCTCCTCTGTTAGGTTACCTAAGGCGGAGGCAGTTTCATGTACTACAGCTTCAAGCGTTCTAGTTAATCTACGTATTAATTTACTGTTTTGGACGGGGCCTAAAAAGAAAAAGAATCCTTTATTAAAATCGGTGTATTGTTCCCATGCCGTTTCTGTATAGTCGACAAGCGGGAGATCTCTTCGGAGTCTATTCTTTACTAGATTTGTGTTTCTGTGGTAATCAGGAGGGGCTAGAAAAACAGGTGGCAGAAGGAATGCAATATAACAGGTACCATCCCAATCTGGAGGCAGACGTATGTATGCGGTATGACCACAAACAAAATAAGAGTGACGGGTAACTTTAAAGGATGATTTACCATGATCACTGAATTCGACCACAGTAGTACATTTACTATGACCTAAGTGTACTGAACCTTTCTTTCTGACACATAATTCACCAGTGACTGGTAATACTGGCATAGCGGACAGGACTGGTGCAGCTTCGGATTCGACAGTAAGAATCATGAGGTTAATTGTGTAGTTACTCAATCCATATACTTCATTTTCTAGATCAGTTCCTATTCTAATGGGCAGTCCCTCCTTGTCAGGGTAACAGACGTTGAGCAGGACTAAGTTCAGGTTTCCCCAAACCCAGCTCCCGTCGCGGACAGCAATATCAGAATCTAAGGAATTTATTATTTTGAACCATGCACCACAGGAGCCATTGTGAGTGAATGGGTACGGAAAGAGGGGCAGAGCTCCCTTGTAATTCTGGTAGGGAGGGAGTCGGCCACATATCCAGCAGTTTGTAGCGTTATTAGTCTGATGGGAGTGGTGTAACATGCTGATGAATGTGTTGTTGCGCAGCGCAAGTCTGTAGGAGAGTTCGTGTGGAGGTAACTCGCTAAAAGAGTGTTCAGCAGAAACATTGTAAGCAGATTGTCCATGCTTGAAAATAGGGCAATAGATTGGAAGAAGTACGCTTGCAACAATTATCAGAATACTTAGGAAAAACATGATTAATAATGTCACTATACAGTGACTACGCAGTGATTTGCAGTATGTACGTTTCTTGAATTCTCTCTCTCTCTCTCTATCTCGATCTAGGGGATACATGTCAGAAACTATTTAACCGATTCACCTAGGGGAGGACTTAAACAATTAAACTGTCTGACTTGCTAGATCGAAGCTTGAGTCTGTATTCCTCTTGGGGAGTTTTCTCTCGTTTGGAAACTTCAAAGTCACTGGGCTTGATACAGTCTTTGGAAGGGGTGGATGAGCCTGGGTCGGATTTCAGTTCATTACACAGCTTAACATGGCTCATGTGGACCCACCCCTTCCTGCCCTCAACCTTCACCGCTGTCCTCGTAGTAAGTAGAACGGTCTTCGGCGATTTCCAGCGGGGCTCCAACGGACTTTTCCGGTCGAAGTTCCTTATGAGAATCAGGTCGCCTGGACGGACATCATGTGGCTTTACATCAGTGTTGTCAGGGAAGGCTGCGGCAACCTGTGAACGACATGATTGGAGTGCAGACATCAAGGAGGCAAGGTAATCTGTCAACATATTGCAATCAACATCGGTAATTTTTTTAGGAATGGGCGTCCCCCACATATTCGGTGGTCTACCAAAGACCACTTCGTACGGGGATAGTCCTGATCTCGAATGGGCAACCATTCTCATATAGAACAGTGCCACGGGCAGGGCGACTATCCAGTCGACCCCTTTCTCTTGACATATTTTAGCAAGACGTGTCTTTAGCGTCTGATTATGCCTTTCTACAAGGCCTGCGGCTTCGGGATGTCGGACACAATGGAATTTCCACTGATATCCTAGCAGCAAGGAAACCTGTTTCATTAATTCGGATGAGAATGGCTGACCGTTATCCGAGTACACGACACGAGGCATGCCGTACCGTGGGAAGAATTCACGAACCAGCTGCTTGGCAGTGGTCGGAGCAGTGTAATCTGGGACTGGGTAGGCTTCGGTCCAACGGGACAGTGCACAAACAACTACGAGGACATATTTAAATCCCCGACAACGGTCCATCTGGATATAATCCATCTGGAGGACTTCAAAAGGATGATCGGGAGGATGAAATCCACCTTGCTCTACAGGGACGCTTTTACCTGGATTGAACTGACAACAGATCATGCAAGTACGCACTTTCTGTTTTGCTGCTGCTCGTAAGTGTTTATTGCTCCAGAGATTCTGTAAACTGTCTAACATTGCTTTTTCTCCTAGATGTGCTGGACTATGTGCTGTATTGATTATGACTTGAACCATAGAGTCAGGGAGAAACCATGTAGATTTTCCCTTCGTCATCCAACCTTGATCTGTCTGGATCCCTCCTAGTTCAATCCATTTCTTTATTTCATCTGGGGTAGCATGTGTCTGAATATCGATAACATCTAGTGCGGGATCCCTAACTGTCATACAATTTGTCGGTCCTATTGTCTTTGTCATGTCAGTTGTCTGAGTGTGAGTCAATGCTGTATGTTTCGCTGTCTGATCTGCCAGGTCATTACCCTGGGAAACAGAATCTGTAACCTTAGTATGTGCTTTACACTTCATGACGGATATGCCTGAGGGCAGGTGTATTGCTTCTAACAGCGCTTGAATGAGGGGACCGTGTTGTATCTTGGCACCATGAGAGGTCAAGAAACCTCGTTCTTGCCATAACATTCCGAAGTCGTGTACGACTCCGAACGCATAACGGGAATCAGTGTATATGTTAACATTTCTGTTCTTGGCTAGTATACAAGCTCGGGTCAGAGCGATGAGCTCTGCTGCTTGAGCAGACAGTGTGTCAATACGATGTGTTTCTTTGACATCAGTTTCAGTGGTCACTGCATACGCGGCCACTAATTCTCCTGTACTTGTTCTCATGCATGAACCGTCCACATAAAGTGTCAGGTCTGGATTTGTCAGTGGGACATCTGTTAAGTCTCGCCGTGGCTTTGTTACTGCATTAATGATTTCTATACAATCATGCGGGGCTGGATCTGTCATAATTGTAGGTAACAGTGTTGCGGGGTTCAGAATGCTGCAGCGTCTGATTTCTATGTGTGGCTGGAATAACGTTAATTCATAACCTGTCAGTCGTGCTATAGTCAAGTGCTGAGTCTGGGTTCTGTTTAAAAGAACCTCAACAGAATGTGGAACTTGTACGGTTAACTGATGGCCTAAAACAATTGAATCGCTCTGTCTGATTGCTAATGCTGTTGCTGCTACTGACTTTAAGCACGCAGGGAGTGCCTGGGCTACTGAATCCAATGTACTTGAAAAATAAGCGCAAGGCTTATATGAACCTGCTTGATCTTGAGTGAGGACAGACAACGCTGTACCATCACGTTCTGTAACAAAAAGTGTAAACGGTTTGCTGTAACATGGTGTCGCTAAAACTGGTGCTTGACATAATGCTTTCTTTAATTCCTCAAAGGCTTGTGTATGTTCCTGAGTCCAAGGAAGGGCAGTTGAAGTTGCTGCCTCCTGCGTTGTTAACTGAATGAGTGGTTTAGCTAGAAATGCATACTGAGGAATCCATTGTCTGCAGTACGAGGTGAGGCCTATGAAGGCCCGCACTTCTTTTTGTGTCTGGGGTTGTGGCATATTTGCAATTAACTGAATGCGATCGGGAGTGAGCTGTCTCCCCACTTTGGACAGCAAGTGACCCAAGTACACAACTTGCTGAACACAGAATTGTAGCTTCGAAGGAGACACCTTGTGTCCCTTGTCTGCCAGAAAATGTAAAACTGTCAGTGATGCTTGTTCACATTCGGGCTCACTTCGTGCGGTGATCAGCAGATCATCGACGTATTGCAGTAAAGCGGTGTTAACTGGCATTGTGATACAATCAAGTTGTCTCTTCAGTGCTTGGCTATAGATGCTGGGGCTTTCTGTGAATCCTTGAGGTGCGCGTGAAAATTTGAAACTGCGTCCATTTAAACTGAATCCGAAGAGATATTGGCTCTCTGGATCAATAGGCACGCTGAAGAAGGCGTTCTTGAGGTCAATTACAGTAAAGAACGTTGCTTCTGAATCAATAGCAGTCAATAAGGATGAGATGTCGGGAACCACAGGGTACTGTGGAATAATGCATTTGTTCAGTTCTCTTAGATCAATCACCAGCCGATATACTGGCGGTGCATTGGGGTCAGTACGTTTAAGAATCGGGATGATGGGTGAATTACAGATATTGGAGTCGGTCTCTACGACCACTCCCTGGATAATGAGCTCTTCAATGATTTCCAGTAAAGCCACTACAGCATCGGGTGGTAACTTGTATTGTCTGATTTGTGGTAGTACTACACCTTCTTTGAGTGTAACACGGTATGGGGTAATGTGCATACAACCTACATCAGTTGGGCCTTTTGCCCACAGGTGATCTGGTACATTTTTTAGTCTGACATCAAACTCACGCAACATATAATGACCCTTGAAATCCCGCAGAAAGAGTCTAACTCCCTCCGGAGAACAGCAAATTATGGCTCCTAGAGCCTTCAATGTTTTAATTCCTAACAGATTTTCTGGACATGATTTCGTAAGTAACAAGTCTGTAACACGTGATAATGGACCCACAGCCAGGGGGACTGGTTCAGATACTTCATTTACAATGGGCTGTCCTGAAAAGCCAAGGGAAACATTCTGTGAGCCTGAGAGGGGTGCCCCTGGGACTTCATTATGACTTATTGTTGTGCGGCTTGCCCCTGTGTCAATTAAAAACTTTCTGTCTTTTCCCAATACTTGACTGTGTACATAAGGACCCTCTTGATCTACAGGAATCTCAATAAGAGGCAAGCCAAACTCCCTCTCTAGGCTATTTCATGTATATCGTGGATAATCGGGGTAAGCGGACTGGGCATACTGGTACATCTGTTGTGAAACTTGCTGGGACGCGGCAATGGGCTGTGGCTGTGATACCGCTACTGTCTGTGCTGGAGGTGAGGAAGCATGCATAGGCTGTGTATTCTGCATGGGCTGCATATTTTGTGAAGACTGATGCTGGTTATGGTCTTGTCTAGGCGGATGCGGTCTTTCTTTAGTTTTACCTGTCGCTATGTTATGTTTCAGAACGGGGCGATCATGTACGTAGTGACCTGGCTGCTTGCAATAGTTGCATGTCCCTTTAACGGGAGCTGCGGCGTGACCTGTCTGGGTCGTACCCTTTCTATTCCCGTCGGTATGGACCGACTGGGCTACTAACATTTTCATTTTCGTGTCTTTCATACGTTTCTGTTCCTGATCCTGCTCTTCTCTAATTCTGTTCTGATGGTATTGTAACATTTGTAACATTTGTGACGGCGTGTTTGCTTGCCATGTACTCTCCACCTTGTATACACGATTCTTAACTGCTAACAGGGAATTCTCAACTAACTTTGATACAAAAAGATGCGGGTATGATTCGCTACTTGGTTTAAGACCACTATTAATAATAAAACATTTCTCGAATCTTGAATAAAAGTCACTAGTATCTTCGTCGGGCTTCTGTTTACATGCTGAGATTGCATCCCAGTCTTCTTTTCTAGTTGTCAATAATCTTGGCAGAACCTGTACTATTAAACCTGGTAATGCTTTAGTTTTGTCCCCAAGGCCTACCCCTGGGACACGTTTATTCTCTTCGTCTTCTATTTCTGCCCATACAATCTTTTTCTCTCCCACCTCCCATTCCTTTTCCTTTAGTTTCTCGTAGATGCCCGTGGGCAGCAGCACCTTTAACATTTTCATGATATCATCATATGTGTAATCCCCCATCAGTAACATGTCTTTAAGCTCTCTGTGGAAACCTGCAGGGTCTTTATCATGGCTCGGGACTAGTTTCTTCATTTCTAACAGTTCTAACTTGGTCAATGGCGTGTGTACATATACACGTTTCAAGAGATTGTCCGCACCCATAACTGGGTGTACTTCTCGTAAGGGGTTCTGACTTTCAATGCCACTCAGGCATTGCATGTGATACGTTTTCCTTTCTGGGGTGCCGAGCAGGAACATATTCAGAGCTTATGAAAGTGTTATATCTATGTCGTTGTTCTAGGATTATTTGTATTAACTTGGTGCTTAGACCTCTCCATCTATCCATGAGTAATGCTTCTAATAATTCGGGTAAGGGACCTGGATCCGAATGCTGATTTCTGTACTTTATGAGAAGGTGCTGAATCATGTATACACCTGCTAATTTCTGCTCGTCTGGGGAGAGGTTCAGAAATGTCTGCGCTACTGTGTCATCATTATATATGTCTGGATTTTCGGCCCATGATATGGCTGACCGGGCTAGTTCTTGTTCATCCATAGAATTGAGTACATGGTACCCTACTCGATCTCGAAGCCTTTTATCAGTTTCCTGGAACTGATGCTCAGCAGAATTCGGATTTGTCAAGGCACAGAAAAGAACTCTCTTGCTTTCTGGACGGATGCCTTTCCTAAGGTAATTTCCCTTCCCTACATATGCTATAGTATCTGTAGTTTCTTCTGGTTCTTCACATTCTTCTTCCCCCTCGGAGGAAGCCTTCTCTTTCTCTTTTTGGTGTATTTCTATCACTGCTTTTCTAATTTTCTTGTACATACTAGCTATGCAAGTCCCCTTGTCGTGTTTTCCTTCAGATATATTTTGACCCCACTTGTTTAATGCATCTAATTCACTCTGGTCGGTCCCAGGCCTATCTCGTTCCCTTATTAAGCAATTTATGCAAAAACGTAGTATCTGTGCTTGAACGTCAACTTTCTGACGCTCCATGGCATCCTTAATACTGTCGGGGTCTTTCCCAGTCTGAACAAACTCATATATTCTATCTAGGCGCTCCTTCATTCCTGCATAGCACAGCAGGAAATCAGTAGCAGATCTTAACCGTAGTGATGCCATTACCATTATATCGTCTTTGCCGGGTACTGGATCATATCTGCAAACTGAAAGGTTTTCTTTAAACATGTCAAGACGGGGTGATTTGAACGAAAAAGGATTTCGCAAGTCCCCGAGCGGTAACCTGCGTGTCGGTGGCGGGGTGTGAAGACCCCCGGTCGCACCCCCTGAGGCGGAAGCTTGAGCATTATTTCTTTGTGGAGTCTGTACCTGAACTTGAATTTGTCTTTTAGTAGGATCAGGTAGAAGTGGTTTCGGTGGATCAACTTTAGGTACCGGAAGTGGTGGAGCTGGTGGAACAGGGGAAACCTGTCGTGATACTGGTAGAATATGATTTTGGGGCGGGTTACCACCCCCGTCCCCGTCGGTAGGCAGGGCGCGAACAGGCAGGTTGGTGTAAGCGGGTGCTACATCCTCTAGATAGGCATTCAGGAATATGTCTTTAGTGGTCCTATGAGTTACTTTGGTTGGAACCAATGGGGGTGGTAGGTCTTTCGGTATTTCTGAAATGGCCTCAGGTGAACCCTCGGCCGCGAGATACATACCGTTTACGAGATTATTTCGTGCGCGGTCTATCTGTTCTGTTTTTACTCGGATCCCCTCAGTAACTAGTTCGTTTTCTTGGGCTTTCTCTGATTCTTTAAGTCTGTCTTCTCTACGTAATGTTCTTTCAGCACGCTTATGTGATTCCTTACGCCAAAACTCTATGGCGTCCTTCTGAGATTGTCTGGCTTTCTTTTTCCATAGTGCTTCCTCTACCTTCATGATGCACTCGGCATCCCATGTTCCGGTAACGGGCCATCTGTGTCTTTCGTCTAGATGTTTGGTATAGTCAGCCCATAAATCGAGATATAATATGGCATCTATGCCATGCTTGTGGTACATAAAGTTACCTGGGGTGTCCCTAGGGGGGATAGGAATTTCTTCCTTTAGTATCCCTTTCCTAGTTCCTATCTGCTTTAACTTGTTGAAAAACGGCATCTTGTTTACTCGGTACTGAATGCTCGATCCTTGCTACTTAATACTGAATACAGCTAGTTATACAAGAAAACATTAATGCACATTAGGAAACAGTCACACTCATACCACGACATTAATCACATGAAAAGACATTTTGAAAACATATATGACTACCCCCTATATCGGATGTACTGCTAAACAGCACAGATACACTGCTAAAGCGGTGCAGAACGGATGTACTGCTAAACAGTACAGATACACTGTCTAAAAACAGTGCAGACCGGACTTGTGTACCCAAACCCGTCTAGATACGTCCCAGCAATGGTACTCACCGGGAAGCACGGAAACAGAAGGCCTCGGAAAACTCGACTGGACTTGACACTTCGGAAAACTTTGGAAAAACTTCGGAAAACCTCGGAAAACTTCGGAAAACTGGTGGGCCTCTTGACACCTCGGACCTTGCTTCTTTCGGCTGGGCTCTGGTTGGGATCCTCCGCACTCCTCACCGCCTCGTCTGGGTACTGATCGTAATCTTCGTCACCTCCGTGGGCCAGAGGGAGATACAGGAAATCCTGCCGGTACGCGTAGTTTCCTTCTAGCTGATGGCAGGGGACAGAGCTTACAATGCACCAACCGGCGCGTGAGGTGGGGGAGGGGTCCCTATTCGGGCGCCAAAATGATGTAAATATATAATTTACCGTCGAAATTTCTATGCAGGTAAGTACTTAGTCAATAATAACTCAATCGGAAAGAAAGAAGACAGAGTCCGTGGTATTAGAGTTCTTAGGGGTTTTATTCCTTAAAAAGGAATGGTCAAGACCAGGATATCATATTCTTCCCACCACAGGGGTGGAAGAAGGGATAGAGCGCTACATTTTATTGACAGTACATAGCTTATATACTTAATTCATGTCACAGAAAACAGTACAGTAGGCGTAGCAGCTGAGAGAAGACAAGATAACAGTAGCCACGTGTTACTAGTACGTAATCAGAAGGCGTGGACTAGGCGTGAACTGGAGGTGTGTGCTAGAAACGTCACAGATAGGTGTCACAAAAGGGGTGGCACTAAGCAGAAAGTTGCAATGTCAGCAGAAATCAGAGGCTTGGATGCGCGCGCAGCTGCATGACGTGTGATGGACGTGAAACTGAAGGATGCAGGGGACTTGACATTTGTACTGACGGAAAGAGACAGAAGTCCGGCATGTCAGATCAACTTGTGCTTCTATCATATCTGATATCTGGTGTTTAGGAACTGAGCTATCTGGGCGGAAAGGTCTCTGGGGCAGAAGCTATTCTATACTGACTGTGAGTGCGTGTATAAGCGCCTGAGTGTCTGCATGAGAAGCGTGGGGGCATGGGCCCTCCATGGGAGCATGGCAACAGAAGCTATGAATTACTTGCACGGAGACAGGTCGGCCCTTTGGCCCTGTAGCTGAGGGGGATGTTTACTGAAGCTAGCAGGCAGGAATGTATTTTCGAGGAGCGGAACAGATAACTCGAAGGTTATAGTCAATCTTGGCAGGCAGCAGGCTGAGCTGAGCGCGCTGGGCCGTGCTAGAAGGAAGGCAGAGTTCACGGGTACGGGGGCAGCCTGGGCAGCCTGGTCTGAGGCTTTCAGAGTCAGGAGGGAGGAAAAGGCTCGATGGCAGATATTCTGGGCCTACTTTGCCAGAGCTGAAAAACATGTAGAGTATACTACAAAAAGACGTTGGCATAGTATACTTAGGAACGGACTATCCAACCCATTCAGGATGGGTCTGAAAGAGGACATGTTAACGTTGGACGCAAATGTATTTGCGTCTTCATAGCTGGTACAGGAGGGAAGTTACATGCACTTTAACTCGTACATGGAGACGGTGGGGTACACGCTAGGGAACACAACTTGACCAAAATTTATATTTCCTCATTCCCTCCTTGTTCCCTACGGACCCTTCATGATATATCGATCATCATAAATTGATCAGTTTGTTCTTGTAACATAATTTGTTCGTCTCTCTTCCGTTGTCTATTTGAGAGAAAACTGGAATGTTCAATGCACGATGTGGCACACAGTCCACATATCGCTGGCCCACACTGTAGGCACAGGCAGCAGCTGAATACTATGACAAGGCCAAAACCTAGGAAGGATAGGATCTTCCATCCCCAAGCTGTTAACGTTGTCCAGAACCAACCGGACCAAGTCCAGGTGCCTGGATTATGATGTATCTGATTTGCAATTTTATGCAGACGTGTAATAGCTTGATATACAGATGGCGCGTTTTGTGGAATGAAAACACAGCAACTTGACCCGATGACCTTACAGGCTCCACCTCTATCTGCCAAGATGACGTCAATAACAAGACGATTCTGAAGGACAACAACCCGCATGGCAGATTGCTCCTCTGTTAGGTTACCTAAGGCGGAGGCAGTTTCATGTACTACAGCTTCAAGCGTTCTAGTTAATCTACGTATTAATTTACTGTTTTGGACGGGGCCTAAAAAGAAAAAGAATCCTTTATTAAAATCGGTGTATTGTTCCCATGCCGTTTCTGTATAGTCGACAAGCGGGAGATCTCTTCGGAGTCTATTCTTTACTAGATTTGTGTTTCTGTGGTAATCAGGAGGGGCTAGAAAAACAGGTGGCAGAAGGAATGCAATATAACAGGTACCATCCCAATCTGGAGGCAGACGTATGTATGCCGTATGACCACAAACAAAATAAGAGTGACGGGTAACTTTAAAGGATGATTTACCATGATCACTGAATTCGACCACAGTAGTACATTTACTATGACCTAAGTGTACTGAACCTTTCTTTCTGACACATAATTCACCAGTGACTGGTAATACTGGCATAGCGGACAGGACTGGTGCAGCTTCGGATTCGACAGTAAGAATCATGAGGTTAATTGTGTAGTTACTCAATCCATATACTTCATTTTCTAGATCAGTTCCTATTCTAATGGGCAGTCCCTCCTTGTCAGGGTAACAGACGTTGAGCAGGACTAAGTTCAGGTTTCCCCAAACTCAGCTCCCGTCGCGGACAGCAATATCAGAATCTAAGGAATTTATTATTTTGAACCATGCACCACAGGAGCCATTGTGAGTGAACGGGTACGGAAAGAGGGGCAGAGCTCCCTTGTAATTCTGGTAGGGAGGGAGTCGGCCACATAGCCAGCAGTTTGTAGCGTTATTAGTCTGATGGGAGTGGTGTAACATGCTGATGAATGTGTTGTTGCGCAGCGCAAGTCTGTAGGAGAGTTCGTGTGGAGGTAACTCGCTAAAAGAGTGTTCAGCAGAAACATTGTAAGCAGATTGTCCATGCTTGAAAATAGGGCAATAGATTGGAAGAAGTACGCTTGCAACAATTATCAGAATACTTAGGAAAAACATGATTAATAATGTCACTATACAGTGACTACGCAGTGATTTGCAGTATGTACGTTTCTTGAATTCTCTCTCTCTCTCTCTATCTCGATCTAGGGGATACATGTCAGAAACTATTTAACCGATTCACCTAGGGGAGGACTTAAACAATTAAACTGTCTGACTTGCTAGATCGAAGCTTGAGTCTGTATTCCTCTTGGGGAGTTTTCTCTCGTTTGGAAACTTCAAAGTCACTGGGCTTGATAAAGTCTTTGGAAGGGGTGGATGAGCCTGGGTCGGATTTCAGTTCATTACACAGCTTAACATGGCTCATGTGGACCCACCCCTTCCTGCCCTCAACCTTCACCGCTGTCCTCGTAGTAAGTAGAACGGTCTTCGGCGATTTCCAGCGGGGCTCCAACGGACTTTTCCGGTCGAAGTTCCTTATGAGAATCAGGTCGCCTGGACGGACATCATGTGGCTTTACATCAGTGTTGTCAGGGAAGGCTGCGGCAACCTGTGAACGACATGATTGGAGTGCAGACATCAAGGAGGCAAGGTAATCTGTCAACATATTGCAATCAACATCGGTAATTTTTTTAGGAATGGGCGTCCCCCACATATTCGGTGGTCTACCAAAGACCACTTCGTACGGGGATAGTCCTGATCTCGAATGGGCAACCATTCTCATATAGAACAGTGCCACGGGCAGGGCGACTATCCAGTCGACCCCTTTCTCTTGACATATTTTAGCAAGACGTGTCTTTAGCGTCTGATTATGCCTTTCTACAAGGCCTGCGGCTTCGGGATGTCGGACACAATGGAATTTCCACTGATATCCTAGCAGCAAGGAAACCTGTTTCATTAATTCGGATGAGAATGGCTGACCGTTATCCGAGTACACGACACGAGGCATGCCGTACCGTGGGAAGAATTCACGAACCAGCTGCTTGGCAGTGGTCGGAGCAGTGTAATCTGGGACTGGGTAGGCTTCGGTCCAACGGGACAGTGCACAAACAACTACGAGGACATATTTAAATCCCCGACAACGGTCCATCTGGATATAATCCATCTGGAGGACTTCAAAAGGATGATCGGGAGGATGAAATCCACCTTGCTCTACAGGGACGCTTTTACCTGGATTGAACTGACAACAGATCATGCAAGTACGCACTTTCTGTTTTGCTGCTGCTCGTAAGTGTTTATTGCTCCAGAGATTCTGTAAACTGTCTAACATTGCTTTTTCTCCTAGATGTGCTGGACTATGTGCTGTATTGATTATGACTTGAACCATAGAGTCAGGGAGAAACCATGTAGATTTTCCCTTCGTCATCCAACCTTGATCTGTCTGGATCCCTCCTAGTTCAATCCATTTCTTTATTTCATCTGGGGTAGCATGTGTCTGAATATCGATAACATCTAGTGCGGGATCCCTAACTGTCATACAATTTGTCGGTCCTATTGTCTTTGTCATGTCAGTTGTCTGAGTGTGAGTCAATGCTGTATGTTTCGCTGTCTGATCTGCCAGGTCATTACCCTGGGAAACAGAATCTGTAACCTTAGTATGTGCTTTACACTTCATGACGGATATGCCTGAGGGCAGGTGTATTGCTTCTAACAGCGCTTGAATGAGGGGACCGTGTTGTATCTTGGCACCATGAGAGGTCAAGAAACCTCGTTCTTGCCATAACATTCCGAAGTCGTGTACGACTCCGAACGCATAACGGGAATCAGTGTATATGTTAACATTTCTGTTCTTGGCTAGTATACAAGCTCGGGTCAGAGCGATGAGCTCTGCTGCTTGAGCAGACTGTGTGTCAATACGATGTGTTTCTTTGACATCAGTTTCAGTGGTCACTGCATACGCGGCCACTAATTCTCCTGTACTTGTTCTCATGCATGAACCGTCCACATAAAGTGTCAGGTCTGGATTTGTCAGTGGGACATCTGTTAAGTCTCGCCGTGGCTTTGTTACTGCATTAATGATTTCTATACAATCATGCGGGGCTGGATCTGTCATAATTGTAGGTAACAGTGTTGCGGGGTTCAGAATGCTGCAGCGTCTGATTTCTATGTGTGGCTGGAATAACGTTAATTCATAACCTGTCAGTCGTGCTATAGTCAAGTGCTGAGTCTGGGTTCTGTTTAAAAGAACCTCAACAGAATGTGGAACTTGTACGGTTAACTGATGGCCTAAAACAATTGAATCGCTCTGTCTGATTGCTAATGCTGTTGCTGCTACTGACTTTAAGCACGCAGGGAGTGCCTGGGCTACTGAATCCAATGTACTTGAAAAATAAGCGCAAGGCTTATATGAACCTGCTTGATCTTGAGTGAGGACAGACAACGCTGTACCATCACGTTCTGTAACAAAAAGTGTAAACGGTTTGCTGTAACATGGTGTCGCTAAAACTGGTGCTTGACATAATGCTTTCTTTAATTCCTCAAAGGCTTGTGTATGTTCCTGAGTCCAAGGAAGGGCAGTTGAAGTTGCTGCCTCCTGCGTTGTTAACTGAATGAGTGGTTTAGCTAGAAATGCATACTGAGGAATCCATTGTCTGCAGTACGAGGTGAGGCCTATGAAGGCCCGCACTTCTTTTTGTGTCTGGGGTTGTGGCATATTTGCAATTAACTGAATGCGATCGGGAGTGAGCTGTCTCCCCACTTTGGACAGCAAGTGACCCAAGTACACAACTTGCTGAACACAGAATTGTAGCTTCGAAGGAGACACCTTGTGTCCCTTGTCTGCCAGAAAATGTAAAACTGTCAGTGATGCTTGTTCACATTCGGGCTCACTTCGTGCGGTGATCAGCAGATCATCGACGTATTGCAGTAAAGCGGTGTTAACTGGCATTGTGATACAATCAAGTTGTCTCTTCAGTGCTTGGCTATAGATGCTGGGGCTTTCTGTGAATCCTTGAGGTGCGCGTGAAAATTTGAAACTGCGTCCATTTAAACTGAATCCGAAGAGATATTGGCTCTCTGGATCAATAGGCACGCTGAAGAAGGCGTTCTTGAGGTCAATTACAGTAAAGAACGTTGCTTCTGAATCAATAGCAGTCAATAAGGATGAGATGTCGGGAACCACAGGGTACTGTGGAATAATGCATTTGTTCAGTTCTCTTAGATCAATCACCAGCCGATATACTGGCGGTGCATTGGGGTCAGTACGTTTAAGAATCGGGATGATGGGTGAATTACAGATATTGGAGTCGGTCTCTACGACCACTCCCTGGATAATGAGCTCTTCAATGATTTCCAGTAAAGCCACTACAGCATCGGGTGGTAACTTGTATTGTCTGATTCGTGGTAGTACTACACCTTCTTTGAGTGTAACACGGTATGGGGTAATGTGCATACAACCTACATCAGTTGGGCCTTTTGCCCACAGGTGATCTGGTACATTTTTTAGTCTGACATCAAACTCACGCAACATATAATGACCCTTGAAATCCCGCAGAAAGAGTCTAACTCCCTCCGGAGAACAGCAAATTATGGCTCCTAGAGCCTTCAATGTTTTAATTCCTAACAGATTTTCTGGACATGATTTCGTAAGTAACAAGTCTGTAACACGTGATAATGGACCCACAGCCAGGGGGACTGGTTCAGATACTTCATTTACAATGGGCTGTCCTGAAAAGCCAAGGGAAACATTCTGTGAGCCTGAGAGGGGTGCCCCTGGGACTTCATTATGACTTATTGTTGTGCGGCTTGCCCCTGTGTCAATTAAAAACTTTCTGTCTTTTCCCAATACTTGACTGTGTACATAAGGACCCTCTTGATCTACAGGAATCTCAATAAGAGGCAAGCCAAACTCCCTCTCTAGGCTATTTCATGTATATCGTGGATAATCGGGGTAAGCGGACTGGGCATACTGGTACATCTGTTGTGAAACTTGCTGGGACGCGGCAATGGGCTGTGGCTGTGATACCGCTACTGTCTGTGCTGGAGGTGAGGAAGCATGCATAGGCTGTGTATTCTGCATGGGCTGCATATTTTGTGAAGACTGATGCTGGTTATGGTCTTGTCTAGGCGGATGCGGTCTTTCTTTAGTTTTACCTGTCGCTATGTTATGTTTCAGAACGGGGCATTCATGTACGTAGTGACCTGGCTGCTTGCAATAGTTGCATGTCCCTTTAACGGGAGCTGCGGCGTGACCTGTCTGGGTCGTACCCTTTCTATTCCCGTCGGTATGGACCGACTGGGCTACTAACATTTTCATTTTCGTGTCTTTCATACGTTTCTGTTCCTGATCCTGCTCTTCTCTAATTCTGTTCTGATGGTATTGTAACATTTGTAACATTTGTGACGGCGTGTTTGCTTGCCATGTACTCTCCACCTTGTATACACGATTCTTAACTGCTAACAGGGAATTCTCAACTAACTTTGATACAAAAAGATGCGGGTATGATTCGCTACTTGGTTTAAGACCACTATTAATAATAAAACATTTCTCGAATCTTGAATAAAAGTCACTAGTATCTTCGTCGGGCTTCTGTTTACATGCTGAGATTGCATCCCAGTCTTCTTTTCTAGTTGTCAATAATCTTGGCAGAACCTGTACTATTAAACCTGGTAATGCTTTAGTTTTGTCCCCAAGGCCTACCCCTGGGACACGTTTATTCTCTTCGTCTTCTATTTCTGCCCATACAATATTTTTCTCTCCCACCTCCCATTCCTTTTCCTTTAGTTTCTCGTAGATGCCCGTGGGCAGCAGCACCTTTAACATTTTCATGATATCATCATATGTGTAATCCCCCATCAGTAACATGTCTTTAAGCTCTCTGTGGAAACCTGCAGGGTCTTTATCATGGCTCGGGACTACTTTCTTCATTTCTAACAGTTCTAACTTGGTCAATGGCGTGTGTACATATACACGTTTCAAGAGATTGTCCGCACCCATAACTGGGTGTACTTCTCGTAAGGGGTTCTGACTTTCAATGCCACTCAGGCATTGCATGTGATACGTTTTCCTTTCTGGGGGCGGAGCAGGAACATATTCAGAGCTTATGAAAGTGTTATATCTATGTCGTTGTTCTAGGATTATTTGTATTAACTTGGTGCTTAGACCTCTCCATCTATCCATGAGTAATGCTTCTAATAATTCGGGTAAGGGACCTGGATCCGAATGCTGATTTCTGTACTTTATGAGAAGGTGCTGAATCATGTATACACCTGCTAATTTCTGCTCGTCTGGGGAGAGGTTCAGAAATGTCTGCGCTACTGTGTCATCATTATATATGTCTGGATTTTCGGCCCATGATATGGCTGACCGGGCTAGTTCTTGTTCATCCATAGAATTGAGTACATGGTACCCTACTCGATCTCGAAGCCTTTTATCAGTTTCCTGGAACTGATGCTTAGCAGAATTCGGATTTGTCAAGGCACAGAAAAGAACTCTCTTGCTTTCTGGACGGATGCCTTTCCTAAGGTAATTTCCCTTCCCTACATATGCTATAGTATCTGTAGTTTCTTCTGGTTCTTCACATTCTTCTTCCCCCTCGGAGGAAGCCTTCTCTTTCTCTTTTTGGTGTATTTCTATCACTGCTTTTCTAATTTTCTTGTACATACTAGCTATGCAAGTCCCCTTGTCGTGTTTTCCTTCAGATATATTTTGACCCCACTTGTTTAATGCATCTAATTCACTCTGGTCGGTCCCAGGCCTATCTCGTTCCCTTATTAAGCAATTTATGCAAAAACGTAGTATCTGTGCTTGAACGTCAACTTTCTGACGCTCCATGGCATCCTTAATACTGTCGGGGTCTTTCCCAGTCTGAACAAACTCATATATTCTATCTAGGCGCTCCTTCATTCCTGCATAGCACAGCAGGAAATCAGTAGCAGATCTTAACCGTAGTGATGCCATTACCATTATATCGTCTTTGCCGGGTACTGGATCATATCTGCAAACTGAAAGGTTTTCTTTAAACATGTCAAGACGGGGTGATTTGAACGAAAAAGGATTTCGCAAGTCCCCGAGCGGTAACCTGCGTGTCGGTGGCGGGGTGTGAAGACCCCCGGTCGCACCCCCTGAGGCGGAAGCTTGAGCATTATTTCTTTGTGGAGTCTGTACCTGAACTTGAATTTGTCTTTTAGTAGGATCAGGTAGAAGTGGTTTCGGTGGATCAACTTTAGGTACGGGAAGTGGTGGAGCTGGTGGAACAGGGGAAACCTGTCGTGATACTGGTAGAATATGATTTTGGGGCGGGTTACCACCCCCGTCCCCGTCGGTAGGCAGGGCGCGAACAGGCAGGTTGGTGTAAGCGGGTGCTACATCCTCTAGATAGGCATTCAGGAATATGTCTTTAGTGGTCCTATGAGTTACTTTGGTTGGAACCAATGGGGGTGGTAGGTCTTTCGGTATTTCTGAAATGGCCTCAGGTGAACCCTCGGCCGCGAGATACATACCGTTTACGAGATTATTTCGTGCGCGGTCTATCTGTTCTGTTTTTACTCGGATCCCCTCAGTAACTAGTTCGTTTTCTTGGGCTTTCTCTGATTCTTTAAGTCTGTCTTCTCTACGTAATGTTCTTTCAGCACGCTTATGTGATTCCTTACGCCAAAACTCTATGGCGTCCTTCTGAGATTGTCTGGCTTTCTTTTTCCATAGTGCTTCCTCTACCTTCATGATGCACTCGGCATCCCATGTTCCGGTAACGGGCCATCTGTGTCTTTCGTCTAGATGTTTGGTATAGTCAGCCCATAAATCGAGATATAATATGGCATCTATGCCATGCTTGTGGTACATAAAGTTACCTGGGGTGTCCCTAGGGGGGATAGGAATTTCTTCCTCTAGTATCCCTTTCCTAGTTCCTATCTGCTTTAACTTGTTGAAAAACGGCATCTTGTTTACTCGGTACTGAATGCTCGATCCTTGCTACTTAATACTGAATACAGCTAGTTATACAAGAAAACATTAATGCACATTAGGAAACAGTCACACTCATACCACGACATTAATCACATGAAAAGACATTTTGAAAACATATATGACTACCCCCTATATCGGATGTACTGCTAAACAGCACAGATACACTGCTAAAGCGGTGCAGAACGGATGTACTGCTAAACAGTACAGATACACTGTCTAAAAACAGTGCAGACCGGACTTGTGTACCCAAACCCGTCTAGATACGTCCCAGCAATGGTACTCACCGGGAAGCACGGAAACAGAAGGCCTCGGAAAACTCGACTGGACTTGACACTTCGGAAAACTTTGGAAAAACTTCGGAAAACCTCGGAAAACTTCGGAAAACTGGTGGGCCTCTTGACACCTCGGACCTTGCTTCTTTCGGCTGGGCTCTGGTCGGGATCCTCCGCACTCCTCACCGCCTCGTCTGGGTACTGATCGTAATCTTCGTCACCTCCGTGGGCCAGAGGGAGATACAGGAAATCCTGCCGGTACGCGTAGTTTCCTTCTAGCTGATGGCAGGGGACAGAGCTTACAATGCACCAACCGGCGCGTGAGGTGGGGGAGGGGTCCCTATTCGGGCGCCAAAATGATGTAAATATATAATTTACCGTCGAAATTTCTATGCAGGTAAGTACTTAGTCAATAATAACTCAATCGGAAAGAAAGAAGACAGAGTCCGTGGTGTTAGAGTTCTTAGGGGTTTTATTCCTTAAAAAGGAATGGTCAAGACCAGGATATCATATTCTTCCCACCACAGGGGTGGAAGAAGGGATAGAGCGCTACATTTTATTGACAGTACATAGCTTATATACTTAATTCATGTCACAGAAAACAGTACAGTAGGCGTAGCAGCTGAGAGAAGACAAGATAACAGTAGCCACGTGTTACTAGTACGTAATCAGAAGGCGTGGACTAGGCGTGAACTGGAGGTGTGTGCTAGAAACGTCACAGATAGGTGTCACAAAAGGGGTGGCACTAAGCAGAAAGTTGCAATGTCAGCAGAAATCAGAGGCTTGGATGCGCGCGCAGCTGCATGACGTGTGATGGACGTGAAACTGAAGGATGCAGGGGACTTGACATTTGTACTGACGGAAAGAGACAGAAGTCTGGCATGTCAGATCAACTTGTGCTTCTATCATATCTGATATCTGGTGTTTAGGAACTGAGCTATCTGGGCGGAAAGGTCTCTGGGGCAGAAGCTATTCTATACTGACTGTGAGTGCGTGTATAAGCGCCTGAGTGTCTGCATGAGAAGCGTGGGGGCATGGGCCCTCCATGGGAGCATGGCAACAGAAGCTATGAATTACTTGCACGGAGACAGGTCGGCCCTTTGGCCCTGTAGCTGAGGGGGATGTTTACTGAAGCTAGCAGGCAGGAATGTATTTTCGAGGAGCGGAACAGATAACTCGAAGGTTATAGTCAATCTTGGCAGGCAGCAGGCTGAGCTGAGCGCGCTGGGCCGTGCTAGAAGTAAGGCAGAGTTCACGGGTACGGGGGCAGCCTGGGCAGCCTGGTCTGAGGCTTTCAGAGTCAGGAGGGAGGAAAAGGCTCGATGGCAGATATTCTGGGCCTACTTTGCCAGAGCTGAAAAACATGTAGAGTATACTACAAAAAGACGTTGGCATAGTATACTTAGGAACGGACTATCCAACCCATTCAGGATGGGTCTGAAAGAGGACATGTTAACGTTGGACGCAAATGTATTTGCGTCTTCATAGCTGGTACAGGAGGGAAGTTACATGCACTTTAACTCGTACATGGAGACGGTGGGGTACACGCTAGGGAACACAACTTGACCAAAATTTATATTTATCAGGGACTGGATGAACCACAACCACCTTAAACTCAACCCCGATAAAACAGAACTGGTGTTGACGGGCGGTTCATCCAGCCCCTGGTCCCCTCTCTTCTGGCCCCCTTCTCTTGGTCCTTCTCCTGTTCCCTCTTCCTCAGTCAAAACTTTAGGCATTAAACTCAATTCTCAACTCACCCTTCACTCCCAGGTTAGCTCTGTGGTATCTTCTTCCTTTCTCTCACTGCGTACTATTCGCAGGGTGTCCCGATTCTTCACTTTCTCCGCACTTAAACTCATCATTTTTGCCATGGTGGTGTCCCGCCTGGACTACGGGAACGCCCTGTATGCCGGCATTCCTGCATACAGCCTGCGTCGCCTTCAACAAATACAGAACCAGGCGGCCCGCCTGGCCTTCAATCTCCCCAAATTCCACCACTCTACCCCTCTTTTGAAATCACTGCACTGGCTCCCCGTGCGAGCTAGAATTCAATTCAAGCTCGCATGTATTACTTTCCTGGCCCGCTCCAGTTCGGCGCCAGCTTTCATCTCCTCTGAGATCGTCCCTTATGTCCCCACTAGGGCTCTACGATCCTCCACCCAGTCCCTCCTTACCATCCCACGCTTCCGGAGAAAGAAGTGGGGTGGATCTAAATTTGCTGTCCTCGCCCCTACCCTCTGGAATTCCCTTCCCCTTGAACTTCGATCCATCCCCCTCTATTCACAATTCCGTAAAAGCCTCAAAACCCATCTTTTTACAAAATCCTTTGACTAATTGTCCGCTTTGACCTCCCTACCTCTACCCTCAGTCCCCGTTAGCACTTTAACTCGTACATGGAGACGGTGGGGTACACGCTAGGGAACACAACTTGACCAAAATTTATATTTCCTCATTCCCTCCTTGTTCCCTACGGACCCTTCATGATATATCGATCATCATAAATTGATCAGTTTGTTCTTGTAACATAATTTGTTCGTCTCTCTTCCGTTGTCTATTTGAGAGAAAACTGGAATGTTCAATGCACGATGTGGCACACAGTCCACATATCGCTGGCCCACACTGTAGGCACCGGCAGCAGCTGAATACTATGACAAGGCCAAAACCTAGGAAGGATAGGATCTTCCATCCCCAAGCTGTTAACGTTGTCCAGAACCAACCGGACCAAGTCCAGGTGCCTGGATTATGATGTATCTGATTTGCAATTTTATGCAGACGTGTAATAGCTTGATATACAGATGGCGCGTTTTGTGGAATGAAAACACAGCAACTTGACCCGATGACCTTACAGGCTCCACCTCTATCTGCCAAGATGACGTCAATAACAAGACGATTCTGAAGGACAACAACCCGCATGGCAGATTGCTCCTCTGTTAGGTTACCTAAGGCGGAGGCAGTTTCATGTACTACAGCTTCAAGCGTTCTAGTTAATCTACGTATTAATTTACTGTTTTGGACGGGGCCTAAAAAGAAAAAGAATCCTTTATTAAAATCGGTGTATTGTTCCCATGCCGTTTCTGTATAGTCGACAAGCGGGAGATCTCTTCGGAGTCTATTCTTTACTAGATTTGTGTTTCTGTGGTAATCAGGAGGGGCTAGAAAAACAGGTGGCAGAAGGAATGCAATATAACAGGTACCATCCCAATCTGGAGGCAGATGTATGTATGCGGTATGACCACAAACAAAATAAGAGTGACGGGTAACTTTAAAGGATGATTTACCATGATCACTGAATTCGACCACAGTAGTACATTTACTATGACCTAAGTGTACTGAACCTTTCTTTCTGACACATAATTCACCAGTGACTGGTAATACTGGCATAGCGGACAGGACTGGTGCAGCTTCGGATTCGACAGTAAGAATCATGAGGTTAATTGTGTAGTTACTCAATCCATATACTTCATTTTCTAGATCAGTTCCTATTCTAATGGGCAGTCCCTCCTTGTCAGGGTAACAGACGTTGAGCAGGACTAAGTTCAGGTTTCCCCAAACCCAGCTCCCGTCGCGGACAGCAATATCAGAATCTAAGGAATTTATTATTTTGAACCATGCACCACAGGAGCCATTGTGAGTGAATGGGTACGGAAAGAGGGGCAGAGCTCCCTTGTAATTCTGGTAGGGAGGGAGTCGGCCACATATCCAGCAGTTTGTAGCGTTATTAGTCTGATGGGAGTGGTGTAACATGCTGATGAATGTGTTGTTGCGCAGCGCAAGTCTGTAGGAGAGTTCGTGTGGAGGTAACTCGCTAAAAGAGTGTTCAGCAGAAACATTGTAAGCAGATTGTCCATGCTTGAAAATAGGGCAATAGATTGGAAGAAGTACGCTTGCAACAATTATCAGAATACTTAGGAAAAACATGATTAATAATGTCACTATACAGTGACTACGCAGTGATTTGCAGTATGTACGTTTCTTGAATTCTCTCTCTCTCTCTCTATCTCGATCTAGGGGATACATGTCAGAAGCTATTTAACCGATTCACCTAGGGGAGGACTTAAACAATTAAACTGTCTGACTTGCTAGATCGAAGCTTGAGTCTGTATTCCTCTTGGGGAGTTTTCTCTTGTTCGGAAACTTCAAAGTCACTGGGCTTGATACAGTCTTTGGAAGGGGTGGATGAGCCTGGGTCGGATTTCAGTTCATTACACAGCTTAACATGGCTCATGTGGACCCACCCCTTCCTGCCCTCAACCTTCACCGCTGTCCTTGTAGTAAGTAGAACGGTCTTCGGCGATTTCCAGCGGGGCTCCAACTGACTTTTCCGGTCGAAGTTCCTTATGAGAATCAGGTCGCCTGGACGGACATCATGTGGCTTTACATCAGTGTTGTCAGGGAAGGCTGCGGCAACCTGTGAACGACATGATTGGAGTGCAGACATCAAGGAGGCAAGGTAATCTGTCAACATATTGCAATCAACATCGGTAATTTTTTTAGGAATGGGCGTCCCCCACATATTCGGTGGTCTACCAAAGACCACTTCGTACGGGGATAGTCCTGATCTCGAATGGGCAACCATTCTCATATAGAACAGTGCCACGGGCAGGGCGACTATCCAGTCGACCCCTTTCTCTTGACATATTTTAGCAAGACGTGTCTTTAGCGTCTGATTATGCCTTTCTACAAGGCCTGCGGCTTCGGGATGTCGGACACAATGGAATTTCCACTGATATCCTAGCAGCAAGGAAACCTGTTTCATTAATTCGGATGAGAATGGCTGACCGTTATCCGAGTACACGACACGAGGCATGCCGTACCGTGGGAAGAATTCACGAACCAGCTGCTTGGCAGTGGTCGGAGCAGTGTAATCTGGGACTGGGTAGGCTTCGGTCCAACGGGACAGTGCACAAACAACTACGAGGACATATTTAAATCCCCGACAACGGTCCATCTGGATATAATCCATCTGGAGGACTTCAAAAGGATGATCGGGAGGATGAAATCCACCTTGCTCTACAGGGACGCTTTTACCTGGATTGAACTGACAACAGATCATGCAAGTACGCACTTTCTGTTTTGCTGCTGCTCGTAAGTGTTTATTGCTCCAGAGATTCTGTAAACTGTCTAACATTGCTTTTTCTCCTAGATGTGCTGGACTATGTGCTGTATTGATTATGACTTGAACCATAGAGTCAGGGAGAAACCATGTAGATTTTCCCTTCGTCATCCAACCTTGATCTGTCTGGATCCCTCCTAGTTCAATCCATTTCTTTATTTCATCTGGGGTAGCATGTGTCTGAATATCGATAACATCTAGTGCGGGATCCCTAACTGTCATACAATTTGTCGGTCCTATTGTCTTTGTCATGTCAGTTGTCTGAGTGTGAGTCAATGCTGTATGTTTCGCTGTCTGATCTGCCAGGTCATTACCCTGGGAAACAGAATCTGTAACCTTAGTATGTGCTTTACACTTCATGACGGATATGCCTGAGGGCAGGTGTATTGCTTCTAACAGCGCTTGAATGAGGGGACCGTGTTGTATCTTGGCACCATGAGAGGTCAAGAAACCTCGTTCTTGCCATAGCTCAGTGAAAGGCCGGTCCAGTCTGCATGATTTTTGCATACCATACACCTGTCTAAAGAGCCTCATTGGAGTTTGTTTTCGACAGCAGCTCCTGTTCTTTTCCATGCAGTCTCTGCACCGATTCCCAAGTGGTTGAGAATGCTAATCACCTTTTTGAAAATATTTTATTGAATCTTAAACGCTGAATAGTTGGCCCTTGGTCGGCATCGTGGTTATTCAAACTTTTTTTTTAGCATCTATATCTATCTATATTGTACCTATTATTTTGTTTGCCTTTCTCCTCAAAAAGAGTCTAGTAGCCAAATCTCAGACTACTGATTCAACTCTACTGTAAACAAGCATTTGCAATGCAATAGGTCTCGTATTTATTCGAGTTTGAGCTATTGACATTGCAAATAACAATGTGTTTTATTTTTGTTTTCGTTTTTAAAACATAAATAAAAGGCATTATCATTTACAATGCCAATAGCTTAAACTTGGGTAAATGAGAGACTTATTGCAAGGTTTTTTACAATACTGATGTTGTTTCGAAGGCATAACATTCGGTAGCCAGAATGTTTAAACATTTTGCTATTTCTAGGCCTGCTCCTTCCTTTTTCAGCTCTTGCGTGGGATTTGTCATCACCTCAACTTGAATTTTTGGGGAACTGTCTCCTTTACTATGTCATCATTCTTTCTACACTTTCTTGTTGTGGCTAAGACGTAGGCCCAGTTCCACGTGAGTGTTCTGCCAGTGGTGACTGGCTGTAGAATGCAGTACTGGGAAAGCCTACAACCGCTCATCAATACTGTTCCAGACTCAGCATCTTAAGCCAGACCTCCAAAAGGGTGAACACGTCTAAAAGGCAAAATTAAGCCATTAAATATTTTATCTCTTCCTGAATAATGGTATCTTGGATTGCCTGTTTATCATCTGTCCATTTGGATGGAGAACAACAGATGAGCAGCAGAGACATGTAATACTGCAGTGGCACCAGAAAATGATCATTGTGCAAGTCAAGATTGAGTTGCATTGAGCCTCTAGTACTTGGAGTTAGGAAACATTCCTAACCTGTGCCAAGTCGAGCTTGTGGGGGAGTGTTCAAGAATTTAATTTCTTTATAGATTGTATCACATGATGCAGTGTTAAATCCCTGTTGCCGCTGAGCATTTCTCACTTCTCTACCCTTAATCTTGTTTAAATGTACGCCAGGCTAATTGATGTATTATTCCTATCTTTGACCATGCCTCCTTGAGAGGCAATGCTTTTGTGCTCCGTAGCCTGGCTTAAGGGCCCCCGGGAAGTTAGCCTGTTTCTCCTACAGTTTTATAAACGTCCATCAGGGTAGTCAACTCTACTTCAAATCTTTGCCTTTTGGCCTCAGACTGGGTTCTCACTATTCTTTCTCAACTCCTCTGTGGGTCATTCATTTTGCTCTCCATAAGAACGTTTAAATCTTAGTGGTGTGATCACTTTGCTCTCCCTATCTTTGCATAAGTCTCATTCAGGGACTGTCCATTTGCTCTCAGTGAAGTCTTCTTCAGGGGCAGGCAATTGGCTCTCCATTCCCTCATGTAAGTCTTATTCAGGGACATTGTTTGCTTTCGCTATTGTCTCAAGTCTCCTTCAGCGGCAGTATTTCTGCCCTAATCCCTCTGCCGACTACTCAAATTGGCTGCCCTCTATAGCTGCAAGAGCCTTTTAAACTGTGTAACTCTCCTCGAACTGTGTGGCTGGAAGAGCAGGACTGGTGTGGAAGGAATGGCAGCAGTGGTGAGCTAGATTACTTCATGCTTTGATGCATTGGGAGTTTAAGACTTGATTCTGGTGTGAGTTCAGACTAGAGTAACAGCGTAGGGCGAAAAGGTACATTGTAGTTCTGCACAAATGTGCCATAGTCCATTTGGATGCAGGCTCCACCGTAATAATAATGGTGAACTTAAAAGTTGCATAATTGTTGTCAAAAGGGCTCCCATAAATGAAGGCAGGCCGAACTTTGCTAACACTGTCTATCCTTTCATGACCAGGGCGTCTGTGTTCCAGTGCATAGCTGCATTCAATACATAAAGACATTACACTGTAGGCCTAGAAAGCTGTCAGGAGCAGTGTGCATTAAGAGCATCATGACTTTAGAAAACAGGATAACATAGAAAAGGAACTATTCATTAGCTGTACTTTGTTTAGCAAATATCAAGTGCCCAGCAGTCTGTGTAACCTATAATGTGATTAAATAGCGTTTAGTGCCTGCAAGAGGTCCTGAACTGCAGACTGACACCAGTGTGTATAGGCAATAGGAGTGGGTTTATATATTTGGAGGTCTGGGGAAGAGCAGACCCAGGAGTGCTGTAATGGTCTCTTAGGGCCATATTATACTTTCCCTGCTCTTACAAAACTACCCAATCCAGTGCCTCACTTGCAGAAGGTCTCCACTTGGCATCTCCTTCCCAGCAGATGCAGTGTGCTCCCTCCTCCCAAAGACAAAATCTGCCAGTCAGTCACATACTGCATGGTGCCTGTAAACTTGCTCACATCTATCCCCTTTCCCGGCCCATGTGATCAGTTTTTACTGTTCTTACCCTTTGCTGTCATCTCACAAAGATGAAAAGCTGAGCCGTCCCACATAGGGATTCGAACAGGAAGCATTCAGATAAAACAGTTCCTGACGGAGGGGGTAATAGCAGCCTAAACTCTCTTATCAGGCCAAACACCTTATGTTGTCGTTAATTCTTTACTTACCTTACCCTGCAAAAGAGTTCCTGCAGCTATATTTTTTCTGGTCATTTGCAAGTTGGACAGTGGTTTCAGGAAACCACAAATACAACCTGCAACTAAAAACACTTTCATTGCAGGGACTCCATTTTGGCAGTGCCAAATTTATAAAATGGCATTTAGTCGAGTTATGTGGTACGGTGAATGCTTTATGAACAATTTTCAGCCGGCACACTGTGGAATTAACTCCCTGAATAACTTCCTGCTCTCCATCAGGAACAACTTGCTTTCAGTCGCAATATTAAGAAAGTCTTCTGATGTATTGGTAGCTTGGGCGGTCTACCGTGGTTTTTTTCCGCTCTCTATCCAACACTGATGCCTTATTTAGTACTGTGCACATTTTAGTTTAAAGCCAAACCACAGCCAGTATTGGTGCCCCTTTCCACAAGTCTAGTTCTCTTTGGCTTCTACGATTGACGTGACTTCCTGCGCATTTGTGTTAGTGGCTATTGACTGCAGAGGCAGATTGAGTACCTACTGCAGACATTTTGAATTAATTGATGGTACGTTTGGCTAAAACGCCATGTAAGCTAGAATAGCCCGGGCCTCCTCTGGCAGGTGGAAGGGCCGCAAATAAAGAGTGAAGAGTTACAAGTGAGATATGGCGCCAAAGGGCTTCAGAGACGTGTATTGAAATGGCAGAAGTGGAAGACTTAACGACATAGCGTGCCTCCTAGGGCGAGGGCAGTAAGGTTTATTAAGATTGCATCGGAAACGAGCAAGCCAAACTGACTCCACTTCAAACCACATACTCTGGAAAGATCACAACCAATAGTAGAAATCGCTAGTAAACAACTGCCAGGTAAGCAGTATCGGGCATATAGATATAACAAGCTCCGAGGGGCCACGAGTTGCTGACACGGAGGAGGACGCTACGGCGCGCGCCAGTCCTGAAAACGAAAGCTATGGTGGGGGCGGGACTTCCGCTTTGTGCGCGAAGCCCGCACCCACGAATGCCTTGCCCGAGGAGCAGCGGTGACGCGGGGCTGCAGATCTCCGGAGTGGCGGTAAGTGCCCTTACTTGTAGGGGGGCGGCAGGGGGGGTTCGCTTGTGTGTGTGTATGCATGTGTGCGATGGGGGGGCCTTGGTGCACGTGTGTGTGCGTGCGCGTGTGTGTGTTTGTGTATGTGCGTGCGTGCATGGGCGCTTGGGGGAATTGTCAGGAGAAGAGGTGCGGCGTAGACAGAGTGTGAGGCGAGGTGGGGGAGGGGTGGGTGCAGTATAGTGGGCAAAGGAGAGAGCGGTCGAGGCACTGGGCGGCATGCAAAGGGGGGCGAGAGGTGCCGGGATTGTGGGCAATTGAAGATCAGCGAGGTGAAGAGCATTTCCCACAAGATTAGCGGAGTAGCAACGGCATAAGGGGCCCATTTGCTGGAGAGTTTTTAGAGGTGCGCATCTGTTGGGGGCTGAGGGGGCGGGCGGCTCTCGTATTGGTCGGGCTCTGTTTTCGGAGGAAGGACTCGGGTGGAGACAAAAGGTGGATGTGTGTGTGTTTTTATGTATGTGCATGCGTTTTTGAAGCTTCTCAGGAGACAGCAGCTGAGCGAGCACGTGGCCCGCGGAAATCGCTTCCTTCAACAGGAAATGCGCGCGGCCGGTACTGTCTCCTGAGAAGCACAGTCAGTGACAAAAGATCTCTGGCGAGACACAGCGCTTACGCGCTGTTTTCGCTACGAGACCTAAAAAGAAAGAAAAACACAACCGAAATAAAAGTGATCTGGGCAGCAGCTTTATTCAAATGAACACTGCACCTTTGAAAGTAAGCAGGCTTCCTCTGTGCGACTCAGAGTAAGAGTCAATATATTGCTGATAGTATGTGATCTACAGTGCACAAAGCTAAATACTGGTAAGGCCTTCTCACCCTTCCGATGGCGGTAAATGGAATACGACTAAAGTGGGTAACTTAATGGGTAACAATAATATCTGTTATATGCAGCAGTCGTTCTAGCAGTTGATTTCTATATTCCCATAACTATTTTCTCCTGACAGGAACTTTATGACCATTTAACTGTTTTTCGCAAGCAGGAATGCCATCTTTGCTCTGTAATGTCAAAGCATAAAAAATATCTTTCTGCTCCACCAAGGAATTTTCTAAGATTGTAAAAAGTAACTTCATCCTGTTACTTCTCCCGCATCTTGGGTGGGAATTATCTGCAGACCAAGGCAAGGCCAGAAAAGCTCCACAATAAAAGCTGTGACTCTTAAAATATGCATCCCAGCACGTTTGCCTCTGCGAAAGCCCAGCACACAACAATGTCTATACCAGAGGAGTGACAGAGCATGGAGACTGTTAGCTTGGTTGGGTAGAAAAAAGAGGGAAATGAGATGGGTAGCTTCCATACGTGAAAACGAGGTGAGGCACGCGACAACGCAAGACATAGCAGATGTCTTTCGTCCTACTATCAGAAATTTGAAAAGCCAGGACTCTAGCGGAAGTTCGCCAATTTTGTAGATCCGTATACGCAATTAACAACCCCACTCTCTCCTGGGATAACCGAGCAGCCATCAAAGGGCCTTACCCTGGCAGAGGTCACTGATGACATTGGTAGGCAGAAATCTGGGAAACCTCTGATCCCAATGGATCGCCAGCAGAATTATTTAAGACCAGCACTAGTTTGCTGGGTCTGCACCTGCTTAACATATACCTGGGCAGCAAAGAAGTAGGAGACGCCTCCGCTAGACCTCCGCAACGCTACAGTGGTGGTGATTCATAAGCCAGGGAAGCCCGCCACGAAATTTGAGACCCACCTACCTATTTCGCTATTAAACGTAAAAACTAAGATTTTGGCCACTGTCTTGGCTACAGAACTCCTGCCGGTGATCACATCCCTCCGCCATTGAGATCAATACGGTTTTATGCCAAAACGAGTGAATAGATTTAATCTCAATCTACTGGCCAACTGGTTAGATACAGCGAAAAATTGACCCAGCCCGCATGTGTTTCTATCACTGGACGCCGAGAAGGCTTTTGATGCCATCCATTGGCCATTCATGCGGCAAGCCATCTCTGCTCTGTCTTTTTACGGCTGCCGGACCAGCCCTCTTTGTTTAAATCCCCTATTGTACATAGGTTTTTGAAGGATCTCGTCCATCTCTTTCCCCCTTCACCATTCATTATGCCTTAGTGGGACTTTGATTTGGTTCTTTCTGTTTTTGATGTGTGCTCCTTTCGAGCCTCTTCACAACTATCCCCTCAGGCGAGGCAGAGCTTGCCAAGGCTCAAGATGGCCACACTCTTGAGTGAGCTCTGCGAGCCATCTAATTCATTCGACATTATCCTGGCATCCGTAATCTAATTTCACTTGAGACAGAGTGTATCGTGTTGCGCTGACGTCACACTGTCATCTGATTCGCATATAGTCGTCTCCCTTGACGCTGAAGGTCAGTGCCGACTGCATCCTGTTTCTGCGACAGACACGCCGTTCCGGAGGGCTGGCTTCCGCCACCAGGACCCTTCACGGCTGTGACTTGGGCCTGGGTACTGCAGGGCCTTGAAATTTGCCCTGCTCGAACACGCCTTCCTAAGGGGACCTGTGCCACGAGTAATTCTGCCCGGACATTGAGACTAGGGAGCTGACACCATTGACCCTGTCGGTAGTGGGAGGCACTGTCCAGCGGTGTACACTGCATTGGGAGTGGGAGACGGGCCTTACAGACTCTCATCAGAGGAGGCCTGGGAGCCCGTGTCGCCTAGCCGAAGAGGACAGCACCGTGCGGAATGCATCGTGAAGCACTTGAAGTTGCAGCCTCATTTGAGCACGGAGCGGAGGCACGCAGAGGTAAAGAGCTCTGGATGGGAGTCCTGCTTGGGCCGAGACTCCGCTTATACTGCCTGGGATTAAAGATCCCTTTACCCTGACTGATGCTTTTGACTGCATTGGTACTCTAGTGCCTATTAATACCGCAATTATCCTGGACTGCATTTGGCCTTAAACCATGGCATATAACGTTCCTCGGATGGCATAATCTGTGCAGTGGCGTGCAGATATAGCGAGGAGAGAAGATAGGAGCTCATAGTAAGGGAGAGCCAGAGGGATTGCTTGCTCCATCCTAGGTGCACTGAAATCTCTGGCCTGTACCTGTGGGATGGCTTTGTGCACTGAAATCTCTGGCCTGTACCTGTGGGATGGCTTTGTGGCTTCGCTTGTTCACTGAATGCGAAATCAGCTGAAAACTGGCTGCAGACTGCTTGTATACCCCCTGTCTGGTCCCTGAGGTTAACGGCTTTCCTTAATGTACCTACGGTGAGAACTCCCGCTGAAACTTGAGGGTACATACCAGCTAAACGCCTGTTGCAAACACACAAGCTTTGATCAACCCTGAGTGTGCATTGTGAGTCTCTTGCCTCCGCGGGGGGCTGTGCTCTGCCCGGACAGAGAAGTTTGATGGAATTTGAGCCCCTAACGAACATCGGAATGGGCAAGTTGGACAAGACGCACCCGAAGCTGCAGTTTGAACAGCGGAAATCGATGTATAGAGAGATGGAGGGTGATCGGTCTCTAGATGAGTGAGCATATGTGCACCAAGAGGCAGAGGGGGACATAAAACAGATCCTGTCAGTGATGCAGAAGAGTTTATCAACTATTGATGGGAAAATAGACACTTTGGCATACTGGATGGATAGAATGTCGGAGCACCTAAACAAGACTGGTGTATGAGGTGGAGGGGGTGCAGTCTGAAGTTGATCTATCCCAAAAGCAATTGGCAAAAACCTCTACGGTGCTGGAGGACAGGGCAGAAGATCTGGAAGCTAGGTACAGGATATGTAACATACGCGTCACAGGACTGCCAGAGTCTACTGCAATGGGCAATATAGAGGTCTTTATAGAAAAATTGCTGGTCGCTTTGTTGGGCAGGGAAACATTTTCTGAAATATTTGTTGTGGAACGTCCCTATCGATCACTTGGACATAAACCTCCCTCTAGAGCCCCGCAGCACCCAGTGATTGCAAAATTGGTAAATTACAGGTACAGGGACGCCACCTTGAAGCAGGCCAGAGAAAAACAAGCCGCGATAATTCAAAACATATGGTCTCTGGTGCGCGTAACAGACACCAATAGGCCATAGGCGGAGCTACGCGACCGCCTATGGCCTATTGCGTGTTCTGTTTAAAAACAGCACACACGCGAAGGCCAATGGGAATGGACCTTGTGGAATTTCAAGGTCCATTTTCAAATTGCCCGGAACAGGACTCTTGCTGCGCGACACTGCTGTGTAGTGTATGCAGAGCCCGAGCCCTAAAAAGACCTATAGTATGAGGGCTCCACGATATCATAGTTCCCGGATTTCACTATGAAGGTACAGGAGGCCAGACAACAGTTAGCTCCACCAAAGAGGCTCCTGCTGGATCAAAATATGGAAAATTCTATGCTGGATCCGGCCAGGCTTAGGGCAACAATGAACGGCAAGTCAAAGATCTTCCTCCACCCAAAATCCTTGCAGAAAACTCTAAAAGAATACTCCAAGTCAGATGAGCGGAATAATGAAGTAGAGAAGCTAGTCGAAGCTGCTGGTGGTGGTATGGATGAACAGGACTAAAGTGATATATGTTTGGCAGATCCACTCCCTGATTTTTTTACTGGACAGCTGGGGTCCGAGACTTCACATTACCCTAAAATTTGGTTTGGGTTTATTTACTGACTGTGCCTTGTTTACCATTCATGCTCTAAAGGAATCTACACATTGCAAGTATTGTTATAGTTATGCTGATAAGATAGTAATGTAAGATGTATCGTCTGCCCAAACCTGTTATTATGTTGATAGAACTGCTAGCACATAGGAGAGTGAGTTGATGACCTCTGTATTGTTGGTGAACTAAACATATTTTAACAGTTTTTTCACAGATGCCTTAGATAAACTTTGATGGCAATTCAGAGAAGTGTTGTTAAAAGTGCACTTAGTGGAGCTGAGGTAACATCTTCCCTCGCGTGTTACTCACCTCATGGTTTATAATTGTTTTTTCTGTGTGGGAAAGGGAGGAGGGTGGGGGGTTTCCGTCAGTGCTGAGTTGGGGACTGCATGGCGTGGGTGGTGGGGATTTCTGTGTGGGTGTCTTTTTTGTATTGTGTGTTTATGGTTGTAGCGTACGAAGCGTGCTCATCAATTCTAATTGGGGTGCCTGAGAATGGGAGACGCCCTGGGATGAGCAATTGGAATACAATGAAGAGAACAAGGCCCTTTGTTTAGATCATGGGAGATAGGTTTTGTTTGCTAACCTGGAACGTTAGGGGCCTGAATGATTTTAGGAAATCTAGGATGGTAATCACTTATCTCACCAGACATAATGTGGACATTGCTGTATTACAAGAGTCTCATCTACCTGGGGACAGCCGAATGCTCTCTTGCAGGGTTTTCTACACATGCTAGAGGGGTAATCACCTGGGTAAACCCTAGGACTGGAATCTTGCTGGAGGTGATAGAGTCTGATACGGAGGGCATACATGCCATTTCTAGATGTAAAGGCAAAGGCCTAGAATTCATTATAGTTAATGTTTATGGCCCTAATTTTGATCATCCGTAAATCTATAATGATCTACTAGGGTGCTTGCGGCGTTTGGTATTGGTGCCTGAGTTGTGGGAGGGGACTTTAATTGTGTCCTAGATCCTACCCTAGATCTCTCTGGTGAGCTGAGCCGACGTAAGTCATTAGCGGCAAAGGCAATAGAGGATGCTATTGCTGAATTAGATCTGGTTAATGTCTGGCGCTCGAGGAGTGGGAGGCTTTATACATTATTCAGCTCCACATGACCTGCACACCAGGATCTATTATTGGTTCACCTCTAGATCCTTGAGCTCTTTGATCTATTGTTGCGAGGTTCACCCCTGCTTGTATTCAGACCACCCACCCATCCAACTGGATTTTACTTGCCCAGTGAAAAGGCCTGCTCCATTTACCTGGAAGTTCCCGCCCTATGCACTCCTTGACACAGTATTTAAAACTGAAATGGCGGAAGGGATCAAAACCTTTTTTGTTACAAATATCAGATCTGTACCCCAGTTAACCACGGTATGGGAGGTTTTTAAGGTCTACATAAGGGGGATAGCAATGGCCAAACACTCTGAGGTGCTAAGATCAATTAGAGGGCACTTGGAATCGCTGGAAAAGTTGGTTACTCTGGAGCGGGCGACATTGGATGGTGGGAGCGTACAGGTGTTGGAGGAGTTCAAACACCTTTGAGTATCATGAGACTGCTGATAGAGAGGTAAAGTATTTAGGGAAATATGCTGTTGCGAAAACATATGGGGAAGAGGAGCGCCCGGGCGCTACATTAGCAGCAATACTAAGAGGTAGGCGTGAGACAGCGAGTGTTACAGAACTAAGGACTGATACAGGAGAGTTACTTTGTTATCCTGACTGCATAGAGAACAGATTCAGGGATTATTATACAGATCTGTGTCATTCTAGAGTGGTAGAAGAGGCCGCTGTCCTGGACTATCTGGAACATATTAAACTCCCATGGTTGACTGATGAGCATAGGGAATACCTTATGAGGCCTGGGAGGTCGAGGACGCTTTAAGATCTATGAGATCCAGGGTGCTCCAGGACAGGATGGCTTAACGGTCAATTTTTATAAAGAGTTTGGGAAGCTCATGGTCCCTCACATGACTATGTTGTTCGAGGAGATGGGGAAGAGCGGAATGATGCCCCAGTCTATGCACAAGGCCTTGATTGTTACCCCATTAAAACTGGGCATACCACCGGAGGAATGTGCATCATATAGGCCGCTGTCATTATTGAATGTGGATACCAAATTATTTGCTGAGGTACTGGCAAACCGCCTAGGTCTTTAGTGCCACTGCTAGTTAGTCCTGAATAGGCAGGGTTTGATCCCGGGCGCACCCTTATGCATAATCTGCTCACTGTATTTGGGGCTATTCAATACACTAAGCCAGGAACAAAGGCAGCTGCAATCTTCCTGGACACCAAAAAGGCCTTTGATTTGGTTGAATGGAATTTCATGTTAACGGTTTTGAGGCGAAGGGGGGTAGATGATCTTTTCTCCCAACTCGTACAGGTGCTATATAACTCCCCTCTGGCCAGGGTTAGGGTGGGAAATCTGGTGACCTCTCCTATTGAAATTTCTAGAGGTACTGTACCGGTGTGCCCGTTATCACCTCTACTTTATGGTACTGTTGCGTAGCACTTGGCCTGCGTGCTTAGGGAGTGTCATAGAAAGAGAGGAATTTGATTCTTGGGAAATAATTTAATAATTTCCACTTACGCGATGATACTTTATTATACATCAGAGATCCAGAGGTTAACCTATCCCCAGTGTTAAGGGAGAAAGTGTGGTATGGTGAATTCTCAGGCCTCAGGATTAACTGGGCTAAATCCACCATTTTCCCTCTGACGTCAGCCATGGAGCTGATGGATCTAGATTTTCCACTGAACTGGTCTACTGAATTGATACGATATTTAGGTACATACCAATTCTGAGATAGTTTTCAGAGAAAACTATGGCAGAGCAATTGCTAAATTGGAAGACAATGTTTCCAGATGGGTGTGGCTGCCATTATCACTTCTAGGCCGCATCTCCTTAATTAAGATGGTGGTACCGCCCAGATTCTAGTTTCTATTTCTGAACATACCAATGGTCCTTCCTACCCACTTTTTCAAATGCATCAGGTCTTTATTGGGCCACTTGGCATGGGCCGGTAAACAGGCCCGGGTTGCTTGGGACATCCTGACATTGGCTGGCTCGCTGGGTGGACTTGGAACGCAGGATTTGGAGCTCTATTACAGAGTGGCACAGTGTTCCCATGCGTTCCATTGGCTGCACCACCATTCCCCCAGCTCCTGCGTATTGAAAGGGTTGCGGTTGCGCCCTCCCCCTTAGCCCCTTTTCTATATTGACCTCCATCTCGGTGTGCGGGTCTCTTAGACTCCATAAATGCCACCTCTCATGCATGGCAGAACTTACTTAAGAGGCAAGCCGCCTCGATACTATATTCTCCGCTTGCACCGGTGGAGTGGTTTCAGTGGTTGCCGAGTTTTAACGACCCAGAGGTATTATGCGCTCTGGGGCTTCTGGTTATTTCTAAAAGAGGGGAACTATTCGAAAATGGAATGGGACATAAATGGGAAGACATAGTTATGGATAGACAAGAAATCACTTCACTCACGATGTTCCATTTTTACAGTTAGGCATGCGTTACGCGACATGCTTTGGGAGCAAATGAAGGAGCCTTCAGAAGTAGCTCCCTTTTCGTTGCTGTTGCGTGCAGAATCTCCCTGTAAATTAGTCTCCAGGATTTATTCCATAGTACAAGACTATCGGACGACCCTTTTCACTAAGGCTAGATTGGCGTGGCTGTCCGACTTGGAGGTCATGGTAGATGGCAAATGGCGCTATTGTTGCAAAGCCACACGGCATGCCTCTCTGAATGGCCAACATGGACTCTTCATTTTAAATTCCTCAATAGGGTTTATTATACTCCAGACCGCTTGCATAGATACGGCCTCCGAGATATCGCAAGAGGTGAGAGATGTAGTGCGGAACAAGCAGGATTTGTACATTTAGCCTGGCTGTGTCCTGATATCGCTAAATATTGGGAATAAATATTTCAGAAATTGAGTGATATCACGGGAGAGCCTTTGTCTCTTGACCCCTTGCTGGCCCTCTTTGGTTATTCTAAACATGTGCGGAAAGAAATACGTTGACAGGTAGACATAGGTCTATTGATAGCTAAGCCTGGGGTTGAAATGCGATGGGCCAGAGGGTCTCATCTATGGTTGCACGATGGTCCAGAGACATGTTGTGCTACAACATGCAAACTGAATTATATAGTCAATTATTTCCTCCTCAGAGCAGACCCAAAAACTTCTGCACTCTCTATCAGAGTTACCTTGCTGGTAAAGCCTGAATGCTTTCTGAAACTTGATTCGCCACTAGTGGACAGATGCACACTGCATGAGATACCTTGGTATTGCGGGTCCCATGCCTGATTTAATTTTTATTTTTGGTTAGATAAGAAGGTGATATATGTTGAAAGGAGAGCACTGATTCAGTGCTGGTCCCACAACATACCCTAACAATTTGGGTGGAATGGCAGCTTTGTGGGGGGTCAGATATTTACATGTCTAACTAGCATAAGATTTCCTGATATGCTGTAACGACTGGATTTTTGGACCAGATGGGATCAGCTCCTGAGAGCCCCTCCAACCCAGCCGGAACGTAACCACCTCCCTCCTCAGGACCATCTATCCAGGCACCTGGGTACCTACCTGAGGATGGGGAACTCGCAATATACAAGCTCATATCATCAGAAACACCACTAAATCTATAGGGATACTAAGAATACTCACTGATTACTAAGGACATCCATGCCCTACACCACACTCATACCTCATAGTCTCGGGACCACATGGGTCCAGACTAATCTACCCTGGGGCAGTTCTGATTATCTACCATTACACACTGATTACCCTCAGTGCTCACTCAAGCCGCAATCTTGCGGGTATACACACTGCTCACCCTCAGTGCTCACTCGACACACAATCCAGCGTGCCATATACACTGGGCTGCAGCCCCAGTGCTCACTCTCTTTCTATTGTGTCCCCAATCCAGCGGGACTACACACCAGTCTCCTACCTGGTGCTCACTCACTTACAATCCGATCTGCAATCCGGCAGATCTACACACTGACCACAATCAGTGCTCTCACTAACGCCACTTACCAATGACGACCACTTTCCTATGAATACCTTTAGCTCTCTGTCTCTCTATGTTGGGAAGTCTCTCTCACTATTCACTAAGGGTTCGCTACTACAATAATATTATGGGATGGCCGAATTACTTAGTGTCAACAATTCCCTAGCTCAAGGGCTCCTCTCTCTCCCTACTTGTTCAGACTTACCGGATCAGGGGCAGCATCTGTTCTGGCTGTAACATCTGACTAGAAGAAAAGGTTACCTGTGCTCCGAGAATAGGAGACACTCTGTTTGCAGGAATAAAAACGCTCTCTATCATAAGAACAACACATGCACACTAGTTCACTAAGAACTTGGGTCTCTTTATTTTAACAATGATGAAATACACATACACAAATCTGCGGGGTCTCTATGACTAACAGGAACTTTAACACACCGCTGAAAGAAAAGGATTAGACATACAGGGACAATGTTACGGTTTGTAAATACAGAAGGATATCACCTGAGGGGTATGAAGTCTTGCTCTAGCTGTCATCTGGGTTCCTCTCTCGTCTGTGCCTTAGCTCGTCTTAGATTCTCTCCTGCACTCTTGGACACACCTCTGCGCTGATCACTTTGCACTGGATTTCTCTCCCCCACGGACTCTCTCCACCTTCCAACTTCAATCTAATGGTTTCTGCCGCTCTGATAACTGTTCATTCCACTAGCTTGTTCACTCTGGGTAAAGTCTCTGTGCCAATGTCCAATTAACTCCAGCTGCTCCCACAGGTTAATCCACGATATAACTTCAGTCTCTTCTAAAAGGCATTACTTCAGACTCCAGCTATTTACAACTCCTCCTGATAAGTAACTGCTTCTGACTGCTCCCTTCAGTTCCAGCTCACTGACTGTCTGTTTGTCTTCTCGCTGTTCCAAGCATTTTCTGTCTCTTCTCCTCCTGCAATTCCACTCCTCCAACTCTACCAACACGCTCTGCTCCTCCAATTCAACTAACACTCTCTGCTCCTCCAACTCAACTAACTGACTCCGCCTCTGCACTTCACTAATATAGAATGCTGTCTCCTCATGGAAAGTTCCAGCCAGCAGCTTCCTCCCACCGATCCCATGTACCAGGCTCCTTGCGCTAGACGCTCCCACAGTGACCAGCTGCTTGTTTCGTCTAGAGACCTGAGCCCAGAGACACTTCCTGATTAGATTCAGCTCTGGCCGGTTCTCTCCGGTTCGCTTAGGGCGAACAACAGCTCAAAACCAAAATATTACCTTTTCCCTTGAAGCCTCTCAGCTCCATCAAAATGGAGTCTCTCTAGTTCTGGGCCTTGTAGGCCTGAGAAGGATGAAATAACCCTTAGCTCTGTCAGAGTACCTACATAAACCATACCAATGTGTAATATAAAGTCAGGACCACAGGATCCAACCTCTACTATAAGCAAAAATGACAGGCCAAAGCCAATAGGCAATAGATGGCCTCTTCTAGGTCTGGAAGAAAGGGCTTAAAAGGGCCAACACAAGCTAGGAATACATATCCTAGATGTGAGCAAGATTAAAGTCTTTATCACTCCCAAAATAGGGCCAAAAAGCCTGTCAATAAATTCCACCCTTAGACTTTATTTTGCGAACATCTATAAACAACAACATCCAAATAAACAAACATCAACATAATCTATCAACAAAACCAAAAACCAAAAAAACTCTCTAAAATGAATGACAACTTAAGGAAATTCCACCTGAAACTCAATGTAGGGAATACAAATCTAACAACCAACTGAAAACAAATCAAAGCACCTTCACTTGAATGCTGAAACCTATCTAAGATTTGATCTGAGAACAACAAACTAACCAAAGCATCCTCAAACTAAATGTGCCTCAGCTTCTAGTGATAACTGATGAAATCTATTGATATAGGGACTTGTTAGTTGAATGAAAACAGCAAGGGGCCTAAATGGGGCCTACCTACTATGGTCAACTTAAGCTAATGATAATTCATGAAATCTATTGATGTAGGGCCTTGTTTGTGGAATAAAAATAACAATGGGCCTAAATGAGGCCTACCTACTTCGGTCAATTTAAGAAAGAATTTGGTGAAATCTGGACAAACGGTTCTCAAGGTCTGGGCAAACATTAATAATAAATGTAGGACATAACCATACTAAAAGACACACCTCCCAGGACAACTGAAAGTCTAGGGTAACCACCCTTGGATCAATAAAAGTGAAAGTGTAATAACAGGAAAACAAAGATAACCCCATTCCTACAAAATAGCTGGTGTAGCACTATGCATATTAGGTAATGAATCAAAGAAATTTATCTAAATGTGGTGCTTATCTAAAAGACACAATATCACAAAACAGTTAGCACCTAGTTTCTCACTGTATCACACTGTGGAACACGTGTGCACCACCATTTAAAAAACACAATCTTTCTGTATCGATCTTTCATTGGCAAAAACTGTTTTGCAGAAAACAGGAAAACTATAATAGGTGAAAGATAAACCAGTGTAAAATAACATAGCAGACTAAAGCAAAATACAAATGAAACAGTGCAGTCATGTGGCACTGCATAAACATTTGATGTGGGGCCTGTTCGTGGTGATTGCAAAGGAAAACATGGGAATAATGCAGGCCAAGGAATTACATAACAGATTCCTTTTGTGGGAAACATGATCATAACCCAATAAAAAAGGGGTTCTTTTAGAATAATTTTTTTTTAAAAGATGACTATTGGCTTTGTCAGCCAACTGCAGGTTGTAAGAGTTCTTTTAGCATAATTTTGGGGTTCAAGGCAGTCAATTGTGGGTACATCAGTGTAGATCACCACCCTGCATCTTCATCTGTATCCGGTACCAAGGAAGCACTTCCTCCGATCCAGACATCAGCTTTCGCCGTTCATCCACCACCAATCTGGTCTGGTTCCATCTTCCAAAAATAACAAACTAACATAAAAAAATGAAAACAAAAAAGTAAAATAATAAAGGGAGTGGGAGGGGGGTGGGCCGATGCACACACCAAACACCGCAACCCAACAACCTAGAATGAGAAAACCAGTATCATTAATCTAGCAAGAATAAATTTTCCATTTAAAAAGCACCCCAAGTGCTTTTCATTGTCGAAAGAAACATCTTAATTAATAAAAAACATTCTTCTGAATTCAAGGAATAATTAAAATCATATACTTTTAAATTTGTTTGGGCAAAATCTAATTTTTTCATACACAGCCAGAAGGGCTGGGGCCTAGCAACACCCTAATCCTCTGTGAGACAGCCCCTCCCTTCAGAAAGATGTTCGTGCTCAGAGTTTTGAATCCGCTCCCAAAAATACGTAGAAGCCAGGCTACAGTGTGATGTAATTTGAATCACTGCCAAGTGCTGATCTCATTGCAGGAGCAAGGTTGCTGCCAAGCACTCGGTCCAAGCATCTCTAATTTCTAGTCAGGGAAGCACACCCAGGCCTACTGTATCTATCTAACTCCAAGGGCCAAGCGTCTGCCAATTATTTTGCATGTACAAGGATCCCTTATCTGAAGGCAATGAAGCTGTCTGCGCCGACAGCAAGGAAGAGCGACTTTTCCCCTCCCTTACATAAACATTTCTTTCGCGGAACGAAATTGGAGGTTGGCCAATGATAACAAGACAGGCACTGCTCGGCGCTCCAAGAGGGAAAAGGCCCTCCCTTCACAAAACAGCTTTTCTTTGAGAGCCAGGCGAATTCAAGGTCAAAAAACACATTCCCTGGAAGTCAAAACAACTCTATTCCCAGGCAGAACCACTGTTCTCAAACTAGCTAAATTAAATTGAAAACTTGACGAAAAGCATCCTAATATTAATAATTAATAAGGGCATATATTTTTCGTAATTAAGTGACATGCTAGCATTTGAAAATAATTCAGTACTGCTACTAGCTGCAAAGGAAAAAATATTAGCAGACACATCACAGTTTAGTATTGGAAAATAACATGTGAAACACCATAATTTTACACTGCAGGCCAGATTCATCAGTTTTTTCAAATAGTCATTTTTCTAACTGAGTGGGCACACTCACACAATGGTCTGCTACATATCAGAAACATTTGCATTTGAAAAAGGATCAGCTTGCATTGGAAAAATAATAATGAGAACACATTTGTTTTAAAAACACACGGTTGCATTTCACTAATTAAAAGCACATGTTACCGTGCACTGTTGGGCAAGAGTAATTATTCACAATCTGTGATCATTCCAAAACACCGGTTGGCATATTTCTTTCTAGTTGGAAAACCCTCTACGAAATAATTAATGAAAACAGCCCGTAGTGTGCACTCTAACTGGGCCATCTTTTTAATATTTCACTCATTTTAAATCATGCATTCAAAAATAATTCTCCACACGTCTGTGGATGCATATTAAGTAGCACATTTAAAAGAACACAGCTCCCTCCGTGCAAACCCTTATCTCAATCCGACTGGTTGATTTATAACTTACCGACCTCTAAGAGTCAGACACATGAAATCATTAGTTCCAAGGCAAACCCACACAAATTCGTAGACGCATTTCAAAAAGAATGTTAAATGAACACAGCTCTACTCTCAGTGCAAGATGTTACCCTTCCGTCAGCAAGCTGACAAAGCACATAGGCAGACCCAACAACCAATGAAAGTCAAATCAAACCATCATTCATCTAAACACTCACTGACTTTTAGTGTCAGCTCAAATAACCATGCATGGTAAACAGCATGTTAAAATAAATACTACCTTCTCAATTCAAGATATTAACCCTTTGGCAGCTCAAGCACAATCATTCCCCAATGTCTGCAGTACATGGGAAATTCAAGAATTTATCACTCCACGTTTTCAAATAACACGTGCACACATCTACAAAACAAATCCCCCAAGCATTTGAAAGAGATCCAGCTCTCTCCTACCTAACGCAACAATAACATGCTCTGTCCAAGCCATAACCACATGGCGCTATTCACAAGCCATATTTACAAGAAAGTCAACAAGTTCAAAAAATGACATGCTCCTCACAAGGAATATATTCAAGGCGCAATTCACAAGGAACACAGCAAGTCAAAATGAGAACATGCTCCTCACAAGCCACAATTACATGGCGCTATTCACAAGCCATATTTACAAGGAGCTATTTACAAGGAACTCCACAAGTCATAACACATTTCACATTGCACAGCATAAGCAGACGCAGCAAGCAATTTAATGGGCAATTTAAAAGCATTTTTCACACACATTTGTACAATTGGATCATCACAAAGATGTTACTGGCTCCCTCATGTAATGGCACCATTCAACCCTGACAGGTCAAACACCAAGATAAAAAGCATTTCTTCCACCCTGCATAAGCCAAATGCCATGATGTACTGCAATCTACTCACACTGCAACTGTTCAAGCCCATAGGTCACACAGGCTTCATAAACTGCAAGACTACGCCAGATGGAACTGGCGATCAGGGCACTCCCCCACAACTTATGGGAAACCATCCAAGCACATGGCCAGGTCACACAGGCTTCGTAAACAGACGACTATGCCAGATGTAACGACTGGATTTTTGGACCAGATGGGATCAGCTCCTGAGAGCCCCTCCAACCCAGCCGGAACGTAACCACCTCCCTCCTCAGGACCATCTATCCAGGCACCTGGGTACCTACCTGAGGATGGGGAACTCGCAATATACAAGCTCATATCATCAGAAACACTACTAAATCTATAGGGATACTAAGAATACTCACTGATTACTAAGGACATCCATGCCCTACACCACACTCATACCTCATAGTCTCGCGACCACATGGGTCCAGACTAATCTACCCTGGGGCAGTTCTGATTATCTACCATTACACACTGATTACCCTCAGTGCTCACTCAAGCCGCAATCTTGCGGGTATACACACTGCTCACCCTCAGTGCTCACTCGACACACAATCCAGCGTGCCATATACACTGGGCTGCAGCCCCAGTGCTCACTCTCTTTCTATTGTGTCCCCAATCCAGCGGGACTACACACCAGTCTCCTACCTGGTGCTCACTCACTTACAATCCGATCTGCAATCCGGCAGATCTACACACTGACCACAATCAGTGCTCTCACTAACGCCACTTACCAATGACGACCACTTTCCTATGAATACCTTTAGCTCTCTGTCTCTCTATGTTGGGAAGTCTCTCTCACTATTCACTAAGGGTTCACTACTACAATAATATTATGGGATGGCCGAATTACTTAGCAGGAATAAAAACGCTCTCTATCATAAGAACAACACATGCACACTAGTTCACTAAGAACTGGGGTCTCTTTATTTTAACAATGATGAAATACACATACACAAATCTGCGGGGTCTCTATGACTAACAGGAACTTTAACACACCGCTGAAAGAAAAGGATTAGACATACAGGGACAATGTTAAGGTTTGTAAATACAGAAGGATATCACCTGAGGGGTATGAAGTCTTGCTCTAGCTGTCATCTGGGTTCCTCTCTCGTCTGTGCCTTAGCTCGTCTTAGATTCTCTCCTGCACTCTTGGACACACCTCTGCGCTGATCACTTTGCACTGGATTTCTCTCCCCCACGGACTCTCTCCACCTTCCAACTTCAATCTAATGGTTTCTGCCGCTCTGATAACTGTTCATTCCACTAGCTTGTTCACTCTGGGTAAAGTCTCTGTGCCAATGTCCAATTAACTCAAGCTGCTCCCACAGGTTAATCCACGATATAACTTCAGTCTCTTCTAAAAGGCATTACTTCAGACTCCAGCTATTCACAACTCCTCCTGATAAGTAACTGCTTCGGACTGCTTCCTTCAGTTCCAGCTGACTGACTGTCTGTTTGTCTTCTCTCTGTTCCAAGCATTTTCTGTCTCTTCTCCTCCTGCAATTCCACTCCTCCAACTCTACCAACACTCTCTGCTCCTCCAATTCAACTAACACTCTCTGCTCCTCCAACTGAACTAACTGACTCCGCCTCCGCACTTCGCTAATATAGAATGCTGTCTCCTCATGGAAAGTTCCAGCCAGCAGCTTCCTCCCACCGATCCCATGTACCAGGCTCCTTGCACTAGACGCTCCCACAGTGACCAGCTGCTTGTTTCGTCTAGAGACCTGAGCCCAGAGACACTTCCTGATTAGATTCAGCTCTGGCCGGTTCTCTCCGGTTCGCTTAGGGCGAACAACAGCTCAAAACCAAAATATTACCTTTTCCTTTGAAGCCTCTCAGCTCCATCAAAATGGAGTCTCTCTAGTTCTGGGCCTTGTAGGCCTGAGAAGGATGAAATAACCCTTACCTCTGTCAGAGTACCTACATAAACCATACCAATGTGTAATATAAAGTCAGGACCACAGGATCCAACCTCTACTATAAGCAAAAACGACAGGCCAAAGCCAATAGGCAATAGATGGCCTCTTCTAGGTCTGGAAGAAAGGGCTTAAAAGGGCCAACACAAGCTAGGAATACATATCCTAGATGTGAGCAAGATTAAAGTCTTTATCACTCCCAAAATAGGGCCAAAAAGCCTGTCAATACATATGCATATCTCACGAATCTGTAATTTGTATTCTGACACCTGGCATATTTTCGGTCTGCACATATTTGCACTGCAACTGATTTTTCTTTGATATTGTTTAATAAAGGAGGATTGGATTTGTCGGTCTGTCTTTTTTTTTTTTTTAAACCAATAAAGAAATAAAAACATTTTTTTTAAACTATCCCCTCAGGCCGCTCATACTAAAAACTGCCTTCCCGGTGGCAATTACATCTGCCTGTAGAGTGAGTTAGCTGCAGGCCTTATCTTCTAAGTCACCTTACCTCTGAGCCTATTCTGACAAACCGGTGCTTCGCACAAGGGTCTCCTTTCTGCTGAAAGTGGCCACCCGATTTTTTGTATGGCAGTTTATCAACCTGTCTACATGCTATGCTCCACCACACCCATCTAAAGAAGAGGATCGACTCCACCGTCCAGACCCAAAAATACCAGTTGTTCTACCTTTACCGTACGCAAGATTTCCTGGCTGACGACCAACTCTTCGTGGGGTATGTTGGTACGAAGAAAGGTCGAGTACTGCAGAAATTACCCATCTTTCGCTGGGTCATGCTCTGCATCGACATCTGCCACGTACTAGCCAAGAAGCAACCCCATGAAGGCCTGCAAGTTCATTTCAACAGAGGTAAAGCTGCAACCACTCCATTAGCATGTGGAGTTCTGGTCCTGGACATCTGCCAGGCAGCAACGTGGGCTTCTGTGCACATTTTCACCAAACATTACGGTCTGGACATTCTAGTCCATAGGGATGGGCACTTTGACAGTTAGGTCCTGCTGGACTTCCTTGTGTGAAATTGGTCAGCAGACCCAACACTGGGGCTGGTATTGCTTGGGTATCTATTCAAAGGTAAGGAATCTGCTGCTAGAAGTCCCGATCAGATCAACAAGTTATTTTCGATAGTGCCTTATACTAGACTATATCTAGCTGCAGATTCCTTACATACCCACCTATCCTCCTTGCTCTGAGGACAAATTTCTAGGGTCAGGATTGATCCCTTTCAGGGCCCTAGTTCATCCACACCAGCGTCCGTGTTCTTCTTGGCTCCACGTTTCTAGCGTGGAAAGCCGTAAAAAGTAAGCACGTCTAGGTGACCACTATATAAGTCCTGCGGACATCGATTCCAGCACGGATGACCCTGATGACGTCACCCGAGCAGATTGATGCCACCTAACGGCATGCATGGGTACTGCTCACGAAAAACTTCTGGATCCCATCTGACGCCTGGTTAATTCTAAGGTAAGGAATCTGTGGCTAGATATTGTCTCTACCATATAAGGTGCTATTGAAGGTAAGTAACTTGTTCTTAGGATTACTACAGAGAGACTGTTTCTGCCAAGATATTGTTTCACCCATTGGCCAAAGCTGTGTACTTCCACTTAGAAAGCTGTTATAATTCGTTTATCAAGCTACATGAAGCGAGGCTCTTTACAAGTCAAGCTATTGACTATTGTAGATCAAACACATCACTGTAATGCTATGTCTCCTAGATAATTAGTTGAATGTAGGCGTTTGTTCTTCTCTGGCGACAGCACAGATTCAACAAGCTTGTATATGATGACTGCAGTTTCTACTTGGACTTGCAAGAGGCCAGCAGGTTGGACACTTCCCATGATACTCGGCTGGGTTCTCCACCTGACCCCCCACCAAAGGAAACCGCCTCATTTGCTGTGGAGAGCTAATCCAAACGTATTTTATACAACTTTCCCAGACAGAACTGAAAAGATTTGAGGCATTTGGGAAACAAATGGTTTCCTTGGTCAGGCTAGTTTGCTTGTGAATCAATACTAGCTGGTAGAAATTTCCAACCATTATAGAGCATGGTCGGCAAGACCTTGCTGGCAGTCCCAGAGGAATTCCATGCCAGCATGGTACAAAGTATTCAGAATGGCAATGATGCACCGAAATAGGCCATTAGATCCGTACTGGACACGTCTGATTGCATGGGCAGAGCAGTCACGGCTAGCGTGGCACTCCAGCGTCATGCCTGAATGACATCCATGGACTTCTCTGGTGATGTTCAAGGGTCACTTATGGATATTCCTTTTGATTGGTCTCCCCTGTTTGTCAAAGAGGCTGATCCCACATTGAGCAGTTCAGAGAAAGCAGAGCCAAAGTGTGCTCCCTGGGTGCCCATGAGCCCGTCTGATGAATAATTCTAACCACCGATACCTCACCTTGTGAATACCATTAGATGTCAGACTGAGTACGGAGAGCATTGCTCCTGTGCACCAGTATTGGGGCCATGCAGATTTATGTCAACATCCTACCTGATCGCCGCCACATATAAGTACCACCCCTGTGTGCTATTGTCAGTTCGTATCTTTCTGCACCTTCTTTTGCAGATCCGGAGCTAACCCCCTCATTTCCTTGTCCATTAGTGAGTTCTTTTTCCTACAATTTTTTTCAATGTGCAACGGGAATGTCGCCTCTTAAAATCATCAGCTTTAATTATTGTTTGGGTTGTCATAAACAAATGTATGTGAAGGATCCCCATGAGGTGTACCTTTGGTGTCCAGGGCGACAACTCCTTAAGTCGTGTGTTGAGTGTTTCCTGATGAATCTGAAGATGATTTGGGAACTCAAAGCCAACCTGTATGTCGCCAAACACCATCATAAATCACCTAAAAACTGCTCCCGCTCAAAGTCAGGGGCTCAGACCTTTCTCTTGACTGGTCACACAACAGATCTTCATCGCATTCCAAGTGTTTGGGTAAATCTAAATTTGAAAAAAACAGTAAGTCCAAGCAGGCTTCATCGCAACCTCGCTGCTCTTGTTCTTCGAAGTCAATAGGTGGTCTAGTTGCCCTGCTGTATCTCTCTCACTCCCCTACCAAGGAGCCAATTCAATGGCTGATTGGGATTCACCCTGAATTTCCGGGTCCATTAGTGACGCTGCACCTTACCCGTTCCCTCTGAGGCACCTTCAAGCCCCACAGATCCGCAGTACCTCCAGGTTGATTACCGCCAGTGGGACCTCTGTATTGGCTATGTCTCCTGAATCCTATTCAGGTTCAACTCCAACTCCAGAGCTCATGCTATGCTGGTTCCTGCTGCATAGATTCTAAGTAAGTCATTCATTTTATCTGACTAAGAACCAAATCTGTGAGATCAGTTTTTATGCGCCTGCCCAACATCCCTTTCAATTCAGATAACACACTGCCTTTATCTAAAGGTCGCCCTCCAGTACTACAACTCATTGAGGTCGCGCTCTGATCAGATCCAGCCTGTATTTGGTCTTATCTATAGCCCATCTGCACATGCTGCAGTGACCACGTTTGTAGAAACCTCTAGAACTTTGAGTTAACCAACTAATCTGTTCCTGTTGTCTTGGGTAAGTCAGACTTCAGAATACTTCTTAAGATCTTCCCATAAGGTAAGTAATATCAGGTTGGTTTGAAACAAATCCACTCAATAGTAGATGTGACTGAAGTAAGTACCAATGTTTGCGTAGGCATTTCCAAAGTTTTCCAGAGTTCCAATTAGAGTTAGTAATCGGTCAGAACATATTAGGTTCTTGTGAATTTCTCTTAGTAATAACACAGTGTTGTGTTTCGATCAACTTTTTGAATTTTGTTCCTAGTGGATCAAATCACATGTGCATAAAAAATCTCATCTTTGAAAATCTTAGTTTCATGTCTTTTAGGCACTCCTTAAATTCATTCTCATCATTACAATTACGTCTACTGTCATCATCTGTCCAAACGGTATAGCATTGATCTGTCCTTAAGGATGTGAGATGGTTGTAAGCAATACTGACTTGCAAGACATTGCCGCCAAAATACCCTGCTACTGATCCTATTATTTTTGCTATACATTTCAACATTCAAGAAAACAATATGGTCTGTGCTATATCAATATGTGAAGCGCATATTGGAATCAGTCGTGTTTAAATAATCGTAAAAGCTCTTAAGTTAATTCACATCTTTCCAGTCCAAGTCATAAAACAATCATTAATAACTCTGCCGCAGTGAAATATGTAGTTACACCACACGCAAACACAATCAACAACATACAAAATTGAAAGATGGTACTACCAGTTTTAATCTGATGGGTGTAGTGTTTCTTCCTTTTCCCTTGTGAAAGCTCTTGTGAGGGACTCCACGAGGGAAGGTTAGAATACTAGCTAAGTAATAAAAGGTTTGTGTTTAAACCTTTTCTGTTTGCATAGCGTTGGTCTGACAGTTGCATCTGTTCCCGACAGACCGGCTGTTGCGTTATCTGGTCGATGATTTGAATTCTACTTTTTTTTAACAAACTTACCTCGTGTGAGTTTCACTACAGTTTATTTGCGACTATCTCGACCAGATGGTGCCCGCCCATGCATCTTCGTTCTTCCGTCAGGATTCAGCTTCGTTCTCCGCCTGGATTCTTTTTCGCCGGCTCCTCCACACTTTTCCTGCACTTCGTTGCCTGTGCCTTCTCTACTCCGCTCCCGAAGCTTTGGTCATGTGGGGTTTTCGCAGTGCATTTCGGCACCTTCCGGAATTCCCAGCTACAAGCAAGTGTCGCGTGAGAGGTTTTTAGGTCTCGCGACCTATCAATGCGCGTAAGCGCATTGAGCGGAGCGAGAATTCATGTCGACAAAATACAAGTCAAACCAAGGGCTTTCAGCCGCTGTTTTCTTGAAGTTCACATGAATCACGTGAACAAACAAGCACGCGCATCGCATGCAAGCCAAGCCTCTCGCATTCCCAGGCTCTCTCGCCCCCATCCGGCATCAGGCACTCCTCCCACACCTCACGGACATCTGTTCATTTCTCCTCCCCCTCCCCAGCCAGCTTCCCCCAGGCCCCTGCTGCTTCACACCCTCATTGCCGCTCGGCCCCTCCCATGCCCGCCGTGTCGCATTTCTCCTCCCCCTCCCCTTCTCTGCCTGGCCTTCCCTCCGTCTTGAATGAAACTAGCACTCTCGCCCGGAGGCAGGCTCGGCAGCCATACATTCCTGACATCCACTGTCTGGGCACCAACCAAGCATGTGGAGCGAGGGCTCGCCATCTAAAACGCAATTTATGTGCTTATTATTTTCCCAGCTGCCTCCACAATTCTTTATAATTATTAGCATCTTTCCGCTTGCAAATGTTGCCAGGGAGATTTTCCTTTCGTATTTGTTGAAAAAAAAAATGTTTTTCGAGTGAAAATGATTTCCAAAATGCTACATTTCCTGCCGCTCGGCCCCCTCCCATGCCCGCCGTGTCACATTTCTCCTCCCCCCTCCCCTTCTCTGCCTTGCCTTCCCTCTGTCTTGAATGAAACTAGCACTCTCGCCCGGAGCCAGGCTCGGCAGCCATACATTCCTGACATCCACTGTCTGGGCACCAACCGAGCATGTGGCGCGAGGGCTCGCCATCTAAAACGCAATTTATGTGCTTACTATTTTCCCAGCTGCCTCCACAATTTTTTATAATTATTAGCATCTTTCCGTGTGCAAATGTTGCCAGGGAGATTTTCCTTTCGTATTTTTTGAAAAAGCAAAATTGCTACATTTCCTGCCGCTCGGCCCCCTCCCATGCCCGCCGTGTCGCATTTCTCCTCCCCCCTCCCCTTCTCTGCCTTGCCTTCCCTCCGTCTTGAATGAAACTAGCACTCTCGCCCGGAGGCAGGCTCGGCAGCCATACATTCCTGACATCCACTGTCTGGGCACCAACCGAGCATGTGGAGCGAGGGCTCACCATCTAAAACGCAATTTATGTGCTTATTATTTTCCCAGCTGCCTCCACAATTCTTTATAATTATTAGCATCTTTCCGCGTGCAAATGTTGCCAGGGAGATTTTCCTTTCGTATTTGTTGAAAAAAAAAATGTTTTTAGAGTGAAAATGTTTTCCAAAATGCTAGATTTCACCGCTCGGTTGCTGTAACCCCAATAAACGAAACCCTTTTTTTTTTTTTAGAATAGTGACCACTGCAGGCAAATAAACTGTGCACTACAAAGATGCAGAAGCACTGCACGTTTAAACGAAAAGTACCAGTCATTTTCTGTTTTGTGATGCACTGTAAAATACACCGGTTTCCAAACAGAGGTGAGGCGGTGGCTAGGGCACGAGTTGACATTCCTGAGTGTCGTTTTTACAGCATTGATTTACATAGACCTCGGATGACAGAAGATTAGGCCACTCACATGCAGAGTGAGGGAAATCGATTTTGAAAGTTTGATCTATTCATGTCCCCCTCGTTTATTATCCATCAAGGTGCATAAATAATTCGAAGAGGAGGACGCCAACAAGCATAAATTCATTTATTAATGGACAGTGCACACAGCTCTTAACATGTCAGCATTTTATCCCGTAACAGGGGGTAATTAAAGTACACTAACATCCTTGGATACGTAATGATCATGAAGAGCAAGATTAACAACATCACTTTCTTTGTATTCCCGCCTAACTGAAATATAGCGCTTCACAGAATTCTGCTGGTCTTCTAGGCCCTCTCCTCCCGATCGTCCGCTTGTGGACTTCTTTATGGGAAGAAAGTGTATTCAATTTCAATTCAGATAACACACTGCCTTCATCTAAAGGTCGCCCTCGAGTACTACAACTCATTGAGGTCGCACTCTGATCAGATCCAGCCTGTATTTGCTCTTATCTATGGCCCATTTGCACATGCTGCAGTGACCATGTTTGTAGAAACCTCTAGAACTTTGAGTTAACCAACTAATCTGTTCCTGTTGTCTTGGGTAAGTCAGCCTTCAGAATAGTTCTTAAAGATCTTCCCATAAGGTAGGGAATATCAGGTTGGTCTGACACAAACCCACTCAATACTAGATCTGACTGAAGTAAGTGCCAATGTTTGCGTAGGCATTTCTAAAGTTTTCCAGAGTTCCAATTAGAGTTAGTAATCAGTCAGACCTTGTTAGGTTCTTGTGTATTTCTCTTAGTAATAACACAGTGTTGTGTTTAGATCAACTTTTTGAATTTTGTTTCTAGTGGATCAAATCACATGTGCATCAAATCTCCTCTTGGCAAATCTTAGTTTCATGTATTGTAGGCACTCCTTAAATTCATTCTCACCATTAAAATTACGTCTACTGTCATCATCTGTCCAAACGGTATAGCATTGATCTGACCTTAAGGATGTGAGATGGATGTAAGCAATACTGAATTGCAAGACATTGACCGCCGAAATACCCTGCTATTGATCCTATTATTTTTGCTATACATTTCAACATTCAAGAAAACAATATGGTCTGTACTATATCAATATGTGAAGCGCATATTGGAATCAGTCGTGTTTAAATAATCGTAAAAGCTCTTAAGTTAATTCACATCTATCCAGTCCAAATCATAAAACAATCATTAAAAACTCTTCCGCAGTGAAATATGTAGTTACACCACACTTTTTCGCCGGCTCCTCCACACTTTTCTTGCACTTCGTTGCCTGTGCCTTCTCGACTCCGCTCCCGAAGCTTTGATCATGTGGGGTTTTCGCAGTGCATTTCGGCACCTTCCGGAATTCCCAGCTACAAACAAGTGTCCTGTGAGAGTTTTTAGGGCTCGGCCTAGCGTACACTGTCGCGCAGGCCGAGATCTTATGTTTTTCAGTACTAGGGTTGAACCCGCCTCTCTCTTCCATTGGCTAGCTCCATAAATGGAGGCTAGCAATTGAAAGAGAATGATGTCAATCAGTCTTGAAGCAGATTTGTGGGCGTTTCTGTCTTTTTTAAGCCCCGCCCCCTTTGTTTCGTCATTCAGAGGTGGGCCATTGTGGGCCTTTACTTTTTTTTTCTACAGGGATGTTTTTTGCCATTGCTAGCGTCTCTGTTGATGGGATGGACGTAGTGTTGCCGCTCTTGGTCCCCTCTGGAGACCCCCGCTTGTATGTAGCCTTGTTAGTTTTATTTTTCTTCCTGCAGGACTTTGTGCGTGTTTTCCCCGGGAACATGAGTCCGTCGGTGACAGCCGACGAGATCCAGCAGCTCTTCGGGGACAGGAACTGCCTCTGGTCGGGTAGGTCTATGCGTTTGTGGATTACCTGAACCAGAACTGGGCCATCTCCGGTGAGTGCTGCTCTAGGGACCCTCGCCTCTCGGGCAGAGTCCTGGGCAGGCTCGGGTATTGTGCGCAGGGATGGGGATTAGCAAGCCACAACAGCCCTGAGCCTCATCCCAGAGACAGCCCGTGTTCGTCCCTCTCTGCTGCTGTTCTTGTCCCTAGAGCAATGTCTGCCCCTCTCTCTAAACATGGAAGAAGGACGCAAAGTATGACTACCCGTGAAACTGCATTATGTCGTCCCTTCCTATCTTTGCTGCCAGCGACGCCATCACTGAGTGATCTGGGAATCCGAGGACATCGGAGCCGGGGGAGGGTGCCTGGGACAAGGTGGCGAGCTAGAGTGCTGGGGCCCGCTCAGGGGAATGTGGTGGCAGTAGTTGTCATGAGGAGCTTTAATGTGAGCGTCATCTGATTATTTATGTCGGGGCACAAATGAACGCCCCCAAACACGCACTCCACTCCCGAAGGCCGGTGCTCTGAGCTCGGTATCTGGAGTTCGTAGTCAAAAATCCAATCCTAAAATCACCGATAAATCAAACTTGCACCTCAGCCAAGACTGCTCCTACCGACCTGGCCAGACTCAAAGGAGCCGCTTTTCCAAGACGACCACTCGCCTGCCTCACCCCACAGGCGGACACGAACCCCCACACACATTGCATGCACGAGCTGTGTGTGTGAGGGGCACAGGTGAGCCCGCTCGCCGCCTGCCCCAGCAGCAGTGTACCCCGTACTTGACGCATCTGGGTGGGTGGATGGAGGGCATGGGCCCAGGCGTGTGACACCCACTGTCCGCTGGGGGTGAACTTCACTATCCGGCACCCTGGGGTGTGAGATTCTGTCGGACTCCCCAGGGTGCGAGCTCCACTGTGTAACCCCAGGTGTATGTCCTCTACCCGATGCCCTGTAGTGTGAGGCACACCGTTCACCCCCCTGAGGTTCCCATCTCACTGTCAGAGACACATCGAGTGCGTGAAAAACACAAGGCAACAGGAGGTGCCTAGCTTTTTATGGACATTATGATATACTTTAAAGTACTTTACGACCGTTTAAAAAAAACTTTTTGATAAGCGTGTAGAGCGCTTGATACCGCTTCGAGTTGCAGACATTCACTATTGTCTTAAGGTTTTTTTTCACTAGATCAGCAAGACCAGTGTGTGCTCTCGGCAATCGTCATTTCGAGCTTTGCCAATCCCGGGTGTTCTAATGTGGAAATCACTTTGTCAGCAGATCTGTATCCTCTCATAACGCCTCATACTCAGCAGTATTTGCTGCCCCAACACTGTGAATTAGGTGCAACACTGTCCAAGAAAGTCACACATGACTTTAAGGACTGCCCGACAAATCCGATATTCCAGTAATAGGGTTGATGCACTCCTCGTGCACTCCTCCCCCTCACACAACTTTGCCATCGCACCTCCATCTTGACCAGGAGTACTATGCTCACAGCTCTTTAGTGTGTCTCCTCTAACAACCATTCTCCCTTCCCTGTTTCCATCTGGGGGGAGAGCATCACTAGCTGCAGTGTGGGGGAAGGGTGCTTTGTCAACATGAGCAAGCGCACACGTTTCTTCAAAGCCGCGAGGGTAGCGTAGCAACTATCTGAAGCAGGGATACAAATGCAGGTCACGCGATGGTTAAAATGCAACCTTTGAAAGTGCAGTCGTTGCGCCCTCTCCAACTAGCTGAAGTTGTGTGCGGAGATTGATACTGCGTAGTTCAGCGGTGGTGAATGTGAATGCATTGTCTCCTAGCAGCACTAGGACGGGGTTTGTTAATATTTGTGCCTCTGGTAAAATCCACTCCCCCATCGCTCTCCACAGCTAAAGCGATAGATTTGCTGCTGACAGGGGCTCTGTGGCACTCTTCTGGTGTAGCAGTAAGGAGGCTGCCTTATCCTCCCCTCACTAACATAACCACCCTGTGTGCCATTTGCAGCATGTTTGTTCTTTAGAGTTTTTAGGCTCCTATAGTGAAACCGGGGGGCAGTATACATGTCATCTTCAAGCGTTGCTTCTTTTAAAGCTACCCTGGGACACCTAACTGTACAGCAAGATCTCCAGAATGAATAGTTCACATAATGTAGTAAAACTATTCACGCTTCACCAACAGCTAATGCACTTGCAGCAGAGTGCGCGCTCCACCGCCATGCAGAGCTCATCCTCCTCCTCCTCTAGCAAGTCTGGCATAGTCATCTCGCCCTTCCGCCTGGAGGAGCTCAGCAACCGGCTGGCGTCTCTGCAGCAGGAGAACAAGGTCCTCAAGTTCGAGCTAGAAACCTACAAGCTCAAGTGCAAAGCCCTACAGGAAGAGAACCGCGCAAGGCCAGCGTCCGCGTCACCATCGTGAGTACAGGGGGCGCGGGGTCGGCGTCAACGTTATAAGTCCGTGCTTGCGGGGGCGGTGTGTGCTTGTGTCTTCCCTCTTGGTGTCTCTGGTGTTTTCTGTGCCTCTGTTCCCTGCTTGTCATCCCGGTTTTTCTGTGCATCTGTGTGCGTGGCTCTGTCTCTGTGTGTGCATGGCTCTGTCTGTGTGTGTGCGCGGCTCTGTCTGTGTGTGCGCGGCTCTGTCTGTGTGTGCGCGGCTCTGTCTGTGTGTGCGCTGCTCTGTCTGTGTGTGCATGGCTCTGTCTGTGTGTGTGCGTGGCTCTGTCTGTGTGTGTGCGTGGCTCTCTGTGTGTGTGCGTGGCTCTCTGTGTGTGTGTGCGTGGCTCTCTGTGTGTGCGTGGCTCTGTCTGAGTGTGTGCGTGGCTCTGTGTGTGTGCGTGGCTCTGTCTGTGTGTGCGCGGCTCTGTCTGTGTGTGCGCGGCTCTGTCTGTGTGTGCGTGGCTCTGTCTGTGTGTGCGTGCACAGCTCTGTTTGTGTGTGTGTGCACAGCTCTGTCTGTGTGTGCGTGGCTCTGTCTTTGTGTGTGCGTGGCTCTGTGTGTGTGTGTGTGTACTTGGCTCTGTGTGTGTGTGTACTTGGCTCTGTCTGTGTGTGTGTGTGCGTGGCTCTATATGTGTGTGTGTGTGTGCGTGGCTCTGTGTGTGTGTGTCCGTGGCTCTGTCTGTGTGTGCGTGGCTCTGTCTGTCTTTGTGCGTGGCTCTGTCTGTCTATCTGTGTGTGCGTGCATGGCTCTGTCTGTCTGTGAGTGTGTGCGTGGCTCTGTCTGTGTGTGTGCGTGGCTCTGTGTCCGCGAATACTCTCTACTACTCTCTAATACTCACCTATTGCCATTGTAAATGACAATACCATTTATTTATGTTTTGAAAAAAAAATTAATGAGCAATGCCAATAGCTCTAACTTTAATAATGCCGAGACCATTGCATTTTAAATGCTTGTTTTTTCTTTCCTTCGCTCCATCACTCTCACTTTATTGGTCCTCTTTAGCGAGTAGCCTTTACATTTCATCCTGCACGGAGATCTTAACGTCTCCCGGCGGTCTCTTCAGGCTGCAGCGGTAGGATTTTATTGTGGTCGTCCTGTTGCTCTGCAGTGTGCCGTAACTACCATGCCTCTCATTCAAGGTGAGCTCTACATGAACATGCTGTTGTCCGCGGAAATCCAAGCTTTCGTTACTGTTCCGTGCTGTTGGAAACTGTTTCTTCTGGTGAGCTCTTCATACGTTCTGGCTTTTGGAGTTCGTTTTTTTTTCCTGCTCCACTTTGCTTCCGTTCCTCAGACTTAGCAGTTTATTCTGGAGTGTTTTTACTGTTAGTCCTTCTGCGCTGATTCGCACAGCTTTATCTTTTTTGTGTTTTCGTTTTCTTCAGTTATTGCAGCTTCTGTTTTGTGCTTGAAGTGTGTCCTGCGAGTCTTTCTACACTGATTTGCACAGCCTTGTTGGTGTTTTGTTGTTTTTCTTTGCCTAACTCTTCACTGATTCACACAGTTTTTTATTGTTTTGGTGAATCGTCATAAATGCTTCAAACAACTTTTATTCTCCTCTGATTTCTGGAACTATTTACCTTATGGCATCTTCAACGCCCAACATAACTGTCAATTCACTAAAAGAGTGTTTGTGCATTCTGGGTGATCCACCTGTTCCTTGGTTGCAGTGGAAGGAATACTTTAAAAACTATTGACCATGCCAATAAGTTGTTTGCTGACAGGAAAAAAGGTTTATTAATGCACAGTTTAGGTCCTGAAGGTTAAAGAATCTACTATCAGTTAAACAAGGATTCTGTTGCCGGTGATGAAAATGTTTTAATGAAGCCATTAGGCATTTAGATAACTACTTTTCTCCTAAAGTTTGAATAGGTATAACCTGTTTTAAGTTATTTGAAAGGAAACAGGATAAGAATGAATCTATTGATGAATCTGTTACAGCACTTAGAAAACTTGCTTTAGATTGTAGAGTTGGTGTTATCCAAGAGGAGTTAGTTAGAGATCAAGTTGTTATGCATGCTTTTGATACATCCATCAAGGATAGGTTATGGGCTAATGGCGACAACCCTTTGAAAGATGTTCTTGCTGTTGCCAGGAAGGCTGAGATGTCTGGTAGGTGTGCCAAAGCTCATAAGAAAGAGAACCTTGCATCTGAGCAACAGGAAACTGTTGCCAGGGTTCTTTCTAACAAAACCAAAGTCCTCTCTTCTAGTAGGTCTTCTGTTAAAAAAGACATAAGTTCTAGAAAAAAAAAGAACTCAGATGTTTTCGGTGTGACAGTAAGTACCATCTTGCTAATGATGAGAAATGTCCTGCTAGCAAGCAAAAATTTACTATTTGTGGGAAAGTTGGCCATTTCAGCTGAGTTTGTAACACTAAAAAGCCCAATGGGAACAAAGTTAAATGCATTGAGGAGGGTCCTTTATCTTCCTCTAATGAGGATAGTGACGATGATGTTTGTAAAGTATTAAGTCCTAATGGTAAAGTTCTTCTCAACATTTCTTTCAGTGATGATTCCAGCAAGCCCATGTGTGTGATGTAAATGGGCGATGTTAATTTGTGCATGCTGCGGATTCAGGTTCTCCTTTCACAATTGTTTTTTTTTCCCAACAACATTACATCGGTACATAGCATGCTTCATAGCCATATTAGTGCCCCCCATACAGGGTTCTTGCATCTTTACATCCACATACAATTGAGCAAAGGTTGCATCATTTCGCTGCTTCTCGTCAATGTATAAACAACTATGAGATACATTGCTAGCTGAGAAACTCCATATTATGAAATGACGGAGGCCAGGCGGCCATATACATTCTAGTTTGGCAGTGGAGAGGATACAACTTCTTCCGTCACTGGGCCATCAGTGTTTGCCTTTCTCGCCGCAGCTCTATAGTAGGGGAGATGCAAATGTCCCCTCTGTACTTATTCCACTTTCCCCATTTATGGTCCCATTTCCTGGGGGATCCTCGTCCCTTGAACACCGCCTTCTCTGCAATCATTGCACTGTCCATGTCCTTTGCTAAATCACTTAAAAGCTGGACTGTGTCCAACCCCCATTTCTGTGCGATGTTGCGCTTCGCGATGATAAAGCCCATCGAGGCCCAAGCCTGTTCAGCGTGGGAGCGGTCCGTCCCCTCCCAAATATTAAGAAGGCATATTTGGGAGATAATTTCAGGGGCTTGTAACATGTCCTCTCAATTTAGCGGCTGACCATTTTCCAATAGCGCTGATTTTATGGGTGGAGAAGAGTGGCTCAGTGGTTAGAGGCGGCAGACCCGGAAGCTGAGATCAGCCGTGGACCATGGTTCGATTCCCCGCCTCGGCGGGTCTCGGGCTCAAAAATTCCACGGAGTCGACAATTCTCGCTCCGGTGCCTACTCGACTCATGGGGTCACACTCTGCGACTCTGGGCAATAGCTTGCTTAATCTCCACTACGGCCCCTCGCGGCGGGATGCCTGGCTTTCACCTTGTGGATACCCGGCCGGGCTTTCTCTTAGGGGAATACCAGGACGGGTTCCCTAAGCAAGCGCCTTGGGACCCCTGGGTTAAAGTGCGCTATATAAATCGAAACACATTTACATTTACATTTACATAAGATGTGAACAAAGGTACCCATTTGAATACAATGCCAGAGACAGAGCGGGTCAGGGCGCCTACCCAGTCTCAACAGGGGCTAAGCATCAAAGTAGACCGGGTGGAGGATTGTTAGCTGGATGAGCCGTAGATGCATGGGAATGGCCACTTCCCTGGGGGAGGCCTGCGCGTCTCGCCAGTCTTCATCATCTATACTTCCCAGGTCTGTCTCCCAGCCCACCCTTAATTTCTGCATCGGATCTGCGCGATTATTCACCAGTTTCTTATAAGTGAGTGATATGGCCTTGTGGTCCATGGAATCTAATAGGACCAGATCTTCTAGGGGGAAGAGTCAGGGAGAAGGATGCCCTTTGGCAGGGCAGACGAAATAGCGTGACTAATCTGTAAGTATCTAAGGTCTCGGAGTGTGCTAATTGGTACTTTATCTGGAGGTCAGCAAATGAGGCCAGTTTCCCTTTCACTCACAGGTCCCCAACCGTGGATATCCTGACTGTGTCCCATTTATCAAATCCAGGATATTTACTAAGTCGTCCCAGTATATCAGGTTCCCAAAGTGGAGTCGCCTTAGTCAGATGGTTATGCCAACCCAATTTTCTTGTGACTCCATGCCATACCTCAACCGTACGGGCCATGGGGCCGGTTAAATTAAGTTTACAGGGAATGGTGTATAGCGCTCTATTATAACCGCCCTGCCCCATGAGCCAATGATCTGTATGGAAATTGGGATCATCAAGAGGGCCATCTATTGATTGCAGTCAGTTGGGAAGCTTGATTATAGAGTTGTAAATCTGGTAGTCCTATGTACCCGTTATACCATCCCATGGTGAGTTTGTTCATAGTAATGTGTGGTGGACGGTCTTCCCACAGTAGTCCCCTCACTACGCGATCAATTTGGGAGAAGTAGGAATCTAGGTTAGGATTAGTAGTGTTTTGCAACGCTTAAAGAAAGCACGGAAGCGCAAGCATCTTAAACAGTGACACACACCAGGAGAGTGAGAGGGAGAAACCGCCAGTGTAGGGCATCAGATTTGAGATGTTGAAGAGGCACAAGCAGGTTCAGTTCAAAGAAGAGGTCAATATCTGGGGTGACAAAAATGCCTAGATAGCGAAAGACACTGGGTGCCACTAGAACATTATAGCCCCTTGAACTAGATGGGGTTTCAACCATAACACATACACATAACACATACATCTGGGATTTGGACCAATTTATCCTGCACCCAGAGTGTGAGCCAAATATGTGGAGCACCCGCCGCAGAGATCGTGCTGGAGAGGCCAGGAAAATGAGAATATCAGCGTATAGCAAGATGCAGTCTTCATGGTCTGATGTCCATTTGAGCTCCCGTATCTCTGGATCTCCCTTAACCCAAACGACCAGTGGTTCTAATACCAGGGCGAAGAGTAGTGGAGACGAAGGACAGCCTTGTCTCGTGACCCGACGGAGGGTGGAAGTGGCTGAGAGGTCATTGTTGACAGTGACACGTGCAGTGGGTTGTGTATACAGTAGCCTAATCCATCGTATCACATGGAGTCCGAACCCCATGCGAGCTGACACAGCAAAGAGAAAATCCCATTTGATGGTGTCAAACGCCATGGTGGCATCTAAAGATAGTAGGATCGCTTCTTCCCCGATGGCACTAATTCTAACAAAGGGCCCCATTCACCGTCTCAGATTTTGAGCCGTGTTTCTTCCCGGCATGAATCCGGACTGGTCCGGGTGGACTAGTCCAGTAATATAAGGAAGGAGTCGTTTGGCCAGGATCTTAGCCTCGACGGTCAGGAGGGAGATGGGGCGGTATGATTTACAATCTTCAACTGGCTTATTTGGTTTATGGATGACTACTATAGCAGCAGTACGGATATCTGCAGGAAGGTGTCCCGACTCAAAACATTCCTTGTATAGATTCAACAAGTGAGGAGCCAATTTCGCTGCCATGGGTTTAAAAAGCTCAACGGGAAGCCCATTTGGACCCATCGCCTTGCCGGAGCGGACATCTTGTATGGCCTTATGAATCTCCACCTCCAGGGCATCTCTATCCTGTGGGCAGAGGCTAACCACATTGATAGTGGCAAAGAGATCGTCCGACATTGGGGCTTGAAATGTCTGCGAAGTGTTATAAACCTCCTCAAAATTAGATGCAAAGGTGTCAGCAATCATTTGAGGGTCGGAGAGAAGTGTAACTTCAGGGCTGGCTATCGCATGGACCCATCTCACAGCCTGCCCCTTAGGGTCCAGCCATGCCAGGAATTTGCCTGTTCGTTCACCCTGCTCATTGATCCTATGTCTGGAAGACCGGGAGCACATCATTGCTTCTTCTAAAAGAAGTTGTCTATAATCCGGTCTCTTAATTTTAAGACTGTGTTGAGTAGTATGGTCAGGGGCTCGTGCAACCACCTCCTCCAAGTCCAATATGTCCGCTTCAATCTCAACCACCCTCCTGGAGCGCTCAGCCCTATGTCCCACCATTAATGACAGTGCCTTGCCCTTTATAACTGCTCCAAACGCTCCCCGTAGTGTCACTGCCGAGTCAGAAGAACCCAAATTTTCTGCAAAGTAGTAATCAGAATCCTTGCGTAGAGCCTCTTTGATGTGAGGTATCTTTAAAGCCCACAGATGTATATTAATGGTACCGGGCACCTGGCCCATATAATGTCAAAAGTCATAAGTATGGGAGAGTGGTCGGAGATTCCACGTGCTAGGCAATTGGAGGTTGTGAAAGCATGGATATCTTGAGTGTGTGTAAATATGTAGTCTACACGAGTTTGACTACCGTGTGCCCCCGATTGAAATGTGAAATGTGTATGTAGTGGGTTAAGCTACCTCCATATGTCCTCAACCCCCAGGGCGTTAGCGAACTCGTAGAGCTGCGAGCCTCGCGGCGGGTCCTCTCGGGGTGGAAGAAGGTCCAGAGAACCATCCATAGTTACATTAAAATCGCCCCCTAGCATTGTTGTATTTCTATCTAGGACCCTAATTCGATATTCCCGATTCATGCCCTTATGTGGTTATAACTAATAATATCCTTATAAAGGCATAGGAATCATATCCATATTTAGTAATAGCCCATGCAGTCCAAAACACGGCAAGGCTACTCCCATAGACTCCTAGAAAGCACAACGCGCTCTTTAAACAAACCAAGCCTCCAGCAGCCCGGGAAAACCCCCTGCTTTTGTTTTGATTTGCACATGAACTCCTAGAGTCCAGAAAGAACTATTAGTTCTTAGTGACGTCTTATGTCCAACCTTGCGTCAAACCCGGCACCTTTCAAGTATAAATATACCAACGTTGCCTTAAACAAACACACGGTGGTTGGGAGCAGAGCGACGTTCTACTTGCCCAGGAGCCCAGCTGTTATGAGAGCCGACGGAAACCGGTGTTCCCAAGTCACCCTCGCGGGTTGCTGGGAGATCGAGTCCTGAGAAGCGAGATACAAGACCTCCTTGATTCTATAACCAAGGTACGGAGCTGATTAAAACCTTAGAGAGAGTTCTTGATTCCGATACTTGGCAAAAACTTAACTTAACTTAAAAACTGCAACTTACTTACTCCTTCCCACGTATTAGGCTTAGGTCAGGTACACCGGGGTAGACGTATTTAGAAGCACCAGTTGAGTTAGTTATTCAATGTTATTATGTATGTATATATTTTATCCATTTTAAAGTATCATATGGCTAAGAAACCATATCAATGCTTTTACAGTATTATTTCATAATACTACTTTTACTGTACGCACTTTACTTTATGATAAGTATTGCTTATTGTGGCAATTCATTTCTCTTGCATGAGAAAGAAGACTGCTCAATAAAATTACACCTTTTATTGAAAACGCCCGTCTCTCTATTTCTCTGCACTCTGGTGGAACTAAGCATGCACGATTGACTGAGTGAAATAGTTGTCTATTGTTTTCACACGACTCTGGAGATACACACTCTTTATTCTGGGGGAGCAAAGTTGTCATGTTTATGCGGTTGTCAGAAACTAATCCCTTCTTGTCTAAATCAGGACAGTTAACCCTTTCCTGAACATTCGAGAAAGTTTCTAGTGACCTCTGAGCTAGCTGGCAAAACTAATTATGTCTAACATAGTCAGTAGAGACCTAGATGACCTCAGTCCTACGTCTACACTGCTGTTTATGTTATTCCAATGAGCAGAGCTTATTGGGAATATAGGAACAACACTACATGGTGCCCACTGTTTGGTGAGGCAATAAAACTAACGCAAGACACTAAAGTAACTCAGTCTTGCTTTTCACATAGACCCCTTTCTCCCGTAAAAACTCCAATAGACGTCTGGAGTGGGTGACAGGTTAATATCGGCTGGAACTTAGTAGGATGAGAATCCTATGTATTAGTTCTTGGTTTAGTCAACGTTGTAGGATAAAGTGTTCCAAAATATTGTGCACCTAATCTTTGTTTCCTTGAAACTTGATCTGCAACAAAACTTTCTGTCAGTAAGATGGGAGAAATTGAAGATGATAGGGAACAAGCTAGAATAACAGCTCAACTCATAGCGGATGCACAACCATCCAAGAAACTGATCTGAATGCTATACTCATTCCGGTCAACATAAGAAGAACTATAACTCTTAAACTTATAGAAAATGGACTATCACCCAGAGGTGGTACGGTCATATTCGTGATAGACGCACATGAGTATCGGCAGACAGAGGTATTCTACACCTGGATACATTTTCCAGCAGCACACGCTGTGACAAAAGATTTCCACTATTACAAAATAGAGTAACCTCCGGATATATACACTCCTTTCGAGGACGTTGAAATCCCACTAACTTACCAAGAGCACCTGATCTGGTTTAAAGGCGCCCTAAAACATCAAAATCACATCACCAGGCACGGTCCACTAGTTAGACCAGGAGCCAAGGGGCCGGTTCTAGCCAGCTACGCAACACACCCAGACATTGAAACAATGTCAAGCGAAGAACTCCTAGTTAAACTAAAAGAATTAACAAAGGCATATAGAGAATTAGTTCAATTGGCAAGGGACGATATAGATTACCTCCAGAAATTGAAGGAGACAGATATAACAGACAAACCATTTGAACTTGCCAGAATCATAGAAAAATCCTATGAAGAGCTAGGAAGAGATAGTTTGGGTGGGAAACCCGTAAAACCCCAACTAACTGAAAATCCTGAAAAAACATTTATTAAAAATAATCTAAATACTCTAAAAAAGGGTTGGGAGGGTAATAAACAATCCACTCCCAAGGAAAAACGTTTCCAGTCCAGAGGAAGGTCTCCTCAAAGGAGAGAAAGATCTCCTGGCCGAGAAGGCAAGTCTCCCCAAAGGGAACCCTCTGAGAAAAGATACAGCCTTAGAGATAGGGATAAAATAAGAAAACCTGATAGATATCAAGATATTGATACACGTCCCTCTCGATCTTTTCAGAATTCCTCACAGAAATCGGAAAGAAGAGGACGGTAAGAACACAAGGAAGAGCACGTCAAGTCCAAAGACAAAGAACCTGCTCATCAAAGTAAAAAATCAGAATTTCCCAGAAAGAAGGTAGCAAGTATTAAAATTAAACATGCCGAGGATTCTGAGGGCATAACTGAAAAATGGAGAGTGGGCCCAGACAATGCTAGACAGCGCAGCAGAAGTGACAATAGTTAGCAAGATCCTGATGAATCTTCTGGAGACAGTGGACACGAATGAATACATTCAGGTGGAAACTGCAGACACACATGTTAGTGTGCCCCATAAACTATATGAAATTACATTACGGAGGGAGATAAAACTAGGAAATAAAAGGTCTCTTTTGGGATATGGCCGAGATACCCGCCACCCCCTCTCAACACAATCCCCAAAGGAGGGAAACCGGAAACAGTTCTTAAGTTTTTGGAAGTGGGATGGAGTGACCATCCCAGCCGTATTTATTAAAACAAAAATTAAAACATTAAACGTTTCATGTTATGTACAATTTCATTACCATATTGCGATGTTTGGCTAACCTTAACAGATTCTCTAATACAGAGGTTCTCCTAGCCGAACTAGCATCCTACAAAACATTTCTTGACATATTGAAATTGTACAACCTAACGTTTAAGGGCCAACGGCAAGGTCATAACCGGTGTCAAGATCCCTAACCAGACTTACCCCTCCCACTTGGGCTGGGCGACAGCACGGAGGCGTACCTCAAGTGCAACTATTACCAATTTCCCTTGACTTGACGGGGGCACCTAAAGACTCGACGCCAGTTAAAGGTCGTTCGAATACTCGTGTGAGGTATCTAGAAGGTACCGTAGACCTTATCCCAACCCCACACAACTTACCGCATCTGCCGTCGCAGATGTCACTGGCCCCGGGAAATTCCCCAGGAGGGGGCTGTAACCCCTCCTACAAAGGAAGGGGCCTTGACCGCCTTTCCTTTACTTCCGGCGACCCATCCTTAGAAGGGACCGCCTCCCCATTGAGGGGCCAATGGCCACCTCTCCCGAGCGCTCCCATCCGTGTTGGGTGACGCCCACTCATAGGGATCTACTAGTTAGTGCTCACCGATCATGACCTTACCGCCTACCAAATAAATACGACAGTGCTAACTAAAACTCAGAATACATTGGCCACTATGACCGAAAGGGCATGCATAAAATTCAACACTAAATCTGAATCTCTTTAATGGTAAAACGTACTCAAACAGACCATTCTTTATTAACTCAATATCAACATGATACTCCAACCTGGAAACGAGAACACAAGCAAAATTAATCAACTTTATTACAAACAACTGGCTGTCTTCAGGGGCTGGTGGGTGGGTCAAAATTGGCTCTTCGTTCTGTCCCGAGCTCACGTGTAGCGAGGATGTGCAGCTTCAGAGCACAAGAACAAGAGGCTGTCTTCTGGTCTTGCGTCCCTTTTTATCCGTCTTCAGGGCGGGCGTATACCCGCCCCTGCCTGCCCCGAGGGCGTGGCTGGCTGCGTCAGTGTCTAGGCCAGCCCACTCTAGGGCGGGAACAGGCGCGCCCCGGCTACGCCGCTTCGGGCATACCAGCCGAGACGCGCCTCCCGCCCAAAAATGGCTTCCCGGGGGGATCGAGGCACTCAGCCATACGTTCGGGGGGACCAAGTTGGTCGCCCCTTTCCATATGGCCGAGATACCCGCCACCCCCTCTCAACACAATCCCCAAAGGAGGGAAACCGGAAACAGTTCTTAAGTTTTTGGAAGTGGGATGGAGTGACCATCCCGGCCGTATTTATTAAAACAAAAATTAAAACATTAAACGTTTCATGTTATGTACAATTTCATTACCATATTGCGATGTTTGGCTAACCTTAACAGATTCTCTAATACAGAGGTTCTCCTAGCCGAACTAGCATCCTACAAAACATTTCTTGACATATTGAAATTGTACAACCTAACGTTTAAGGGCCAACGGCAAGGTCATAACCGGTGTCAAGATCCCTAACCAGACTTACCCCTCCCACTTGGGCTGGGCGACAGCACGGAGGCGTACCTCAAGTGCAACTATTACCAATTTCCCTTGACTTGACGGGGGCACCTAAAGACTCGACGCCAGTTAAAGGTCGTTCGAATACTCGTGTGAGGTATCTAGAAGGTACCGTAGACCTTATCCCAACCCCACACAACTTACCGCATCTGCCGTCGCAGATGTCACTGGCCCCGGGAAATTCCCCAGGAGGGGGCTGTAACCCCTCCTACAAAGGAAGGGGCCTTGACCGCCTTTCCTTTACTTCCGGCGACCCATCCTTAGAAGGGACCGCCTCCCCATTGAGGGGCCAATGGCCACCTCTCCCGAGCGCTCCCATCCGTGTTGGGTGACGCCCACTCATAGGGATCTACTAATTAGTGCTCACCTATCATGACCTTACCGCCACAGGCCCGGATAGTTGACCGGCTATCCGGGCCCCCCACAAAACTCCTAGCTAAAGGTCATGTTTCAATGTTTTTAACCATGCTAAGAAGTCTCCTATGAGTAACTCATTTCCCACCCGAGACAAATGCACACCATCCCCTAGATACATACTGTCAACATTAATACAACCGTGCGAGATAGAATGCAATGTCCTGGAACGAAACAACCTACTCACTTTGTTATTAAGTTTTCTAACAGAATGGTTCAAAGCAGGGATCGAAACAGCCCCCCGCCACACTTTTCGTGGGATCATATGAGACCACGCAATTATGCACCCCGGAACTTTCCTCGCCAACCAACTTACGGTGGAAAGCATTGCCTCCAGGAGAAGTCGTCTACCGGTGGTGACCAAATCATTGCCCCCTAAATGTACTATGACTATAGACGGCGGTGACCTCGTCCGCCCTAACAAACCCTCAAAGAATGCCTGAAACTGGTCAATACAGAGACCGCCCCTTCCGTAGAAGGACATTCTGTACCCGTATTCCCCAGCTACGTGAATCATGTCACCTGCTTCGAATACGTCTGCGGCACGCCTCACGTATGAGTGGCCCACGACCCACACCTCCTTTCTCACAGCCGGTGATGTCTGACCGCTGGCCTGGTGTTGGGTCGACTGCATAGTCCGCCCCGCCTCGAAGGCTTGCGTAACTGAAAACCAAACAAAAGACAAGAAGCGTGAGTACATTATTACAGCTTCACAACATGTGCAACCGCACATACCTCTTATAACAATTGGAGGACCAACGCCCCACTCGTTTTACTTGTTCCACATTAAGACCCCTGGCTGTAGCTTCAGTGGCAGCCCCTATCCGAAAGGAATGGGTCCCAAACTCACCCGGGTCCAAGCCCGCTGCGGTAATTGACATCGCGAGCACCCGCTGAAACTGAAACTTCGTCAGTGGGGTGGCGTCCGCGTGTCTCAACAATGTCCCTCCCCATGATGCCACCCTTCGTGCTAGGTAATCTTCTAAACACTTCACCGGACACATGGAGGACCCTGGAATCCTGCGAATGACTATGCAGTCTCCCACCCCACCTTGATCGGTTTTTGACTTGACAAAGGATACAGTCATCGTCTCACCCCTGATCTGAACGTGTTCCCGGCACAAACCCCCCACCACATCCTGTTTGTTCCTTGCCACCAGCTCACTTATCCTCATCGCCCCGTGAAATGCAAGCGTAAAAGCAGCTCGGAACAAACAGGCCTCGAACTGAGACGAGCATGTGGCGTGGAGTGTGGCCAGCAACTGGGCCAACCTATCCAGACCTATCGGGCGCCTCTCATCTACTCTGCGACCCTCAAGGCGTTGCCACCCACGTAGCGCTTTCTGTACCACGAAAGACGCTGTCGGGTCCTGGATATTATGGGCCCTGGCAACAAAGGAAATGGCAGCACGATGCCTCTGGGCTGTAGCCACCGACTTCCCAGCCCTACGCAAGGACATCAGAAAATGTACTACCCAATCCTCGTGCCCCCAAAGCCCCCCTCTCTCAGTCCCCAAAAAGGCTAAATAGGCCCGAAACGCCCCTTCGTATGCCTTCCTCGTTCTTGGTGCTAGACTCTCTCCCACGAGGTAACGAAGTTCGGGGCACCGAGAGACCAGAGAGCTTCGGGAAAGGGTGCCGGCTCTGGGTCCGCCGAGGGAAGGAAACCCGAGAAAGCCTGTATTTGAAAACGAGACAGTGCATCAGCCGCCTGATTCATCACCCCTGGGACATGTTTCGCTCTGAATACCACGTTCAGTTGCATACATAGTAAGACAATTTCTTTAAGCAGCCTTAAAATCATTTTACAACGTGCTGCCTGACTATTGATGCATTCTACAACGGTCATATTGTCAGACCAAAATATGACAGAGTGATTTTTGAATCCATCGGGCCAGGTTCTGAGGGCCACCAAAATGGGAAACAGTTCAAGGAAAGCAATATTACTCGTCAGCCCCTCTTCATGCCACCATGTTGGCCACCTTTGTGCCGACCATTTTGTGCCGAAGATGGCGCCAAAGCCCATGCTTCCCGCTGAATCCGTCCATAGACCAAGCTCTTTAGAGGACAAGGCTGGTTTGTTCCAGACGACTCGACCATTGAAATCCGCCAAAAATGCTAACCAAATACACATATCTTGGCGGACCTCAGCCGATAGTCTTGTGCGATGATGACCCTCCTTTAGGCCGACCATCGCCTGGGCAATCGAACGGGAAAAGGGGCGGGCCATTGGGATCACCCTTAGGGCAAAATTCAACTTCCCCACCAATTGCTGCAATTGATGCAGCGTAACTTTAGATGCAGTAATACACATTTGCAGGGCTGCCCTGAATTTCGACACTTTGGCAGCTGGTAAACGAAAACAACCCTCACTAGAGTCCAACTCGATCCCGAGAAACTCGAGGCAAGTCGTGGGACCCACAGTTTTACCTGGTGCCAATGGCACGCCAAATTGATTCATTAAAACACAAAATTCAGTCAAGGCCCGGGCACATTCATCATCCCCAGCGGCCCCAAGGAACAGAAAGTCATCGAGGTAATGCATCACATTTCGAAAACCCGTTTTCTTCGTGTAAACCCATTGTAGAAAACTACTGAATTTCTCGAAATATGCACAAGATATAGAGCACCCCATCGGCATACACCTATCCATGTAATACGAACCTTGAAACATGAATCCCAAAAGACGTTGGTCTTCCGGGTATACCGGGAGCAAACGGAACGCTGACTCGATATCTGATTTCGCCATCAGCGCCCCGGGCCCCAGGCGATTCAAAATGGCTACGGCCTCATGGTGCCCACTGTTTGGTGAGGCAATAAAACTAACGCAAGACACTAAAGTAACTCAGTCTTGCTTTTCACATAGACCCCTTTCTCCCGTAAAAACTCCAATAGACGTCTGGAGTGGGTGACAGGTTAATATCGGCTGGAACTTAGTAGGATGAGAATCCTATGTATTAGTTCTTGGTTTAGTCAACGTTGTAGGATAAAGTGTTCCAAAATATTGTGCACCTAATCTTTGTTTCCTTGAAACTTGATCTGCAACAAAACTTTCTGTCAGTAAGATGGGAGAAATTGAAGATGATAGGGAACAAGCTAGAATAACAGCTCAACTCATAGCGGATGCACAACCATCCAAGAAACTGATCTGAATGCTATACTCATTCCGGTCAACATAAGAAGAACTATAACTCTTAAACTTATAGAAAATGGACTATCACCCAGAGGTGGTACGGTCATATTCGTGATAGACGCACATGAGTATCGGCAGACAGAGGTATTCTACACCTGGATACATTTTCCAGCAGCACACGCTGTGACAAAAGATTTCCACTATTACAAAATAGAGTAACCTCCGGATATATACACTCCTTTCGAGGACGTTGAAATCCCACTAACTTACCAAGAGCACCTGATCTGGTTTAAAGGCGCCCTAAAACATCAAAATCACATCACCAGGCACGGTCCACTAGTTAGACCAGGAGCCAAGGGGCCGGTTCTAGCCAGCTACGCAACACACCCAGACATTGAAACAATGTCAAGCGAAGAACTCCTAGTTAAACTAAAAGAATTAACAAAGGCATATAGAGAATTAGTTCAATTGGCAAGGGACGATATAGATTACCTCCAGAAATTGAAGGAGACAGATATAACAGACAAACCATTTGAACTTGCCAGAATCATAGAAAAATCCTATGAAGAGCTAGGAAGAGATAGTTTGGGTGGGAAACCCGTAAAACCCCAACTAACTGAAAATCCTGAAAAAACATTTATTAAAAATAATCTAAATACTCTAAAAAAGGGTTGGGAGGGTAATAAACAATCCACTCCCAAGGAAAAACGTTTCCAGTCCAGAGGAAGGTCTCCTCAAAGGAGAGAAAGATCTCCTGGCCGAGAAGGCAAGTCTCCCCAAAGGGAACCCTCTGAGAAAAGATACAGCCTTAGAGATAGGGATAAAATAAGAAAACCTGATAGATATCAAGATATTGATACACGTCCCTCTCGATCTTTTCAGAATTCCTCACAGAAATCGGAAAGAAGAGGACGGTAAGAACACAAGGAAGAGCACGTCAAGTCCAAAGACAAAGAACCTGCTCATCAAAGTAAAAAATCAGAATTTCCCAGAAAGAAGGTAGCAAGTATTAAAATTAAACATGCCGAGGATTCTGAGGGCATAACTGAAAAATGGAGAGTGGGCCCAGACAATGCTAGACAGCGCAGCAGAAGTGACAATAGTTAGCAAGATCCTGATGAATCTTCTGGAGACAGTGGACACGAATGAATACATTCAGGTGGAAACTGCAGACACACATGTTAGTGTGCCCCATAAACTAAATGAAATTACATTACGGAGGGAGATAAAACTAGGAAATAAAAGGTCTCTTTTGGGAGAAACCTTCTAAAGGCTATGACATCCTGTTAGCTGAAAAAGACTGGCCACCAGAGTTTGTCAGGGAGTGCCCTCATGGCGAAGAAATGATTATGCCTGCCTTCTCAAATCATATTCCGATTCATAAAAAATACACATTTGCAAGAAAATGGGCAGTGGCCCAAGCTCCTGCTTTATATAAGAATCATGTAGGATGGGATGGGGAGTTTCCTCCACACAAAATCCAGTTAAAAAATCAACCCACTGCACAAAGGCAGTACCCAGTTAAACAAGAAGCTAAAAAGCAAGTCAGGGAGATCTTAGATCAACTTGAATATCAGGGGGTGATTGAAACATGCACCTCACAAATGAACAATCCTTTGTTTCCTGTCTCCAAGCCAGACGATTCATATTGCCTAGTTTTGGACTACAGACATTTAAACTCCTGCTGCAAAACTTTTGCAGTACAAAACTTACACAGTGCAGCACTAATGAATAACATCATGCGCAAAAAATATAAAACGACATTAGATATCTCTAATGGATTCTTCTGTCAAAACATTGCACCTGATAGCAGGTATTTGACCGCTTTCTCAATAATGGGGTCGCAAAAACAATTTTGCAGTCTCCCACAGGGATTCAAGAATAGCCCAGGATTATTCTCAGCAAGGGTAACAGAGTTACTACAAATATATGATGATGAGGCATTATCATATGTCGATGACATCTATCTTACAGACGATGACCTGGAGACTCACTTAAAAAGAGTGAACTCCATAATACTTGGGTTCGCATCAGAGGGTTACAAATTCAACTTTAAAAAGTCAAGAATTGCCCATCTAATAGTACTATTTTTAGGATATGAATTATCAAGTGAAGGCAAAAGCCTGCTAGACTTCCTGAATTTCGGTAGAACATACATTCTATATTATGCAGAGAGGGTTAAACCTCTCTATGATTTAATAAAACCTGATTTCAAACCAATAAATTGGATTCAAACACACAGAAATTTTAAGATCACTACAAACAGATATGCTAGCTAAAACAAAATTGCAAACTCGCGAAAACGTACGCAACCTTGTAATCCGAGTCATCCCAGGAAGATGCGGATTCACATACCTGACCTCTAATGAGGGAGAAACGGTACCTATAGCTTACAAATCACATTTGTACACTCAAGCTGAAATGAAATTCAGTTCTACAGAAAAAATTCTGACTGCAGTTCAAACTGCTGTAGCAAAAGAAAGAGCCCTGGCACAAGGTAAACAAATAATAACCGTTACACCAGTACCTGCCCTAGAAGCAGTAACAAGGGCAAGCATTCCGAATGCTAAAGCACTACATCCAAGATGGATACAATGGGTTAATTTTCTTGCTGCAACAGACGTAGTATACGAATTTGATCCTAATTAAAAACACAAGATTTTCTCCAATATGAATACGAATGTCTTCTGCCGACCGAAATCCTGCCTCTAGAACATTACGGCTGTGTATTATATACAGACGGATAAGCACAACCCGCAGTCGGGGGTAAACAAGCATATAGTGCTGCGTGCACGATTGTTAAAGGTCGTTGGCACGAAGGAAAATTTAGACCACTGGTCACTAAAACTTAATCTCTAGGAGAATGTACAGCTCAGCGAGCTGAACTTCTGGCATTTAAGATGGCGCTTGAAAATACTGATCACGAACTCCCCACACTAATAGTGGGTAATTCATATTACTACGTTCAATCTTATAATGAATACTTGCAGAACTGGGTTCAAAACGGCTTCAAAGATGCAAAAGGTGGCACAATCAAGCATAAAACGCTTTGGGAACAAGTAGTTCTTTTACAGAAAGAACTACAAAAGACTCATGTGATACATACACTGAGTCATCAACGTGATGGCGTTCACGTTGCGGGGAATTCATTGGCTGATGAACCGGCGAAGGCAGCTGTCCAAACGGTTTCCGTAGCTGATATCACCCTGTCAAAGACGAAAATAGACAGCGATATAATGCAAGCTGTCAGTGCTTCAGTAAAAGATGACAGAAAAACACTCCCGAAAGGCTTTCCAGTAAAGTACTCATACATAACTGAGGCGGATAATGTTCCATTTGCTTGAATCCCTGGAGTGGGGGATAGAGCAATTCCAAACATGGAACACAGATTAGGACTAATTTTAGCGGCACATGAAGGGTTAGCTTCTGCACATGCTGGTATTTCCGCCACAACATCATTATTAAAACAGTGATATTGGTGGCCGGGCATGAGAACACAAACTAAGAACTATGTTCTAGAATGTAAAATATGCCAAAGAATGAAAGTATCAACAGTAAAACGACCAGCACAGACGCCCCTTCTAATCTCAGATAAACGATTAGCATGTGTTTACCTGGACCACTGTGGTCCCTTACAAAGGGATGGCAACTATAAATATATCATGGTCGCAGTGGATTCCTGTATGAGATTCATTTGGATGTGGCCCCAGCGCTCGGCTGACGCCAGAACTGTTCTAAAAGATTTGCGAGTCTTTATCGGCACATACGCAATTGGCATGCTACATACTGACCAGGGTCCTGCGTTTAGCTCTCGAGCTTAGAAAGAGGCCATGACCAGCATGGGCATTGCATAGCGGTACTCTTCTCCCTTCCATCCTGAGGGAAATGCGGTAGTGGAAAGAAAAAACTGTGACATAAAGCAATCTATAACGGCAAGGGTATTAGGTTCGGGTGACGGGTGGGTCAAACATTTAATAAGTGTCCAACGTAGTCTTAATAACATGCCAAGAAATTCTCTAGGAGGTATCAGTCCGTACGAACTATTGTTTGGTACTAGAATGATTATCCAGGATCTGGATCGTCAAACTTCAGTGGTGAAAGAAAAAACCTTTGATATCAAAGATCTTTTGGCTGTTTTACAGAACTTGAATGAAACAAGAAAGAGTCTAAGTAACATAAAGTTTAAGCCAACAACCACTGAAGAACCACATGTCCCAGCAAGACCTGTCTGTATTCCGAAGATTGGGGATCTGATCAGAGAAAAGATTGCGGTGAAGAAGGAATTTGGGCCTTCTTACAGAAAAGCAGTACCTGTCTTAGCTGTCAGCGGAACAAGGTCAGTAGAACTACCGCTACTTGCTGGTAAAAAGGAAATCAGAATTGTTTCCATCGATCTGGTGAAACCACAAACATGTGGCCAATAATAAATAGAAGGCCCAGTGGACTACCAAGAAATAGCAGAAGAGCAAACTTTGCTGCAATCCAAGAGGTTCAAACTGAGAGACTAATCACATTCGATAAACCTGCAGTAAATAACTATGCAACAATGCCATGGAACTTGTGCCTCTTGAAACCCAAATTGCAACAATTTGTGATGATACACCAATCTACAACGATGTAGCGTCAGACTGTACAAATGTAACAAAAGAAAATGCAAAGATCAATGGAAATCCGGAAGCAATCCCACCAATTGACAGAACTGCATCTGGCTATTTTATCAATTTTGATGACTTTTTCGATGATCCAAGTGAACATGGAGACAAGCCAGCAACAAAAACTTTCAAAGAAAAAATAACCAAGCTTTTTCACCAACTAAAAGAAACATATCTGATTTCACCATGGATTGAATTTTGGACTGTTAGATGTACTTTTTCTCCTGATTTGGCTCATCATGGTTTTATACTTAGGTAGATTCATTGATGGAAAATAAAGTACAATGGACACAGCAAGCCAGAACATCAACTTGGTCCTAAAGTCTCACAGATCCTCTCACATCGAGAAAAGAGAACTATCATCAGTAAACATCACAGCCAACCGAATACCTGGTGGTATAGCATGGGACAAAACTGACTATGATATTTATGGCCCGATTGAGCTCTTAAAGTATCCACACCAGTTTAAGGTTTCCTTAAGTGACTTTGTGATACCAAGATCCTTCTCTGATGATTGGGATTTTGAAAATATTAATAATATGATGTCAGATTTGGTAATGTCAGGTAAATTCACAGAACATGATTATTTACAGGGTTCATCAAATTATAAAGAATTGTACTGTTACAATCACTATGGTCATCACTATTTGCATAAATCTGCACAACCTAGAAATGTTTTTAATTATAATCAATGGGAACATTGTCCAACTCCGCCAAAAGGCAGCTCGAAGACATTCTATGAAAAATTCCCATACTTCTCAGGGTTTAACAATAGTGATCTAGAAAAGTTTTATTTTAAAATGTTAAACAAAACAGGAATGAAAACAATGTTGACAAATACTAAATTGATTTATTCTGAAAATTTTTATGACAAAATGTCTACATTTGGTTTTGAGTTCTGGAAAAATAACATCGACTGGCAGGTACAAGGTCTAGAATCATTATTTAGAGCCTGCATGATCCCAGAACAAATAATATTCCTGAATGACACCATTCAACAAACGACTTGTCTTGGTTTAGCTAAGATAAAAGACTTAAATAAACCGTCTATTCCGAAGCCCATACCTGATAGTAATAGCACTACGGATGTGGAAATAGATGTATTCCATATTTTTCACCAAAACAGAACAAATCCTGATTGGAAAAAATGGTTGATCTGGCCTACAGACACAAACAACTGTCAAGATAGATTCCTGAACAAAAAACTGGGGTTAAAAATGACCAGGCCAGACCCAAGATACTCCCAGAGACAACATCCAGGGATAGTTACAAAATACAGTGTAGGGAAATTATGCCTTGAGTAGCTACAGAAATCCACACTGGCTGAAATTAAGCAACACTTGACTTTACTTAAAGAAGGTGCTGACTTGCTAGATTTCATAATGGGACCTCGCAAACAGTGGCAAAAACGTTTCATAGCGGCCGGTATATACGCTGCATACAACGAAGCTTGGAAAGTAATGCAAATTGAAACAGCAGAAAAAATACGAGAAATTGATCGTATTAATTTGGAAAAATCACTTTCTGTTGTGGACAATGGGTTAACGACTCTGTCTTCCATAATATATTCACTGGACAGTATTGTATCATCTGCCTTTGATATAATAGAGCAAGACTTACTAATGTTACAACATGGTCTGTCCCAATTGCGTTCTATTGTACAGCTTGGCTGGACGTTGCAAACCCTACGTTCAGGCTACATGCCATGGCGTCTAATCAACATAACGTCATTATTTTCTATCTTTAACCTTACTGATAAACAAATCAGTTTGGCACAAAAAGGAGCAGATTATACGATTCTGAGCATTGAAAAACTTGAGAGATTACCATTGACAATGTCAGAGAGACCTGTCATTGAATGGATAATACACGGAACCATTATAATTCCGATAACAACTTTCCAGTTTAAATATTGCCAAGAATATATACCAGCAGGCCAGTATGGAAGGTTGGGTAAAGGATACATCAAATCAACCTGGGATTTAACTTACACACACAAATGTTATAGTGAAGGGAAAAAAGAGGTATTCCTTTGTGGCAATAATTGTAAAAAATCACTAGGCGGTACACTTCTGTGCCAAGGAATTAACTTGCATGGAGCTTGCGAAGGGTCTTCAAATAACCTTTCATGTCACCTACAAGGCACTCCTGCAAAACAGATAGAGCCATTCTTCAGACAGCTTTCCAACCAAAGCTACGTTTTAATAAATGACCACAGCTGTTGTGGAATGGTGCCAGGAGAATGTTATCTCGTAACTGTTACTCCCAGGGTCGTTTGCTCTATGCAAGTATTGTATCCAATCAGCAATCCAGACATGGAGGCGGCAATATGGCCTTATGTGAATATCTCTTCTATTCGAATTGATACGTTAAGCAGAATGAAGTCTATTCTTTTACAGACTACTGTGCCACTGACGTCGTCCAAAGAAACGTATGATCTACAAGTTGCAAAGACGACATCAGAGATACATACCCTTTTATCATCAAACTGCCCCGTGCATTTCGTAGAAATGTTAAGTCAAATCTTAAACATGTCTGATACCAGTGGCATCGCACATGTATTTAAGACAGTTTTTTCGGAACTGTTAGCACCCTTTGAAACAGTTCTGGGCATCTTCCCGAATTTTGTCCATTCTGTCTTTGGCGGCCTACCTTTAATTTTGGGACTCGTGACAGGAATTTTATTTTTATTTCTTCTGCTCCGATATGGCAAGCCAATCCACAGACAAGACTCCAGCAACGATGGAAGAAACGATCCTAGCAATACGATACCGAGACCGTATCACTAAGGTCCACGGCTTGGCCCGGCTAAGAGATCTGAGTACAACTTAGTTTCTTTCTTTTAGACCAATCTGGCAGGATTGCATCTTACCTGTGCTTCGATGTCTGCTATGCGGAGAAGAATGCGTGTTGGATGTCTGTCTTACACTACCATCAGCAGTACCAATGGATATCAATACTTTGCTTTGTCCTGTAACGACTCATGCAACGTATTGTCCGCAGCGGCTACCTATTCTGATGACGGCATTCGTTGAGACTTCACCATTACGAGTAGGTGGCGGTGAAGTACGAGAGGAAAGCAGCACCAAACAGGTACAACCTTCTGTGAGCATTGCTGATCCAAACATCGATGATAGCAATCACGCACAGAACTGCACAGTTTCACTATTTTCAAACTTGGTCGAACTTTCACCTGATGTTGTAGACCATTTTTTTGCAAGCCTGTCTGATATGATGTTCTCCCCTGAACAATGAGAATAACTTTTTAAAACAACAAGCCCACAGCGTTCACTGAACTCTGAATTTGGCCTTCAGTTTTGTTAAACAAAGCAACTGAAAACTTTTGGAACTATTTCCTCCCCTGAAAGCAAAATTATTTTTCTTTCACATCAAATATATTTACCAATTTTTCCGGCACATGGTACTCTGCTTAAAGTAGAACTATTCTTAGAGAACAGAGCTTCTATTTTTAGAGACGTTAGAGACAATATTAACCTCAGCCTCTAGCACATGTTCAATATCGTATAAATATGTGATGAAATGGTCTCGACCTTCTTTTCTTTATACAGAGCCATTTCAATTGTAATTTCGCAATTCATTCAGCTGATATATATATATATATGCATTTAACTGAATGATAACCCTGCTTGAAAGGCGTACAGTACCAATACTCATTTTTCGTGTATAAACCGTACACCATTTCAAATGCAATTATGTATTTTGGGGTGGGTTGGAAAACACACATGCATCGTTATGTTTATATTGCTTATTATTTAGTAATGATGGACATTAATATGTGGAGTGGGTGTTGTATTTCTATCTAGGACCCTAATTCGATGTTCCCGATTCATGCCCTAATGTGGTTATAACTAATAATATCCTTATAAAGGCATAAGAATCATATCCATATTTAGTAATAGCCCGATATAGCAAGGCTACTCCCATAGACTCCTAGAAAGCACAACGCGTTCTTTAAACAAACCAAGCCTCCAGCAGCCCGGGAAAACCCCCTGCTTTTGCTTTGATTTGCACAAGAACTCCTAGAGTCCAGAAAGAACTGTTAGTTCTTAGTGACGTCTTATGTCCAACCGTACGTCAAACCCGGCACCTTTCAGGTATAAATATACCAACGTTGCCTTAAGCAAACGCACGGTGGTTGGGAGCAGAGCGACGTTCTACTTGCCCGGGAGCCCAGCTGTTATGAGAGCCGACGGAAACCCCCCCTCCCCTTGACACACTGAGAGAGACGCTGTCTTTTTCTCCAGCCGGGAAAATCCAGCTCCGGTGTTCCCAAGTCACCCTCGCGGGTTGCTGAGAGATCGAGTCCGGAGAAGTGAGATACAAGACCTACTTCATTCTATAATCAAGGTACGGAGCTGATTAAAACCTTAGAGAGATTTCTTGATTCCGATACTTGGCAAAAACTTAACTTAAAAACTGCAACTTACTTACACCTTCCCACGTATTAGGCTTAGGCCAGGTACACCGGGGTAGGCGTATTTAGAAGCACCAGTTGAGTTTGTTAGTTAATGTTTTTATGTATGTATATATTTTATCCATTTTAAAGTATCATATGGCTAAGAAACCATATCAATGCTTTTACAGTATTATTTCATAATACTACTTTTACTGTACGCACTTTACTTTATGATAAGTATTGCTATTCTGGCAATTCATTTCTCTTGCATGAGGAAGAAGACTGCTCAATAAAATAACACCTTTTATTGAAAACGCCTGTCTCTCTATTTCTCTGCACTCTGGTGGAACTAAGCATGCATGATTGACTGAGTGAAATAGTTGTCTATTGTTTTCGCAAGACTCTGGAGATACACTCTTTATTCTGGGGGAGCAAAGTTGTCATGTTTATGCGGTTGTCAGAAACTAATCCCTTCTTGTCTAAATCAGGACGGTTAACCCTTTCCTGAACATTCGAGAAAGTTTCTAGTGACCTCTGAGCTATCTGGCAAAACTAATTAAGTCTAACATAGTCAGTAGAGACCTAGATGACCTCAGTCCTACGTCTACACTGATGTTTATGTTATTCCAATGCGCAGAGCCTATTGGGAATATAGGAACTACACTACAGTATTAACACTCCCTAGGGCAGTTCCAACAACAACGTACCTACATCACGTAGTGTCAGTCATTGTAACCAGGGGTAGCATATACAGAGACTACATTAAGAACACACCCCTCTCAGGAGCCCATGACTGCTGAGTACCTGCCCTGAGCATCGGTTCAGGTATTATGGTTTATATATGGAAAGCCTTTTCGGAGGAGAATCCCCACCCCCCTGGACCCCAAGGTGAATCTGGAGTGAACTACAATTTGATAACCCTTTCTATTCAGAGCCCCACAGGAGTTTCCTACTAGGTGCGTCTCCTGCAGCATCACAATGTCAAACTCCTGCCGTTTATTATATTGTAACACAATACCCCTCCTAATCTTGTCCCAAAGACCATTAACATTCCACGTGGATAAGTTAAGTGCTAAGCCAGGAGCCATGGAATCTATTAATTGGAAAAAGTGGACTGTTACCTCTCGTCAGCAGGACCTGAGAATATTTTTCGGCAGCCTACGCAGCGACCCTACATACATGCCTATTCCGTGCTGACGAGAGGTAACAACCTCGAAACACGTGTCCAGGGATGGCCAACGCGACAGTGATTTTTGCTCAAGACTCTGGCAGAGGCGTACTCGCTGAAGCTTACTTCACGGCCCACAATGCTTCGGGGTAACACGCTGGTAGGACAAGCACTGTGCGACCAATTGGACTTTCATTTATATTGAGGCTCACTTGAGCCGGTGGGGCTGACGAGCCCATGGTTACGCACCTGCGTGCCACGAGCGGTACCGGACCGAAGAATATTTTTCGGCAGCCTACGCAGCGACCCTAAATACATGCCCATTCCCTGCGGACGAAAGGTAACAACCTCAAACATGTGTCTAGGGATGGCCAACGCGACAGTGATTTTGCTCAAGACTCTGGCAGAGGCGTACTCGCTGAAGCTTACTTCATGGACCACAATGCTTTGGGGTAACACGCTGGTAGAACAAGCAGTGTGCGACCAATTGGACTTTTGTTTATATTCAGGCTCCCTTGAGCCGGTGGGGCTGACGAGCCCATGGCTACTCACCTGCATGCCACAAGCGGTACCGGACCTGAGAATATTTTTCGGCAGCCTACGCAGCGACCCTACATACATGTCTATTCCCTGCTGACGAGAGGTAACAACCTCGAAACATGTGTCCAGGGATGTCCAACGCGACAGTGATTTTTGCTCAAGACTCTGGCAGAGGCGTACTCGCTGAAGCTTACTTCATGGACCACAATGCTTTGGGGTAACACACTGGTAGGACAAGCAGTGTGCGACCAATTGGACTTTAGTTTATATTCAGGCTCCCTTGAGCCGGTGGGGCCGACGAGCCCATGGTTACGCACCTGCGTGCCACGAGCGGTACCGGACCTGAGAATATTTTTAGGCAGCCTACGCAGCGACCCTAATACATGCCTATTCCCTGCTGACGAGAGGTAACAACTTCGAAACACGTGTCCAGGGATGGCCAACGCGACAGTGATTTTTGCTCAAGACTCTGGCAGAGGCGTACTCGCTGAAGCTTACTTCATGGACCACAATGCTTTGGGGTAACACGCTGGTAGGACAAGCAGTGTGCGACCAATTGGACTTTCCTTTATATTCAGGCTCCCTTGAGCCGGTGGGGCTGGCGAGCCCATGGTTACGCACCTGCGTGTTACGAGCGGTACCGGACCTGAGAATATATTTCGGCAGCCTACGCAGGGACCCAACAATACATGCCTATTCCCTGCTGACGAGAGGTAACGACCTTGAAACACGTGTCCTGGGATGGCCAACCCGACAGTGATTTTTGCTCAAGACTCTGGCAGAGGCGTACTCGTTGAAGCTTACTTCATGGACCACAATGCTTTGGGGTAACACGCTGGTAGAACAAGCAGTGTGCGACCAATTGGACTTTATATTCAGGCTCCCTTGAGCCAGTGGGGCTGATGAGCCCATGGTTACGCACCTGCGTGCCACGAGCGGTACCGGACCTGAGAATATTTTTCAGCAGCCTACGCAGCGACCCTACATACATGCCTATTCCCTGCTGACGAGAGGTAACAACCTCGAAACACGTGTCCAGGGATGGCCAAAGCGACAGTGATGTTTGCTCAAGACTCTGGCAGAGGCGTACTCACTGAAGCATACTTCATGGACCACAATGCTTTGGGGTAACAGGCTCGTAGGACAATCAGTGTGCGACCAATTGGACTTTCGTTCTTGGCAATATCTATCATGGTAAAAACTTCTTGCTGTGTTTTTTCCTCATTACTTCCTTTTTTAACCTAAGGGGTCTCCTGCACTCACCTCCTTATGGGGCACAGTGCCACAACTACGGGGTAAGCATCTTGGAGATCATTTCTCCTCTCTGGTGCACAGATGACTGTAACTACTGCTGCACTTTTAACCACTCACGATAGATTCTCGGTGTTTGTGGCTGATTTTATTATCTTGTATGTGTCTAGTGCTCTACCACTGTTTAATCGTTTGTTTTTCTTTCAGGCTTTAGATATAGGCCACATCACGGTGGATGTGATCTACATCACCCTAGAGTGGAAATCCTCTCACCACAGTTTGGTAAGAGTGGAGCCCGCAGTTTATTTGTTTGTCTCGGTCCTGATAAATGCCACGGACGCAACTGGGCCATCTGGCAGAAACATGTCGACTCCATTGATAGCGGTGTGGGGGACAATAACACCCCCATTACACCAATCATTTTGTTTTAACTACCATATAGGTGCCAGCAATATTACAATTTAATTTGACATCTATATTGGCTTTTTAACCTCACTATTTTCTTCCATGGGCCCCCACGTAGTTTAAAGGTGCATCCGTCGTCAGGTGTATGCCTGCCCTCTATCAAACCAAGTTTTTAAAAGGCGAGGACTTGTCAATGATGAAGCATGACACCAGGTGGTGTGTGAGACCAGTCCTTCACTTTTTGTGAGATGCCTGCACTCACAGATTAATCTGCACAAGCACTAGCAACCCCACTGGGTGTGGATTGATTGTGGTAAAAAGTGTAGTTTAATGCCCATAGACAGCTTGCAACTGCAACTTTGGGACTCCTCCAGAATTCCTCTTGTGTCACATCAATAGCAGACAAGAATTTGGGAGTGCTTATACAAAGCAGACTATCATGCACCCCACCAAGTTGAAAATAAGACACAAGTTATTACTGGTGGTTTGATATTCCTAAGATATTTCCATTATATATATCTCTGCTCTAATGAACAATTCTCAATGCCCAAACTTTGCATGTCTGTTCAAGAGGGGAAAAGGTCTATAGCAATGCTCTCCTGTTAAAACAGGGAAGGTTCTGTTTGTCTTCCTTCAAATTCTTATCATACATTGAATCCTCCAGAATTGAACCTTGGTAGGTTGCTTTCTGGATTGCCTTTTCTTGTAAGACAACAATGTTTTTGATGCTTTCTCAATTTCCAGATCTTCCTACCATGGAATGAAAGGTGGAAGGGGCTGCCATTTGCACTCCCTTTCATTGTTGACCTTGATTCGTAAAAAAATAATATTTACTTTTCATTTCCTGCTAGGTAGAAGTGAGAGCAGTGCAAGAGCTTGCAACTGACATTTTGACTTTAGCTCTAAGGAGACATTTAAAATATTTAACACCTCATTTGCTGTTGCAGGGATATATGGAAGGAACGCAATTTGTTAGCCTTCAGAAAAAAGTTAAAAACTGTTTTGTTTAAGCAAGCATGGAGCAGCCACTAGGTGCACTGTCAAGATCAAGTAAAATGCCAAGCACCACTATGTAACCTGGACAATCAGCGCTTAGAGACCCCGGTGGTTATAACGCGCTATACAAATTAAATAAATAAATAAATGTTCTTGTAAAACCTAGGTGTCACCAATAGTGGCCTATATCACTAGACCCAATGATAATATTTCACTGAAAAATGAGGCAGCGGAATGTAATGGTACTGGTACCTTGTATTAGCCGCTACTCATTAAAGACTCGTTGAGCCCATGCTTGTTATATTCATTATTAATGTGCATTCCAGCCTGTCCGTTTGCCATCACTTCTACTAGAAGGATTTGCTTGATCCACGCCCTGTCCTTACAATAATGATATAAGCGAGTGACTGCCAGGGCAGCCCATTGTTGCACTCCAAACATGCTATTGAAATTTCATTTGAATCATGAACATTTTCTTCCTGTGTTCGGGGTATCCAAAATTGGTTCACAGCTGGACTGTATTTTTAATTTGTATCTACTGAAGACTAGCTTTTCTATTGAATCATAGTACATGCAAATTTCCACATCCATAAATTTCATCCTGCTTTTTTGTTTTTAGGTTTTTGTGTGCGAAAGATGTGGCTCTTATCTGGTGCTTTTTGATGCTGCTGTGGCTTCATCCACAAATTAGCTCAGCTCCGGAAGTGACATCGGTTTCTCTCTTTCGTGTGCCACAGAAACAATGGTGCAGGACCCTCACAAAAGTGATGGTTCCTATTAAAGGACTATGGGTAGATGTAGAAATCCTTATTCCATTTGCAAAAGGTCAGATTCACAAAATTAGGTGGTTTGTGACCGCAAAAAGGCTGTTTGGCACGCAAGAAACTGAAATTGTGATTCAGTAACACCTTAACGATTTGCAATTTAAGTTTGTCTTTTCTCCTGGTACCAAGCTGCTAGACCCTTGAGATCTTCTTCAGCGTTCCTGGTGATGGTCCCCAGGATTAACAGAGTGAGGATGGGCGGTCGTGCCTTCAGCTTCACGGCCTTCAAATTATGGAACACCTTACCTCTGGCTCTGAGGAGTAGGCAAGATCTGACTTCTTTTAAGAGGGATCTCAAGAACCACCTCTTTCCAAGAGCAATGTAGTGTATTTCATCCGATGGAATGATATGGTCTCAGCGCCAGGATACCCTTTGGGTGGCAGTCGCGCTTAACAAGTACTCATACAATACAATACATTGTTATTTGTGACTACATACTGAACTGGTATTTGGAAGGGGCGTGTTTTTGGACCTCCCTTCCAAATGCCGATTTAGAATGGTATGTGTAGAAAGGTTGATACCTGACTATGGTTACCCCAGATTTTTTGCCTAGTGTTTAACTGTTTTTTTACTTAATTGGCCTGGGATCCTGCTAATCAGAGCCCCAGGCTATCTGCTCTCACTGTAAAATGGACTCCATGTACTTTAGGTGCATCTCCAATTGGATATTGGCTCACCTTATGAGCCCCTGTATAGTGTACCTTAGGCACCTAGGGCATAGGTGCATCCAAGGCCTACCAGGGGCTGCAGCATGTATTATGCCACCCCTGGCTGGCCATCCAAATTGACACAACTGGCTGATCACTCAGCTGGGGCAAGGTGGTGTAATCACCCTTTGCTTTAGATATAGTATACCTACATCTAACCTTATATACAGACACATATACACCTATTAGTCACTCCTATGGCAGGCCTTAACAATCCTGGAGGCAGAATGCTTGGTTTTATGTGGGATGGTGCTCTAGCATGAGTTGAGCCTGTCTGCAGCTTTTGGAACCATGTCCTTATAGCTGTTAAGTGCATTATCATCCTCGCGGTTGAATGCTAACTTTGGTTTGGCTTTATCAAAACATGTTGTGTAAGGTGTCATACGCTTTGGAATTCTACCCCCTCACCAGTTCTGGCAACGGGGGTAGCATTCCACCCTTCTAGAGGGAGAAGACATGTTGTTCCTGTTAATCCCGGTTAAAGTTAACCAGAGCCTCAGCATCACAAAATGGATGCTGCCGCCACAGACACAAGTCTGACCTCCTGCTGCTGGGAGTCTACATGAGCCCCCTCGCCACCATCGCACGCAAACACAACATCAACATCATCTCCTACGCTGACAACACCCAGCTGATACTCTCCCTCCCCAAAGACCCTGCCACCGCCAAAACCAACCTACAGGAAGGAATGAAAGACGTAGCAGAATGGATGAAGCTCAGCCACCTGAAGCTGAACTCAGACCAGACGGAGGCCCTCATCCTCGGACAATCCCCCTCCGCCTGGGACGACTCCTGGTGGCCCTCAGCACTGGGCTCCGCACCAACACCCTCGGACCACGCACGCAACCTGGGATTCATCCTGGACTCCACCCTCACGATGACCAAGCAAGTCAACGCCGTCTCGTCATCATGCTTCAACACCCTGCGCATGCTCCGAAAGATATTCCGGTGGATCCCCACCGAAACCAGAAAGACGGTCACCCAGGGCCTCGTCACTAGCCGACTGGACTACGGAAACGCCATATACGCAGGAACCACCGCCAAACTCCAGAAAGGACTACAACGCATACAGAATGCCTCCGCATGACTCATCCTCGACATCCCTCGCCATAGCCACATATCCGCCGACCTGAGAGACCTGCACTGGCTCCCCGTCAACAAGAGGATCACATTCGGCCTCCTCACCCACGCACACAAAGCTCTCCACGACATGGGCACAAATACCTCAACACCCGCATCACGTTCTACACTCCCACCCGCCGGCTCCGCTCTGCCAGCCTCGCCCTCTCCATCATCCCACGGATCCGCAGAACCACAACCGGAGGAAGATCATTCTCCTACCTGGCCGCCAAGACATGGAACTCCCTCCCCGCACACCTACGACTGATCCAGGACCATCTCACCTTCAGGAGGTACCTCAAGACCTGACTATTCGAGCAGTAGCAGCACCCCCCTCCCTTCAGCGCCTTGAGACCCTCACGGGTGAGTAGCGCGCTCTATAAATGTTTTGATTGATTGATTGAGTCCTTCCAGTGAGGGAGGCTTGGGCAATAGGTTTCCTGTCTTGGGAGGTGCTAGCACCACCCCAGACAGGCCATAGTGTATTGGGGCAGAGAGGGTTGAATAAACTGAGACACTGCCTGGGGCACACAAGGTGCTCCATGCATAGTCCGGTTGAAGCCACTTGCTGGGGCACTCCAGCCCCAGCTCTGGCGCGAAGCTGTACAAAGGGAAAGGGGTGTAACCACCCCCTTCCCTGGGCCCACCCATAGGAGGGACCTAGCAGGTAATCCAGCCCCTCAGATGGGTATATAGGTAGGAGCTGAGTCAAGAGACTTTAGATTTATCCTGAACTGAAACTTGAAACGAAACTCTGGACCTTCGACATTCTACTGCAACTAGAAGACTGAAGAATCTCCCTTTGGTCAAGGAGTGACCACCATGTGCAAACAGGCACCATCCAGCGATCTGCGGTTTACTTTGCCGACGCTCCCGCCGGAGCCCCGAGCACAGAGTCCAACAAGAGCCAGACTTCCAGACTTCCTTGAGCCTGATCCACAGCCACAGCACAGCTGAGACCCGTGGAGGCGACGAGAGATGTGGGACCGGCCATCTTGAAAAACCTGCACTTTGCTTCTTGTGCAGCTTACGAGGCACCCTCGAAGTTGTGCATTGGAGATTGAGAAGACCCAGCCCTGAGCACCTTCTACATCGACGCACAGCCCTCTACACTCCACGAGTGCCGCATGGGGCCTGCTAGGGGTTTTGTGCTCGATGCATCTGTCCGGTCACTTGCCCGTTGGATAGTGGCCTCTGTGACGACAAACCTTCAAATCTACACCGCTGGCCTGGTTTCTCCATGCTGGCCCTTGCTTCCCTGAAAAGGAGAAGCCCCTCAGACCTTGCTGGTCTGCAACAGAAGCCATCTTTGATTCCTGCGTGGGTTGCCTTTGCGAAGGCTAGTTGACTCCAATCCGGAAGCCGACACCGCCGACAGCAAGATCCTTTGTGGGACAGTTCTTGCCCAGCTCCTGGTTGTCGTCGATACCTCCTGGTCCAAGTGGCTGCAGAGACAAGCTTCAGGACATCACCTGATTGCTTCACGACATCGCCTGGTTCCTTCCTGGTCACTGGCTAGTGACCCAGACTCTGTCCCCTCCGCTTTCAGGTACTCTTCATCCTTGATCCGCCCTTAGATCCAACTGGACACTTCTCTCCTGGTCGCCTGCAGCATCTTTTCACAGGTCTCCATAGGATTCAGTGACGAAACGAACACACTTGGACACCTATGCACCCGGCTCCTGTGGGTGAGGTAACGCAAGTACTCGGGTGCTCCTGTGGGTATTGACTATCCTAGTGTCCTATTTTTCAGTAGCTTTCTCCTGTCCTAAAAGAACTAGTTTCCAACTCTTTTGTTCCCATTGTATCCCTAGTGTAACTCGCTTGTGTGTTAAGACACTGCACACGCTTCCCGTGGGCCTCCTGCTTCCTAACCTTTGGTAGTACAGCGTAGCCCCAGCGAATCCCTAGGTCCTAAGCCTATTCCTTGTTCGTGACATGGTTCTTATATCACTATTTTAGTATATGGTTTTACGTGCCCCTAGGGCTCTACTGTATATTGTGCAACTTATTGTATGATAATTAAGTATCTTGTTATGTGCTTGTGCCTCTGACCTCATAAAGAGTTCAGAGGGGTTGTGTAAGTAATAAATACATATATATTTTATATATAACCTGTGTGGTGTCCTTTCATTTGGTATTAAAGGGGTTACTTATGGTAAAACAGCTGGCTTCACATGCTCTCTAAAGTTTTAGCCTAAGATTGCTTTGTCCATGCTACCACTAGGATAGCTGGTCTATAAGGTTGACTTTACAACCATCACCATAAGGGTTGTATGGACTGATACAGGATGCCCACTAGAATAGTGGACATCACATATCAGGCCAACTTCTCACAGTATGTATTAATGTTATGTTTTTTTTTTTAACACATCTTGTTTTCCTTTAAGGAAAACCAGTTCCATGTATATTTTCTTTTAAATGTTACTTTATTTAAAAGCAATTACAGACCTGGTTGTCTGCTGACATCAGCAGTCTACCATCGCTGTGATAGCTAGATTTATATAGGTAGGTCCAAGGCTTCAAGTGGGCCTGGTCCTGCCAGTGCTCAGCACCGGCAGTTCTTAAAAGTAGGTGCCGAGACGGTCCCTACTGGGCTCTCCATTTTTATCTTCAGGATAGTAGAAAAAAAAGCTTAACTCTGTAATAGTGCCACCTTTCTTTGCTTTTGATATAACTTCAAAGAACAAACAATGTCAGTTTTATATAGCGCAAACTTGGAGTAAACATGAGCACCAGTAACATTACTCAAGGACATATTTATGTTTTCTATCGCAAGATATTGAGCCGACATGAGGCTCGAACCTGCTTTCTCAGCTTAAAAGCTCTAGCCTTAGCCACAACCTCGCCCACAAAAACTGAAGCATTTTCAATATTATATACAACAAAGTCATAGTTATTGCTCATTTACCATATGCAATTTACAACCATTGACAAAGCCAATAGTCCTGGGTTGTTGTAGGTGTAATGTTACTTGTGTTATATATCTGGATGAATGGATAGATGCAGCAAAATACCAGTGGGGCAGCACGCTATGCTAAGTACAGATTCTTTGCTCAAGTGTTCTAAGCCACGCCCTTAAATACACCTGCCACGCCCTTATGGAAACTCTCCAGTTTTTCCATCACATTTGACACTAGTGGCAAAAATATTCGTCTCAAATTGCTACCAATATTTTGTGATCATTGCTTTATACATTTGGCAATATGTCTCTACCCAAAACCTCTGGATTTAATATTTGGCAAGGTGCAACAAGCAGACGTTTGTATCTGGCACTCGGTGTATGTGCTGTTTGTGGGTAGGACTATGGTCTTCCTCTCATGAAATGAGTTCTTTTAATGAATCAGAAAGTCATTTGGGAGAGAGATGCAAAATTATATTTCACCTAATTAAGCCAAGCAAAAGAGATTGAAATTTAGGTTTCACTAATAAGAGAGTCCTTCATAGAATAAGAAGCACAGAAAGCATGCAAAAGAGAGGCCTTCTTCTGTAAGGAGACGCTCTGGTTTTGATACAGCGCACACACTCTGAAGACTCGAGTACCACACTCCAGAGACTTATAAGTCCTCTACAGAGCCTCTCCTTCTACTGGAGAAGCTATTTCCTTGCATTTCTTCTTGTCCTGGAGGCTTTTCTTGAGGCTGTGCTATACTCTTCGGAGGCAGATTCACAAGCCCCTTGCGCCTCTTTTACGCCACCGCTGCAACACTTTTGTGACGCAGCGATGGCGCAAAACAGGCACCATAGTTGTAGTAAGGAGGCTACACAAGAAGTAGGTTCAGCAGGTTTATTCAGGAGGAAAACAGCTTAACAACCACAGGTAGGAAGGGATCACTTCAACGTCCGATCAGCAGTAACAGACACTGGTCAAGGGAAAACATTCCAAGAACCTAACACTCTACTGAGTGACATAAGAAGGTTCTAGATGACATAGGAATACCACACACCTCCCCCCCTTTAAAAAAAAAAACATAAAAAAAAAAATAAGAGAGAAAAAACAAAAAAAAACACTTAGGATCTAACGTAATCTTTAAACTTTGAAGGAGCACATTTAACACGCTCACTGCGTCTTAGTAGGGTATCTTCACATTCTGCATTAGATTGATTGTCAAGAGAAGTGCATGGAGCAGGTGGAGAATCAGAATTAATAACAACATCAGAATTATTTACAGTCTCCTTTTCTAAATTGTCATAAACTTCATGCATACCAGAAAAACCATCTAGATTATGGTCTGAGCCAAAGTCTGAAACCAGCTTGTCAGAGACGAATTTCTCTGGGAAAGAAATTTTTTGTGAAGAAGAAACACAAGGTTTGCATAAGGAGACCCTTCTGAGATTCCAAATTTTCCCGCCTTCGACTCTGACAGCTTTGCTGAAAATTTCAATGACCTTGATAGGATCAGACCATCTAGACACATTCTTATGGAACAACCCACCCATTTTTACACGAACAAGATCGCCAATTTTGACACTACAGGTATTGTACTTCTTTTTTGAAGAATGTTGGATCATACTACCCTGGTATTTCCCAATGTTATCTCTTAATGCCTTAAAGTCCACTTCATAGGGAGTATCGCCTTTTAACCACCAAGGTAAAAGACGAGAACCTGGTTTCCTCCCTCGCAATAGTTCGAAAGGGGAAAGACCAGTAACTGAATTGGGAGATAACCGGTAGGTTAGTAAGGTTGCTTGAAGAGCTTTCTTCCACTTCAGACCGCTTTTGATAGCCAATTGGCAAGATTCCTTAATGACTCTGTTGAACCTTTCAACCTGGCCGTTGGCCTGAGGAAAATAATTAGAGGTCCTTTTGTGGGTAATACCACAATTCTTAAGAAAACACTCAAATTCATTGCTAATGAACTGTGGACCATTGTCCGAAATAAGTTCCTCAGGTAAGCCTTCCCTAGAAAATATCTCGTCAAGAAACTCAATTACATGCTCAGAAGAAACTTTCTCAACCACCTTTAATTCGGGCCACTTAGAGAAGTAGTCAATCAGAACTAATGCAAACATAACCTTACCAGACTGATAGCTAAACGGTCCAATGATGTCAATTGCTAACCTTCGCCAAGGACCATTAGCATACTCAATAGGAGTAGTATCAACGGAAATGCCCTTTGCAGACTTGTCGCTCAAGGAGCACGGAGAACAATTCCTGACCCAACTATCAACCATGGCGTCAATACCAGGCCACCAGTAGTGTTCCCTGATCCTTCTTTTAGTGGTGGACATGCCCATATGTCCCTCATGGGCCAATTTGCAAATTCTTTCTCTCAAACTGAAAGGGGGAATGATTTTATCTGATCTGACAATAATGTCTCGACATAACATAAGATCATCCTTAACTTTATAAAACGACCCCAACTCTCCAGAAAGTTTCCTCTCTTCAGGCCAACCTCTAACCAAGAATTCCCTAACTTGGGTCAAAACAGAGTCATTCTTCATAGCTTCTGCCCAGTCCTTCTCAGAAAGGATTAAAGAACTTTCCTGGTCTGAAATAATGTTGACATCTGCAAGTGAATAAGCAACATCACAATCAACACTGTCACCAACTTCAACACTAGCTGGAAAACGCGACATACAATCCGCATGAACGTTCATACGTCCTGGAATGTACACAACCTCACAACGGTATTCCTGTAATTTGGCTGCTAGCCTCGCTAACCTAGCAGTAAGAACTCTACCACCACCAGCAGCTAACATAGTGATTAGAGGCTTATGATCAGTTTTCAAAAGAAATTTTGTGCCCCACAAAAATTGTCTGAAGTGCTGGGCAGCCCACGTGCAGGCAAGTAACTCTCGCTCAATGGTAGAATAGTTTTTCTCGGCGTCACGAAGAGCTCGAGAGGCATACGAGACAACAAACTCACCAGATTTATCCTTTTGCATTAAAACAGCCCCTAACCCAATGTTGCTTGCATCAACATAAACAATACATTCTTTGCCCACAGAGTAGGGTTTCAAAAACGGAGCCTCAACAATTTTTTGTTTCAAAATCGCAAAAGAATTTTCTTGTTCTTTACCCCAGATAAATTTTGCATTTTTTTTTAAGAGAACCCTCAAAGGATGTACAATATCAGAGTAATTTTTAACAAATTTACCATAAAATTCGGTCAAACCTAAAAAAGAAAGTAACTGTTCTTTTGAGTTGGGAGAAGCTGCGTTGACAATGTTTTGAACATGATTAACTTTGGGTTTGATTCCGTAACTAGATATTTCGTGGCCCAGGTACTCTACTTTGTCTTGCCTGAATTTACATTTGTTAAATTTCAAGGTAAGACCCTTGGACCGAACTCTTCCCAAAACCAAAGCTAGATTCTCATCATGTTCAGTATAGTCTTTTCCAAAAATCAAAATGTCGTCTTGGAAAGCTATGGCCCCCTTACAATCCATTAATAGTTCTTTCATAAGGCGCTGGAAGACGGAGGCCGCGCTTGCCAATCCGAAAGGCATGCGTAAGTACTGAAACATGCCCTCCGGGGTGACAAAGGCAGTTAGTTTCCTTGAGTCTTCATCTAACTCCACCTGGTGGTAGGCACTAGCCAAATCAATTGAGGAGAACACAGTAGCACCAGACAAAGCGGAAATCAGCTCGTGTATATTAGGCAAAGGATGTTTGTCTATCCATATTTCCTTATTGAGACTGCGCAAATCTGCACATAAACGAAGTTCGCCTGAACTTTTAACAGAAATTACAATGGGCGAAACCCAAGGGGAAGATTCAATAGGCTCTATTATACTCCTTTTTACCAGATCATCTAGAATATCTTTTAACTTGGATCTGTAGGCCAAGGGAACGTTTCTCACTTTATGCCTGACAGGAACAGCATTGTCATTTAAAACTATTTTGTGCTTGAAATCAATGTATTTTCCCAACTTATCATTAAAAATTTCTGGAAAATTCTTGAGTATGCTTTTGGTGAAATCAGAATCACTAGAAGTATTCAAAGTTAAGTTAACTAGAGAGTCAGTGATGTGCTTTTCGAACCGGGGTTCCTCAACATAAACTGGTGGAACAGCATTTGGATCTAGTTTAATACCTAGCAAGCGTTGATGAGGCCAACCCAGGATGGAGACACCCTTGGTAGCGACATAAATTTTTGCTAAAACATCCCAGTTCTTAAAAAACAAATTGGTCCAAAAGAAACCCTCTAATGCGATTTTCCGACCTGTGTACCCACCAGGATATATGTCGGGACTTAAGAGTTCCCTCTTGTGCCAAAGACGTTCGAAAATATCCTTACCAATAATACTGTACCATGCACAAGAGTCAACAAAAATTTCAATTGGTTTGTTGTCCATAAAAATAGTGCAAGAAGGAAAATTATTTTGGATACATTCATCAATGGACAGTATGCAATTTAAGCTATTTAAAACTTCTTCTTCTTCAGGGGAAATGTAATTAATTCTTTGACCAGATTTGCACACATTGCCAAAATGCCCTTTCTTTTTGCACTTGATGCAAATCTTATCCCATGCAGGACAACCTTTGTAGTTACCCACATGGTTAGTACTACCACATCTGTAACAAACTATAGTACTTCTTTTGGTAAAATTCCTATTATCACTAGCATTTCTTACGTATTCTTTCTTAAAAACAGGTTTGGGAATAAAGGTATTTGAAATGGGATTACTGGAATGAGATTTAACAATAGCTACTTCAACTTCAGGGACATTAATTTTAAGATTTTTCCCTCTAATCTCAGATACAAACATTTCAGAATGTTCTATACCCTTAGCTATATTCACAACTGCAGCAAGAGTAGTCTCAGTACCCAACCAAAGTCTTTCTTGGATCTTTTTGCTTTTTGTTTTCATCATGATTTGGTCTCTGAGAACCTGCTCATAAGATATGGTTTCAAAAGAACAGGTGCAAGCAAGTGAACGTAAAGCTGCAACGTAATCCTCGATGGTTTCATCAGATTTCTGTTCACGAGAATAAAATTTGAATCTTTCCATAACAGTATTTATACGTCTGCCAAAACGAATTTTCATTTGCTTGGAAGCTTTGTTAAATACATCCATATCACCTGCGTCTTCTAAAGGTGGTAAATTATCGAATTCTTTTATTCCTGCACCACCAAGACAATGTCTTAGAAGAGCATGTTTCCTTTTTGCTGAACAATCCTCTTTTTCTAGGACATCCACATAAGCAATGAACATAGGAAACCAAAGATCCCATTCAATAGGAGGATCGCCAGCAGTTTGAAGAAAATGGGGTGGCGCTGCAATATTGGACATGAGTCAATGAGAAGAAAACAATGTAAACAATTAAATGAGTAATGAACCTGAAAAGTAAAATGTTGCTGTAGTTGGTGTGCAAATCACCGTAGAAAAGGATTTGCTGAAATGAAAAAAAATCTTTTTATTTTTTTTTAAAATTGCTGTTATTCTCTTTTTTTATGTAATTCAGTGTTTAAAATATTTGTTTCCCATAAAATCGCTTTAAAACACTGTGAAATTGTAGAGGTAGCGGACAGAACTGAAATCGTTAAAAGCTTTACTTAAAAACGAAGATTCCGCTTCAAACTTTAGCAAGATGGCCGCCAAAAGCGTCGAAACTGCGCGATGACGTGCGCAATGACGCGTGTGACCCAGAATGCAATGTAGACGATGACAATGAAGATGATGGAAGCTGGATCAATGCCTCGTGAGAGGTTCGTAAGGAGAAACTGCCAGGCGCTTGAGAAAGGCTCGAGGTGAGTCTTTTTAAATGACAACAAGTAGGGAACAGGAGTTAGGCTTGTGACAACGCAAAATTAGCGATTTTGGTTTTAAAGTACGTTATGTTCATACACCGCTCGATTATGCGGTCGTTTTAAAGTACGTTATGTTCATACACCGCTCGATTATGCGGTCGAAAGGTAGAGGCAAATAAGCTCATACACCGCTCGATAGTGCGGTCGAAATGTAGAGACAAATATGCTCATACACCGCTCGATAGTGCGGTCGAAATATAGATGCAAAGAGTATGAATAGCCAACAAAAAAAAATAACTCACGTTTTGCAGGAAATGAAATTCTGCTAGATGACGATAATAAATCGTTTCAGTTAGTTGAAAGTGATTGCAGGAGTTCCTCACCGGCAAGAAGCAGACAGAGACGCTTTCTTTTGGGTTGGCAAAATCAAGTTTTGCATAAAACAGGAACTGTAGAAAACGAGTGAACGCTGTCCTCATAAGATTCACTGCTCCCAACGTCGCCAATAATTGTGTAGTAAGGAGGCTACACAAGAAGTAGGTTCAGCAGGTTTATTCAGGAGGAAAACAGCTTAACAACCACAGGTAGGAAGGGATCACTTCAACGTCCGATCAGCAGTAACAGACACTGGTCAAGGGAAAACATTCCAAGAACCTAACACTCTACTGAGTGACATAAGAAGGTTCTAGATGACATAGGAATACCACAATAGTGCGGGGCATTTACAACATGACGCATCTGGGAGAAGTAGGCGTTTCTGTACAGGGTGGGGAGGGGGACGTTGCGGCACAGGAACATCTCCTAAAAGTGGCTGAGTGAAATCTATAAGATTTCACTCAGTCACTTTTGAGGCCATGCTGCGTCAAAACCCTGCACCTGCTTGAAGCAGGCGTAAGGATTGACGTAGCATTGTACAGAAAGGGCACCCCAGAGCATTGCTGGAGCTGCGTCTCGCTTGCGATGCAACTCCAGCAATGCGCCGCCTTTACGGCACAGATGCGTCACATCTATGGTGGCGGAGCGGCAGCGCACAATAACTGCTGCATACCTGCTGATATGCAGGGATGCACCAGTTATTGTAAATCTGCCCCTTTGGTGTTGTTAGATCCATTAACCCTAGAACCAAAGCGATGAAGATTACAACAGTGAGATGAGTAATCGGTTACCTCACTTGGATCCAGACATGGCCTAGTATATAGAAATTCAAAACACTAGTGCTGCAGATCCTTACCTGGACGTGCAGGTTAATGCTCATGAAGACTTCCCAGTGATCATGAGGTATTGTTCACTGCAATCATTAAGACAGCCGCAGACACACTGGAATCATCTTTGGCAGCTTGTAGAGCAAGTCTAAAATAGACAACTGGACTTACTCTTGGACCAGTACTACCAGCCTGTGAGGGCAAACTGACCTACCAGCCTGCACAATCGAACCCAAAGTTCCCAAAGGATCATCTAACACTAGATATTTTACAGCACAACCCTCCTCTGCGCTAATTGACCAATATAAGTTCCCATTAATCATATGAATTGTGTCAATTAATCTGGATGCTATGTGAAATAACATTTTTGCTTCCAAGTAATCTGGCATTGACAACAACAAACATTTAATCTCTGCTAGCCCAGATGCAACCATCCTTATAAAATGTCATGGACACAAATAATTTTTAAAAACACGAAATGTCCTTTGTCCTAGAGAGGAGACCTCAAAACACATTCTTAAAACAGGTCTGGGCATACAAGTTGTTTGCCTCTCTGGAGAAGGGGGGCTTGGGAGCGCTGCACTATGAACTACACTATGCTGCTGCACGGCTGCAGTGGCCCATGTGATGGTTGTGACGGTCCCCACTCCTGAGCAGGTTTGCGTTGCTTGAAGAGATGGGCATCTTGGACGGGCTCATGGGCCTCTGGTGCAGTGCCCTGGTGGTAGGGCACCTTGCCAGAGTGGCTAAGTATTGTTGGGATAAATATGTGACCCTGCAGCCCCGCCCAGTGCAGTATGCGCCGGCACTACTAATGTACCCACATTGGCACATTCTGGCATTACATGAGGTTGCGAGCTGTGACAGTACAGGGAGGGAGATGAGTCTTCTCACATGGGGGTATCTATATGACCCTTAACTCCTGATGTCCATCAGGGCCTAAGGGAGTGCTATGAGATTCTTGAGGGCCAGTGCATGACATAAAATTCCCCGGTAGCGGTCGTCGGGGTTTGTGGGGGCCTGAATGTACCCAGCCTTTCACATCCTCTGCGTTACAGGTTTTGTCGGGGCGTGATATGGGAGGGTGCGCTGTAACACTGCTATACAGTGGGTTGTTAGAACTTCGCATCCAGACCCACCAAGCTTTTATGGGATAAATGGGCTCGATCTCTTGACCAGAACTTGGCAGACATATTGGGGCATGTGCAGGGTGTTTCCAGGGACTCCCGCCTGAAATATACCTGCTTCAATTATGTCCATCAGACTTATCTTACCCCTATGTGACTTCGTCATATACTTCTGGGTGTTACTCTAGGATGCGCCCAGTGCCCCTGTCTCATGTGGCATGGGCATGGCCAGAGGTTGCCCACTATTGGAGGGAGGCTGTTCGGATCCGGTCTGAGATTGAGGAACATACTCCACAGTCCGATCCTCATCTTTACCTCCTGCCATAACAACACAGTCGTTACAACCACCGCTTTGTTATTTCGCACACCGTTACAACGCAAGTTGGAACAACGTCTTGCTTTTAGGGGGCGCTGGATGTTATAATAGTATTATTTACTATTCCAACTACAGTCTGTGCGGACACTAGGGAAGGTTTGGGATTTTAAATCTAACACCTTCTTCCCTCTAACGCAAGTCAGTCAGTCAAACAAGCTTTATTCGACAAATTGTCATAAAAGCGAAATACAAAACATGTTACTGGAAAAATATTTCGATATCAATAAACAGAATAATTAAGCATGATTGAGAGACTTCCTTAGAATACAGATTTATCTTCATGATATTGTCTTTAAAAGCCATAAAACTGTGATAAAATAGCATTAATAGCCTACATAAAAGACAACCATTAAAAGACAAACACCGGTAAAAGACTCAGATAAAGGGAAATTAAATGTCTTTTTTTTTGTCCTAGTTTATGGAGCCAGCATTATGGGCTAGTACTTTGGATCAAAGTTTAATTATGAAAATTCATATACTGGTGCAAAAAAAAGAGCAATTGTTAGGTGGGAAGGGAATGTGACCTTATCGTCCAGGCCCAACATAGGAATTTTGCTACAGCTGTAATGATTGGAATAGAAGTGTTTGTGCGTAGAATTCGTACTGCTTCTTCGCTCCTCCTAGTTCCAAGTAGTTTGCAAATTGGGACTAGCCATATTCGACGAGGAGCGGCATAGGTTGAGCAAGCAAATAACAAGTGTGCCCCCAACTCCTTTCTAGTCTTGCATAGAGAACACATGGGATTTGGACCATCTAGCAGCCTAAACTGGAAATACAATTTCCTATTGTATGGTTTTGCTATTATGTCCCAAAAAGCTACAAAATTCAGTGACAATTTAGCATCCAAAAATGTTCCTGTTAGGGTAGAAGACACACTGCTGCTAAGTGTTTTTTGTGTAATCATCTCCCAGTATTTTTCTTTCAGGATCTTCTTTGGAGGGAAGCTAGCTCTGTCTGGTTCTTCCCATAGTGTTCTCATACTTATAATTACTAGGGCATCTCTAATTCCTTTCAACCAACTTATTTTATGGAATGTATCAGCCCTAATTATGTCCAGAAAGCCCACAGCATAATGATTTAGTTCTGGTGTGGTCCAAAGCCTAAGCCAGTGTAGTAAAGGGGGCAGTTAGACCACCTCAGCCAGGTGCCTTCTTCCTAGGTTATGTAGTAGCGGACACACTGGTGTACTTTGTGGGAGCAATGTGATGCTACGCATGAACCTATTTTCAGTGGTCGTGAGATTGGCAAGGTTTTCGTACCCCTAAATCTCTGCTCCGTAGAGTGCGAAATTGACCACCTTCATATTGTAAACCTGTAGCACAGGGCTGATTGGTTTGGTCAGTGAGGTATTGAACTCCCTATTTAGTACTCCAGACAGTTGTCGATGCTTGAGTGTTGCTAGGTCAATTTGCTGTTTCTATTTTAAATCACTTTGGATAATGACCCCCAAATAAGTAATTGCTTTTACTTGCTCCAGTGGGCGATTATTCATTACAATTTTACTTTTAAAAGTTCTGTGGTGATTAAAAGACATGAAGTTAGTTTTTGACATGTTGACTTCCAGACCACGAGTGTTGCAGAAATCCTCAAAGATGTTCAGGGTCTTCTGCAAACCACTCTGGGTCTTTGAGATAATCAACGTGTTGTCTGCGAACATTAAAATCGGAATTTTACTGCCGGCTAATACAGGTGTATCGGTGGACTCGGCTTCCATGTAATCAACAATACCATTAATGAATAGGGAGAATAAGGTTGGTGCAAGCACACAACCCTGGCGTACCCCTCGCTCTACTTGGAATGGGCCAGTAACCATGCCCTGGGAACCCCAACAAAGTTTAGCATAGTTTTCTTCATGCAATCTCACAAGTAATGTAAGTAACTTAGGAGGGATCCCCATCTCATGCAGAATTAGCCATATTTTGTGGCGTGGAACAAGATCAAATGCTGCTTTTAAATCAACAAAGACGGCGTACACGCTACCATTGGCCAGGACCATTGATTTCCACTACAACAAGGTGAAGCGGAACACCTGGTCAATGGTACTGGTGTAAGCTCGAAAGCATGCCTGCAGTGAGGATAGAATGCAGTTTTCATCAATCCACTCCTGGATCTTGTTGAGAATTAGCCTGCCCATTATTTTTTGAAGGGAGTCGTTCTTCCGACTTGCGTTCTAACAGAATGCAAAATAACAATGTAGTCACTGTAACAACCGCGTTGTTATGGCATGCGTTGTTTAACATGCAAACAAAACGCCTTTTACCGCTAGGGTTGTTATGTTTTTGGTTGCTAATGTTTGCAGTCAAGTTGTTTTGTTGTCACTCTTAATTATGAGGGACACAGAGCCATCCTCCTGTTATACATATAGAGATAGCTAGATGTCTAATCAAAGAATAGTGTTTTTAACACAAGTGCATTCACTATCACATAGTGGAATGTTATGGGATTTAACTGTCCCAAGAAGCACAGTAAGGACTGGAGATACCTAAAATAATTAAATTCAGACATAATCTTCTTATGAAGCAAGACATTTTTCACATGTGGCACAATCTTTACCCACTGCAGTACTGTGCCTCTTCAAGGACCAAAAAAGGTAGGGGTGGGGATTCTCATTAAGGATAATATAGACGGGGACCACAGCTTGGTAACTATAAACCCCAATGGACACTATATCCTGGTGTATATGGACATTCAGGGCAAAGCAAACATATTTATCAACATGTATTTACCAAATGCACATCAGGAGGACATCCTTGTAAACATCCTTCAAAACCATATAGGTACACAGTGAGGGTCTCATTGATCGGTACACAGTGAGGGTCTCATTGATCATGGGGGGAGACCTCAACTTGGTCTGGGACTCAGATCTTGATAGGGTGGCAAGGACCCCATAACACACAAAGGCTTTGTCAAAGAAATTCAGGGAGCATTCTAGGGAAAATAGGACTTCTGAATGCCTGAAGGTACATGTACCCGGGAGTAAAGGATTACTCCTTCTCTGTGGTACATAGAACATACAACAGAATAGACTATCTTTTCAGCTCCCACACACTCTTGGGCTAATTGGTTAGGGTCCGATTGATTGGCGAACATATAGGTGTTCTCTCCCTTCTGGAAGTGGTATGGGAAGGAAGGAGATGTGTGAGGATGATTTACCTGGGAAATTTACATGAGTATATTTAAGATGCCTGTAAATAGAGAATAGAGGGTATTTGTAACTACTTTGCTGATAATGATATGCAAGATATTCATTTGCATATACACTGGGATGCATTGAGGGCCACCCTGGGAGTCGTGGAGAAGAATGTCTTGGGTTATTCAAACTTCTCACACAACCTAAAGAAATAGAAAGAAACTTAAGCAAGCTCCAACCCTTAAACTAGGTAGAGAATTGACATTGGTCCAAAGACAATTTTAGGCTCTCCAAACAAAGAAAGTGGAGTTCACACTTGACTAAAACAACCCTTTTGTGAGAAAGGTAAGAAAGTGGATAGATAACTGGCATCATGCCTAAGTACGCAATCAGCTAAAGAAGACATATCACATATTAAAACGGGTAGAGGAGACCTTAACGAAGAAGAGCAAGACAAAGTGGGGGGTATTTACTCACTTGTACTAGACTCTCTACACCACTGAAATGTTTGATGAAACAAACACATGAGTTTCTGGATTGGGTTTGGCCAGAAGAGATACCTGCAGGAGGGGTAGATGAGTTGTATAAGCCAATTGAAAAACAAGAGATATTTTCAGTAATAAAAGCTATGAAGCCCAACAAAGTACCAGGGCTTGATGGTATTGTTCTTGCTTTCTACTTCTTAATCCACTAATGGCTCTGTTAGACTCATCCAAGGGCCTGGGGGTAACACTATCATTGTGGGGAGCTGAAACCACCCTTATCCAAAAACCAGGAAAAGATCATATGGAGTGTAAGTCCTACAACACCATAGCACTGTTAAACACAGTTGCCAAAATGTTTACCCAAATTTAAACCAATAGAAAGGAAAAAATCATCTTGTCGCTGCTGTGGGTGATCAGGTGAACTTTGTGCAGGGCAGACATGATGTAGACAGTGTTCGCAGAGCTGCTCTCCTTAGAAGTCTGAAGGCAACCTCTGTCCTCCTGGTAACATTCGATTTAGAAAAGGGGGTGGTGATGAACAGAGTGTCTGAATTAAGCAGACCACTCTTACCCAGTCCAAAGATCAGGGCTTGATCCATCACCATTATTTATCTCACTGCACCATCCAAGCTCAGAACCTGGCTATATGCAAATCAGTCTGTCCCTGGCCCAGTGCATCATGGGAACAGGGCAGACTAAACTACCAAGCCAATTCTTCACCAGAAAGGAGACAAGCTACCGGGGACCGGTTTCTGGCATTTCAGCCGTCTTCGGCCCGGCTTGCTTGAATCCTTATGGTGCAGTGAGAAAGGGACTCATGTCTGAGTATACCCTGCCACACCTAAAGTGGCCAAAAACGATTCAGAAAAGGGGGTGGTGATGAACAGAGTGTCTGAATTAAGCAGACCACTCTTACCCAGTCCAAAGATCAGGGCTTGATCCATCACCGTTATTTATCTCACTGCACCCTCCCAGCTCAGAACCTGGCTAAATGCAAATCAGTCTGTCCCTGGCCCAGTGCATCATAGGAACAGGGCAGACTAAACTACCAAGCCAATTCTTCACCAGAAAGGAAACAAGCTACCGGGGACCGGTTTCTGGCATTTCAGCCGTCTTCGGCCCGGCTTGCTTGAATCCTGATGGTGCAGTGAGAAAGGGACTCATGTCTGAGTATACCCTGCCACACCTATAGTGGCCAAAAACGATTCAGAAAAGGGGGTGGTGATGAACAGAGTGTCTGAATTAAGCAGACCACTCTTACCCAGTCCAAAGATCAGGGCTTGATCCATCACCGTTATTTATCTCACTGCACCATCCCAGCTCAGAACCTGGCTATATGCAAATCAGTCTGTCCCTGGCCCAGTGCATCATGGGAACAGGGCAGACTAAACTACCAAGCCAATTCTTCACCAGAAAGGAGACAAGCTACCGGGGACCGGTTTCTGGCATTTCAGCCGTCTTCGGCCCGGCTTGCTTGAATCCTGATGGTGCAGTGAGAAAGGGACTCATGTCTGAGTATACCCTGCCACACCTATAGTGGCCAAAAACGATTCAGAAAAGGGGGTGGTGGTGAACAGAGTGTCTGAATTAAGCAGACCACTCTTACCCAGTCCAAAGATCAGGGCTTGATCCATCACCATTATTTATCTCACTGCACCATCCCAGCTCAGAACCTGGCTATATGCAAATCAGTCTGTCCCTGGCCCAGTGCATCATGGGAACAGGGCAGACTAAACTACCAAGCCAATTCTTCACCAGAAAGGAGACAAGCTACCGGGGACTGGTTTCTGGCATTTCAGCCGTCTTCGGCCCGGCTTGCTTGAATCCTGATGGTGCAGTGAGAAAGGGACTCATGTCTGAGTATACCCTGCCACACCTATAGTGGCCAAAAACGATTCAGAAAAGGGGGTGGTGATGAACAGAGTGTCTGAATTAAGCAGACCACTCTTACCCAGTCCAAAGATCAGGGCTTGATCCATCACCGTTATTTATCTCACTGCACCATCCCAGCTCAGAACCTGGCTATATGCAAATCAGTCTGTCCCTGGCCCAGTGCATCAAGGGAACAGGGCAGACTAAACTACCAAGCCAATTCTTCACCAGAAAGGAGACAAGCTACCGGGGACCGGTTTCTGGCATTTCAGCCGTGTTCGGCCCGGCTTGCTTGAATCCTGATGGTGCAGTGAAAAAGGGACTCATGTCTGAGTATACCCTGCCACACATATAGTGGCCAAAAACGATTCAGAAAAGGGGGTGGTGATGAACAGAGTGTCTGAATTAAGCAGACCACTCTTACCCAGTCCAAAGATCAGGGCTTGATCCATCACCGTTATTTATCTCACTGCACCCTCCCAGCTCAGAACCTGGCTAAATGCAAATCAGTCTGTCCCTGGCCCAGTGCATCATAGGAACAGGGCAGACTAAACTACCAAGCCAATTCTTCACCAGAAAGGAAACAAGCTACCGGGGACCGGTTTCTGGCATTTCAGCCGTCTTCGGCCCGGCTTGCTTGAATCCTGATGGTGCAGTGAGAAAGGGACTCATGTCTGAGTATACCCTGCCACACCTATAGTGGCCAAAAACGATTCAGAAAAGGGGGTGGTGATGAACAGAGTGTCTGAATTAAGCAGACCACTCTTACCCAGTCCAAAGATCAGGGCTTGATCCATCACCGTTATTTATCTCACTGCACCATCCCAGCTCAGAACCTGGCTATATGCAAATCAGTCTGTCCCTGGCCCAGTGCATCATGGGAACAGGGCAGACTAAACTACCAAGCCAATTCTTCACCAGAAAGGAGACAAGCTACCGGGGACCGGTTTCTGGCATTTCAGCCGTCTTCGGCCCGGCTTGCTTGAATCCTGATGGTGCAGTGAGAAAGGGACTCATGTCTGAGTATACCCTGCCACACCTATAGTGGCCAAAAACGATTCAGAAAAGGGGGTGGTGGTGAACAGAGTGTCTGAATTAAGCAGACCACTCTTACCCAGTCCAAAGATCAGGGCTTGATCCATCACCATTATTTATCTCACTGCACCATCCCAGCTCAGAACCTGGCTATATGCAAATCAGTCTGTCCCTGGCCCAGTGCATCATGGGAACAGGGCAGACTAAACTACCAAGCCAATTCTTCACCAGAAAGGAGACAAGCTACCGGGGACCGGTTTCTGGCATTTCAGCCGTCTTCGGCCCGGCTTGCTTGAATCCTGATGGTGCAGTGAGAAAGGGACTCATGTCTGAGTATACCCTGCCACACCTATAGTGGCCAAAAACGATTCAGAAAAGGGGGTGGTGATGAACAGAGTGTCTGAATTAAGCAGACCACTCTTACCCAGTCCAAAGATCAGGGCTTGATCCATCACCGTTATTTATCTCACTGCACCATCCCAGCTCAGAACCTGGCTATATGCAAATCAGTCTGTCCCTGGCCCAGTGCATCAAGGGAACAGGGCAGACTAAACTACCAAGCCAATTCTTCACCAGAAAGGAGACAAGCTACCGGGGACCGGTTTCTGGCATTTCAGCCGTGTTCGGCCCGGCTTGCTTGAATCCTGATGGTGCAGTGAAAAAGGGACTCATGTCTGAGTATACCCTGCCACACATATAGTGGCCAAAAACGATTCAGAAAAGGGGGTGGTGATGAACAGAGTGTCTGAATTAAGCAGACCACTCTTACCCAGTCCAAAGATCAGGGCTTGATCCATCACCGTTATTTATCTCACTGCACCATCCCAGCTCAGAACCTGGCTATATGCAAATCAGTCTGTCCCTGGCCCAGTGCATCATGGGAACAGGGCAGACTAAACTGCCAAGCCAATTCTTCACCAGAAAGGAGACAAGCTACTGGGGACCGGTTTCTGGCATTTCAGCCGTCTTCGGCCCGGCTTGCTTGAATCCTGATGGTGCAGTGAGAAAGAGACTCATGTCTGAGTATACCCTGCCACACCTAAAGTGGCCAAAAACGATTCAGAAAAGGGGGTGGTGATGAACAGAGTGTCTGAATTAAGCAGACCACTCTTACCCAGTCCAAAGATCAGGGCTTGATCCATCACCGTTATTTATCTCACTGCACCATCCCAGCTCAGAACCTGGCTAAATGCAAATCAGTCTGTCCCTGGCCCAAAGCATCATGGGAACAGGGCAGACTAAACTACCAAGCCAATTCTTCACCAGAAAGGAGACAAGCTACCGGGGACCGGTTTCTGGCATTTCAGCCGTCTTCGGCCCGGCTTGCTTGAATCCTGATGGTGCAGTGAGAAAGGGACTCATGTCTGAGTATACCCTGCCACACCTATAGTGGCCAAAAAGATTCAGAAAAGGGGGTGGTGATGAACAGAGTGTCTGAATTAAGCAGACCACTCTTACCCAGTCCAAAGATCAGGGCTTGATCCATCACCGTTATTTATCTCACTGCACCATTCCAGCTCAGAACCTGGCTATATGCAAATCAGTCTGTCCCTGGCCCAGTGCATCATGGGAACAGGGCAGACTAAACTACCAAGCCAATTCTTCACCAGAAAGGAGACAAGCTACCGGGGACCGGTTTCTGGCATTTCAGCCGTCTTCGGCCCGGCTCGCTTGAATCCTGATGGTGCAGTGAGAAAGGGACTCATGTCTGAGTATACCCTGCCACACCTATAGTGGCCAAAAACGATTCAGAAAAGGGGGTGGTGATGAACAGAGTGTCTGAATTAAGCAGACCACTCTTACCCAGTCCAAAGATCAGGGCTTGATCCATCACCGTTATTTATCTCACTGCACCATCCCAGCTCAGAACCTGGCTATATGTAAATCAGTCTGTCCCTGGCCCAGTGCATCATGGGAACAGGAGAGACTAAACTAACAAGCCAATTCTTCACCAGAAAGGAGACAAGCTACCGGGGACCGGTTTCTGGCATTTCAGCCGTCTTCGGCCCGGCTTGCTTGAATCCTGATGGTGCAGTGAGAAAGGGACTCATGTCTGAGTATACCCTGCCACACCTATAGTGGCCAAAAACGATTCAGAAAAGGGGGTGGTGATGAACAGAGTGTCTGAATTAAGCAGACCACTCTTACCCAGTCCAAAGATCAGGGCTTGATCCATCACCGTTATTTATCTCACTGCACCATCCCAGCTCAGAACCTGGCTATATGCAAATCAGTCTGTCCCTGGCCCAGTGCATCATGGGAACAGGGCAGACTAAACTACCAAGCCAATTCTTCACCAGAAAGGAGACAAGCTACCGGGGACCAGTTTCTGGCATTTCAGCCGTCTTCGGCCCGGCTTGCTTGAATCCTGATGGTGCAGTGAGAAAGGGACTCATGTCTGAGTATACCCTGCCACACCTATAGTGGCCAAAAACGATTCAGAAAAGGGGGTGGTGATGAACAGAGTGTCTGAATTAAGCAGACCACTCTTACCCAGTCCAAAGATCAGGGCTTGATCCATCACCGTTATTTATCTCACTGCACCATCCCAGCTCAGAACCTGGCTATATGCAAATCAGTCTGTCCCTGGCCCAGTGCATCATGGGAACAGGGCAGACTAAACTGCCAAGCCAATTCTTCACCAGAAAGGAGACAAGCTACTGGGGACCGGTTTCTGGCATTTCAGCCGTCTTCGGCCCGGCTTGCTTGAATCCTGATGGTGCAGTGAGAAAGAGACTCATGTCTGAGTATACCCTGCCACACCTATAGTGGCCAAAAACGATTCAGAAAAGGGGGTGGTGATGAACAGAGTGTCTGAATTAAGCAGACCACTCTTACCCAGTCCAAAGATCAGGGCTTGATCCATCACCGTTATTTATCTCACTGCACCATCCCAGCTCAGAACCTGGCTATATGCAAATCAGTCTGTCCCTGGCCCAGTGCATCATGGGAACAGGGCAGACTAAACTACCAAGCCAATTCTTCACCAGAAAGGAGACAAGCTACCGGGGACCGGTTTCTGGCATTTCAGCCGTCTTCGGCCCGGCTTGCTTGAATCCTGATGGTGCAGTGAGAAAGGGACTCATGTCTGAGTATACCCTGCCACACCTATAGTGGCCAAAAACGATTCAGAAAAGGGGGTGGTGATGAACAGAGTGTCTGAATTAAGCAGACCACTCTTACCCAGTCCAAAGATCAGGGCTTGATCCATCACCGTTATTTATCTCACTGCACCATCCAGCTCAGAACCTGGCTATATGCAAATCAGTCTGTCCCTTGCCCAGTGCATCATGGGAACAGGGCAGACTAAACTACCAAGCCAATTCTTCACCAGAAAGGAGACAAACTACCGGGGACCGGTTTCTGGCATTTCAGCCGTCTTTGGCCTGGCTTGCTTGAATCCTGATGGTGCAGTGAGAAAGGGACTCATGTCTGAGTATACCCTGCCACACCTATAGTTGCCAAAAACGATTCAGAAAAGGGGGTGGTGATGAACAGAGTGTCTGAATTAAGCAGACCACTCTTACCCAGTCCAAAGATCAGGGCTTGAGCCATCACCGTTATTTATCTCACTGCACCATCCCAGCTCAGAACCTGGCTATATGCAAATCAGTCTGTCCCTGGCCCAGTGCATCATGGGAACAGGGCAGACTAAACTACCAAGCCAATTCTTCACCAGAAAGGAGACAAGCTACCGGGGACCAGTTTCTGGCATTTCAGCCGTCTTCGGCCCGGCTTGCTTGAATCCTGATGGTGCAGTGAGAAAGGGACTCATGTCTGAGTATACCCTGCCACACATATAGTGGCCAAAAACGATTCAGAAAAGGGGGTGGTGATGAACAGAGTGTCTGAATTAAGCAGACCACTCTTACCCAGTCCAAAGATCAGGGCTTGATCCATCACCGTTATTTATCTCACTGCACCATCCCAGCTCAGAACCTGGCTATATGCAAATCAGTCTGTCCCTGGCCCAGTGCATCATGGGAACAGGGCAGACTAAACTACCAAGCCAATTCTTCACCAGAAAGGAGACAAGCTACCGGGGACCGGTTTCTGGCATTTCAGCCGTCTTCGGCCCGGCTTGCTTGAATCCTGATGGTGCAGTGAGAAAGGGACTCATGTCTGAGTATACCCTGCCACACCTATAGTGGCCAAAAACGATTCAGAAAAGGGGGTGGTGGTGAACAGAGTGTCTGAATTAAGCAGACCACTCTTACCCAGTCCAAAGATCAGGGCTTGATCCATCACCGTTATTTATCTCACTGCACCATCCCAGCTCAGAACCTGGCTATATGCAAATCAGTCTGTCCCTGGCCCAGTGCATCATGGGAACAGGGCAGACTAAACTACCAAGCCAATTCTTCACCAGAAAGGAGACAAGCTACCGGGGACCGGTTTCTGGCATTTCAGCCGTCTTCGGCCCGGCTTGCTTGAATCCTGATGGTGCAGTGAGAAAGGGACTCATGTCTGAGTATACCCTGCCACACCTATAGTGGCCAAAAACGATTCAGAAAAGGGGGTGGTGATGAACAGAGTGTCTGAATTAAGCAGACCACTCTTACCCAGTCCAAAGATCAGGGCTTGATCCATCACCGTTATTTATCTCACTGCACCATCCCAGCTCAGAACCTGGCTATATGCAAATCAGTCTGTCCCTGGCCCAGTGCATCAAGGGAACAGGGCAGACTAAACTACCAAGCCAATTCTTCACCAGAAAGGAGACAAGCTACCGGGGACCGGTTTCTGGCATTTCAGCCGTGTTCGGCCCGGCTTGCTTGAATCCTGATGGTGCAGTGAAAAAGGGACTCATGTCTGAGTATACCCTGCCACACATATAGTGGCCAAAAACGATTCAGAAAAGGGGGTGGTGATGAACAGAGTGTCTGAATTAAGCAGACCACTCTTACCCAGTCCAAAGATCAGGGCTTGATCCATCACCGTTATTTATCTCACTGCACCATCCCAGCTCAGAACCTGGCTATATGCAAATCAGTCTGTCCCTGGCCCAGTGCATCATGGGAACAGGGCAGACTAAACTGCCAAGCCAATTCTTCACCAGAAAGGAGACAAGCTACTGGGGACCGGTTTCTGGCATTTCAGCCGTCTTCGGCCCGGCTTGCTTGAATCCTGATGGTGCAGTGAGAAAGAGACTCATGTCTGAGTATACCCTGCCACACCTAAAGTGGCCAAAAACGATTCAGAAAAGGGGGTGGTGATGAACAGAGTGTCTGAATTAAGCAGACCACTCTTACCCAGTCCAATGATCAGGGCTTGATCCATCACCGTTATTTATCTCACTGCACCATCCCAGCTCAGAACCTGGCTAAATGCAAATCAGTCTGTCCCTGGCCCAAAGCATCATGGGAACAGGGCAGACTAAACTACCAAGCCAATTCTTCACCAGAAAGGAGACAAGCTACCGGGGACCGGTTTCTGGCATTTCAGCCGTCTTCGGCCCGGCTTGCTTGAATCCTGATGGTGCAGTGAGAAAGGGACTCATGTCTGAGTATACCCTGCCACACCTATAGTGGCCAAAAAGATTCAGAAAAGGGGGTGGTGATGAATAGAGTGTCTGAATTAAGCAGACCACTCTTACCCAGTCCAAAGATCAGGGCTTGATCCATCACCGTTATTTATCTCACTGCACCATTCCAGCTCAGAACCTGGCTATATGCAAATCAGTCTGTCCCTGGCCCAGTGCATCATGGGAACAGGGCAGACTAAACTACCAAGCCAATTCTTCACCAGAAAGGAGACAAGCTACCGGGGACCGGTTTCTGGCATTTCAGCCGTCTTCGGCCCGGCTCGCTTGAATCCTGATGGTGCAGTGAGAAAGGGACTCATGTCTGAGTATACCCTGCCACACCTATAGTGGCCAAAAACGATTCAGAAAAGGGGGTGGTGATGAACAGAGTGTCTGAATTAAGCAGACCACTCTTACCCAGTCCAAAGATCAGGGCTTGATCCATCACCGTTATTTATCTCACTGCACCATCCCAGCTCAGAACCTGGCTATATGTAAATCAGTCTGTCCCTGGCCCAGTGCATCATGGGAACAGGAGAGACTAAACTAACAAGCCAATTCTTCACCAGAAAGGAGACAAGCTACCGGGGACCGGTTTCTGGCATTTCAGCCGTCTTCGGCCCGGCTTGCTTGAATCCTGATGGTGCAGTGAGAAAGGGACTCATGTCTGAGTATACCCTGCCACACCTATAGTGGCCAAAAACGATTCAGAAAAGGGGGTGGTGATGAACAGAGTGTCTGAATTAAGCAGACCACTCTTACCCAGTCCAAAGATCAGGGCTTGATCCATCACCGTTATTTATCTCACTGCACCATCCCAGCTCAGAACCTGGCTATATGCAAATCAGTCTGTCCCTGGCCCAGTGCATCATGGGAACAGGGCAGACTAAACTACCAAGCCAATTCTTCACCAGAAAGGAGACAAGCTACCGGGGACCAGTTTCTGGCATTTCAGCCGTCTTCGGCCCGGCTTGCTTGAATCCTGATGGTGCAGTGAGAAAGGGACTCATGTCTGAGTATATCCTGCCACACCTATAGTGGCCAAAAACGATTCAGAAAAGGGGGTGGTGATGAACAGAGTGTCTGAATTAAGCAGACCACTCTTACCCAGTCCAAAGATCAGGGCTTGATCCATCACCGTTATTTATCTCACTGCACCATCCCAGCTCAGAACCTGGCTATATGCAAATCAGTCTGTCCCTGGCCCAGTGCATCATGGGAACAGGGCAGACTAAACTGCCAAGCCAATTCTTCACCAGAAAGGAGACAAGCTACTGGGGACCGGTTTCTGGCATTTCAGCCGTCTTCGGCCCGGCTTGCTTGAATCCTGATGGTGCAGTGAGAAAGAGACTCATGTCTGAGTATACCCTGCCACACCTATAGTGGCCAAAAACGATTCAGAAAAGGGGGTGGTGATGAACAGAGTGTCTGAATTAAGCAGACCACTCTTACCCAGTCCAAAGATCAGGGCTTGATCCATCACCGTTATTTATCTCACTGCACCATCCCAGCTCAGAACCTGGCTATATGCAAATCAGTCTGTCCCTGGCCCAGTGCATCATGGGAACAGGGCAGACTAAACTACCAAGCCAATTCTTCACCAGAAAGGAGACAAGCTACCGGGGACCGGTTTCTGGCATTTCAGCCGTCTTCGGCCCGGCTTGCTTGAATCCTGATGGTGCAGTGAGAAAGGGACTCATGTCTGAGTATACCCTGCCACACCTATAGTGGCCAAAAACGATTCAGAAAAGGGGGTGGTGATGAACAGAGTGTCTGAATTAAGCAGACCACTCTTACCCAGTCCAAAGATCAGGGCTTGATCCATCACCGTTATTTATCTCACTGCACCATCCCAGCTCGGAACCTGGCTATATGTAAATCAGTCTGTCCCTGGCCCAGTGCATCATGGGAACAGGAGAGACTAAACTAACAAGCCAATTCTTCACCAGAAAGGAGACAAGCTACCGGGGACCGGTTTCTGGCATTTCAGCCGTCTTCGGCCCGGCTTGCTTGAATCCTGATGGTGCAGTGAGAAAGGGACTCATGTCTGAGTATACCCTGCCACACCTATAGTGGCCAAAAACGATTCAGAAAAGGGGGTGGTGATGAACAGAGTGTCTGAATTAAGCAGACCACTCTTACCCAGTCCAAAGATCAGGGCTTGATCCATCACCGTTATTTATCTCACTGCACCATCCCAGCTCAGAACCTGGCTATATGCAAATCAGTCTGTCCCTGGCCCAGTGCATCATGGGAACAGGGCAGACTAAACTACCAAGCCAATTCTTCACCAGAAAGGAGACAAGCTACCGGGGACCAGTTTCTGGCATTTCAGCCGTCTTCGGCCCGGCTTGCTTGAATCCTGATGGTGCAGTGAGAAAGGGACTCATGTCTGAGTATACCCTGCCACACCTATAGTGGCCAAAAACGATTCAGAAAAGGGGGTGGTGATGAACAGAGTGTCTGAATTAAGCAGACCACTCTTACCCAGTCCAAAGATCAGGGCTTGATCCATCACCGTTATTTATCTCACTGCACCATCCCAGCTCAGAACCTGGCTATATGCAAATCAGTCTGTCCCTGGCCCAGTGCATCATGGGAACAGGGCAGACTAAACTGCCAAGCCAATTCTTCACCAGAAAGGAGACAAGCTACTGGGGACCGGTTTCTGGCATTTCAGCCGTCTTCGGCCCGGCTTGCTTGAATCCTGATGGTGCAGTGAGAAAGAGACTCATGTCTGAGTATACCCTGCCACACCTATAGTGGCCAAAAACGATTCAGAAAAGGGGGTGGTGATGAACAGAGTGTCTGAATTAAGCAGACCACTCTTACCCAGTCCAAAGATCAGGGCTTGATCCATCACCGTTATTTATCTCACTGCACCATCCCAGCTCAGAACCTGGCTATATGCAAATCAGTCTGTCCCTGGCCCAGTGCATCATGGGAACAGGGCAGACTAAACTACCAAGCCAATTCTTCACCAGAAAGGAGACAAGCTACCAGGGACCGGTTTCTGGCATTTCAGCCGTCTTCGGCCCGGCTTGCTTGAATCCTGATGGTGCAGTGAGAAAGGGACTCATGTCTGAGTATACCCTGCCACACCTATAGTGGCCAAAAACGATTCAGAAAAGGGGGTGGTGATGAACAGAGTGTCTGAATTAAGCAGACCACTCTTACCCAGTCCAAAGATCAGGGCTTGATCCATCACCGTTATTTATCTCACTGCACCATCCAGCTCAGAACCTGGCTATATGCAAATCAGTCTGTCCCTTGCCCAGTGCATCATGGGAACAGGGCAGACTAAACTACCAAGCCAATTCTTCACCAGAAAGGAGACAAACTACCGGGGACCGGTTTCTGGCATTTCAGCCGTCTTTGGCCTGGCTTGCTTGAATCCTGATGGTGCAGTGAGAAAGGGACTCATGTCTGAGTATACCCTGCCACACCTATAGTTGCCAAAAACGATTCAGAAAAGGGGGTGGTGATGAACAGAGTGTCTGAATTAAGCAGACCACTCTTACCCAGTCCAAAGATCAGGGCTTGAGCCATCACCGTTATTTATCTCACTGCACCATCCCAGCTCAGAACCTGGCTATATGCAAATCAGTCTGTCCCTGGCCCAGTGCATCATGGGAACAGGGCAGACTAAACTACCAAGCCAATTCTTCACCAGAAAGGAGACAAGCTACCGGGGACCAGTTTCTGGCATTTCAGCCGTCTTCGGCCCGGCTTGCTTGAATCCTGATGGTGCAGTGAGAAAGGGACTCATGTCTGAGTATACCCTGCCACACATATAGTGGCCAAAAACGATTCAGAAAAGGGGGTGGTGATGAACAGAGTGTCTGAATTAAGCAGACCACTCTTACCCAGTCCAAAGATCAGGGCTTGATCCATCACCGTTATTTATCTCACTGCACCATCCCAGCTCAGAACCTGGCTATATGCAAATCAGTCTGTCCCTGGCCCAGTGCATCATGGGAACAGGGCAGACTAAACTACCAAGCCAATTCTTCACCAGAAAGGAGACAAGCTACCGGGGACCGGTTTCTGGCATTTCAGCCGTCTTCGGCCCGGCTTGCTTGAATCCTGATGGTGCAGTGAGAAAGGGACTCATGTCTGAGTATACCCTGCCACACCTATAGTGGCCAAAAACGATTCAGAAAAGGGGGTGGTGGTGAACAGAGTGTCTGAATTAAGCAGACCACTCTTACCCAGTCCAAAGATCAGGGCTTGATCCATCACCGTTATTTATCTCACTGCACCATCCCAGCTCAGAACCTGGCTATATGCAAATCAGTCTGTCCCTGGCCCAGTGCATCATGGGAACAGGGCAGACTAAACTACCAAGCCAATTCTTCACCAGAAAGGAGACAAGCTACCGGGGACCGGTTTCTGGCATTTCAGCCGTCTTCGGCCCGGCTTGCTTGAATCCTGATGGTGCAGTGAGAAAGGGACTCATGTCTGAGTATACCCTGCCACACCTATAGTGGCCAAAAACGATTCAGAAAAGGGGGTGGTGATGAACAGAGTGTCTGAATTAAGCAGACCACTCTTACCCAGTCCAAAGATCAGGGCTTGATCCATCACCGTTATTTATCTCACTGCACCATCCCAGCTCAGAACCTGGCTATATGCAAATCAGTCTGTCCCTGGCCCAGTGCATCAAGGGAACAGGGCAGACTAAACTACCAAGCCAATTCTTCACCAGAAAGGAGACAAGCTACCGGGGACCGGTTTCTGGCATTTCAGCCGTGTTCGGCCCGGCTTGCTTGAATCCTGATGGTGCAGTGAAAAAGGGACTCATGTCTGAGTATACCCTGCCACACATATAGTGGCCAAAAACGATTCAGAAAAGGGGGTGGTGATGAACAGAGTGTCTGAATTAAGCAGACCACTCTTACCCAGTCCAAAGATCAGGGCTTGATCCATCACCGTTATTTATCTCACTGCACCATCCCAGCTCAGAACCTGGCTATATGCAAATCAGTCTGTCCCTGGCCCAGTGCATCATGGGAACAGGGCAGACTAAACTGCCAAGCCAATTCTTCACCAGAAAGGAGACAAGCTACCGGGGACCGGTTTCTGGCATTTCAGCCGTCTTCGGCCCGGCTCGCTTGAATCCTGATGGTGCAGTGAGAAAGGGACTCATGTCTGAGTATACCCTGCCACACCTATAGTGGCCAAAAACGATTCAGAAAAGGGGGTGGTGATGAACAGAGTGTCTGAATTAAGCAGACCACTCTTACCCAGTCCAAAGATCAGGGCTTGATCCATCACCGTTATTTATCTCACTGCACCATCCCAGCTCAGAACCTGGCTATATGTAAATCAGTCTGTCCCTGGCCCAGTGCATCATGGGAACAGGAGAGACTAAACTAACAAGCCAATTCTTCACCAGAAAGGAGACAAGCTACCGGGGACCGGTTTCTGGCATTTCAGCCGTCTTCGGCCCGGCTTGCTTGAATCCTGATGGTGCAGTGAGAAAGGGACTCATGTCTGAGTATACCCTGCCACACCTATAGTGGCCAAAAACGATTCAGAAAAGGGGGTGGTGATGAACAGAGTGTCTGAATTAAGCAGACCACTCTTACCCAGTCCAAAGATCAGGGCTTGATCCATCACCGTTATTTATCTCACTGCACCATCCCAGCTCAGAACCTGGCTATATGCAAATCAGTCTGTCCCTGGCCCAGTGCATCATGGGAACAGGGCAGACTAAACTACCAAGCCAATTCTTCACCAGAAAGGAGACAAGCTACCGGGGACCAGTTTCTGGCATTTCAGCCGTCTTCGGCCCGGCTTGCTTGAATCCTGATGGTGCAGTGAGAAAGGGACTCATGTCTGAGTATATCCTGCCACACCTATAGTGGCCAAAAACGATTCAGAAAAGGGGGTGGTGATGAACAGAGTGTCTGAATTAAGCAGACCACTCTTACCCAGTCCAAAGATCAGGGCTTGATCCATCACCGTTATTTATCTCACTGCACCATCCCAGCTCAGAACCTGGCTATATGCAAATCAGTCTGTCCCTGGCCCAGTGCATCATGGGAACAGGGCAGACTAAACTGCCAAGCCAATTCTTCACCAGAAAGGAGACAAGCTACTGGGGACCGGTTTCTGGCATTTCAGCCGTCTTCGGCCCGGCTTGCTTGAATCCTGATGGTGCAGTGAGAAAGAGACTCATGTCTGAGTATACCCTGCCACACCTATAGTGGCCAAAAACGATTCAGAAAAGGGGGTGGTGATGAACAGAGTGTCTGAATTAAGCAGACCACTCTTACCCAGTCCAAAGATCAGGGCTTGATCCATCACCGTTATTTATCTCACTGCACCATCCCAGCTCAGAACCTGGCTATATGCAAATCAGTCTGTCCCTGGCCCAGTGCATCATGGGAACAGGGCAGACTAAACTACCAAGCCAATTCTTCACCAGAAAGGAGACAAGCTACCGGGGACCGGTTTCTGGCATTTCAGCCGTCTTCGGCCCGGCTTGCTTGAATCCTGATGGTGCAGTGAGAAAGGGACTCATGTCTGAGTATACCCTGCCACACCTATAGTGGCCAAAAACGATTCAGAAAAGGGGGTGGTGATGAACAGAGTGTCTGAATTAAGCAGACCACTCTTACCCAGTCCAAAGATCAGGGCTTGATCCATCACCGTTATTTATCTCACTGCACCATCCCAGCTCAGAACCTGGCCATATGCAAATCAGTCTGTCCCTTGCCCAGTGCATCATGGGAACAGGGCAGACTAAACTACCAAGCCAATTCTTCACCAGAAAGGAGACAAACTACCGGGGACCGGTTTCTGGCATTTCAGCCGTCTTTGGCCTGGCTTGCTTGAATCCTGATGGTGCAGTGAGAAAGGGACTCATGTCTGAGTATACCCTGCCACACCTATAGTTGCCAAAAACGATTCAGAAAAGGGGGTGGTGATGAACAGAGTGTCTGAATTAAGCAGACCACTCTTACCCAGTCCAAAGATCAGGGCTTGAGCCATCACCGTTATTTATCTCACTGCACCATCCCAGCTCAGAACCTGGCTATATGCAAATCAGTCTGTCCCTGGCCCAGTGCATCATGGGAACAGGGCAGACTAAACTACCAAGCCAATTCTTCACCAGAAAGGAGACAAGCTACCGGGGACCAGTTTCTGGCATTTCAGCCGTCTTCGGCCCGGCTTGCTTGAATCCTGATGGTGCAGTGAGAAAGGGACTCATGTCTGAGTATACCCTGCCACACATATAGTGGCCAAAAACGATTCAGAAAAGGGGGTGGTGATGAACAGAGTGTCTGAATTAAGCAGACCACTCTTACCCAGTCCAAAGATCAGGGCTTGATCCATCACCGTTATTTATCTCACTGCACCATCCCAGCTCAGAACCTGGCTATATGCAAATCAGTCTGTCCCTGGCCCAGTGCATCATGGGAACAGGGCAGACTAAACTACCAAGCCAATTCTTCACCAGAAAGGAGACAAGCTACCGGGGACCGGTTTCTGGCATTTCAGCCGTCTTCGGCCCGGCTTGCTTGAATCCTGATGGTGCAGTGAGAAAGGGACTCATGTCTGAGTATACCCTGCCACACCTATAGTGGCCAAAAACGATTCAGAAAAGGGGGTGGTGGGTTTATCCACCCTAAGCGTGGAAGGGTATACTCAGATGTGAGCCCCTTGCTCATTGCACCATCAGGATTCAAGCAAGCCGCGCCGACGACGGCTGAAATGCCAGAAACCGGTCCCCGGAAGCTTGTTTCCTTCCCAGTGCAAGAATTGGCTAGGTAGTTTAGTTTGCCCTGTTCCCATCATGCACTGGGACAGGACCAGACTGATTTGCATATAGCCAGGTTCTGAGCTGGGATGGTGCAGTGAGCTAAAAAACGGTGTTGGATCTAGCCCTGATCTCTTGACTGGGTGAGAGTATTTTGCTTGAGAGTATTTTGCTAAATTCAGAAACTCTGTCCATCACCACCCCTTGTTGTTAAATATTTTGTCCACCCTAAGCGTGGAAGGGCATACTCAGATGTGAGTCCCTTGCTCATTGCACCATCAGGATTCAAGCAAGCCGGGCCGACGACGGCTGAAATGCCAGAAACCGGTCCCCGGAAGCTTGCTTCCTTCCCAGTGTAAGAATTGGCTTGGTAGTTTGGTTTGCCCTGTTCCCATCATGCACTGGGACAGGAACAGACTAATTTGCATATAGCCAGGTTCTGAGGTTCTGAGCTGGGATGGTGCAGTGAGCTAAAAAACGGTGTTGGATCTAGCCCTGATCTCTTGACTGGGTGAGAGTATTTTGCTTAATTCAGAAACTCTGTCCATCACCACCCCTTGTTGTTAAATATTTTGTCCACCCTAAGCGTGGAAGGGTATACTCAGATGTGAGTCCCTTGCTCATTGCACCATCAGGATTCAAGAAAGCCGGGCCGACGACGGCTGAAATGCCAGAAACCAGTCCCCGGAAGCTTGTTTCCTTCCCAGTGTAAGAATTGGCTTGGTAGTTTGGTTTGCCCTGTTCCCATCATGCACTGGGACAGGAACAGACTAATTTGCATATAGCCAGGTTCTGAGCTGGGATGGTGCAGTGAGCTAAAAAACGGTGTTGGATCTAGCCCTGATCTCTTGACTGGGTGAGAGTATTTTGCTTAATTCAGAAACTCTGTCCATCACCACCCCTTGTTGTTAAATATTTTGTCCACCCTAAGCGTGGAAGGGTATACTCAGATGTGAGTCCCTTGCTCATTGCACCATCAGGATTCAAGCAAGCCGGGCCGACGACGGCTGAAATGCCAGAAACCGGTCCCCGGAAGCTGGTTTCCTTCCCAGTGTAAGAATTGGCTTGGTAGTTTGGTTTGCCCTGTTCCCATCATGCCCTGGGACAGGAACAGACTAATTTGCATATAGCCAGGTTCTGAGCTGGGATGGTGCAGTGAGCTAAAAAACGGTGTTGGATCTAGCCCTGATCTCTTGACTGAGGGAGAGTATTTTGCTTAATTCAGAAACTCTGTCCATCACCACCCCTTGTTGTTAAATATTTTGTCCACCCTAAGCGTGGAAGGGTATACTCAGATGTGAGTCCCTTGCTCATTGCACCATCAGGATTCAAGCAAGCCGGGCTGACGACGGCTGAAATGCCAGAAACCGGTCCCCGGAAGCTTGTTTCCTTCCCAGTGTGAGATTTGGCTTGGTAGTTTGGTTTGCCCTGTTCCCATCATGCACTGGGACAGGAACAGACTAATTTGCATATAGCCAGGTTCTGAGCTGGGATGGTGCAGTGAGCTAAAAAACGGTGTTGGATCTAGCCCTGATCTCTTGACTGGGTGAGAGTATTTTGCTTAATTCAGAAACTCTGTCCATCACCACCCCTTGTTGTTAAATATTTTGTCCACCCTAAGCGTGGAAGGGTATACTCAGATGTGAGTCCCTTGCTCATTGCACCATCAGGATTCAAGCAAGCCGGGCCGACGATGGCTGAAATGCCAGAAACCGGTCCCCGGAAGCTTGTTTCCTTCCCAGTGTAAGAATTGGCTTGGTAGTTTGGTTTGCCCTGTTCCCATCATGCACTGGGACAGGAACAGACTAATTTGCATATAGCCAGGTTCTGAGGTTCTGAGCTGGGATGGTGCAGTGAGCTAAAAAACGGTGTTGGATCTAGCCCTGATCTCTTGACTGGGTGAGAGTATTTTGTTTAATTCAGAAACTCTGTCCATCACCACCCCTTGTTGTTAAATATTTTGTCCACCCTAAGCGTGGAAGGGTATACTCAGATGTGAGTCCCTTGCTCATTGCACCATCAGGATTCAAGGAAGCCGGGCCGACGACGGCTGAAATGCCAGAAACCAGTCGCCGGAAGCTTGTTTCCTTCCCAGTGTAAGAATTGGCTTGGTAGTTTGGTTTGCCCTGTTCCCATCATGCACTGGGACAGGAACAGACTAATTTGCATATAGCCAGGTTCTGAGCTGGGATGGTGCAGTGAGCTAAAAAACGGTATTGGATCTAGCCCTGATCTCTTGACTGGGTGAGAGTATTTTGCTTAATTCAGAAACTCTGTCCACCACCACCCCTTGGTGTTAAATATTTTGTCCACCCTAAGCGTGGAAGGGTATACTCAGATGTGAGTCCCTTGCTCATTGCACCATCAGGATTCAAGCAAGCCGGGCCGACGGCGGCTGAAATGCCAGAAACCGGTCCCCGGAAGCTGGTTTCCTTCCCAGTGTAAGAATTGGCTTGGTAGTTTGGTTTGCCCTGTTCCCATCATGCCCTGGGACAGGAACAGACTAATTTGCATATAGCCAGGTTCTGAGCTGGGATGGTGCAGTGAGCTAAAAAACGGTGTTGGATCTAGCCCTGATCTCTTGACTGGGGGAGAGTATTTTGCTTAATTCAGAAACTCTGTCCATCACCACCCCTTAGTGTTAAATATTTTGTCCACCCTAAGCGTGGAAGGGTATACTCAGATGTGAGTCCCTTGCTCATTGCACCATCAGGATTCAAGCAAGCCGGGCCGACGACGGCTGAAATGCCAGAAACCGGTCCCCGGAAGCTTGGTTCCTTCCCAGTGTGAGAGTTGGCTTGGTAGTTTGGTTTGCCCTGTTCCCATCATGCACTGGGACAGGAACAGACTAATTTGCATATAGCCAGGGTCTGAGCTGGGATGGTGCAGTGAGCTAAAAAACGGTGTTGGATCTAGCCCTGATCTCTTGACTGGGTGAGAGTATTTTGCTTAATTCAGAAACTCTGTCCATCACCACCCCTTGTTGTTAAATATTTTGTCCACCCTAAGCGTGGAAGGGTATACTCAGATGTGAGTCCCTTGCTCATTGCACCATCAGGATTCAAGCAAGCCGGGCCGACGACGGCTGAAATGCCAGAAACCGGTCCCCGGAAGCTTGTTTCCTTCCCAGTGTAAGAATTGGCTTGGTAGTTTGGTTTGCCCTGTTCCCATCATGCACTGGGACAGGAACAGACTAATTTGCATATAGCCAGGTTCTGAGCTGGGATGGTGCAGTGAGCTAAAAAACGGTGTTGGATCTAGCCCTCATCTCTTGACTGGGTGAGAGTATTTTGCTTAATTCAGAAACTCTGTCCATCACCACCCCTTGTTGTTAAATCTCCTGGTAACACTCGACACAGAGAAAGCATTTAAGGTGAGCTTGGAGTTCAGTTCCTTGAAACAGTATTGACCAGAATCAAGAGTTGGATCCTAGACTATCATCCCTCAGTTGCTAGAGTGAGCTTGAATGATGTATCTTCAGAAGGAACGTACCTTTCCTCCTTTGTCTTGTTTGCCTTCTAGAAACCTTTGAGAAGATCTCCGGATTTAAAGTCAAGACTGTGGAAAAAGATTACTCAACACAACAAACCTCCTAATCATTTGGAGAAATATGGAAACCCTCAATAAAGTGTTTTTCCTTGTTAACAGTGGTGCGAGTTGCCAGTGAGGAGGAGAACAGTGGCTTTGTCCAGCTTATAAATGAGTGGGGTAGGCCTATTCTGTACAAAATGTTAAAGAGATAATCCATTCCAGGGAGGCGAATGCTTTAGAGGTGTCCAGAAAGACTGCCCTAGATCACCCAAAAGCGCAAAAAGGGTACACAAATTATGATCCATCGATAAATCCAGGATAAACCAAGATTGATCAGGCCAGACATGGTCAGGTAGCAAAAGTGTCAAGAGTTGGTGTTCAGTTTTGCTAGGATTTTGGCACTGCAGTTGAGTAGTGATGGAGTGAATTAAGTTTTACAGTACTGTGTGGGTTTCCCTGCCTTCAACAGTGCGATCAGCACTGCTTCACACAGTGCCTCCTCAGTAGGTCAGGAGCTAATATATCAACCCATCGTTTATAGCATTCGGTTAGTAGCCCATCCGAGCCAGGTGCTTTATGTATGGAAACCCGCCAATTAACACTTTGATTTTGTCTACAGTACGTGGTTGTTCAAAGAAGCCCATATGCTCCATTGACCCTGCCCAGGGCAGTATCTTCCAAGTATTCCACTATTTGGTTTGAGGTAGCGCTCTTGTAAATATAGTTCTGTAGTAGGGGATCTCTGTGTATAGTCATAATCTAGTGAATAGTCCCGCCCATGTGCGTGGACCCCGGAGCAATCAAAAATAATCTCTAAAGTGTCGAAAAAATGCAGAACTGCACAGACACTTAAGAGAGAATTTAAAGACATATAATGCAGCCCATAAAAGGCTACACTGTCCAGTACTTCAGCTAGAAATTCCACCAAAAATCCACAAAAACAGCAAAGCCTGTCCAGATTTCCATTGTCTTCAGTACAAACCCCTCTGGAAGATAGAGAGGAAGACATGGACAGACAAGCCCCATAGGCTGCCATTATGTGTCTCAGAATAGGGTACTGTGCCTTTAAGAGAACTTTCCAGAACTTCACAATATCCCAGAATGCCTTGCAGGTCTCTCTTACTTTCAGTTCTTTTTTCCGGCTCCTGCAAGCAGGACCCTGGAGCATTGAGCTCTCCCTTGTCAAGGGTTTTGTTGGTGTTTTTTGCACTAAATTCGATTTTGTGTACTTTTAAAGTACTTTGGAGCTTTCTTCTTGGTTTCTTGCACCCCTTTGTTGTCCATAATGCCTGCATTATTCGACAAATGCCCGGAGTGCTCCAGGAAGAAGGACAAGTCAGACCCCCATGAGGTCTGTATCCTCTGCCTTCCCTCTTCCCACATCCCTGAGGAGTGTGAGATCTGCCAAGGCTTCACTGGCAGGACCCTGAAGGACAGACTGAAGATCAGGCTTCAGGGACTAGAAGAAAGAAGACAGAAGGCGCAAGGTGGGTCTGGAGGGGCTTCATCTGCCCATGCTGAGGCCTCTGGGGGGCTCCCCAGGGGCAGGAAGCCCAGCACACGTCCCCATTCTCCGTCGGGGTCGGTGGCACCCACCACGACGTCGAGGGGGAAGTCCAAGGCCGTCTCCCCGTCTCCCCAGGGCTCTGGGTCGAGGAAACGTCGCCCGTCGACGTCGAGGGACATGCATAGGCCGCCGTCGACCACAGAGACATTGTCATTGTCGCTGTCTTCGGCGTCGACGCCGAGCTCTCGGCGTTGACAGGCCCGGCGTCGACGCTCGCCGTCGAGGCGATACCGTCGATCGCCGTCTAGAAACAAGGCTTCATCGTCGTCGAGGGGATCCTCGTCGTCGAGCCGGAAGCGTTCGCCGTCGAGGCGAAGGAGGTCGCCGTCGAGGTCGACGTCGAGACACTCCAAGGCGACGTCGAGGCGGTCGCCGTCGAGGCGCAAGAGATCGCCGTCAAGACACAGAGGATAGTCGTCAAGATGGTCCGGGTCGATGTCGAGACATGGCAGGCGTTCGACGCCGAAGAGGAGAAGACGGTCGACGCCGAAGGGACGCTCGACGTCGAGGGGCCGACGGTCGACGCCTGAACACCGGTCAGCGGCGTCGAGGGATCGTACTGCGCAGCCTAGGGCTGTGGGGGGCTCCCCTCAGCCCGGGAAGGATGGTGGGTCACCGGGATCGGTGCACTCGGAGGTGTATACTCCAAAGAAGTCTGTTTCACCTCCTCCTCCGTTACCTAGAGGCCCGCGTCCGAGGACTCCTACCCCTCCTCCGTTGCCTCCTCTGCCTGACAAGCCTCCACCGGTTCCGCCGAGGTCGGTCTCGTTGCCCAGGCTCCCGACCTCTCCCAAGAAGACTCCTAAATCTAAGGAACCACGTAAGCCCAGGTAGGCCACCCCGGAGAATCCGGTTGACCGTCCGAGGCCCAGGAGATCGAAATCTCGCTCCAGTCGGAGAGAACGATCGAGGAGCAGGCACAGGTCCTCCACCCGTTCCAGAGGGCGCCATGGGAGACATAGATCCAGGTCCGATATGTCTTCTAGGACCCGCTCCTATTCACCTACTTTGTCCGATTCCCCGGAGACTAGGGTGTCTCCTATCGATGACATTGGTACATTCCAGGAGGTTCTCCTGAGGGGGGCTGCGAAGTTGGGTATCACGGTGATGGCTCCTATACCTACGACGTCCATGATATTCGAGACTTTGCACAAGAAGCACCTGTCTCGCCCTCTGTTGCCCTTGGTTCCGGGACTGGTTGAACCGGCACAAGAACAGTTTCTTACACCTGCGGTGGTGAAGGCTGCCCCGTCCAGACTTTTGAAAAAATACAGGGCACCGGACTCGGACCCTGCCTTCCTGAGGATGGACCCAGTCCCCGACTCAGTGATAGTGACGGCGGCCAGAAAACAGCATTCTACCTCCCCGTCCTCCACCGTGCCTCCAGACAAGGAGAGCCGCTGGATTGATTCGGCGGGAAGGAAGGCATGTGGGACTTCTTCCACAACAATGAAGGCTTCCAGCGACTCTGCATTACTGGGACGTTACGACCGTGCGCTTTGGGATTCCATGGAGCAGTTCGCGGACCTTGTGCCGCGTGACAGGAGGGAGGACTTCATGGAAATCGTCGAGGAGGGGATGCTGGTCTCGAACCAGGCCATCAGTGCCGCGGCGGATATCTCCTTGTTAGCTGCACATGGCTACTGCCACGGTATCAACCAGCGCCGCCATGCTTGGCTCAGGCTTACGTCTCTCAAGCCTGAGGCGCAACAGCGAGTGGCCAACCTGCCGTTTTCCGGGGACACGCTCTTCGGTAAACACGCAGATGACGAGATGGCCCGGATGAAGGCCGAGGCAAAAACCCTGACGGCGGTGGGCTTGGAGAAGCCCAAAGACAAGAAACCCTACCGCCAACGGCAGTTCGGCTCGCAAGGGAAAGGAAGAGGACAGTCTTCGGGACAACAGCAGCAGCAACAACAGCAGCAGTTCCGAAGACCTTTCCAAAAACGTCAGAGGGGTAGAGGTGGACAGCAGTCCTCTACCGTGAACAAGGGCCCGGCCGGGTCTCGACCCTGAGCGATTACCTCCCCATCATCCGTTACCCGCTCCGGTGGGGGGAAGCGTTCAATTTTTTCTGGCAGAGTGGAGAAAAATTACTCAGGACAAGTGGGTGCTGAATATTGTTTGCAATGGATACAGTCTTCGATTCATCAGCCCTCCTCCAGCGATCCCTCCGGTCAGCTCGCAGTATCAACTGCGCGAGCTCCAGGCAGAGGCCGATATCCTGTTAAGGAAAAGGGCGATAGAAGACGTACCTCTGTCTCAAAGAGGAAGAGGTCTGTACTCCCGGTTCTTTCTGGTTCGCAAGAAGGACAAGAACGAGTTCAGGCCCATTCTGGACTTGCGACAGGCAAACAAGTGGATTCGCAGAGAAAAGTTTCGCCTGCTGTCGTTGCATCAGATTTATCCTCAGTTGCAACAGGGGGACTGGCTTTGTGCCATAGACCTACAAGATGCGTACTTCCACGTGCCCATCGCACACAAGCACAGGAAGTTTCTGCGATTTCAAGTCGGCACCAATCATTACCAATACACGGTGCTGCCTTTTGGACTGAAATCTGCACCCAGGACATTCTCGAAGTGCATGGCAGTGGTAGCGGCACACCTAAGGAAAGACAAGGTGTTTGTCTACCCGTACCTGGACGATTGGTTGATCAAGGCCTCCTCCTTCTCAGAAGCTCAAGCAGACTTCCGGAAGACGTGCGTTCTCTTGAACAAGCTGGGGTTGCACATCAACATGTCCAAGTCTGTCCCAATCCCGGTCCAATGTATTCAATACTTGGGGGCCACCATCAATACGCTGTCAGCAAGCGTGTCTCCTTCGGAGGAGCGACGGAGATCGATCCTTCGGAAGGCTCAGGCTCTTATGACCGCTCCATCTACAACAGTGATCGCGGTGTCTTCTCTACTGGGGTCGATGGCCTCTTGTATCTTCCTCACTCCTCATGCACAACTGCACATGCGGCCTCTGCAGGAGTGCTTGGAGGATCAATGGGATCAGAGGAGAGGATCTTGGGACGACAAGATACGACTGTCTCTGCATGCTCTTCAGTCTCTGAAGTGGTGGTGTTCAGCAGAAAATCTCCTCAGAGGGATTCCCTTCCACAAGGACATTCCTACTCAGACGATCATGACGGATGCTTCTCTCCAGGGCTGGGGAGCGCATTCGGGAGACTTACAGATCCAAGGCACGTGGTCTCAGACGGAGTCCACGTATCACATCAATTTCCTGGAACTCAGAGCTGTTCACTTGGCGCTGAAGGCCTTTCATCCGTCCTTCAGGACCAACTCTCTGCTTGTACAGACGGACAATACGACCACAATGTATTACCTCAACAAGCAGGGGGGGTCGAGATTGCGCACCCTGTCTCGGGAGGCGCAGACGATCTGGCACTGGCTTCTGGCAAGAGGATTGATGATAACGGCTACCCATCTGCCAGGTGTGCAGAATGTTCAGGCGGACTCACTGAGAAGACTGATTCAGGAAAACCACGAGTGGGTCATAAACAACGACGTACTAGGAGAAGTCTTCGCAAGGTGGGGGACTCCAGACGTAGATCTGTTCGCCACCGCCGAAAACAGCAAATGCCGAGACTTCGCCTCCAGGTACTACCAGCAAGGGACGCTGGGGAATGCACTCTGGATCAACTGGTCGAACAGCTTTGTTTACGCTTTTCCGCCCATCCCTCTGATTCCGGCGGTGCTCATCAAGCTGTCCAGGTCCAGGGCACGAATGATCCTGATTGCCCCGGAATGGCCCAGACAGTGGTGGTTCACGGACCTCCTACACCGGTCCCTCCTTCCACACATACGGTTGCTGTGCAGGCCGGACCTTCTCACAAAGTTCGGGGGGCAGATGGTGCACCCCAACCTCTCATCCTTGAGTTTGGCGGCATGGCTCCTGAGGTAGTGCAATATGGCCATTTGAATCTACCAGAAGATTGCATGGACATACTGAAGGAGTCTAAGAGGCCCTCCACTCGGACGTCCTACGCTTACAAGTGGAAGAGGTTTTGTATCTGGTGTGTGTCCAGGAACTGTGATCCTACGACGTGCAAGGAAGATGTCATCCTTCCCTACCTTCTACATTTGGCGTGATCTGGCCTTAATGTTCACTCTATTAGGGTTCATCTCGCTGCATTGACTGCCTACAGGAAAAGCCCTTCACAGACTTCCTTCTTTCAAATCCCTGTGATCAAAGACTTTTTGGAAGGCTTGAAGAAAGTGTTCCCTCCTGTCAGGCTTCCTTCGCCTTCATGGGAATTGAATGTGGTGCTGTCCGGTTTGATGAAGGAGCCTTTTGAACCCATTCATAAGGCTTCGTTGCAGCACCTGTCCTGGAAGGCGGCGTTCCTCGTGGCCATTACATCGGCCCGCAGGGTGAGTGAAATTCAGGCGTTGTGTTGTAATGAACCTTATACTGTATTTCATGCTGCTAAGGTTGTTATGCGTACTCACCCTACATTTCTTCCCAAGGTTATTTCTGACTTTCATGTCAACTAAACCATAACTTTGCCTACGTTTTTTCAGAATCCTTCATCCCCAGCGGAAAGGTCCTTACATTCCCTGGATGTGCGGAGGGTGTTGAAATTTTATCTGGATAAGACTAAAGATATTCGTAGGTCAGACCAATTGTTTATCAATTACGGATCAGTCAGGATGGGTCTTGCGACCTCTAAGCAGTCCATTTCTAGGTGGATTGTGCCCTGCATCCAACTATGTTACCAGAAAGCTAATAAGACCTTAGGGGGTAAGCCTAAGGCTTATTCCACCAGGGGCAAAGCTGCCACAACAGCCTTGCTCCGTAATGTGCCGATTGCAGAAATTTGCAAGGCCGCCACTTGGAAGTCAGTTCATACCTTTGCTAAGCATTACTGTCTGGACGCTGATGCCAGAGCAGATGCTCAGGTTGGACAGGCTTCGCTGCGGAATTTGTTCGCACAATAGTGGTGTTGGTTTCTTTTCTCCACCTCCGCTTTGGTGTGGGGATGGGCTTGCCATTCTATTCACTAGATTATGACTATACACAGAGATCCCCTACTACAGAAGGAGTAGTTTCTTTTCTGTAACTCCAGTTCTGTAGTAGGGGTATCTCTGTTATAGTCATAAGCGCCCGCCCTCCTCCCCGGTGGTGAGAGATATTCATGTAAGAAATGCTACAGGTCTGGCGTGTTACGCCTTCAAAAAGAACTGAAAGTAAGAGAGACCTGCAAGGCATTCTGGGATACTGTGAAGTTCTGGAAAGTTCTCTTAAAGGCACAGTACCCTATTCTGAGACACATAATGGCAGCCTATGGGGCTTGTCTGTCCATGTCTTCCTCTCTATCTTCCAGAGGGGTTTGTACTGAAGACAATGGAAATCTGGACAGGCTTTGCTGTTTTTGTGGATTTGTGGTGGAATTTCTAGCTGAAGTACTGGACAGTGTAGCCTTTTTATGGGCTGCATTATATGTCTTTAAATTCTCTCTTAAGTGTCTGTGCAGTTCTGCATTTTTTCGACACTTTAGAGATTATTTTTGATTGTTCCGGGGTCCACGCACATGGGCGGGACTATTCACTAGATTATGACTATAACAGAGATACCCCTACTACAGAACTGGAGTTACAGAAAAGAAACTACTCCGTCTGTAAAATATGACAAGAACACCTGCACGATCTGAGACGTATCCTGGTAGGATGCAGCTGATGCATCTACTATTTGCGTTATTTTTTCATTTGCAGCTCAGGGGCATATGATTATGGCACCCAGGGACTGCATGCATAGTATGCAACTGTTACTAGAGTTGAGTGTAAACCCAGTGACCTAATCCGGGCACTCTTGGCGTGTTGGCGAGTTGGGCACTTTGTGACTCTGGCTTCACTGAATCTCGCTGGGAAGTTTCTACAGGACATCAGAAGCTTGCTCCTGCATTTGGAAAATATGTTGCTTTCCACCAGGGGTGATTTTCGCTTTGAACAATTGTAATTTGAACTTGACAGTGACCAACTTTCTCCTAGCGTCCTAGGTGGTGATGGTAAAGTCCAGGTACGGCTACTATTCATAGCCCTCTTTTGTGCATTTAAATCAGAATGCGCATTATGAGCAATTAATCTCTGCTTGGATTCATATGTGTATACTGACATGGAGATATTACAATTGAAGCAATTTAGTACGACATGCTAAGATGTGTTTTCCTGGCTTAAACAACACTAAGTCCTCAGTTAGGCCTTAGTTATTCTCTGTTTATATTTCTGCCTAACACTTCATGCAGCAAGATGTTTATTTCTGATTCACACTATTCTTGAAGAGGACCTGCGAGAGGAAGAGTGCTGCAAAATTTTCAAGGGCCTTCCGCTTGCACGCTGTATTGCATTAATGCACAATGGTTCACTGTTTTTTATGTTACTAGTTTGCCATGACACTTCTGGACTACAATAGACCCCAAGGGACGATCAAGTATGCATGTAGTTGGTCGGTGTTATGATAGGGTTGTATGACAATTCATAATACTGTAATATGATTTGGAGAAAATGTAATTCTTTGCTCACACCATGCTGACTTTGATATTTTGATGCTTTCTTATGGATAAAATGGCTATATAAACCCTTGCATTTGGGGGTGAGCCAGAGGCAGTTTGTTTAAATAAGGATGCTGCCCTATTTCCGATTTTGCTGCACATTTAGGATTTGGTCTATTTCTGCTTAATATTATGCATTGTTCCTATTAATGAGAGCAATGACTCTATGCATTTAATTGAGACTATTGATGCATCCTCATTTTTGCTTTTTGTAATAAAATTCCGCTGTCAAACTATCTTTTTGAGTGCATCATTTACTTATATGCTGTTTGAATCTTGTCACCGGATCTATGCAACATCTGGGCAAACTATTGAGAGATAGATTTTTAGGAGTAGATCGCGGCCACACATCAAAGGCACTTTTGCACTTTTCCTGGGTAAGCCTCTGTCATGAAAGTTCAAGCAGTCGCAACCTGTCTATATGGGCGAATCAGGCACAACCCTCACCCTTTTCCAGAGAGTAAGAGTGTCTGTCATCCTGACCAACACCCTTCTTGTTCAGGGCAGGTAGCCAGGAACAAGACATGAGGTAAATGTAGAGGCTCCTGGCTGCCTGAGCTGAACTTTGCCAGGCTGAGGATTTCACAACCCTGTGACCGTTACCTCCTCAGCCTATCCAAAGTGCATCAAGGCCTTCCACCTTGTGATGAGGGGGAGCGTTACTGATTGCCTCAGACCTGGGCACTTCAGTTATAAGCTCTGAAGTGCTCGGGCGAGTGTCAATCAGTGACACCTTGTCACGGAGTGGGGTCTGCAACTATCATTGAACCTGTCCCACACTGTGACGAGTGAATGACTGCTACCTTCCCACATTGGCTGTCCTGGGGTCAGCCAATGAGGGAAGGGAGCAGTCCCAACCCTACTGGGACCTCAGAGGTTTCCCTCTCCCGGAGCTGCAGACCAATTAAGTTTTATGTTCTTGAATGCTTGGTGCATGCATGTGAGTATATTCAAGAGATGCACAACTATGGGCTAATCAGGGCCCCACAGAGGTCGTGCCACAAGGAATCTGTGGCCTCTCTCCACTACCAGCAGGCGTTAACAGGTCCGCAAGCTGAAAACAGTCAGGAATAAGCATTGAAGCAATTCTTCTATCTTGCCAGTATTTGACGATTCGGGGATACCCATGATGTGGATGTTATTGCATCGGGATCAGACCCGGGCCCAAAGGTGGTCTGCCGTAGCTTCCCTAACACAAGGCGCAGTAGATCTCGGAGGCATCACAGGACCCGGAGAGACAGTGCAAATGCCGGGGACACCCAATATGTATCCCCCAGCATCCGTTAGCACAGATCAGCATAGCATGACTGCAGCAGTATCAGATTCAAGACCCCATCATGGAGGTCCAGGGAAGACCTGGCTTGGCAGTTCGGGCTGGACTGTTCCCATGAGGCACAGGGTCAGACTGATTTGCTTATGGCCATGTCTGAACTGGGGTGGTGGAGTGAGCTACAGAATGATGATGGATTAAACCCAGATCAGTTGACTGGGAGTGAGTGTTTGATTTGCTCAAGCGCTCCATCCATCATCCCTTTTGGTATCGCGTTGTTCGCCCTGAGTTGGCAGGGTATGCCCAGACGTAGGTCCCTTGCTCACTTTGCCACTGGATTCAAGATAGCCTGGCTGATGAGGGTTATGAACGAGAAACCGGTCTCAGGGTGCTTGTTTCCGGTCCAGGGAAGACATGGCTTGGCAGTTCGGGCTGGACTGTTCTCATGAGGCACAGGGTCAGACTGATTTGCTTATGGCCATGTCTGAACTGGGGTGGTGGAGTGAGCTAAAGGATGATGATGGATTAAACCCAGATCAGTTGCCTGGGGTGAGTGTTTGATTTGCTCAAGCGCTCCGTCCATCATCCGCTTTGGTATCGCTTTGTTCGCCCTGAGTTGGCAAGGTATGCCCAGACGTGGGTCCCTTGCTCACTTTGCCACTGGATTCAAGATAGCCTGGCTGATGAGGGTTATGAACCTGAAATCGGTCCCAAGATGCTTGTTTCCGGTCCAGGGAAGACATGGCTTGGCAGTTCGGGCTGGACTGTTCCCATGAGGCACAGGGTCAGACTCATTTGCTTATGGCCATGTCTGAACTGGGGTGGTGGAGTGAGCTAAAGAATGATGATGGATTAAATCCAGATCAGTTGACTGGGGGTGAGTGTTTGATTTGCTCAAGCGCTCCGTCCATCATCCCCTTTGGTATCGCATCCTTTGGCACATCTCCTGTTCATTGGTCAAGCTGACCTTGACATCTCTCACTCCGAGCACAGGTCGTCCGCAAACATGTCTTGCGCACCATGCATGTGTGGGGGGCATCTTTTCTGGAGTTTTGCCATTATCTCAGTAAATAGCCATCTTTCAGACTAGGCCGCGCATGCCTCAATGGGTACTAATCCAAAAATAAAATAGCAGAAATTTGATTTAGAATTTTAGCCCTTCTGTTTACCTCCCACTATTCGAATTTTCCCCGTTAAATGTTACCTAGCCAAAGCAAACACGTAAGCGTCATTTTACTCACCATTTGTTTTCTCTTTTGCCACAAAAGACTTTCGACATAAGCTCAAGTACACACCTATTTAGTCCAGAATATATTATCACAGCTCTATGTTTGACTCATTTTGTTAGTATACTATTTTTGCAAATAGCAATTGTAAATTCTTACATATACTTTGTTGATTAGTTTACATGCTTCACTCCGTTAATACCATTATTGTTATGTGGGATTAACTTTACAAGGGGTACACAAACATTTGTGTCTCTCCCCTGCTCCATCAACTCCCCCCTTTGGTGATTTATCACCACAAATCATCCCAACTAAATTTTCCTAGGAACATGTTTGAGGTTCTTCAGTTTAAACTTTAGTATGTCTTATATTGCGTCCATTGTCTCAACATACTCTTTCAATAATCTAGCAAAATCATTCTTTGAAAAATCATGAATAGATCTATCTTTGTGAAGCTCAGTTTTATGTACAAGTTCTACATTATTTTTTAAATCATGCATCTTTTCACTTTTGTTTTCATCCTGTTCTCCATATGAATGCTCAAAATGCGGTTGAAGTTAAATTAATATTGCTAACATGAGCCATATAAGTATTAACAATCCAGTACAAAATAACCACATTCAACACCATTTATGCAAAATGACACACTTAGATCTACTAGTGTCATTTACAAGCATTTTTTTTCCAACAATTGCTATTCATAATTAATTGTCTTTTATAATGTCTTTTCACTCTTTCACACGTGAAAATATGTGTCCTTTTAAAGTCCTTTGGTTGTTTATGTCACTGTTTCCTTTACCTTGTTTTTATCTTTCTTTCAAATTATCATCTTTAATTTTGATTTAAATATATTTCATTTTCTGTTTCTTTTATCACTCACCAGAGTCACTTTGGTTTTCTTGACTGCTTTCAACTTCTTGTATATCAGGCAAAGCTACATAGATCCATTCAGGTGATTTATAGTTCTGGTTTGGTTTCATGACTCTCTTTGATTTTTGTAAAATGTCTTTATCTCCATCTTGTTGACTATCTTGACTTGTTATTTCATTCACTTAGTTCTTTTTTATCTCCTTTTACATTTATCAACTTGAACTTTACTCCTTTAATTTCTGTAGGCCAATTATCTCCTTTTCTTGGCTTTTTAATCACAGGTTCTATTATTTCATGTTCAACTTTCCAAGCTCTTTTTCTAGGACTCCGTCTCAGAGCTGTTTCTCCTTCACTTTCATCAGACTCAATTTCGGACCTTATTTCATTTCCTCTTATTTTGAACTTTACTATTAATGGTTCAACTACTACATCATGTTTTTATCTCGTTAATTCAGTTCTTTTACAAGGAACTTCTCCATAACTGGTACTTGGAATCTCATCCTTATCGTGAGTTACTTCCTTTTCCCCAGTTTCAAGATATATGTTCCTTTTCTCTGAATTTTCTGTTTGATCTGTAGATTTCTCACTTTCACCAGTTTTGTCTCGCTCCTTTTCAGTGTCCAAACTGGCTTTTGTTACTTCCACATGTCGACTTTCATGTCGATCTTCAAGATCTGGAATTTCAGTTATCTCAGTCTCTGCTTCTGATGCTGAACTTGGATCTGATATCTCCAGATGTCGCCTCACAGGTCGATCTTTCTGATCTGGAGTTTTGTCTGTTCTCTCCTCTGTGTCAGAGTCTGAACTTGTATCTGCCTCTTCCAAATGCTGATTTTCAGGTTCTGGTATTTTGAAGGTGTGGCTAGCATGTACCCACCTTTTCACACCTGCACATTTTACTGCAATGGTGCTGACCAGAATTACTTGTCGTGGTTTATCCCAGAGTGGAACTAGGCAATTTCTTCTTCTGTGTACCTTTTTTTCAAACCCTGTCTCCAGGACTCAAATCATGAGTTATTATTATTTATCTTTTATATGGCGCATGAATTATCCCCAAGGGGATCTCTCGGCGCCCTGGGAGTAGGCCGCCTAATACATGGGATACTTATTAAAATAACCAAAATCAAATTCAACAAAGCTTTATTCGGTTGTGAAAAAACAGCCATAAAAGCACAATATGTTAACAGATACATTAAAAATACAATTAAAAAGATGTAGTCAACATGATAAAATATCAGAAAGATAACAGATTCAAAATTAGCACCAGGCAGTTCTCTTGAGCTTCCATCATTTGAAGAGCAGACATATAATTTTCTTGGGGTATGACTCTTAGCAAGAGAGCTACAGTGTAAAATGTATAAAGTGCTAAGTGCGTACACAGAAAAATGACATTATTCTTAAAAAACAGGAAATTAAAAACAAGATAAAAATTCAGTAGACCAGTGTTAGTGGAAAACACAATCAGGGCACGCGTTTGTCAGTTACAGAGAATCTCGAGATAGAAAGGGGGCAGCCCATGCTACTTGTTAGTTATTCCAGGTTCTGTCTATGTTTAACAACCAGCTTTAGGAATTTTGCTATCTGTATGGCAAAAGTTTCAGCGTCTAGAAATTGAAGGGCGAGGAATGCCGGGCGGCACCTGCATAGGCCAAAGACTTTTAAAAGCGGTGTTACCCACTGTTTCCTCAGATCCTGATAAAATTTACAGAATAGTATTGTATGGATCGTCGTTTGAGGAGAAACTTCATCACAAGGACAAAGTTTTAACGGTTTTTCCCAGGTGTTAATTTTTGGAAAAGTGACCAGGTGATGAAAGATGTTTAGTCTGAACCTAGTTAGCAAGAATCTATCATAACCCGATAGATTAAAGTTAGATAGGGCTGAACCGCAAAAGTTGTTTGATTTTGTAGTGAGTGTTTCACTGTATTTATTTATTTATTTATTTATTATAAAGTTTTGTATAGCGCGAACAAGACCCGTGGGTATCAGAGCGCTTAACATAGAGGGCATATGAGAAAGACTTTGCAAACCTCGCTAGACAGTCAGAGATTCTAAATGAGCCAGGCAGATTTTTTTTTTGTTGGGAAAACCTTTATTTCAGCATTCTGAAAGTACAAATATGGGCCTACAACCGCAGGGGCCGGCCGCTAGTCATAAGTGTAACCAATCATGGCACGGTATAACACAGCTCATCAGCCGACAACCCTGAGGTCCGGCAGCGATTCAGGATGAAGTTTGTCTTGGAACATGTGAATAGGTCACAGGATATAGTAAAGGTTTCATTTTAGAGTATAGAAATAGACGGATCAGGTGCCATACAATCAAGCTAAAGGAGACGGGGGACAGGCCAAGAAACAGGATATACGTTTAGAAACAACAATATGAGGAGCCCTGGCGCCAATGCATAGGAATCGAAATGAACAACAATACCGAATACAGTTTCGTAAGTGCCGGTTCCCAAAGCCTGCCCACCCTGACTTTCGATTAACCTAGGAAGCGTGAGCACAAAATTCCAGAACGCAGTGTAATCAGAATAGAACACAGACGATACTGACCCGAAAGGAAGAAAAGGGAAGGGAGAAAAAGGCTATAGAAAATAAGAAAGGCAAAATAAAAAACCCCACTCCAACCCCCCACCCTGCACCCCTGCCGATGGCTATAGCCTAACCCCACTAGCAGCGTGCCTGTCGCCCTAAAGAACTAAAACCCTAAAAGAAGGGAAAGAAAGAAGAAGAGTGGAGGAGGGCCTAGTAGTACATGCACCCAGCCCCTTAGTCCCCCCGCCAGAAACAGACACCCCCTATCGCAAAGAGACGGATGTGGAGCGACCCTTATGAGAGAAATTAGGGGGCACCGTGACACACCGCCCAGCCTCTTAAATCAAACCATTGCAAATCGAACAGTCATAATTACCTTTCAAACCGCCCGAGTTGATTAATCTCACCCCTGACCCTTCCGGACCAGCACTCGAACCCTCCCCAGCGAGACCCAAAGGCATACAAACAAGTCATAGAGGAGAGGGAAGTCATTGAAAGTCAATCCGTCACCACGTGCAGCAAGTAAGTCCACGGGAGCTTCAGGTGCAGGAAGTCTCCCTCTCCAAACAAGACAGTCCCGATGTTTCTTGCCCCGGGGTCGCAACGTTTCCAAAAAGGGGGAAGACGACCACAAGATGAAAAAAGAGTCTACAACACAAGTCTCCGGGGGTAGGATGCCAGTCAGTACCTCAAAAGTCAATAACGGTGGAAGAAGCGGAGGCACACTCACGACCTCTAGGACACCACCTTCCAGGGCTTAATCCGATGGTTCCAACACTCGCATCCCCACGGGGTCCTCGCAGTGAGTCAAAATGGCCGCTTCTTGAATGGCTACAGATGGTAGTTCCAATAGTGGGGCAGGGTCCAGTACACTAAGTAGCATCCCAGATACGCTTGCATCCATTTTATTCATTGAGACAGTTACTTGGGATTGAAGCGCCCAGAGTTCTGCCAACAATGACCTCAGCGATGGCTCAGACACATTTCGGTCCATGGTCTCACGCCCGAGACCGATCACAATCACCTCCCGAGTGAGTTGGTGTCTCCGGGGGGGACAGACAGGGATCACGAGAGGGCAAGCATGGACGGTAACCCGTCGTTCTCCACAGCCACGATCTCCCGGCTTGACGCCGCAGGCCGGGGCCCCGATCCGCCGAGCCCCGGAGGGAGCCGGTACCGGGTCCGCGGGACGGGAACCCCACCTGCCGCAGTTGCAAGCAAGGTCACCTCTCCATCAGTGCTGAGCAAAGAGAACAATCACTGCCTATTCCGGGCACAAAAGAAGCCTCCAACTCGATCGACCGGACCCTGCCAGGGTCTCTCAGCCATTGTTGTTGCACTACCGCCCGGCCATGCAGATACTCGAGGCCCCGGCTTCACCGCTGGAGTAGGCCACAATCTTCAACTCGGTGTAACTCCGTGAAACCGGGGGATAAAGATTCCCGGATTTTACCCTCAGAGTAAGGAACTGTTCATGCGCGCAGGGGCTGGGCGTAAAATCAGGATATTGTGCAGGATCTTGCGGCGGGATACGGAGGTCGGCGGAGCCGGGAGCCTAAGCAGCCATCTTGTTTGCCATCGTAGCTCCTCTTCCTAGGCAGATTTTTTTTTTTTAAACTGTTTTCTCGGTAATACGGTAATTAAGGTGGGGGAATAATAATATTGTAACATGCCAAGGTCGCAGAGGAATTTCTTAATATAAGCAATCCAGGCAATTTTTTGGGCCTTATCTAGGAAATACAATCCTCTATGAACCCCTGACACAGAGAAGTTTCGCTGGACGACCAAATGCGATGCCATAAGAGAAGGGGTTGGATCCTAATCAAGTCTGTTATATAAGGCAAACCCACTTCCAGATGACATGCATAGGTCGAAGTACCCTACGGGCGTGCCAATAGGAATCTCAGAAAGATGTTTTCTATCCTTTGCACCTCCTCGATCTTGGCGTATCCCAAAACGCCAGCCCCGTACGTCACACTGGATATACATTTTGCCCTGTAGATTTCCAAGAGTTATAGCGTAGGACGTCTACCCAGTTTGTTGGCAAAGTTAGCTAGGGCAGCTGTTGTCCTCGTAAATGTAAGTTTTCGAGATTCAATGGCATACTTCCAGGAACTTTTTTGGTCAAATACAATGCCTAAATAAGGATACGTAGTTGTGCTCTCTATTTTTTGGTTTTCAATGTACATGGCCTTAATGTTCTTGCTTTTAATCCTCGAACCAGCAGACATGACAAACGTTTTTTTAATGTTAATTTTCAGGTCGAGGTTTGCCATGAAGTTATAGTATTTCACGAGAGCACGCTGTAATTCCAGGGGGGTGCGGGCTAAGATTACAGCGTCGTCCGCATATAGTAAAACCGGTATAGGGCGATTGTTTATCTTGGGCAGGTCCTGGGACCCTTTTATCATGGCTTTTTCCAGGACGTTAGTATATAGATTAAATAGAAAAGGGGACAGGACGCAGCCCTGCCTTACCCCGCACTCTACTCTTAACGACTTTGTAAGCTCCCCCCCAGGCCGTATCTGACTCTAGCTGTGGTGTCAGAGTAGAGTTCACGTAAGAAAGTTAAAAGTGAATTCTGTATTCCCATGGCCGCTAAGGTACTCCACAGTTTGTTGTGGTTGAAGCAGTCAAAAGCTGCTGAGAGATCAACATATGCCATATACAGTGCCCCCCCTTTAGCTTTTACATATTTGCCTATAAATAGGGATAAATTAAGGGCTTGCTCTGTTGTTCCCAAGCAATGCCCACTCTTAGAGGCGCTCTAAAATAACGCGGCCAGCCACTTTCCCCAGTGAATCCAGCAGGGAAATAGGCCGGTAGCAAGATGGTGATTGGCGGTCCCCTTTTTTAAAGATGGGCACAAGAATTGATTGGGACCACAAGTGATTGAGACCCAGGGCACAGGACGCTTGAAGGACCCTAGTTAGAATTGGCGACCATAGAACCTTGTTAAAAGTAAAAAGGTCGATTGGAACCCCGTCGGGTCCTGGTGCTTTACCATTTTTACTGGCCATCAGGGCAAGCTCCACCTCCTCATGGGAAATATGAATAGACATCGGGAAAGGTGTTACATTCAACCCAGCTGCAGTTGGCTGTGTTGCGGTTAGTGGAAGGCTGAATAGCCGCTCAAAATAGTCAACCCAGAGCTTTTCATCAATCGCAACGTCAGTACTGGGATTAGCCGTTGTGTCTGATAGAAATGGGGACTTCACAACCTTCCAGAAGGCGGCGCTGTCCCTCAGGGTACATGATCTATTCAGTTGGTCCCAGCGGTCTTTTTTCAAAGTGTTCTTCCTACGTTTTAAGGCCAGATTATAGTTTTTCCTGAGGGCTGCAATTTCCTTAGTATCTCTGTCCTTTTTGTTTAAGGCTACTTTTAGGTTCTGATAGGCTTTGGTGCAAGAACTATCAAACCAACCATTAGTTCTAACTTTGCCAGTTATTATTTTTACAACTAGGATTTCCTTTATTGCTACCAACAATTTAGAAAAATTTGCCAAAATGCCCTCTTTGGTGGTGGCTATGTCAAGGCATTTATCGATCGCCGGTCTTAGGTTTGAGATCAATCTTGCTGTGATACTCAGCGGATCCACTTTTTCCCACCTTAATGAATAGCCATTTATTCTGTCTAATGTTAGATTGTTTTGGCCGAGGGCCATCTTGATATTAAACCTCTCACGTTTCTTGGTGGTTTTTAGAGTGATACTGTTTGGATAGTGGTCGCTGATGGTGATGTCATGGGTTTTACAGTTAAGTAGTTCTTTTCCCGCTAACACAGAGATGAAAATGAAGTCGATTGCACTTGACCTGCCTCTACCATTAAAAGTAGGTGTAACAGGTATAAGAGGGTACAGCAAATCATTAACAAGGGGAAGATCTAGGCCACACATGGTTTTGTTCAGGCAAAGCCCGACTGGAGTATGGGAAAAATGGGTAACCGGGTCGCCGTTTTCATCAGTGATGCCACAGACTGTATTTGAGCTCTGCATACATAGAGTTTGATTAAAATCCCGCCCCATATTATTACCAACTCTTTATGTACCTTATTAGATACTTCTTGGACGCAGGAATATATTTCCTTTTTAACTGTAATTAAGTAGTCCACAGGGAGGTTATTATAAAAATTCACAATTAGTAGGGCATTGGTGTTATTCTGATGGAGGATAAGTATTTGGAAATTTAAGTCCAATCTAATGGGGACTATGCTTGTGAATAGAAGGATATTAGATACAAAAATATTAAGTCCTCCTTTTGCTCTGCCAGAACTAGAAGGTATTGCAGGAGAGAAATACGTCTTGTAACCCTCAATGTGTAATTCGAATGGTGCCCATGTTTCCTGTAGGCATAAAATACTAAAGTTGTGAACGAAATCCAGCCAGATATCATTCACAACCTTTGCACGAAGACCAGCAACGTTCCAGAATAGTATTTTCAGGGATGGGTCGTCCTTGTTTATTACAGGTTCGAGATCCATTCCCATAATTTCCTTATGGTGGCTGATCTGGGTAATATTAACGGGATCTTCGTTATTAGTAGCACCAGATTTATCCGGATTGTCTAGGCGTACACAGGGGGTGGATATGGTGGTCGTGGTGTTAAAAGACAGACCCTCCGACTGAAGTCAGTCCACCCTTTCCAGTTCGGAAGCTTATCAAAGTAATTAAAAGTTGGTATGTTGTATCTGATTCTAGTTCCTTCCACCAGTTCGGCGTTTACTGAACCCCTGTAGCGGTTGTTTGTCAGCAAAGGGATGGGTTGGGGATAAAAATAACTCAGATTTCTAGTGCGATTTCACTCCCACCAAATTGGGCAGGCCAATTACATATGTGTTGGACCACCCGCCTGTCCCTGAAGTTGATAACAATACAGTCTCCAGGGATATCCTTTCTTCTATGGCCCAGCCAGCTTAACCTTCTAGCAAAAAGTATTTCCCCTGGTATATCAAAAGGGAGGGGCCTATTCTTGTTTAGCCAGTATGCAGCTTTATTTCTTAGCTCAGGGTAGGATTCTGATTTTTTTTGGGGCAGTTCCGGGACGCCAACTAGGACTACGGTGTATGGTGCTGATTGTTGGGGTAAGTCAATGTGCGGGAATAACCTATTTGGTTTAGTAGTCAGGGAAGGGTCCTTGGCTACACAAATGTTATTATTTGGCAATCCCGGAGGATCTATGACATTGAGCTGGGGGGCCTCCCCTGTTTCTGAGTCCTTAGCTTCTGCCGCCCCAAGGCCCCCCCCTGTAAAGGCCTATCCGTGCTTTCAGTGTTCCCAGTTGATTGAACAGCAAGGGGCCTACGATCATGTGATGGCTGGGTAGTTTTGTTAGTACCAGTTATTTGGGCTCTAGGGTGCAACTGAGAATCCGTAGTCTTTGTATGTGTGCTATTAATTTGTTGCCCTGGAGTAATAGGGCTGTTTTTTATTACTTGCTCCAGACCGTCTATTTTTTCGCCTATGCGTTTTACCCTTTCTAAAAGTGGAGCCAATAAGGATTTCATAAGAATTTCGATTTTGTCCAGGAGACCCTCGTTAGATAAGGGAAAGGGTGGGAAAGTAACTGGCTTTTCTATGTTTGAAACATGGGGACCCCTGTCATTGGTTGATGTAAATGCAATGTCGGGAACGTTGTTATTAGCATTTTTCCCTTTTGTTACATTATGTTTATTAGAAACTTTCTTCTGCTTGTTGACACCTGCTTTCCCCTTAACCTTTGCTACAGTTAAACTTTCACTATCAATGTGGTTCAACTTTCGCCTAGCCTTCTGTCCTCTAGTTGTTACCCGCGAGTCGTCATTATTCGTACTCAGGGACGAGGCAGAAAGCGAGATTAAACTTAATGGCGTGTCACAGGGTCCGATACCTATAGGGTCCTCTACCTGGAGAGGTGAATCAGGGGAAGCCTCATTTATTAAAGGAATGGGAGTCATAGATAGCCTTGTTTGACAGATTGACCATTGTAGGGGCAGTATCCTGGGTTATTGGAGTATGATAAACCCTTGGCAGGGCAGCAAAGGATGGCGCCAGTATCGAGTCCTGAGAGTTAATAGTGAACATCGATACGTTAGTAGATGGCAAAGGTGGAAGGGAACCAGCAGGGAGGGAAAGGCGGCGTTCTGCGTTTTCGATGACGTTAGCTACCACCATGATGGTTGTCTGCAGCATACGATCTATTGCTGTCAAACTGGGTAGCGGAGGATTTGGGGCTGATTTTTGCTTTGGGACAGGTACAGGTACAGGTAGCACAGGATTAGTCTTTCCCATTGTTTACCACAATGTATACAGGAGTTAGTATTATTGGTGCACGTGGTATGGTCTACACAGGGGCTAGCAAATACAACTCTGTGGGAATTCACTCAATAAAAAGTGCTAGAAGATAAAACTAATTTTCCTATATACGACGATAGATTATGTATGTATTGAATTACTCCTACTACATTAATTACTAGGTCACAGGAAACCTACCAAAAGTAGCAAGGGTAACAGTCTGTAGAAGCACCAGATCACAAGACTTAGATTTGGGCGTCCCGACCCGACCACTCCCGGCCACTAACGGCCACAAACGGTCCCGCCCTTGTCCGTTAATAACCCGCCTGGGGCTGTGGGCGTGTCGTTGAGCCGGTCCAGGTGTGGGGCGGTAGAGAGTCCTGGGACTTGCAGTCCCCCAAGGTTGACGGTGGATGTTTAAAGCAGCCTGATGATAAGCACCTCTCCCACTCAGCGCCGTATGACAGTAATCAGCCGCCCGAAGGACCCACAAGAACTTCAGCCAGGTAATGAAATCGCACCACAAAGGAAACCTCAAACGCTGCGGCACCAGGTTTTGAGCAGTTTTTAAAAAAGAGGCAGGGTGGGGCATGCCCGAAGGTTCCCTGGCAGAGAGTTCCAGTGTTTAGGGGCTAAATAAGGAAAGGCATGGCCACCCATTCTCACTTTCTTAATTCTCCGAGGTCGGAGAAGGTTTTGGCCGCTAGATCTTAAATAACAGGCCGGAGTATACCTTTCCACTTTCTTGATTAGGTATCTTGACCCTAACCCACGAAAGGCTTTAAACACTAGGCATAGGAGTTTGAAAACTGCTTTTTTCTTTAGAGGGAGCCAATGTAGCTCTCTTTAAAATGGAAGGGATAAGGGGGTTCATGCTGGCTTATTCAATGCTAAACGTGCTGTGGGATTTTGCACAACTTGTAGCCTTGAAAGCAGATCTTCTCTCATCCCTACTAGTAGAGAGTTTCCATAAACAAGTCTACTGACTAGCAATGCTTGTATTAGGACCCTTCTGGTAGAAAGGGGGAGTCAGGAAAAAATCATTTTTAACATACGCATCTGTCCGAAGCACTTACCTGATAGGGTTTTCACATTCTCCTCCACGGAGAGCTTATTATCCATTATAACACCCAGGTTTTTTGCCCATTTCTTTGGGGTAGGATCTTCTCCTAATTCCGCAGTCCACCAACCCTCCATCCGTGAGTCCTCAGCTTTCCCAAACAATAAGAGCTCAGTTTTGTTAGAGTTAAGCTGTAGGATATTCTTTCTCATCCTTTTGGCTATCTTTAGCATACAGATCTTAAATCTCTCACTGGTCACCCCGGGGTCCTCCTCTATGGGGACTATCACCTGAGTGTCGTCTGCATAGGAGATGGTTTGGAACCCACATGATCTAATAATGGTGGCCAGAGATGACGCAGATATTGAACAGGGTGGGGCTTAAAATGGAGCCCTATGGTACCCCCTTATCCGCAATTGTGGTCTGAGATACAAAGGAGTCCAGTTGTACGCATTGGGATCTGTCAGATAGAAAACTCTGCAGCCACTCTAATGCCATCCCTCTGACACCAATCTCCCACAGTTAATCCAAAAGGATTCTGTGAGAGATGGTGTCAAAGGCTGCCAACAGATCCAGAAGGACTGACATTGTAGGCGTTCCCTCATCTAACAGAGACCTAATCGAGTCAGTTACCTCCGTTAAGGCAGATTCGGTACTATATCCCTCACGGAAGCCTGACGGCGAGGGGTCAAGAAGATTATGATGTTCCAGATAATCTGAAAGTTGTTGGTTGACCAAGGTCTCCATTATTTTTGAGCACCCCGGAAGAAGAGAAATGGGTCTGTAATTTTGTAGATCAGCGCAGTCTGCTGTGGATTTTGGGGTCTCCTGGAGACCACCCAAAGGTGCAGGGTCACCCTATCGTCCATGGGTCCGGAATACAAAATGAGACTGTTAGACGGGACCTGGAGGGTCGGCCGAGGACAAGGGGAGAGGCCTCCGGGGAGAGCCGTCTCCTAGCGATCGTACAGACAAGTAACTTCCCCCCCACAGATGGACACCACACAAAGATAAGGTTTAACGCTTTTTATATATAGTTCTTGAAGTAAGGTAAGACGGTACAGTGAGATCAGGATATGAGGATCCTCTCAATTCTAGTCTCTGGCAGGGAAAGGGGGTAGCGGGACAGTCTTGTTACCACTCTGGCATGGAGGTGGAATGATGATAGCTCACAATCCTCGAGCTCGGCGTTCTTGAAGGTCGGGCCGCGGCAGCGCCAGCAGGTCCCGAGGAGGTCGTAGATAGCAAAGGGCCGCGGCAGCGCCAGCAGGTCCCGACGAAGATGGTGGTTGCAAGGGGCCGCGGCAGCGCCAGCAGGTCCCGACGAGGACGTAGGTTGCAAAGGGCCGCGGCAGCGCCAGCAGGTCCCTACGAGGATGAAGGGTGCAGAAGCCGCGGCAGCGCTAGCAGGCAGGACGACAGTTCACAAGGTAGGGCTGCGGCAGCGCCAGCAGTCCGTCAAGGATGAGTTCTTCACGGTGTCTCTCGACTCCAGGATACAACTGCCTTCCTGCTCTGGAGCTGCCCCAGTTATAGGTCTGGCGCCCTTTGATGTCCGGACCCTCGCGCTTGGAGGTCGGGAGGTCCGGGATGAGGGAGTCCAGACACCCAGCAGGGGGGTGGAGCCAGCGCCCGGGGAGGCTGGGGGCGATCGGCACCTGGCGGGGGAGAGCCATCGACACTCCTCTCTCCCATTGACCTGCCAAGTGGTCCGTTCACCTCCTGGGTGGATGGTGGTGCCGGGATGTCGGGGCCTGGCCAGGCCCTGGGTTGGGGTCGAGCTGAGGCCACGCGGCCTCGTGGTGCAGTGTCCAAGATGGCGGCTGGGCCCGGGCAATGGTGCTGACGGTGGCCCGGGCCAGTGATACAGAGATGTTCGAGGGCAGGCGTCCCGTAGGGGACAGGTTGCAGGTTGCTTCTGTGGGTAGCACATGGAGAGCCGGTGTCCGGGCTCCGTCATGCGGGGAGGGAGCGAGCCCTTCCTGGGGCCTGTCCAACAGAGACAAACACTGGAGCATGAAGAGAAAAGATATTTATTGCAATCTCATGAGAGAGAAAGCATCGACAACAGACATGTACATATGAAAATGCTTTCACTGTATATAATGTTCAGCACTTAAGCACTATGCACATGCACATTTGTCACCCATTTTCACTTTACATTGATGTTTATCATTGGTTTTAACAGTCTACACATGTAATGTATATATCATTGAATTAAGTAATTCCGATATAAATAACATCATCCAATCTTTGATCTCATGTCTTATTTATTAAGTGCTATGACTTTATTCTTTGTGAGTTAGTGAGCTTTTCTTTTTGATCGCATTAATAGCATCCCCAACTTGCTCTTGTTCTACCGGACAGAACCATTCATACTTAATCAGTTTGTGGTCAGGCCAGGGCACGAACAGGGTGTGTATGTCCGTGCAGAAATGAGGCAAGTCAAGAGTGAAGCCCCAGAGCGTTTGTGATACAGAGAGAAGGTCAGTGGTTGAAGGGCAAAGCACAAAATTGCTGAGCGAATGGCAAGACAACAGACATAATTTTCCACAGTCCCTCTTTTGTCATAAGCGAAACCATTTTTAGTCAATTACAATGTTCATCAATAGCTGTGTCTCACGTTCAGTCATTATTTTGTCGCTCTCGACACGTGCATTTACGGGGACTGGTTTGAGAACAGTTGCGCATAGGCTACAGAGTGGGGATCACATTGAAGGCAAAGACAGCAAAAGAAAATCAATGCAAGAGGTATTAGGATAATCATTAGGACCTTCCATCCCCATGTCAGTAGAAGTTGCCATATCTAGGAACCAAGGGACCATGGGCTAGTGCCTTGATGGAGATCAGAGGCGATTTGATGAAGCGTGGAATAGCCTCGTAGACAGACGATGAATGATCCGGAACATAGATGCAACAGCTGGTGCCGATGATGCAGCATGCTCCTCCGCAATCAGCTAGGATGACATTGAGGACCATGCAATTTTGTAGAGTGACGAGGCGTACTGCTTGGAGCTCCGCAGTGTTGTTGGCCAAAACACCAGCTTTGATGTTGACTGTGGCTTCCATGACTTTGGTGAGGTGGCGAATGGCTCCGCTGTTTGCCATCGGTCCCCAGAAGGGAAGGATGCCCTTTATGGCATCCAGGAATTGTTGAGAGGTTGTGTCTGTTTGTTCAACCACATCATTGCTGCGGCGGGCGCGATGATGAAGAGGAGAAGCCATGTAGACAGGGGGAAGGAGGAAATCTCTGTAACATGTGCCTCCCCAGTTCTTGTGAAGCCAAGTGTATGCCTTTGTCCCACACACAAAGTAGGTGTTTGGGGAGGCAACAAGGGGCGGTGGAGATGTCGTATTCAGAGTTGTTGTTACGGCACAAGAGCTATCCCCAATGTACTCAATACCTAAGCCTCTGATACATACTAGTCCACGAATGCGCACATCAGCTAGCGGTGGGGTCTGCTTGGCGGGTGTCCTTGCTTTGAAGCTGAAGAAGCGAATTCTTTTGGTAGAGTCGAATACCAGAATTTCCTCCTTCTCGTCCTCAGACATGCGTGTAGAATTGTTTTTTGGACAAACAGCATTGCCCGTTTTGTTCTACCAGAACTCATTTTGCAATTGTTGGAGAGCGATGTCGGCAAAGCCGCTGGACTGATGGGCGCCCATGATGAGTGACATCCAGGCAGCGCAAGAGGTGTGTATAGAGTAAGAGTAAGGGAAGAAGGGTCTGTTATTCTCCGTGGAGTCAATCAATCAGTCATTTGTTAAGCACACTACTTACCTGCGAGGGTCTCAAGGCGCTGGGGGGAAGGGGGGCCGCTACTGATCGAACAGCCAGGTCTTTAGTATCCTCCTGAAGGTCAGCAGGTCTTGGGTCTGTCGTAGGCTCAGTGGGAGGGTGTTCCATGTCTTGGTGGCGTGGTGGGAGGGTGTTCCATGTCTTGGTGGCATGGTGGGAGAAGGATCTCCCGCCAGTGGTGGTTCTTTGGATGCGAGGGACGGTGGCGATTGAGAGGTTGGCAGAGCGTAGCTGGCGGTTGGGGGTGTAGGAGAGCCGTCTGTTGAGGTCGGCTGGGCCGGTCTTGTGGAGTGCCTTGTGTGCGTGGATGAGGAGCTTGAAGGATATCCTCTTGTTGACTGGGAGCCAGTGCAGGTTTATCAGGAGGGGGTGATGTGGCCGTGTCATGGTACATCAAGGATCAGTTGTGCCGAGGCGTTTTGGATGCGTTGTAGTCGATAGATGAGCTTGGTCGGGGCTCCCGCGTAGAGGGCGCTTCCATAGTCGAGTCTGCTGCTGACAAGGGCCTGGGTGACTGTCTTTCATGTATCTGTCGGAATCCATCTGTAGATCTTGCGGAGGGTGTTGAAGCAGGAGGAGGAGACAGCATTGACTTGCTTGGTCATTGAGAGCGTTGAGTCGAGGATGATTCCCAGATTGCGTGCGTGGTCGGTGGGGGTCGGGGCTGCCCCCAGTCCGTTGGCCACCAGGAGTCGTCCCAGGCTGACGGGTTGGAGCCGAGGATGAGGATCTCCGTCTTGTCCGAGTTCAGCTTCAGACGGCTGATCTTCATCCAGTCGGCGACGGCCTTCATTCCTTCATGGAGGTTGGCTTTGGCGGGGATGGGGTCCTTGGTGAGGGAGAGGATCAGTTGAGTGTCGCTGGCGTAGGAGATTATGTTGAGGTTGTGCTTTCGGGCGACGTGTGCAAGCGGGCCATGTAAATGTTGAACAATGTCAGGCTGAGGGAGGATCCTTGGGGTACGCCGCAGATGATCTTGCAGGCTTCGGAACTGGGGAGGCGGACGCTCTGGGTTGTGCCGGAGAGGAAGGAGGAGGGCAATTCCAGAGCTTTGACTTGGATCCCTGCGGCGTGGAGGCGTGTGTGTAGTGTGCGGTGGCAGACGGTGTCGAAGGCGGCGGAGAGGTCTAGGAGGATGAGTGCTGCAGTCTCCCCGTTGTCTAGCAGGGTCCTGATGTTGTCGGTTGTGGCAATGAGGGTGATCTCGGTGCTGTGGTTGCTGCGGAACCCTGACTGGCAAGGGTCCAGGAATCTGTTCTCTTCGAGGTATCGGGTTAGCTGTCTGTTAACAATTTTCTCGATGACCTTGGCCGGGAAGGGGTGCAGAGAGATGGGTCGGAGGTTCTTGAGGTCTCTTGGGTCTGCCTTGGATTTTTTGAGTAGGGCGTTGATCCCGGCGTGTTTCCAGCTCTCTGGGAAGGTCGCGGTCCTAAGGGAGAGATTGATGACATTGCGTAGGTGGGGTGCGATGGAGCTGCTTACTTTGTTGAAGACGTGGTGCAGGAATGGGTCTGGCGGAGAGCCGGAGTGAATTGTGCTCATGGTCTTGATGGTGTCATCGACGCTCACGCTGGTCCAGGCTAGCAAGGGGATGTGGTCTCTGGTGTGCGGTGGGTCTGTTGTGTTGCCTCTCTGTTGGGGATTTCTGGGTGTTGAAGCTGTTGTGGATGTCTGCTATCTGGCGGTGGAAGAAGGTGGCGAGGGAGTCGCACAGGACTTGCGACGGCGGGATGTCGTTGGTGTTGGAGCTGGGGTTAGAGAGTTCCTTCATGATGTTAAAGAGTTCCTTGCTGTCGTGTGCGTTGTTGTCGAGGCGGTCTTTGAAGGAGGTCTTCTTGGCAGCCCTGATGAGGTGGTGGTGGTGCAGTCCTCGATCCAGCGTCTGAGGTTGTGGGCAGTGACATCAGTGTTGGAGGGTTCGGTGGGTGGGCTGAGAGCGAGGTTTGCATGTAGTTGGTCTTCGGTGATTCTGTTGGGTGCGGTGGTGTGTGGTGGGTTTCGGGAAGGGTAAGTGGATGCAGCGGTGGTCAGTCCAGAGGAGTTCGGTGGAGTGAGGCAGGAGACCGCAGACCCAACAGTTTGTTTTATTCAATACCTCATTATGTTGATTCAACATTTGGATGAAGGTGTTGTTCCAAAACTCTTGTTGCCTATTTCGGAGATAAGGGGATAAGGAGACTTGGGAGTGTTTAGGAGGCCTGGCATCAGTGGGCAATATGGTATCCTTGACTGGTGCCCCTTCTTCTTTGATCCAGAAGTGGATGGTGAAGATAATAGTGAGGAGGAGAACTGTCGTCAAAGCTATTGACCTATTATTATGCAGTTTGTTACATAATGCTATCTTCTTGTTGGAAAGTTCCATTGTTTCATCATTGGTCATAATCAGTCTTCTTTGGGGCTCTACAGCTGTTGAAGAGGAAAGGTGAGCCCTACGCGTCGCAGTTGGCTGGTGGTTACTTCTCCTGACTAGGCTTCTCAGTACCCTCTACCAGGAGTACCAATCCCCCCTTCCAGATAATACTACCGCCCTGCGACTTTTGGCTCACCTCCCCTGTCCGGTCGCTGTAGCTCCAGAGGCCTTGCGTGGGCGAAGGTTGTATCTTTCTTTAGTTGGCACAGTGTTATCTTTGAATAATTCCAGTTCTGGTTCTTGGAGGCCATACACAGGGGCGTCGCATGTTAATACTTCTTTGTAGGTCGACAAGGTGGGGTCAGTTTGACTGATGCTGGGGACCCTACAGCAATGTACAGCAATGTACGGCATGTATCCAGGATTTCTTGCCCTCCACTCGTAGAGCCGTTCTATTGGTGAGGAGGACTAGCAGGGGGCCCTTCCACCGGGGTTCCAACGTCTTCTTGCGGGCAAACTTTTGATTAAAACATAATCCCCGGGTAGGATGGTGTGTCACGGCCCGGTGGATCGGTCAGGCAATGCTTCCTGGACCTGTTGATGAATGGAGGACAAAGTTTGTGTAAGTGGAACAAATAATCACTCAACAATTCACAAGGGGAATCAGACAATGTGGTAGCAGGGGGCGCGCCCCAAATGTTCATCGGGCGTCCAAAGACCATCTTGTATGGGGTCAACGAGGTGCGAGAATGCGGGAAGATCTTATTGATAGAAGAGTCAGTGGCAACGCATCTGGCCATCTGAGCCCCGTAGTTTCCACTATTTTGGCTAGTTTAGATTTGATCGTGGCATTGTAGTTCTTCACCAGGCCTGCCGATTGGGCGTGGAAGACGGCATGAAATTTCTGTTGAACTCCCAATTCTGCTAAGATATGCCTGACTACTTCTCCAATTAAGTGACTCCCGCTGTCATTCCAGAGGACTCGGCAAAGGCCATAGCGGGGAAAGAACCCTTTTAATAATATCTTGGCAGTAGTTAGGGCAGTGTTGCCTCTGACCGGGTAGGCCTTCACCCATTTGCTGAATGCGCAAACAACCACCAAAACATATTTAAGGTTGTTGCATCCATCGTTCCATTTGGATATAATCCATCTGCAGGACTTCGAAGGGTGATGTAGGGATGACATATACTGCTCGTGGTTCCCGAGTCCCTTTACCTACATTGTAGCAGAGACAAACCAAACACTGTTAGACCAGCCTGGTGGCAGTAGACCAGAGTTGGTTTGTATCCCACACTTCCTGTAATATTTTAGTCATGGTGGCAGCATTTGTAAGTGCTGGCAAATGAGTCATGTTCAACAATGGGAGGAGATAAGCATTTGGTAATTTTCAAAGTTTTGCATCTTTGGATTGCCAACATTATTATTCGTCAAGCAGGACCTCCTTCTCCCAATTTTGAAGTTCTTCAGAGGTGGCAGTGGACTGGATGTCCCGGATCTGTTGTCTAACGTCATGCCACTTTTCTGCTTGGGATTTTACTATGTACATAGGGGTATGTGTTCTTTCCTGTGCAGTAGTCCGGCTGTCTCATCAGCAAAGGCATTACCTAATCCTATTTCGCCTGTGACCTTCTTGTGTGGGTTGCATTTAACAATAGCTAATGTTCTGGGCAGTGTCAAGGCTTGGATCAATGCAGTGACTAAGTCACCATGCTGAGTGGGCGTACCATGTGACACTAAGAACCCTCTCTCCTTCCAGAGAATACCAAAACTGTGGGCTACTCCAAAAGCGTACTGGCTGTCGGTATAGATGGTGACAGCGAGATCCTGGCTAAGGATACAAGCGCGGGTGAGAGCTATAAGCTCTGGAGCCTGGGCCGATTTCTAAGGTATGCGTGCAGTCTCAACAATGGTATTGGTATGCATGTGGCCGCCAGAATGATCACCGGTATCAATAAATTTGATCATATCTCCCCTGTACTCAAGGAACTTAAGTGGCTTCCAGCCAAAATGCGGACTAGCTTCATAACAGCCTCCCTCACCCATAAAGCCCTTCACACCGGCAAACCTGAGTACTTGGTGAAAAAACTCATAAAAGCCGGCCAGACCAGGAACCTGAGAAGTTCAAACTCCCTCCTACTCATCCCACCAAAAAATAAAAAAAATAAAACTGCGGACCTATCTGTCACCGGAAGCGCCCCCAAAATTTGATACTCCATTCCCCCTCACATCAGAACCATTCCCTCCTTTGTAGAATTCAGAAGCCAACTCAAAACCCAGTTCTTCGACCTCTCCCTAGGGAATGGATAGCTCGGGGCAGCTAGCGGACTTCGAGCCCGGCTCCAGCTATAAGACTCCGAAGCACCCTGAAAGAAAACTGTCCTGTACTACAATTTTTTTTTGCGTCCTATGTTGATATGTCACTCTTTTTTTTATATCTGATGATTATCTGTTATGTACCTTTTGTTAAGCACTCCGATACCCCTGGGTCTGGCCAGCGCTATAGAAAACCTCTTAAATAAATAAATGTGGTACTGTTTGATAGTTTAATACAAGACCCGTCCACCCACAATTGCCCATCCTGTTCCGTGAGAGGGATGTGTTTCAAGTCCACCCGCCCCTTAGTCTGTTCTTCTGTTCGAAAAAGGAAGTCATGTGGAATGTCTGTGGCGTCTGAGTCTAGTGTGGGCAGGAGTGTGGCGGGGTTCAAAGTCGTACATCGTTTTAGCGTGACATGAGGTGCTAGCAATGTTATTTCGTATCCTGTCAGTCGTGCACTAGTGAGATGGTGTGTCTTTGTCTGGTTCAGTAATATGTCGACTGCATGGGGAACTAATACCGTCAGTTTGGATCCTAAGACAATTCCCTCACTTTGTCGTATGGAGACGGCCGCAGATGCGACTGCTCTTAGACAAGAGGGCAGACTTTGGGCCACAGGGTCTAGAGTGGCCGAAAAGAGTGTGCATGGGCGTTGTTTGGTGCCGTGAATTTGGGTCAAGACCAAGAGAGCGCATCCTGAGCACTCATGGGTGTGGAGGCAGAAGGGTTTAGAGTAATCAGGTGTGCCCAGTACTGGTGCAGATCAAAGAGCGTGGCGTAGGTCTTGAAAGGCTTGATCATGTTCATGTGTCCAAGGGAGAGGTGTGGGTGTGTCTTTTGTAAGTAAAGCAAGGAGGGGTTTAACCATGAAGGAGAAATTTGTAATCCATTGGCAACAAAAGGAAGTGTGACCAATTAGTGCACCGACATCTCTTTGAGTAGTAGGAGAGGAAGGGCATAGTATTGTTTGGATGCGGTCAGGTGTGAGGGTACGTCCCTCCTTAGACAGCAGATGTCCGAGGTAGGTCACCTGCAGTCTACAATACTGTAGCTTATTCTTGGACACCTTATGCCCCTATGATGCCAAAAAGTGTAAAGTGGTAAGAGAGGCAGTGCAAGCCAGGGCCGGAGTGTCTGCAGCCAGAAGAATGCCATCGACATTCTGGATGAGAACAGCGCCTGATGGTAACTGTATCTGGTCGAGCTGTTGTTTAAGGGCTTGCCTGTAGATGCTGGGACTTTCAGTATACCCTTGAGGAGTTCGACAGAATCTGTAGGATCTGTTCTTGATGGTGAAACCAAAATGATAGCGTGAATCAGAATGTATTGGTATAGAGAAAAAGGCAAATTTTAGATCTATGACTGTGAAGGTGGTGGCCGTTGAGGGGAATCATTGTTTAGATAGTCGTTATTTCAGAGACCACAGGATATTGTGGGATCACTATTTTGTTAACTGCGTGGAGGTCAATGACAAAACGGTATATTTTTTTAGAGGCGGATGTGCGTTTCAATACTGGAAGGATAGGGCTTTTGCAGATGTTGGACTGGACTTCCTCAACTACCCCAGCTGTAATCATATCCCGTACTATAGTCATGAGGGCCTTTTCACCATCTGCAGATATTTTCTACTGGGGGAGGCGAGGGAGTGGCACATTCTGTTTTAATGTCATCTGAACAGGATCTAGCACAATCTCCCCCACATCGGTGTCTGTGATGGCCCGCAAGGTGTTGGGTAACTGAGACAAATCCTGCTGTTCGGAATCAGTGAGACAATAAAATTGGGATTCATAACTGAGGGGGCAATCATTGTCAAACAATATGACTCAGACATTTTGGGGAGAACAGCGAATGATGGCTCTGTAATGTTTTAAGAGATCAATGCCCATCAAGTTATCTGGGCAATTTGGGGAGAGCAGAAAATAGGCCATCACTGTGTTTCCTTGTATGTCCAGTGGCACCTCAGTAGAAAGGGGGTTGGTGGAGGGCGTGCCGTCAAATCCTACAGATGTGACTGATAAGCCAGACAGGGGCGCCCTAGGAATCAGCTTATGTGAGAGGGCACTTCTAGAGGCTCCTGTGCCGACCAAGAATTTGCCCTGAGTTCCAACCACTGAAGCTGTGACATAGGGGCCTGACTGATCGACTGGAAGCTCCACTGATTCCTTTCCCTGTCCCTGGATGTCTCATGCAAATTCATTGTCGGGGAAGTGGTCAACTGTAAAATTGTGTGCAAAAGCCTGTCTATTGTTATCGAAGACATTGGGGCGTTGTCCGTTAGAGGGTGGGACTCTACCTCTACTCAGTCCCCTTTCCCGACTCATTGTATTTCGCTGCAAAAGAAGACAATCTGCGCGCCAGTGGCCTGTTTCTTTACAATACGCACATTGGTCCTGGGGGCGTTGACGTGGGGGGGGGGGGTGTGTTCCAGGAGTCGCAGGCATATAATTATGTGGGCCTCTACCGTTTCCTCCCCCTCTAGTGCTTATTTGGGAAAGCATTACTTTTTCTTTGAGTTCTTTTCTTTTCTTATCTTGTTCCTCCTCTATTTTATTCTGCAGATGTTCATAATATTGGGCCATAGTCAAGTTCTGTGTGGGTGTTGCAGCAGGCTACTTGCTTTCGCTACTGTGTAATCTTGTGGAGATGGGTGGCAACAATCCTTTAACAAAAGTCTAAACTAGTAAGTGTCGGCCTGTCTCAGTCGTCGAGCTTTCTCCACTATAGTCAATAAACACCTGGCTGAGGAGGGAGAAGTAGTCAGATGTAGTTTCCTCAGATTTTTGTTTACAAGCAGTGATGACTGTCCAATCTACTTTCCTAGCTGGAATTGTGGCCTTTAATTTTTTTACTATGTTACCTGGCAGCTCTAAAATAGCTTCTGCAGGCCTTTCACCTGGTTTTCTGTCCCTATCCATTGTCGCCAAATCCTCCCACTTATGTTTGAACAAGGCCTCATCGTCAACTTTCCTTATGGGTCTCCAAATATCTGGGGGCAGAATTAACCCTAAGAACTGATAAATGTAAGTCAGTGTCATTGTATAAGTGGTAATAACCGTGTCCAGTCCTTCATAGAATCCCGTAGGATTCTTCCGAGGGTCAGGTAAGTCCTTTTGAAAGCTAAGATGTCAGCTCGAAGCCACGGAGTGTACACCCAATTATATAATGTCCTACTTTTGGCATCTGGACTATCCAGTCCCTCAGCAGTACCTGCCCCTCGAGCGGGGACAAAAACTGGAGCTGCTTCCCTTATTGGTGCCACATGACCTCCAGTCGCACCCTCCATTACTAGTGGCTTTTCCTCTTCCTCCTGGTCTCTCCTTAGACCCTCCATAATTTGTAGCGTTAGTGCTAACAAACTGTCGCTTTCCTCAGCACTCCCCCCCAGTCAACTGACGATACAATCCTCTAACATGGTCTGCTGGTGTGACTTTGTGGCGTTTCTCATAAAGAGAGAATATTCATAAGCAAATTGTTGTAGGAAGTAGCCCTTTTGAGGTGGTGCATAGGCCTCATAGATAACAAGGATCTGGCTATAGGTGAAAAGATCCTCCAGGCAGGTGCGAACTAGACCATCCAAGACCTGTTTCTGTGTATATGTAATGCGGGGTGTGTGGGATGGAACAGAAGATGTGGTTTCAATGTCAGATTGAGTGGGAGGGGTAGTGGGAACAGGAGGTAGGGGTTGTATGTTCTAGGGGGGGTAGATTCCGATCGACTGGCCGTGGGAAAGGATGGGAAGGGACATGGCACGGTGGTGGCAATGGGTGGAGGAGAAGTTCCTCTTCATGGGGTCTGCTCGCGCTAGTGGTGTATGACTCACAGAATACTGACCAGACGCATTTACCTGTGTTCTCTGTCTGTACAGGTGAGGTTGGACACAACTTTTTCCTGTTATAATTCTATTAACGTCTGTTTATCGCTCTTTCGAGCCTCTTTCTGTAGCCTCGCCTGAGCCCTTCTCTCTCTTTCAGCTACCTCCTTTTTCCATTGGCCTAGGGCGTCAAATATAGCTTGTTGCGACCTTCCTCTAAAGAGTTGTATTTCTACAGACTCAATTTTGTGAGATTCAAAAGAACCATATATGGGCCACTGAGTCTCTTTATCCTTGGATTTGTATTTATGCCACAATGAATGATACATTATGGGAGAAATACCGTATTTTATGTACATATCCTTACTTGAGGTACCTTCCAGGGGAGCCGGCTGACTATCTTCCAGCACCCTCGATCGAGATATACAACCACAACACCATCGTGCAAATGTACTAAACGCAGGCATGTTTTACAATATTATTTTACCAAAAATGTCTCTACAAGTTTCTAGGCCAGACAAAAAGTCCACATTACCCGCTCAACTTCAATCTTTGCAAAAAGTGTCAAAGCATCAGGCCAAAGTCCAGTGGCCAAACACATCTTTTCCAGTCTGTTTTAGATTGTTCCATTAATTTGCTCAACTACCCCAGAAGCCTCTGCTCTGTAGGCACAATGCAGTTTTTGACGCATGTCCAATGCTTCACATATCAATTGTATAAGTTCATTTTGGTAGTGACTTCCTCTGTCTGTTTAGATTGTTACTGGAAATCCAAACCGTGGAATGACTTCTCTTAAAATGAGTTTTGCTACAGTTACTCCATCATTTCTCCTGGTTGGGAAAGCTTCTACCCTTCGTGAAAACAGGAAACTGATCACAAGGATGTACCTCAATTTGTTACATGGAGGCATCTCTATGAAGTCCAACTGCATCTTAGTAAAAGGACCTCCCTCCCGTCCTATGGTTCTCAAACTCACAACAGTTTTTCTTCCTGGATTCAATTGTTGACATATTAGACATCTCTGACATAAGCTTTCCGCTATTACACGAAACATGGGATTATACCAAGTCTGTCTGAAAAGTCTAAGCATTGCGTCCCTACCAATATGTGCCTGACCATGGTACATTCGTGCCATATTTGAGATCATGCTATCGGGCATAACTGGTCTTTCATCTTTATATACCCAAATTTCATCTTCCTCTCTTTGTCTACAACCTGATTTTATCCATCTGTCTTTTTCCTCATCACTTGCCTCTTCTTGCAATTGTCTCACTTATTGCCAAGTCTCAACTATGTTAGTAATCATTAAAGGACTTGAAACATGTTCTTTTTCTCTGTCCCGATTTATTGATGCAAAGTTTCTGGCACATATTGGTCTATGGCATCGGCAAATCGATTGCCCTCTGTGATGTAATCATCTCCATTTTTGTAAGCAGCACACTTTACTACTGCTATTCTTTTTGGCAGCTGTGTCGCCTCAAGTAACATTTTCACAAACTCACCATTTCTGATTGGTGAACCTGTAGAGATCATATAGCCTCTTTGGGACCACAGTTGTCCATAGTCATGGACAACTCCGAATCCATACAGACTATCAGTCACTACGGTAATTCTGACATTTTTTCCCAATTTGCATGTTCAAATCAAAGCAATCATCTCAGTCACCTGGGCAAAACTTATTCCTTTCAGACAAGATGCTTCCATAACATCTGCTACTGTACATACAGCATATGTAGCACTCAAAGTTCCTTCATCTGTTCTCAAACAGGACCCATCCACAAACAGCACATAGCCTGACTCCTCCAAAGGTTCATCTTTAATCTGAGATCTTGGTTTGTACAATACTCAAGCACATCCAAACATTTATGATCAATATCATCTTTGACTTCCACATTCAAAGTATCAGGCAACAAGGTGGAAGGATTCACATTGACACATCTTGCAACAGTCACATTGTCTGCACCCAGAATCACCTTTTCATACCTGGTCAGACGATTATTCGTCATGAATTACTTCTTAGTCCTGGTAAGGGGAATTTCAACTGAATTTGGTACGAATACCTTCTCTGAGTACCCCATCACTATACCTTCACTCTGTTCCAAGCTCATACTCGTGGCGGCTACGGCTTTCAGACATCCAGGTAGTGCTCTTGCTACTGGATTCAAAACTGCTGAGAATATGCAATGGGTCTTCTCATTCGTCCATCCCTTTGAATCAGAACTGACAATGCACACCCTTCTCTCTCACTGCAATACAGTTCAAATTATTTTTCATAATCCGGCAAGCCTAGCACTGGTGCTTTGCATAAACTGCTTTTCAATTGTTCAAATGCTTCCATCTCCTGTTCATTAAACACTATAGGATCTTTTACATCCCTCTTTAGTCAATCTTAGTAAAGGCTTTCAATTAGTGAAAATCCACTTATCCACTGTTGACAATAACCAACCATTCCTAAAAACATTCTCACTTGCTTTTGTGTCTTTGGTGGATTCATCCCTCTGATAATCTTGATTCTTTCTGAGGTCACTTTCCTCACCTCTTTTCCAATTTTATGACCTAAATATTGCACTTCTTGTTGACAAAACTGCAATTTTGATGGAGACACTTTATGTCCTCCTTCTGCCAAATGATTTAACAAAGCAATAGTATGAGAGATACAGCCTTCTTTGGTCTTTGATGCCACTAGTAGGTCATCAATATATTGGACCAATACAGATTTCTCTGGCATGTTCAAACTTTCTAATGATTTCTTCAATATCTAATTGAAAATAGAAGGACTCTCAGTGTACCCTTGAGGAATTCTGCACCATTTCAATGCCAAAATTCGCTCGCCAAACTTAAAAGCAAATATCGGCTGGTTTCAGGGTGTAGTGGAACTGTACATAATGCATTACACAAATCAATAACTGTGTACCACTCTGCATCATGTGGAATTTGATATAGTATTACTGCTGGATTTGGTACAATTGGACAACATGGAACAACTATTTTGTTTACCTTTCTTAAATCCTGTACTATCCTAAAAGTGCAGTTTGGCTTTTTCAGTCCTATGATTGGTGAATAACATGAACTGCTCATTATCTCTTTCAGGATTCCCAGTTCAATCATTTTGTTAATTACTGGAGGTACTCCTTCAATTATTTCGGGTGTCAATTTATATTGTGGAACATTTGGGTATATGGCATCTTCTTTCACAATCATTTTTACTGGACTCACTCCTTTCATTAACCCTATTTCTTCTCCTGTGAAGTCCCACACTTCTTCTTTAACTGTCTCTTTCAATTCAGTATTCAATTCAGGATTTCCTCTTTGTCAAATATAGGGAACATTTCACTTTTTTCTGAATCTATTATTGACATTGTCATTTTATACAGACAATCATCATCTGCTGTTTGGAAAGCAATACCATCTGGTGAACAACAAATGGCACAGTTCATCTTGCAGAGTATGTTGAGTCCAGGCAAATTTACAGGACTGCTATCACATACTACAAAGCAAAGCATTTCTTTCAATGAGCCATTTTCCACTTCTACAGGCTGTGTTAGTGGGGCTTTAATCTGTCTATTTGTTACACCTACAACTTGGATTACTTCTCCAGAGAGAGGAAGGGTTTGAATTTCTACTGATCTAACTGTAGAACGGGTAGCACTTGCGTCCACTAGGAAAGTAACATTTACACCATTCACTTTTCCATTCACAAAAGGGCCAGATTGTTCTACCTCCAGAGTTGCGCCAAGTACGCACTCCACTTCCTCTCCTAGGCACCGTCATCAACTTTCATCTGACTCATTTCCATCCGATCTCAGCCAATATTGCGGAACAGCAGTCACACACGGAGATCTTTTTACCTGCTATCCTCCGTAGAATCCTGTCTCTGCACTGTATTTCTGAAGATTAACAATCTGTGGGAGAGGTGGTAGTGGCACCTGAATCTGCTGTGTGACTACCTGCTGCTATGGTGATGACTGTTGATTTACCTCATTCTGCACCTGTGGATTCAATGATTTATTTTCTGGATTAACCTTTGGGGGTAACTTACGCTCGTTCCTCCAATGCCCTATCTTCCCCAATTATTACATGGCCATTTATTTCTAGCTTCATCAATATTCATTTGTCCTTTTCTTTTACTCATAATCCCCTTCATCTTTTCCTGACCCATATCATTAGTCTGATTATTAAATTGTGCTTACTGTTGTTCTGCAACTTTTACTTGTGGCCATATTGCTTTTTCCTTTAGCTTACGCTGCCTAGCTTCAATATCATCACTACAATATTTTGCATATCTCAAAACATCATCTACAGAACTAGACTGCCAACACATCATGTGATGTCTTATTATATTTCCAATTTCAGGTCTTAAACCAAACACAGACCTATACACAAAATGACTCATATCTTTCTCACCTAGGGGTAGATGTATCAAGCTTTTTTCTTGTCGCAAACGCTGCGATTCGCAAAATAGCAGCGTTTGCGACAAGAAAAACGGGAAATGAGATGTATCATGCAAAAAGTTTGCAATATTAAGGAATCGCAAATTTTGCAATTCCTTAATATTGCACAAGCATTTAAGAATTTGCAAATTGCGATTTCTTTAATGCTATGTATGAAACATTTCTTTTTAGCAAATTTTGGCTAAGAATTCGCAAATTACCACCAACTTGTAGTTGGTGGTAATTTGAGAATTATTTTACAAATGCACTTTATGCAATTTGTAAAGGTGCCATGTGACGCTCATACGTGCCCTTAGGGCATGAATGTGCGCCATATGCGCACACGTCATTTTCAGGGGTGCAGCAGGGTGTCCTTGAGACACCCCTGCACCCTTGAAATTATTCTCAATTTGGGATTAGCAAATTGCGAATCGCAAATTGAGAATAATTTCACATTCATTCCTATGGGCCTCCTGGCCCATAGAAATGAATGGGAAATTATTCCTTATTTGCAATTAGCAATTTGCTAATCGCAAATAAGGAATTTTAAGAAATCACTAAAAAATTGCGAATTTCTACATACATGCCATTTTGCAATTCCCAAATAGTGATTCCTTAAAAATCGCTATTTGGAAATCGCAAAAGGGTATGTTGATACATCTAGCCCCTAGATTTTCATATCCACTATACTGTTTGAAAACTAAAAGCAACGTTTCATAATAAGCATGTCCAGATTCTTTAGGTTCTTGTGTGGTTCTATCGAATTTCAACCGATCTGTTTCTTTCAGCGGAATTTTATTTTTCAAAAACGTTATAACCTGGTCATATTTTCTCATTACTTCTGGACCTGGGGCACCGGTTTTTGCATCTCTAGGATATTCTTCTTTTGGTCAATCTACAGTAATTTTACATTCAGTCCATAGATCTGCAGGTACAACTATGTCAAACAATCCGTCTAAATCTTCCCACAACATCTTCAAAACATTTACAAACCTGACTACTTGTCTATACAAATCTACAGGATTTTCACGTAATCTTGGAAAATCATTTGTAAATGACAATATATCCTGTTTACTCCATGGCACATGTACATATCCTCCTCCTGGCATTTCTCTCATGGGATATTCTGTTGATACTGCTATTTCTTTTTCTTTAACAGGGAAAGCTCAAGATATTATATTATTGGCCTCATCCTTTTTCTATGTCCACCTACTTCTCCAACGATCTACATCTCCCCATTACCTCAGTAATTCAATTAATTATTTTATCTGAGTTAATCTTCCTGCTGTATTCAAATTATCTATGTCTTTCTCAGTGAAATCCACTTGGTAGGGTTTCTGTAACAATTTAATTTTTCCAAACTATATACCTAATTTGTTTGCTGTTTCTTCTAGTTTATCATGTAGTCCTCCAAGTTATACTTTTACTCATGAATATCAGTTCATCATCATTATATGTTTTTAATTTTTCTGTACCAATGGTTCTAATTATCAGTTCTTCTATATTTATTTTCAATCTAACCACATCTGAAAAGTTTAGGCTCTGAATCTTTCTTTTGTAATGTTTTAACCCAATCATTTAATTCTTCAGGTGTTGGCCTTACTGGGGTTTTAGTCAGATCTGTGCTAGCTATACTTTTCTCCTGGGTCTCAGTTGCTGACTCTGCTCCCATAGGAATCTGATATATTGGACTCTGATTCATAGTTAAATCGGGTGGTGTCGTTCTAATTGAACTCTTGGTTTCATTCACATCTGGATAAATGTTTTCTCTTACTTTTTGCAAATTCAGATTTAAAGGAATGGTTAATGAAGGCTCATTTATTCTCTGTTAATTCTTAAATTTTCTCTGCTAATTCATTTGTTGATCTCTCTATTTCTGAAGTACTTGATTTTTTGATCTGTACAAATTCCTGTTTCTCGGGGGTATGTTTTTCTTCTATGTGTCTTTTTGGAGTTTCTTGTATTCCAATCTCCATTGGCGGTGCCTTTGGAGTCACCGCTGCAGAAGTCGACTGATATGGTGGGGGTCTTCTATTTAAAATGCTTTCCAGCACCTCGTCTTCCGTATCACTCACTCCACATTCACTATTTTCTGATAATAATTTTTTTCTCTTTTCTGTACATTTTCTCCCTACATTCTCTTTTACTGTTCGCATTGGATAAATACCATCCCACATATCAGCATTTCTCCATCTTCTCATTCTACTCTCATGAGTCGTTCCCCATAATCCTCTTGATCTGCCCCTACTTTCTTTTATATCTTGAAATCTCTCTGTCTTTTTCAAACATTTTGTCTTCCCATTCCATCAATGCTTCAAATTGTGTTGGCCTAGGCCTCAGCTCCAGTTTCATAATTTTTTCTCTTGAGTTTCGTAACACTGCCGTGCTAAACAAACCCGTTTCTGGAAATGCCAACACTCCATCATCTTTTGTATATGTTGCCCAATTTTCCAACCATATACAAGTATGATAGGCATATTTCGTCATCATGTATGATGCTGGCGTTTTCAGTGGTGGAAGCAATTTTACTTCTCTCGTGACTATTTCTTTGTCCTTTTTAAATGGATTCTTAAATTTCTTAAACCATGAAGGTTTTTCTCTGTCTTGCTCATAATAATGATCCATTTTCACAGATTTTTCTCTCTCAATACGATCGTACACTTCTTTTCAATCCGTTCCAATATTCTGTCCTATTAGCACTTCCCTCTACCTTACCCTTCTTTCAAGCTTAGGGGAAAACCTACTACTCTCCCAGGGATAAGTTTTAGTTGGAGCTCACAATTGACTCCTGTTCTTAAGGCTGAGATTTTACAGGTTGTCTTCGCTATACATTCACCTCTTTCACACGGAAAATGTCCCTAAAGATAACACACAACAATGTTACCACTCTGAAATCAGACAATGCACTGCGACTTCACTTGCCACACATTTCCCCCTGCCTACATATAGGGCAACCAACTTCCTACTGCCCGGAAGTCTTTAAATTCCGACTACATATAACGTAATACAAACTCAACATATAGTGTTAAAACATAAAACATCAATAATCTCCAAACTGACTTATAGTAACAAGACCTCTGCTACCAATAAATCTGATACAGCTAAGCTCTCCAACAACCCTCAATACTCATCCCACTCAACCCAGGAGCAACTTGACTTTTACTCATCGGTGGGGCCCATAATACTGCGAGTCACACATTCACACACCATACCGCTCCTGAATTAGTGAAAAGAAGGCGAGCTGCTGGTTAGCAGGATGCCTAAAATCTATACTTTATACATTTATATACATTTCAAAAATTATTGTCTAACTTAAATATGAGGAAAACAATACATCAAGGTACTCCGCTATTCGGTCGAAGGACCAACTAGTAGAAGTCAGTTGATGGCGATTAAGACCAGCTCAATTTCACTTTTCCTTTGAACTGTTAACATTTATTCCTGTCATGCCTTTATTACATTTAATAAAAACAATACTTGAGTTTTAAGTTTTCAAAAATGTATCTATTTCATTTAGGAAAAGAAGTTTAGCATAGTCTTCAGTCAAGCAAAATTTAAGCATTTATTTAGTACATGTTGTGGCGTGGTGGAGAAACAAACCAGGACCAAATATATCAGTTCTATAAACCAGGCTTTATTTTGTAACTTAAATAGAAGGTTTGAAACAGAGACTTCTGGGAATTGCAGTTCTGGTTTCTCTGCCTTCTCTTCTGTTTCTCAGGGCACCCAAAAACAAGAACTAAAAAAAGGGGGGGGGGGCTCCAGCATCTTCTTCCTTTAGGTCTTGGGATGTCAGGTACTCAAGAGCCAGCGGAGCATGTGGGAGAAAAGAACAAAACAAAAACACCTGGTAAGGGTACTGGCCGGTTTCTTTTAGTGTGCGCTGGGAGCAGGGGAGTGTAAGGGATGTACACCCAGTTCAATCACCAGTGAGGCGACTCAAATTATGCTAGGCACGAGATGCAGGCCCCTTAACCCTCTGGTACTCTGGCGTTCCCTCCCCTAGGACTCTCAAGCCGACGGCCCCAGACCGCCCCAAGTCGTCCCCATACCTTGGTAAGCCACGACCCTCCTGGGCCTTGGCAGGCTTGCTCGTGTTGCCGGATTGGGTCCGGCGTCCCGTCTGTAGTTCATCTTCTGGATTCCTGTTCTTCGGTTTCCTTCACGGGCTGTAGTTGTCCGTCGTCACAGGCGGTCCACCGGTCTCTAAACTGAGGGCTTATGGAGAAAGTCTGCACGCGGTAGTGTTCCTTGTTGGGTCTTCGGCTCTCGGCGATCCGAGCTCCCTCTGAGATGCCGCTTTCTTCCACGTCTTCCTTTTTTAGCCTGTAGGGATCAGCTGACTCGGTCATGTGACAGAGTTCCATGACAGGATTAAAGAAACAGCGTCCCTACGCCGGCACAGTCTGAAAGTTACGAAGGGAACAGGGAGAAAGGTGAGTGGGAAAACGTTCCATACTTGTCCCCGGTGTATTGGAATCCATGATCTGTGCCTCATCATCACAATTTTAAGGAAGAAATAAAATTTTAAAAACATATTACGCATCAGTCATAGGGGAACGACTGAGTCACAGGTTCCCACGCTGTCTGTCTCTCTATTCTCCTCAATGCCTCCCTTCTGACATAAAATCTCTGCAATCAATCATCTTTTCTGCTCCATCAAAGTTAAAGTCCAAAAAAAATGTCAAAGTCTCTAGCACCATAAAATTGTTCAAACCGACAGCATGTCGTGGTGCAAAATAAAATCAGTGGAGCCAACTTTTTTTTCTCTTTTTCGGAAGCTCTTTTATACCCTTTTTCGCTAACTATCTAACTTAAAATTGAAAACTTTTAGGGTCCACAGTCATTCTGATTGGTCCATTAGAGGGGTGGTGATGATCACCTAATGCACTCCTCCTTCAAACCAGTTTGAATCTTGCTATGTAATTCTTCAATAGTTTCTCACAACATCCTCAGACATTTATGTTTTCATCCATTCTTTGTATCAGTTTTTTCCTCATTGTATTTATTAAGCTTCCTTTCACACGCTTTTAGATGCAGGGATCCTTTGGCACATCTCCTGCTCATTGGTCGAGCTGACCTTGACATCTCTCACTCCGGGACGTCTGCAAACATCTCTTGCGCACCACATGTGTGGGGGTCATCTTTTCTGGAGTTTTGCCATTATATCAGTAGACAGCCATCTTTCAGACTTGGCCGCGCAGGCCTCAATGGGAACTAATGCGAAAATAAAATAACAGAAATTCGATTTAGATTTTTAGCCCTTCTGATTACCTCCCACTATTCTAATTTTCCCCGTTAAATGTTACCTAGCCAAAGTGAACAGGAAAGCGTCATTTTACTCATCATTTGTTTTCTCTTTTGCCACAAAACACTTTCAACATAAGCACAAATACACACTTATTTAGTCCAGAAAATATTATCACAGCTCTATGTTAGTATGACTCATTTTGTTTTTGTTAGTATATTATTTTTGCAAATAGCAATTAATTTCCCACGCGTAGTGTAAATTCTTACATATATTTTGTTGATTAGGTTATATGCTTCACTCCGTTAATACCATTATGGTTATGAGGGATTAACTTTACAAGGGGTACACAAAAAATGTTGTCTCTCACCTGCTCCATCAGAGGCTTGAGGTATCATTGTCTGAGTGGTCTTCATCACTTGCCTCTGTTTTAAGGAGATTTCATATTTCTTACAGTGTCAGTATTGTTGTGTCACAACCATTCCATCAAAACTGTAGGGCTTCCAGAAAGATCCATCTATACTTTATTTGCTTGGCTATGAATTCCTACATTTTATCTCTGAAACTCCTGCAACGCAGAAATATGAATGCTGCCAAATCCTGAAAAAGGAAGACGTCACTTCCCTTGAACTAGCGATTATTTAAGGTTTCTTGTAACGGTCATAATGTTTTCCTTCATTCACTAGTTTGACAGTTTTATTACGATGTCGCTGGCAAAACTCTTTACTGCATTTTAATCCTATTGTAGGAGCCCTTCCAATAAAGGTTGTCTCGTTGCTTTTGCCAAGAATGTTATGAAAACGTTTGTGAACACAAGCTGTTCTATTAAATCCTTCTCTCTCTTCTGTTACATTTTTGATGAGGATATTGTCCCTATGTAATCTTTCCTCTAGATCTTCGTATTTTGATGTCAACGATGGGCCATATGTAGGTAAATGGAGAATACCGAATCCTTAATACCGAATTTTACCGAATAGGTATTAAGAATTCGGTAAACGCGATGTAGAAAAAAAATCGTTAAAGTTTACCGATTCGTTAAAATTCGGTATTAAATACCGAATCTGAACGAATCGGTAAAAAAACAAATACCTAAAGCCAAATAACGATTCGGTGTTACAGAATCCATTACCGAATCGGTAAATACCGATTCGGTAATTCAAAAAATCGTAATTTGGTGAATCAGCCAATCCTGAATCACCCAATTACCTCCCAAACAGGAAGTGGCCACACCCAGCCAGGTGCACAGGACCTGGAGCTCACTGTGAGGGAGGCAGGCAGGCAGGCAGGTGAGCTGAGGAGGCAGCAGCAACACAGCCACACAGCCACAAGCAAGACTGAAAAACTACATAACAAGCATTGAAATGGCAAGCCAGGACAGGGAGAAGGAGGGAGGTGACAGAAAAAGAAAACTGAAGTTCAGTGACAAGGAGCTAGAGGTCCTGATCCAGGATGTCAGCCAAGAGCACCACAAGCTTTTTGGAGCCAAGTCCCACCAAGTGCCAGAGTCACAGAAGAGGCAAATCTGGAGTGGCATTCGGGACAAAATCAATGCCATAGGTGTGACTCAGCGCACCATAGAAGACATCAGGAAGAGGTGGTACGACCTCAGGAAGACTGCAAAACTGAGGATGGCAGAGAGACAGAGGCAGGCTGGCAAAACAGGTGGAGGTAAAAACCGAGCCCCAGCACCAACACCACTGGAACTGATGGTGGAGTCCACCATCCAGCCGGAGAGTGTGAGTGGCATGGGAGATGCAGACAGCTCCGCCAGAGCAGCAAGAAAACAAGGTAAGAAGCATGTCCAGCATGCTGTGCTACCCCCTCCCCAACACCCATAGCTGCAAAGGGGCTCCCACTCCACCCCATGTCTTACTGATTACCTGCAATGCATTATGGGTGATGTAGTCAGAGGGAACTCATGAATAGGACAATTAGGCTAGCATACACAATAGCATGGTTAAGTAATTGGCTACGCCAGGACAACCAATGTGCACTGTTGTTTAATGTAATTCCATTGCAGACAGAGCATTGGGTATATATACATTTGTGTCATTACAGGCGAGTCATCTTGCAGTGCAGCAGAGGGAAGCAGAGGCAAGTCAGCCAGGCCAGAGGGGAGGCAACATGAGGATGACAGCATGCCTGCAGGGACCACAAGCTCGGCGCCATCACAGCCACCCAATCCTCCACCACAGCCATCACCACAGCGCCAGGGAGGGCCACAATCGCCTCTCACTCAGTCCCCACTGCGACGATCACCAACACCACCACCACCACAGTCAGGCAGGAGGCATGCCGTGGCCACCCTCCAGCAGATGGAGGAGTCGGAGGAGGAGGGCCGAGTGGGCGAACAAAGTCCCATAGGAGATAGATACAACAGGGAGAGGGCTGGTTCTGCATCCGAGGGCGCCCACATCTCATCAACGATTCAAAAAGGGGTGGTGATGAACAAAGTGTCTGAATTAAGCAGACCACTCTTACCCAGTGAAGAGATCAGGGCTTGATCCATCACCGTTATTTAGCTCACTGCATCACCCCAGTTCAGAACCTGGCTATATGCAAATTAGTCTGACCCAGTGCCTCATGGGAACAGGGCAGACCAAACTACCAAGCCAATTCTTCACCGGAAAGGAGACAAGCTTCCGGGGACCGGTTTCTGGCATTTCAGCCGTCGTCGGCCCGGCTTGCTTGAATCCTGGTGGTGCAGTGAGCAAGGGACTCATGTCTGAGTATACCCTGCCACACCTATAGTGGCCAAAAACAATTCAGAAAAGGGGGTGGTGATGAACAGAGTGTTTAAATTAAGCAGACCACTCTTACCCAGTCAAGAGATCAGGGCTTGATCCATCACCGTTATTTAGCTCACATCTCATCAAGACGCTGCAGGGCAAGGCAGGACAGTCCAGAAGCATCCGAGCAGGGTGACAGTGTGTTTGCTGGACTGGAAGGCAACATGCTGAAGGTCCAGCGCCTGCAATGGAGGGAGATGAAGTCAATGCACAGGGAGGTGGCACACATCAAAAAGCACATGCACAGGATGGAGAAGGGGATCAGTGCTCTGGGGGAGTACTTGTGTGCGGGAATGGAGAGAGTAGCTACCTCGGTGGACAACCTCTGCAGCCAGCTTGAGCAGGACCGTCTTGGCAGGCGCGGGGAGAGACAGAGGCTCAAGGCCTATACCAAGTCGGTGAACCGGCTGGCCACTACAACATCACTGATGTGTCGCAGGTCCATCGCCATGCAGGAGGAGATGGCGCATTGCAGCAGGGATGTGGCCAGGGGGATGGTGTCCATGACCTCAGTGCTAGAGCTCATGCAGAATACTAAGGCGGCCACAATGGAAGGGGGGGACAGTGAGGAGGCTACCAGCTGTGGTAGCATTACGCCCTCACCCACCGAGTGCAGGAGGCGTAGTGAACGCAACGTGGTTGCACATGAACAGTCCAACACACCAGACAGTGTCGATAGGGAACGTGCACGTGCAGTGCGTGGACGCAGGAAATAAAGACCTATGGCTGTTTCCATGTATGAGATGGGTGATGTAACCCATGTCCAATTGGACATTGCTCACAATACTGGAGGTGTGCCTAATAAACACCTTTACATGTAACTGTTAATGGCTCAGTGTCGTTACTCACTCAGAAATAGTTTGACGTAATCTCTGCCGTCTCTGTCTCCCATCATGTTCAATTGCAACACCACCTATGCAGGGCTCTGGCTGAGGGTTGTCCTCGTCCTCGTCCTCTGAGTCAGTTAGCTCCACTGCTGTTCCTTTTTTTGTGGCCAGATTGTGTAGCATTGCACATGTAGCAATTATCTTGCAACATTTGATGGGGCTGTACAGACGTGCACCTCCAGTTTTGTGCAGGCAACGGAATCTGCTTTTGAGCAATCCAAATGTGCGCTCCACCACGTTGGGTGTGCTCCTATGTGCCTCATTGTATCTCCTCTCCCTTGGGGTGGTTGGTTTGAGATATGGTGTGAGTAGATAAGGCCGGAGGGCATATGCGCTGTCACCTATGTACAGAAGTAAGTGGCATTGATTTGTGTGACCAACAGCTTGAGCCAGGGTGTACATCAGGGTGTGTCACATTTACTTACCTAGTATGTGTCCGTCTCCAAATTCACCAGCAAGCAGACGTGTATGGATGCCACTGTTCCGGAAGATGTACGAGTCGTGGCTACTCCCGGGGAATTTGGCCACGATGTCAGTTATAATGTATTTGGCATTACAAATCACCTGCACATTGCAGTTTCTGTATATGTATTCACTTGCTGCAGGTGGGCAGATGGGTATATGGATCCCATTGATGCAGCCAATTACGTGTGGGAACTGTGCAAGTTGGTAGAACTCCAGCTTGGTTCTCTGCAGCTCCGCCTGTGTACTGGGGAAGGAAATGTAATGTTCCATTCTGTCCATCATGGCATCCAGGAAGGTGTGGAAGAAACGGGATAGACAGCTCTGTGACACTCCACCCACTGCAGCTATCACACCCTGGAAACTTCCTGATACAAGGAGGTGCAGGCAGCAGAGTACCTGGACATGGGTGGGGATAGCGTGGGCCCTTGGTGTTTGATGCTCCAGATAGGGTTTTAGGTCCCGTATTAGGTCCAGGATGGTATCTGGGTGCAGTCTGTATCTTTCATGGATTTCTGGTTTTGTCAATTGGAACAATGTGATGCGTAGTCTGTACACCCGCTCTTCACGTCTCCAGATCCTCACTCCTGCTGCTCTCAAGCGTAGCCGCCTTGCAATGAGGTAGAGGGCCGCCATTGTGTTCACACAGATGCATTTTGGGCCTGTTTTTATGCACTGCACCTGATTACCACATGCTCTTGAAACGTGGTAAATACCGATTTGTTATTACCGAATCTGGTCATATTCGGTAATAACGAGGTTTGCTACATCGCATTTTTGGGGGGTTTACCGAATCGTTTTTTCGATTCGGTATTCATTGTTTCGGTATTTTCATATCGGTAAATAAGGAATCGGTAATTTTTTACTGATTCGTTATTATCGATTCAATTCGGTATTACGTACATCTCACTTGGCTAAATACCGTCGGTTACCGACCAGTATTTGGCCACCTACATATGGCCCGATATGATTTGGGATTCCATGTGGCAAATTGTGGTAGTTGTCAGCTGATCAGTTTCAGAGAATGTTTTCATTTGCCTTTCTGTGAATTGAAGGTGCTGATCAAATGCAAGGATGTCTGCCTTAACGTCCGCTATTTTTTTGCAAAGCTCTGTAAGCAGATCCAACATAATCTCGATTGATTTGTCTATGTCAGTCTTAAGATCCACATGAAATATTTTGTACTGGAGCACATTGTCTTTGCTGCCATATTGCTGTCTGATGTGGCTTTGTTTATTTCAGATATATAATGCTGTAATAATGTGCTGTTCAGCCTTTTGTAACTGGTGCGACATGTGGGAGGCGATTCCTAGTTGCCATGATTCCCTAGCTGCGTCAAAACCTTTTCTGATCTCATTATATATTATAGCACTCGCTTCCAGGCAACATTGAGGAATGTCACAGGGGGCTTATCTAGTGCCCTGAATCGGACTGCCCAATGAAAGCAGCTTGAAAGCGTGCCTGTCTGACCTATGTTAGGCTACACAGCACTATGCCTTGTGGAGTGCCTCTCTTTTGGTGCTCATACGGTAAGGCTAGGCGTGAGGCATGATCCACTTCATGCCCCTCCTGGGGACAGTCCCTTTGTTTAACTTACAGATACATACATGCCAATAGACCTGATTCCAATGAGAGATCATGATTTTTGAAGCCAAAATGGCTTTATCTTAGCTCCCTCCCACCCGAAATTGCCTCTGCTTCAATAAAAGCCAAAGGAGAAAATCCATTTCCCCGATTTCTTTTCCAAAATCTCCCACTTTGTTGCTCTAAAATGTTGGCATAGACTCTGATGAATAGTTCATGCCATTATCATTTCCCCCCTTCGAAAGCTCTCTGTGCCAGGGGGACCCCTTTTAAAAACAAATCATGCTGTGCGCTCTCCCTCCCGCCATTTTCAATATTGCTGTTCATGTCAGTTCTTGTGGGGCAGTTTGCCTGCACGCCTCACCTGTGGTACAGTAGCAGTTTATTTATGTTGATAGACATAGGAGGTACCGTCAAACTCTCCTCGGGGGTCCCAGGGCCGTCAGACCCCACTGTGCCAATCAAGGGTCAGCTCAGTTGCATTGAGGCACAATCATAGCTCAACTGTGTCTTCCAGGCCACGTGGTCCTGCTCAAGGATGTGGCTGCCACTGCAGTGATTCATCACCTGGATAATCTGTCAATATACAAAGCTCCTCTGTACCATATGGGATGAGGAGGAAGACAGAGCAGCGTGAGCTCAATCCACTCCAGTCGCAATTTGGGGCAGAGTATTGTATTTATTATTTATGCGTTTTTATATAGCGCGGACTTTACCCAAGGCGTCAGAGCGCTTCACAATAGGAACAGAAAAGTACAAGTGAACAAATTACAAAAGCAGACGATAAATTACATGAGGTAAAAGTGACAATTGTGAGCAAACAAAATACATGAGGTAGCAAACAGTGCATTACAGGAGGAAAGAGTGACAAGTGTGCAGGTTACAAGAGAAAACAAAGTACAATTTGAGGTAATATACTGCGATATATGCTAGACACTCAGGCACAAGAGCAAACGTTACGTAGGCAATGGTGGCACCTGTGCAAGTATCAAAAGCAAACAAAATGTGAGAGGTAGCAAACAGTGTGTTACAAGAGAAAAGTGGCGTGTGCATGTTACATGCAGAAACCAGATTCATGTTGCTGAATCATGATTAGGGCTCCCTGTTTTCGATTTTTACTCATTTTTACAGATAAATACAGACAGAAAAAATTCTGTTTACTGTCTGTTTTATTTTTAAAAGCGGAAAAATACAGATAATTTGGCTTCTTTTGAGTGAGTCTCCATGCTGAGATTAATGAGTTACAGTTCCAATAGTTGTACATATTGGTAGCATGGGAGTTACAAATCTCCATTAGATTTGCTTAAAGTACTGCATATCTCAATATGTATTTGTGCTGTTATGCAAATTAATTAATGTGGGTTTATTATTTTATTATTTTGGCTGTGCAATGTGCTAAAACACGATGGGCATCAATATGAGTGCACTTCTATCTGTTAAATTAATGTGGAAATATATGAGTTATTCCATCATCTGTTCACAAAACATTAAATAAATGTAGATTAATACCAATAAGATTACCAAAAAAGAAATATGGATAAATACAGATGGAAATATTAAAAAAATAAATGCCATAAACACGGGAGCCCTAATCATGATTTGCTGGAAACAAGGCAGCTTCAGCTTATACATATATATCCTATATCAGAACTGGCTGCCCTTAATTCTGGGGGTGGATTAGAGGGTGTGACAGGTCTTGACATTTAATTTTTGGCAGTTTCATATAACGCATACGAAAACGTGTTTTTGTATGCGCTATGTTATTAAACTGCGAAAAATACAATTCTGATTGTCAGTCACCATGCATGCCAATAGACCAGATTAATTCAGACTGATTGATTGCCTCTGCTTCAGTCTAAGTCAATAGGGAAAATACATTCTCCTGACAATTTTTTTATTTTAATCTCATACTTGCCTGCGCTAAAATGTTGGCATGCTATTGTGTATATCTATTAATTCGTTTTTCTACCTGATTATTTGCGGTCTCGGATATAACTTTTTTTAATTTGTGTTACTCTTTGAATATACATAAGGGCCTTGCTTTCGGAAATCTGCCCCTCCTCCAGCCCTCGTAACAAACGTCCTTGTTAGTACTGCTAAACTCACAACCGTCAACTGTTGGGAAACATCCACCAACTCAAGGTGATGCTTGATAACAGTTACCCACTTCCGGTTCAACAGGGGCGCCATTTCTTTATCTGTTCAGCAGAATCTACGGTGAAGGCAATTTTATCGTTTTGCCGAGAGTGCGCGTGACATTTACGTCATACCAAGGCCACTTGGGTCTTTCATTCCGAAAAGACGAAGCGTGATATGAAATGTAACTTTTGTTTTTGTTTGGGACAAGTCGGAGCCATATTTACAGTGGTAAGAAATTGTGAGCTGACGTTTTTTTTTAAAGATTATTTTATAATTAAATACTCTAATTGGTGTCGGAGTCTGAGTTCTCTAACCATTATCCCTAGATTGTTTAAATTTCTGGACATGTCACGTGCAATGCAATTTAAAAACACTGAATTTTCAGGTTTTTAAAAAAAAACTAATTTGATGTTTAACCAGAGAATCATGAGGTCTGGAGCATTATGGCTGTTTCGAAAAGTAAGGTCAATGTGCAGGTTTGCTCTGGTACTCTGGGATTTTGAGTCGAAGCTCAGTGGAGGATGACAGGTTTCATTTACCTAATCTGTAACAAATGTAAAGTTCCTCAGGAGTCAGATTTCTAGTTTTCTACAGTGGGTTCATAGCAGAGATGTTTTAACACCGTCGGTGTGGTGCAGATTTATCCAGTGCTCTGAAAATTATTGATTCCCATTGTTCATGACGAGCTCAGCTCGTCATTAGTGTACGAGAGGTGTACCTCATGACAAGCTGAGCTCGTCATGAGCATCGAAGAGGTTAAGGCATGAGAAAATGCGGGCCAGACTGGGAACCCAAAGCAGCACTGGCAATTTTGCTGGACCAGACCCTGGGAGGCTGGAAGGATGGGGCTAGTTTTGCAGTTGTGGAGGCTGATTTTTTGTTTTTTTTACTGGGGGGTCGCTATTGCAGTACTACTGCTAAACCGACACTCAGTAACAAACCCGGCCCCCACAGCTGCAAAACCAGACCGACCCTTCCACCCTCCTGGGAAGTGGTGGTGTGAGGCGTTTGGCGGTAGCTCCGGAGAAATGTGAATAGGGCCAGTTCGAGAGACTGTCCTTTGTCGTGCGTGATTCTGATTACCTTGTTGAGAGTTTGCATGAATCTTTCTACCTCGCCATTGGCCTGTGGCCACCTTGGAGTGATTCGGTGATGTTGGATTCCCAAGATCCTGAGATAGTTAGCTAGTTCTTGGCCTTGAAAGGGAGGGCCGTTGTCAGTCTTCAATTCCTTTATTAACCCATGAGCAGCCATTTTTTTCTCCAGCTTGGGGATGACCTCAGCAGTGCAGGGTGTGAAGATGATCTCGACTTCAGGGTACTTAGAATGGCCGTCAATGGCTACCAGGGTGTGTCGACCATCGGGGAGGCTGCCAAAGTCCAGAATGACACATTCCCACGGTGATTTTGGCCGTGGTTCTGTCATGATGGGGGCTGGCCGAGGTGCTTCTCCAGCTGTTTGACAGGCTGCACAGGATCGGACCATAGATTCAACCAGGTCGTCCATCAGGGGGAACCACACCTTGGTGCGAAGGCGTGACTTTGTTTTGACCATGCCTTGATGGCCGACATGAGCTAGTTGAACAACATGTTCGATCAGGGATGAGGGAATTACCAGCCGATGACCCCTCAGTAGACACCCAGTGCTGTCCTCATTCAGCTCTTCTCTTACATGATACAGGCTGTCCATGATTATTTGCGCCTCATTGGCCAGGACTTTCCACTCCTCCTTGGTTTTGTGCCAGTTGCCATGTCGCACCGCGACAATTGCTCTCTGGAGACATTCATCCTTCTGGGTTGCTTCCGCGAGTTGCTCCATAGATATTGGTAGTGGACAGGATCGAGCAGTAATGCATCTCACATATTCCTCCGTGTCAGCTGAATCTTCCATCTCTTCTCTAGTTGCCGCTCGAGGATGACGTGAGAGATAGTCCTCAGGGTTTTTGGATCCGGGCTGGTATTCTACCCGACAGTTATAGTTCTGGAGTTGTAGCATCCATTTCTCGATTTGCGGAGGGGGCTTCGAGGACGTTCCAGAGAATAAGGCTACCAGCGGCTTGTGGTCCGTGGCAACTACAAATGGCTTCCCATAAACATAGAAATGAAAATGGCGGCATCCCCAGTGTATCGCTATCGCTTCCTTCTCGATCTGAGAATATCTTTGCTCCGTTTCGGTGTGCGACCTACTAGCAAACGCCACCGGCATCCAGTCTTCTTCCGCCCGCTGTCTCTGCATCAGCACAGCGCCTAGTCCTGTGGGGCCGGCGTCCACGACCACTAAGGTTAACTTTCTCGGGTCAAAGAAGGCTAAGGTAGTTGCTTCGGACAGTGCTTCCTTGATGTCTCGAAAAGCCTTGTCTTTTTCCGGGCCCCATCTCCACGGAGTGGCCTCCTTTGTGAGTTCCCTCAGCGGTAGCGTCAGGTTAGCCAAGTCGCGAATGAATCTGCCGCAGTAGTTTACCATTCCAAGGAAGCTTCGGACTTCGGTGACCGTTGTGGGGGGAGCAGCTTCTTTGATGTCCTTCACTTTCTCGGGATCCGGGTTGACTCCATCAATTGAGAAAGTATATCCAAAGAATTGTAGTTTCCTCTTTAGGAACTCGCACTTTTCACGGTGCAATGTGAGCCCAGCATCTCTCAATCGTCGTAGTACTTGGGTTAGTTTATTGTGATGCTCTTGGATGGTTCTGGCGTGGATCATGATGTCATCACTGACATTTATCACACCCGGGATGTCTGCAATGAGTTCCTGGATCACATTTTGGAATACTTCTGCAGCACTGGAAATCCCGAAGCTGAGACAAGTGTACCTCCGTAGCCCCTGGTGGGTCGAGAAGGTGGTGATGTTTCGCGACTCCTCGTCTAAGAATAGCTGGTGATAGCCTGATCTCAAGTCCAGCTTGGAGAACCAACTCGCCCCTGCCATTTCACCTATCAAATCGTCTATCGTGGGTGTGATGTGTCGTTCACGCTTGATTGCGACATTAGGAAGCCGCATGTCTACGCATATCCTCACCGCTCCCGGTTGTTTGGGTTTTCGGGTGACCACTATCGGGGAGACCCAGGGGGTGGGAACCGTGACTCTTTCTATTATTCCCGCCATTTCCAGTTTCTTAAGTTCTTCTTCCACCAATGGACGTAAATGGAACGCTATCCAGCGGTGTCGCAAGGCGACTGGCTGGACCGTACGATCAATGTGTAGGTGCACCTCCTTTCCCTTGAACCTTCCAATTCCTTGGAATACTTCTTCGAACTCCGTCAGTAGTTGTTGAATCGATTCTTGATGGAATCCAAAAGCGAAGGTCATTACGCCCAGGTCTTCTGCCGCCCGACATCCTAGCAGCATGCCTTGGCCATCTTCGGATACAAACACGTTGGTGGTTACCGATCGGTCTCCATGTGATATGGTGGTCCGGAATTTTCCACGAATCCGGAGTGGTGTGTCTTGTCCATACGCAAACACAGTTATGGCTGACGGGGTGAGCACTGGCGGTGGAGATAGGGTTTGGTGTAGAGCAGATGCCATCAGATTGATAGTGGCACCCGTGTCCACCACGGCCATGACTTCATGAGACCCAATGTGGATCCCCCACTGTGGCAGGCGTCGCGCTGGTCGGGTCGCCGTGCCAATCATATGTACTTTGTGTACTGTACGCTCCTCTTCCTCATCATCATCCATATCACTCGGATCTCCTTCGGGTACTGCGTTCACCACCTGCCTAGGCTTGTGATACCGCTTCGATCGGCACACTTTTTCAAAATGGTTGTAGCGTCCACATGCCGAGCACCACTTTTCTTTTGCTGGACACTCCGCCGCCGAGTGCGGTAGTCCACCACAGTAACCACACATTTTTTGCCGCCCTGGCGAGGCTGTCCCCGTGCCTTTCTTAGTCCACTTTGTTGGTGACTTTGCCGTTATTTTGTTGGCCGGTTCTGCTTTCACCGTAGCCTGGAGAGCGGCCTCCATGTGGGCGGCCCACACCTTCGATAACTCCTTTGTGCGCCCTAGTGTTAGTATGTCCACTAACGACTTGCCCGACTCCTCGAGGATTCTTTCCCTCAGTGTGACTTGTGCAGCCTTGGATGATTTGACCATGGATTTCCTCCGTGACATCGGCAAAACCGCATGTTGATGCCAGGTTTTTCAGGGGCGCGTGATAGGTGTCCAGTGACTCCTCTGGCAGCTGTCTGGGATGTCTGAAGACGAAGCGCTCATAGTCCTGATTAACCATTAGCTCGAAGTGAGCATTCAGGGCGTTTATGAGTGTGTGGTGGTTCTTTGGGGTGACCTCCACTAACGTTTTGGCAATGTGATGCACATCCTTGCCTCCGAGATGAAGGACCATGGATCTCTTTTGGGCCTTCTGTACTTTTGTGGCCTCAAAGAATATCATCAGGCGATCAACCCAATCCTTCCATTTGGGCGCTAGTGAAGAGGGGGAGCCTTCTACCACAAAAGGCTCTATCGGGGGTATCGTGGCCATGTCGTGCATTAAACGCGGGATTGTCAGTTATGACTCCACTCCACCCTATCTTCAGTGTCTTCGTAGACGAGGCGTTATTGGAATGTCCCTTGGTTGCAGTTGCCAATGCTTTCTGGCTCTGCGATTCCCTCTTTGAGGCTGCAATGTCCACTGCCAAGGCTTGATGGCGCAGGGGCCCTTGCTCGTGAAGGGTAGCTCACCCCCTTTTGGGCGAGACGAGACGGAGTGCAGGCCTCTCTTGAGTTGGCGGGCGTCCCCTGCCCACGTGGTGAGGAACGAACGAATGTTCCAGAATCGGCCCACCGAGCGTGCGTCAGGGCCAAGGTCTACGCAAGCGTCGCGTCCTCCCCGCTCTTCGCTGGGCGACGAGTCAGGATTCGCCCTGGGGACACGTGTGCTCAAGGCCCTGAGCTTGGGCGCGAGCGCCGGGCAGTGCTCTGGGCCTCACCGGGCATAGCAATGCGTTGCGCGCCACTCGGGCGCCACACCCCGCCGCGGGGGAAATGAACAGAGCGACTTGGCGGCCACGCCGGGGGGCCAGAGCGCCTCACCTGACACGCTCCGCCGGTGTAGGAACGCCTCCTCCAGCGTCGTCCAAAGCCATGGGAACCACCGCGGCTCCGGCCGCACAGCGTGAGCAGTGCCGGGCACGAGCACCGCCAACCAGGAATGTAGCTCACGGCCACCACGCGGCACAACATGTGATCGGAGAATCACACGCAGCGAAGGTACGCCCACCCTCGTTGCCAGTTGTTGTGTTCCCGGGGTGATGGGCTCCAGGAACTATTCTAGATGGGGCACCTCTAAATGTGGCTAAGGCCTAGCACAAATTACTCAGAGACGTATGTTGCTTCTTGCTCATTTACTCCACCGTCGCCAACTGGCGTACGTGCGGACGTGATGTCCTTTATTAACAGCAGTCACATGGGCAATGACGATGTACGCCTGTTACGCCACAGGCGGAAACACAACAGACAAGAGCGATACTCTGAAATCAAGGAGACTACCAAAAAACCAGAATAGGAATCGCCTGACTTTCATTACAACCTTTTCCCAGTTGAATCAGGAAGTTTATAAGATTTTGCTGAGACATTGGGAGGTGTTGATAGGTACACCAGGAGTGGGACCACTTCTGGGAGCTAGGCCCTCCATCACGTATAAGAGATCAGGGACTTTACATGAGGCACTCTGCCCGAGCTATATCGCCAGAAATACAATGCCACGGATGTGGCTTAGAAGCCCCATTGGCTTCTATACATGTGGCGATTGTAATGTATGTCAGCTGGGACTCAATAAAACTCTGAGGTTTACATACAACAGTGGTAACAAACATGAAATCAAATATTTTCTGAAATGTAGATCCACATATGTTGTATACGTAATTGTATGCACCCGTAATAAGATTTATGTCGGAAGTACGGGAACGACAGTTGCAAGTTCTTGTCCAGGAACACCGACGTGCATGTTTAAGAAATGACAACCTAAATGCGCTGGGAGCTCATATGTGCACCTCACAGCAACCAAAAAAATCAATTTCAGGTTTCATGCAATAGATCATGTTCCCATAGATAGACGAGGGGGTAACAGAGACTTGCAATTACGCAGACTTGAGGCTGTATGGATCTGTAAATTGAGGGCAACTGTACATGGGCTAAATTCCGATAATGAAATGGATTACTTTTTATAAATCTGTATACAGAAGTTTTCTCTATGTTGACTTTATGTGAATATACTGCATTCAGAATAATAAACCCATTAATCCTAGAGAGTCTGTTAACTGATCATTCTAGGGCCACATGGAATCTGATTGACCCCTGTTGTGGTCTTCTCCATCTCGCCTGTTTTTAAGAATATGTTATGATACAGGCTCCAATTCTTGATACTGTTGGTTGCATAGGCTTATTCATCACTTTACTATTCTATTTGATGTTTAGATCGTTGTTACAATGTCATTCTGTCTTTGTCAATACAGGTCATGATGAAGTCAGAATATGTCCCTTGCTATGTCCGAGTTCGACTTGCATTTAGAATTATTTGGTTGGGCAATATGTCTTCAACTCGCCTTAATGCTAATTCACCATAATGGCTAATATCCTGTATCATATGCACCTCTATACTCTGGTGGTGGTCTTTTTCCGATGCCTTTCCACAAGATCTGTCTGCTTCACTTCATCCAAAATGTCATAGTACCCGTTTTAATGGTTGAGCCTTCTTAGTTTTCTATAACTTTCCAGGATGTTTGTGATGGATATTTGTATCCTTTTGATTGACCTTTTTCATAACTATTGTATTATTATTTGTCAGTGACACGGGTCTTAGGGAGCCTGGCCTTTAGAGGATGAATCTGTAGGGGTTCGAGACACCTATCCTGTTGGTACGCAATATGTAATCTTTGTGGTCGTTGGACAGTTGTTTTGTTTCCTCTATATTGCATACGATTTTACACTACCATTTCCTCCCTGTTTTTCATGTTGAAACACTTCTTTCGTTATGGTTTGTAGTACTTTGACACCATCTACCTGCGTCTACGGCGGTCGTACACATGCAAAAGGAGTATGTTTGTCCTTTTTTATGGCTGTACTCTGTTTGTTTCTAAATATGAAAAATCTTTCATGTGACAAGTAGCGCTCTCAGTGGCGGGACCCATTGAAGCCCTGGAGCTCGTTACTTGAGCCCAGTAGGGTTCGAATGTTATCAGCAGATTTTGTGGCTAGCAACGTTTCTTTTAAACAAATTGATATAGAAATTATATAGAATCTTGATGTCTTGCATCAAGCTATACATCTTTCTTTCTTGTCTTTTTCAGAATATGGCATTTTTTTCCATGTGACATGCAGCGCTTCTAGTGGCGTGACGCATTGAAGCCCGGGAGCTCGTCATTTGAGCCTAGCAGGGTTCAAATATGCTATGGGCAGATGTTGTGTCTATCAATGTGTATTTTAAACAAATCGCCATAGTAATTTATATAGAATCTTGGTGTTTTTTGTATTAGGCTATAGTTCTTTCTTTCTTGCTTTTTGAACTAATTTGTGTCATGACATTCTTGTTGTTATAACCTCTTCTCGACTTTTTTTATTGTGGTTGTTTCATGGGCTTGTGTGTTTTTATAGTTGTATTAATAAAGTTAAAAAATCTTTTTGTCTGCTTTATAATAAAAAGTATTTGTGCGTCGTCTACGTATCAATTAAGGTCATATGCGACCTATAAAAGCAGCGTCTTTTGCATGTTGTTTTTTGGGAGCGAAACCCGGTGGCCAGGAAGCGAGGGTGAACATCGTACGGAAGGAATGGGGACGGTTTACAACTAATAGGTAAGTAACCTGATACGATCTGGGTTATATATGTGGTTGGCTTATGATACTGACCTCAGTGAGTGAGCCGTTTGTGGGTATTGTAATTACGGCGGTTTGCCAATAATAATTTTGTACTTACCTTGACCCTAATTCCTTCAATGCGGATATTCCATACGCCTCAGCTCCTTATGTTCGTTTTTCTAAACGTTGGTATAGTAGTGATGTTGGTGGCAGGCGTCTTGCCTTTGGAGATCTACCTAGTCCATGGGCTAGATGCACATCTTTGTTTTTCTAATCTTTTTAAGTTCAGAAAGAGTTTATTAAACAAGAAGAGATGTCAATACAATATACATAGGTGATAATAGAAAAGAAGCAAAAACAATGTAGAAAAGCATTGCATGAATATCAAGAGGTAGACTGGCTATAAAGGAATAAATGAGGTTATACAATAGAAGAATGAAAAGGCGACAATAATAAAATCTGTTAAAAGGTAAAATATTTCGGAACAACAAGGTCAATCAGGGAGGTTTTGAAACTTCTTGCTGAATGGGTGATAAATGAAATGATTTTTAGCACAAGCATCAAAATGTAATGTTATAGGAAGCCATAAATGGGTGCGTTTCGTTGCCATTTGGATAGGAAAAACAAAGGCAGTATCAAGCCTATGGTTATGACAAACATTATACCACCATGCTTTGAAAGAGATATTCGTAAAATTCTTCCAATTAACAGTAATTTGTTGGAATGCAACCGCTATCAATAAGTCAATGATTCGCACATCAAAGGTAACGTGATCCCAACAAGGAGAAAGACTGCCTAAAAAAATGTGGGTAAAAGAAAAAGGAATTTGAGTGTGAAAGATAACATTGATTTGTGACCAAATTTGTTTCCAGAAATCATGAATGACAGTGCAAGAAAAGAGCACCTGGAATAGAGTTGCATTGGGCGAAGAACAGGACCAGCAGAGGTCAGGGACAGAAGAGAATTTCTTACTAAGCGTCTGTGGTGTAAAAAGAAGTCTATTGTAGATGAAAAAGAGTGTCTGTGTTAAAGTGGCAGATCTAGAGGACTTGCGAATCTTGGTCCATAATTAGTCCCACAAAGGAATGGGCCAAGAGGTGGCAAAGTCGCATTCCCATTGTTCCTCAACCTTAGATTTTGGACGAGGAGAAGGCATGGCACGAAGGAAACTGTAAATGAAAGAGGCCTTGGAGGTGACAGTTAGTGTAGTTGTGAGATGAGGTTAGGAGATGGAGAACGGTTTTGAGAAAGCTGGATCTGGGAATAGGCAGACATAACCGATTCTTTAATTGTGAGATATTTACGGGCAAAGGAAGCGGGAGGATTAAAAGATTGGCGAAGTGTTGAAAAAGGTAAAAAAGTGGAGTGAGAGAAGAGTTGAGAAAGCCAAATTAAACCCTTCTGCCTCCAAGATTTCCAATAAAAAGGTTTGTTATTGATACGGGGACTCTTATTATGACAGATGGTAGTGGATAAAAAATCATCAATGGAGGAGGGAGGGGCTTGAGAGGAGGCTAAGAGTAGCTTGACAGTAAATTTGTGTATGGGAGTGGATGATAACTGTGGTTTACGAGAAAAAGAAAGATATTCAGCAAAAGTAAAGGGGGAAGAGAGAGGCGTTCTACCGTAACGGGCAAGGTTCATCAGGGTCTCGTAGCCAAAAGGAGGCCTGACGCAGAAGGAAGGCCTTGTGATAAGTAGGAAAATCAGGGAAGTTGACACCACCCTCTGATTTAGGACTTGTTAATCTAAGGAGATACATTTGGGATTTTTTGCCCAACCAAAGAAAAGAAGAAAGAATGGTATTGATCTTCCTAAAAAACTTCATGGGAATGGGAACCGGAATGTTTGAAATAGTGTATAGGACAATAGGGGATAACATCATTTTAATGGTGGAGGCGTCCCCACCATGAGAGATAGAGTGGATGCCATCTGGTAGTGAGATCAGAGAGTTTCTGGGTGCATTTGTTGAGACAAAGTGAGACCGTATCTACAATGGAGGAAGTGACATGTAAGCCTAGGTATTTAATGTGGGAAGGGCTCCAAGTGAAATTAGAGGCAGCGAAATCAGGTTTGAAGGTATATTTTGTGAGATGTAAAATTTCAAATTTGTCATTGTTCAACTTATAGCCAGACATCTGGGAGTACTCATGTACTTCAGCAAGGAAAGCGGGGATAGAGTCAATTGGGTTGGAGATAAAGAGTAAAATGTCATGTGCATAAGCCACAAGTATAATGTGAGAATATGATGTTTGAAAGCCCTGTATGGTATGATTTTGTCTAAGCCTGGAAAGAAAGGGTTCCAAAGCTAAATTAAAGAGAAACGGGGATAGAGGACATTCTTGCCTTACACCTCTACCCAAATCAAAAAAGGAAGAAACCAGACCATTTGCACAGACCGCTGCTCTGGGATTGGAATAAAGAAAGGAAATTAAGGATATAAACTTAGGGCCAAAACCAAACCATTTAAGGGCAGAAAAAAGATAGGTCTATTCTACCCTATCATACGATTTCTCTGCGTCTAAGGCAATAGCCGCCAGAGAATTTTGAAAGTGTGGGGATTTAGATAAAACATTAAAAAGCAGCCTAATGTTGTCAGTAATAAAACGTCCCTTAACAAACCCAGATTGCTCGGGACCGAGTAAGTCAGGTAAAAAAGGGGTCTAATCGAGTTGCAAGTGATTTAGCATAAATCTTCTAATCAATATTGACGAGGGAGATTGGTCTATAATTTTTACAGTATCGGGTATCTTTCCCTTCCTTAGGGATAATAAAAAATGTGAGCATCAGAAAAGGTACCTGAAGAACTGCCAAGGGTAACAAATGAGTCTATGAGGGAATGTAATTTAGGCATTAGCAATTTGGAAAAGTGAAGATAAAATTCAACAGTGAACCCATCAGGTCCAGGAGCTTTGTCTTTTTTGAGAGATTGGAGGGCGGAAAGCAGTTCTTGTTGGGATAGGTCCAATTCCAAAGGGGCTAAGTCAATAGGGAAATGGTCTGGTTGGTGGATAGAAGAGAAAAAATTAGAAAGAGATTGGGGAGTGGGATGAGTATCAGAGGAGTAAAGGATAGAATAGAAATGGGAGAATAAATCTAGAATATCATTGTCTTTATGTTTATAAACAGCATTATCATCAAATACAGAATCCATGTTTAACTTATTATGTTTGATTTTCAAGTAGTTAGCCAAAAATTTCCCCGCTTTATTTTTCCCACAATAGAATTTCGAACTAGATTTCAGTAGGTGGAGGGAAGCGTCTTCCGTGTTTTTTTTTAAAAATTTCAACTTGGCATCAATAAGTGCTGTCAAGCTTTCCTTCGAGTGAGAGGTATAGTAGGAATGCTCCAAACCCTTAATTTTTTGGAGAAGATCGCTAGTATGCTTACGAGCAGTCTTCCGTTTCTTAGCCACATAATTAATATTGAAATCCCTAGCTGTAGTCTTGAATGCATCCCAAATGGTGTGGGTAGGAATAGAAGGGGTTTCATTAATGACAAAATATTCGTTGGAAAAATCAGTGAAGGAGGCAGTAAATTTAGGATCCAAAAGTAAAGAGTTGTTAAAACGCCATCTCTTGGGTCCAATGACCTTGGGTAGGATATCAATATTAATAGAGGCTGGGGCATGGTCAGACAATAGGATAGGGCCAATTTCTGCATGGGTGAGAGATTGAGAAAGATGATGGGAAACAAAAATGTAATCAATACGTGATTGGGAATGATGGGAGGGGAAATAAAAGGTAAACTCTTTGGCCGTCGGATTACATAAGCGCCAAGCATCAATAAGATTGTGCTGCGAGACTGCTTGGGTAAAAAGTTTATGAGGCTTGCTCGGGATGAAGGAAGCTTTAGAATGTCGATCCAAAAAAGGATCAAGAGGCTGATTACAGTCTCCTGCCATAATAACATTTTCATCAATGAGAGTGGTAATGCGAGTAGCCATCTCGCGCCAAAAAAATGGGTCACCACCCGTGGGAGCATAAACATTAAGAAGAGAGAGTGGGGCACCCCTTATGGAAAGCTTGACATATAACCAGCGACCATCAGTATCAAATTCATTAACCAGCAGGGAATAAGAAAGTGATTTATGAATTAGAATAACAACACCATTGCGCTTACCATCTCCAGGTGCAAAGTACACCTCCCCCACCCAACCTCTCTTAAGCTTAACGGATTCTGCTTCAGACAAATGAGTTTCTTGTAGGAAAGCAAAATCCACATTTAACTTGGCAAGATGAGAGAGAATTCTTTGTCTCTTAATGGGAGAATGAAGACCTTTAACGTACCATGAAACGATACGTACTGACATCAAAAACAATAAGATAAATGATAGCAAATAAAATAAGAAAAAACCTCATGACAGAAAAATACAAAAAGATATGAAGAGAGGAAAAGTAGAAATAGGAAATTGGATAAGAGATATGCACTAACGAACGTCAAGCAAGAAAACAGAAGGTAGAAGTCAAGAAAAGAGAAAAGTCTTGATTTGGTTAAAAGAAAGACGAAGAAGTAACAAGCCATGCCTACAATACGAGATAAAGGAATGAAGTCAGGAGAACAATGAGAGTAAGATGAAAGGAGGAAAAAGAATGATATCTGACAAAGAGATACTGAAAAACGAAAATGGTTATGGTAAGGAAAGAAGAAAGAAAAAAGAGAAAGAACAGTAAGGTTAAGGTATGCAAAAATTGACAAGCAAGATAGATGGAACCAGCGCAGGAGAAGAAAGTTATGGAAGAAGAAGGAGTAGACAAGTTGAATTAAGAAGAGGAAGAGAGACACCTTGAAACAAAGGAGGAAAAAGACAAAGGGAAGAAGAGGAAGAGAGACACCTTGAAACAAAGGAGGAAAAAGACAAAGGGTAGGAGAAAGGAGATATAAACATGGGCAAACATGTCAAACAAGGAATGAAAAAACGTACTTACATGGGAGGGAAGCGAGGAAAGACAATCAGGGAAAAGCTCGAACGTGATGGAGGGGGGGGGGGTAGGACCAACTAGAGAAGGCGGGATGTCCAAGGTCAGCAAAACGTCCAACCAGGGAGACAACACGGGACGCAATGTGGAATCTGTGGAAACATAAGGAAAACGTCAAGAGGACATAACAGTAAGAAACAATGAGGAACTTGTACAGCCAAATATAATAGGAAAGGGGAGGATAATCAGGGAAAAATTACTGCAAGGCCAAACCAACAGGCAAGACCAAAGAGGAACACAAGAACAAGAAATTCAATGGTGAAGCGTGAACAATAAATGCAACAAGCTAAACTGGAAGAAACAAACAACAACTCAGGAAAGTCACGGACGGAATGAAGAAGAAGAACCAGAAACATCCATGTCAGCTGCTCAGCAGGAATTCAAGAAACTCTGAAGCCGGACAGGATCCTCATAGGTCGTAGTCTTGTTGTTGTAGGTGACCCTAAAAAGACATGGATGAAAAAGACCATATCTGGCGCCAATGGAACGAAGAACCGGTCTCATGTCCAGGAAGTCTTTACGACGATTGGCTGTGGCCTTGGCATAATCTTGTGCAAAAAACAAGGAGGATCCAGACCTTGTGAGACGGGGAGAAGCTCTGGCCGCTGAGAGGACTTTCAAAAGATCGGTATATTCTAGGAAGTACATGATTACACCTCTAGGTCTCGATGAAGTGGAAGTAGGTGAAGCAGCCCGACCTAATCTGTGAGCCTGCTGTATGTTGAGTGTAGTGTCCTCTGGCAGATGTAGGATTTTAGGTAGAAAAGATTTGAAAAAAGCAATGGAGTCGCTTCCCTTGCAACCCTCCACCAGGCCGTAGATTTGCAGGTTGTTGCGTCTGTTTCTGTTTTCGAGATCCTCCACCTGTCTTTGGAGGGAGAAGATTTGCGAGTGCACATGGGAGACTTTGGTGGACAATTCTTGGAGAGAGGAGACACTTTGCTCCACCGAAGTGACTCTAGCATCCATCTGCGACCAGTTATCGGTCAGGACTTGTAGCTTAGCATTGGTTTCTTCCATAAAGGGACGAATGGCCCTTATTTCCTCCAAGAGCAATTCCATAGAGATGGTCGGGGCAGAGTTAGACGGCGAAGGAGGATCCTTCTTTAGCCGTTTCGTGGTAACTTTCCCTGAGGGCTGCACGGAAGTCTCCATTTCAGACTGTAAAACGAGGGTAGTAGATGCTTGAGAGGCTTCTAATTGAGCCAATGCAGAGAACACTTTGGAATTTTTGATGAGCTTTTTAGCGTCAATAAGAGAGTGAAAAAGAAAAATCACCCAAAGGACCTGAATATGCTGCAAAAATGACCAAGGGCCAAAAGGTGTGAGGGAGACGCTGAGCAACTGATAAGTTTAACAAAAGCTGTAAAGTAGCACTGATAAGGAGGCTGTCATGGATAAAAGTTCAGCGGATGGACGCTTGAAATCCTAAAATGGCCGTCGAAGTCGAGAGAGGCAGTGACAGCATTCGCATGTAAGCAGGAAATCAAAAAAAGATACAACAATGTAGAACTTGCGTCAGGTAACGTGAAGGGCCATAAAAGGTAGGAAAGCGTCACAAGTAAGAGGCGCTTCAAGCACAGAAAATACCCGCTGAAATCAAGGAGGTCTGTGTCCGCATTCGCATAGAAGCAGGGAATCAAAAAAGATACAACAATGTGTGAAAAAAAAGAAGGTGTTAGTCCATCTTGCACGTAAAAACTTGAGTCAGGAAACGTGAAGAGCCGTGGAAGCAAGAAAAGACAGCCGAAATCGTGAAGGACTGTGTCAGAGTCAATATGCAGGCAAAAGGCCAGGAAAGTCATTACATTACATAGAAAAAGGATGAGAGCCTACATGGCATGTAAAAACTGGAACCAAGCGCCGTAGGAATCTGTTGAGAGCAGGAGAGCGCCGTTAGTGGGGAGCGCTACAGGCACACAAAATGGCGGCCGCGGCTGTCATGAAGCTGCGGCCGGAGAAAGACTTTCCCGAAAAACAGGAGAAAGTAGCTGCGAGGAGCCTCATGGAGGGCAGCAAGGCATGCCTAGGATACTCCGAGGGCTGTAGTCTCCGTCCTCGGGCGAAGAGAAGTGCGTGAACCGCCTGTCTGCCCCGGCGGGTGTGGAGCGCTCACAAGGACGCCGCCATTCTCTTCGGGCGCTAAGCTACGTCCCCTGTTTTTCTAATCTTATTCCCTATTTGGGTGGCATTTCTTGCTTGAATGTTTTATGTGAACTTGATACATGATCGCGTGCCGCTGAGGGCTAAAATTATTTTTGATACTTTGAGTTATTTCATCTCAAAAGTGTTGCAATGTATTATGGGCGGCACGTTAAGGTCTGTAAGTAAGTTATTGAGGACTACCGTTGACCTACACTTTCATCCCGTGGGCCTGCTTTTAATGATGTAGTTGAAACTTGCACTAGGAGACACATAGTTTTTCTGTTCTTTCGTTTTCGGCCTCATAATTCTATCTACGATGTGTCTAATTGACGCTGCTAATCTTGTCATTGTTTTTTGTACACATGCCCATGTTGTATATTTATATCTCTATTTCTACTTTTATAGTAATCTGTGGCCTAATTCTCATACAGCATTTTTCTTTTTTTCTTTTTGTCTGATTTAAGTTATTGGATGCGTTACATATTGCAGCGTATAACTCAATTACACAATCACAACTACGTGTGGCAGAAAACTTAGCTAACTCAGGTAAATGTATGGACCCGAGAATGAGTCCGATCTACTATTTGTGTCTACATCTAGTGTTTAGTATTCATTTCTTTGCTTATCTATTTATTTTCTTTTCAGCACTTTTCTTGAAGAAATTCTTGTATGAATCTGCGGCTGGTTCCTTCATTGTCTGGTGTTCCTTTGATGGTTTATTTATATAGGACTCGTATATAAATAAGGTAACCTTCTGTTTTTTGGTTCATTATATTAGGAAATCTTATTCATGCGTTGGTAAAACATTACAGATGTTCTTTTGCTTTGTCCTTTGTCTTGTCTTCATTACAGTTCACTTTTCTACGTACTTTTACCTTTGGAGTGACTGTTACTTATTGGAGAAATTTTTGGTGAGATCTTTTAATTCGAGAATTATATATAGTAAGGAATCTTTGTCATTATTAATTCTCGTTATGTTTGTGTTTTTTCCGATGTTATCATCTAGAACAGCTAACATTTATGATTGTGTGCTTTGATCTGTACATAGTGTGAATTACGGTGTCTTTTCTTCTCTCTATAGACCAAGTATTTCTTTCTTTTTGCTTTTCCACTAGCTGGGTTATCACCTTTTTTTCTTTTTCTTTATATTTTTCTGAGTGTGTTTCCCAATCTTTCACCTTTTTTACTTATTTCCTTTTGGATCTTTTCAAACACTGGTATCCTTGTTTCTTTCGGTTACATGATCTTTGAATTGTGGTTATTAAGAGTTGGATCGCTTTTCTATTTTACACCCCCTGTTTTTCTCCCCTTTTTGTTAAAAAATTATGTATGATGTCCTTTGAACTGAACAGATCTCTCAGTAGAGGTATACCTTCCAATAGTCAACATAGGAGGCAGTGTGCTATTCAAATGTAAATGAAAATGATGTGTAACAGCTGAATAATATGTGTCATTGATCATTTGTATGTGTTACATTTAATGACCTGAGGAAGCCCGCTTCGGGCGAAACACGTTGGCTGTTTCTTGGCTGTTTTCCTTGGTCATCCTATTTTTAGAATAATGTCTGTTCACTTGTTTCATCGTGTCAAGAAGCTTTATTAAAACTGGACTTTTTATACATCTACTAAGGACATCAGTTGTGTTTTGTTGCATCAACATTTTCTGTCATTATTTTGTTTGTTGCCTCTCCACGTGCTTGTTTTATATCTATTTGTGTAAAGTCCCTTGGCAGTGGACTTAGGAGGTGTGCAATGTGCGTACAGCAATTGATTTAACCTATGTGTATAGACAGGTAGTGCAACAGTTAATCCCCTACTGCCTTCCCTTGCTGTGTTGTTAGTTATGTGTAGGGGCCTGATTGTTCCTTCCCCAAGGCTCCTACTATCTGTCTAAACTGTAGATTGGTTTTAGTCAGGTGGGGCATCAGGGACATTCCCTCGGCCAGTTTTACACACAAGTATTTAATTTCAAAGCTACGTACCTGCTCCAGTCTGGCACCATTTAAAGTAAAACAACCTCTAAAGGATCTATGTGGGTTAAGCATCCTTAGTTTCATCCTGCTAGTATTTATTTCTAGCCCCCTGTTGTTTTTGCTTAGTTTTAAGCTGTGTCATTTTCATAATGTAGAATGTTATGAGGTTTATGTGCTGTGCATCTTTTGGTAAAGGGCAGTTCCTTTGGATGAAGAACTAGCTAGATGCATGCTGTTGAGCTCTTCGATTCATTAAAGGAATACTTAAATTAATTATCCTGCATCATTACTTCATTACACTGGTGACGGGATTCGAAGAGCAGAACCGACGTGAGCAAATTGGATTATTATTGGATTTTCATATTTATTAAGGAAGTAACTGAAAAATCGTCCTAAAGGATTTCCAAGGACTCTTTCCTACTATTCCTTATTCGTGACTCTGTAAGTTACTTGGTATGGAAGTTAGTGCTTAATTTGTAAAATATGAAGTGCAGGTGCTCAAATTTTTGTCGGAGGCCACACCTACTTATATCTGGCTCCACCCACTTCCTCTATTAGCTCCACCGGGTGGTAGAGACAGATGACCAGTCTAGTGACTGACTACTTTTTCCACTCCAGTCGGGACAGCCTGTGGCATCCCAAAGGTTGCAGGCCAACCTTTACCATTTTTTAAAAATATTTTCATACAGATACTGGTTGGAGTTTTGAGGAAGTGCAAACTGGGGTTGCAGACCTAATAAGCTCCAATCTGAAACCTGGCACTGTAATAGAACCGCCACACTCTTACTCCTTTTCTGGTTTCACACTGACGTTTTGAATCAAGATTCGTAGTGATATCTGGCAAAGCTTATACTTCATATCCTTCAAAACCTACTGGAAGAAGCATCTACGCCTGGAAAAATTTGCTACATCCTGAATCCATGCTGTTATATAAATGGCTCTTTGATGATGGGCAATAGTGTTATGGATGCCTATGTTTTCACCTCTGCTTTTCCTGAGCTATGGCTGTTCTCATTTGGAAATCACATGCAATCTTCCTTACTTTATCCCCCCTTTGCCTTTCTTAGGCTCTCCTTAACTTCTGTTCGTCTTTACACCTGCATACTCATCCCTATGACACCTTGTCCACCAATACACATTGCTATCTCCATACTGGCACCCTTTCTTCGTATATGCAAGTTGTTGCCTGATCACATATGGAAATGTTACTATTGCAACTGTGCAAGTATCGCGCTGTCTCTGCAAAGTAAGCTGCCATCCTTCCAGATTCTTTCTGCATTTTAGGAAAACTGGTATAGAATGCACATTGAAAAGTAGAGAGCTCCAATGCAGACGGGAAAGGGGATGGGCTCTACTTTCACTGTTCACTGCATGATGGATATCTAGGGTGTGATGTGCAAATCAGGCTGGCCCTAAACATGTGGTGATAGCCGGTGAAACCTATGCTTGTATGCTCCTTTCCAAAAGCCATCATACTATGCCCTGCACTGCTGCACAGCTGACTTCCTCAGAAGTGATACGCCCTGGCTTTTAGGTGGATGAAGAGCTATCGTAGAACAGGCAAATAATACAAGATATACAAACATGGAACTTCTACTTCTCTTTACACTAACTTGCCATTACAGTGCATAAGAAGTTGTCGCTTTCATGCAGACCTACATTTAAACATGATGATTCAAGGAAACAATGTATTGTCTTTTTAAGTATTTACTAGTTATTTTTTAGCATCTGTGATTATACAAGTTTGCTACTCAAGGCCTTAGCGCTTTAAGTACTATTCATACCATCAACAGGCTGTGTGTGTGCACTCTGCACTCAGATGTCGACAACAAATAAACACAACAACAATAGTATATAACAAGAACAATGAGCCCTGAACCCGCGGGAATCAATTTGAAAAGTAATTGCATCACTATCCGGTGGGACAACGCCACACCACACCTGAGAAAAAAAGTACAGTACTGCGGAGCCAGCACGAATATACAGCTACGGCCCGGCCGGTGGGCCTTTAGTGAATCTGAATTGCAGCATTTGCATGATTGCATTGGCATCCTTTTTTCATTCCTAACAATCAGCCTTATGGAGCTGCCTCCTCCACGCCTCTCACAACAACCAACCGGACCCTCACAAGTCTGACTGCCAAAAATAAAAATACCTCGTTGGTTTTTGCACGGTATTCAGTACTGACGGTATTGGAATGGCAAGAAGTCAGTAGTTACTAACGAAGCTTTTTTATTAACTTCAATGATCTTACCGTTACTCGTGGTGGGCGGTGCACTGCTGCTGTTTGCTCTACCCAGTATCCAACAATGCTACGAAAACCACCAGCAGTAATGTCCTGGTTAGCATGCAGTGATACTGGCTGCTGACTGCGGTGGTTATACTAGGGCATGCCGCGCGTGGTCATGTGACAAAAATCTGCGCGTACAGCGCCCCTACCTACCCTCTATCAGAACAGTCGGAACTTGAAGTTGGAACCCAAATCCAGCCCGCCCCTGGCACCCCAATAAATCAGTGTGCAAGACACTGTGTGTTGGCCCCTCCCGCGCCCACCCACCTTCAAGCACAAGCACACGCAGTCAACTGTGCAGTGCACGCACAGTGACGGGAGGCCCACTCACTGTGTGACTGTGAAACTGAAAGTGATCAAGAAGCCTGGGCTGCACAATGATCACAAGCGCCACCACAACATAATAATGTATTCTCTCTTGGTTGGACTTGGACGGCACCGTTCGCGGCACCTAATTAAGAGACGCAAGTGATACTGTCAGTCATCTCAGATCTCACCTGCAGTCAATGTTGTTAACCGCTCCTTGCTTGAACACACTGTAACGACCTGGCGTTCCCGGGATCGGGGACAGACACCCACAGAACACAAAACCACTTCTTGTGAGTTTAAGGATTTATTGTGTAAGGTAGAAAACAAACAGAAAGGATAAGTAGAATGCACCAATTCTGTATACGTTACCCCATTCACAGCGCTGGTGGTATGTACCGTCCTCCGCAAGTACAACGGTCCCGTTGTACGCCAACGGAGGGCACTGTGCTAAAAGCGGCCGACAATGCCGTTCGACAGCTGTGAGGGGTTAATGATCTCTACCGTTGGGGTAGCAGTTGTGGAGAAGGTGGCAGTCGCCCAGCCGGGTTCTCTACCACTACTTCTGGGGGGATACGGGGAGCAGCCGCTCTACCCGTATCTCGATCAGTCGTGTCGGCCTGCTATCACCCAATAACCAAAAGCGAGAGGTGGTCGAGAGCAGCCGCTCGATCTGACCCACCTCTGGATGCTAGGGCCGTGGAGACGCGGCAAACTCCTCCTGGAGTGCGTCTCAACACTAATCCCTAACTAGTACGAGGACGGGGGCTGGGAGCCACAGCTCACACCAACCTCCGTTACTTGGTCTTCGATAAGACCCTTGGACTGAGCTGGGTGCAGCCGCTCCAACCAGCCTCTACTTGGGATCTGGTGCAAGCCTTGCTGACTCGTCCGAGTCAGAGGACGCTTGCGCGCCACAGACCACTGTTCCGCTAGTAACTGAGACACGGGACGTTCCTACCTCCGTTCTCCCAAAGATCTATGGGTGGCTCAACAGTCTCTGCTCACGGAGCGCTCGTCTTCAGGATGCGTCGGCTTAGGAGTCTGAATATCCGACACAGCGCCCATTCCTCTTCCGCCTTATATAGGCGGGCCTTCGTGTATGCAACACGTGCTGTGGTTGTTGCGTATTCTTGCTGCGCTAGGCCTCCTGGGATTCGTAGTCCGCTCTGCCAGCGGTGCTCGACAACGGCGAAGGCAGGACGAGGGGAGGAAATCTTGACACACGCTGAGTACACTAATTAAGGTTAATTTAATAAACATAAATGACGCACGTGCAGCATGAGTAGACCCGGCCCTGTCAATTAAGTGCCGGTGCTAAGCACCGGAAAGCACCGGCACAGATTAAGCCCTGATGGAAGTTGTGATGACCAGCTTGTGACTATTGCAAATAGCTCTCTTTCAAGATCGTTATCTTCTGTGACTATTGTGAGGTACACGCTGTTGGTCTATGTGACTTTTGAGTGATTCTGGCTGCGCTTTGTGTACCTCTCTGCAAGTATTACTGTGCTATTTTGCCTGTAATAAGGATCTTTCCGTCGAAAGTACAGCACCTTGCATTGTTACAATCGTTATTCTTTCAGTCAACGCGTGCCAGCATCTTATAAAAAAAAAACCAACTACCTGAGTATTCCAGCCTAGAACTTCTCCTGCGCGTCTTCTTTAGAGTTCGGGGGAGAATTGGAGTTCCGAATTGCATTCTGGGAACGTACAGCGTTTGACGTAATAAGTTTGTCACGTACCATGGCGGCCATCTTAATTAAGTTTTGAGGCATTTCTACAAGAAGCATTCTTCGTAGCTGCATTTCTTCGTTCGATACAGTTACCGGTGATTCGCACACCTTTCTTCATTTAGAATTATCTTCTTATGTTTGTGCGACCTGAAATTGGTGATTCGCATACCTTTTTAATTGAATTTTTTTTTATTTGTACAATTTGTGCGAGTTGGGAAACGGGGATTCGCACACCACATTTAGGTCGAGTGAAGTATGTATTCCAGCGTTTTATTTAATTAGTCATTAAGACTGTTCATTTTTATTGGTGCCACTTCTTATTTATTTCCTTTGGGGACCTATTTATTTTTACATTTTTTTTCTCTCTCTTTATTCTTTGTGGGAACTTGAACTGAGCACCATGACTCAACCAAATTACAACATCAGTGCTCCACAAGCATTTTGGGTTTCGGGTACTGAGCCTCCACTCAAATGGTTGGAATGGTAACCTTATTTCTGCAATTATAAAGACTCATTGGATGGAGAAGGGAAATGTCCCACGCTCAAAAAAAGAGACTTTTGCTACATGCTTTGGGTCCCGTGGGTTTGAAAGCTTATAAAACTATGAGTAAACCTTGTTTTTCTGGTGATTTAAATGTTTATGCATTAACCTTACTTTATCTTGATACATACTTTGCCCCCAAGGTTTGTATTGGTGTGACCAGGTACACATTTTTTCAAGGAAACAAGCTAAGGAGGAAAACATTGATCATTACCTGGCTGATCTCAAAAAGTTAGCTCTTGATTGTAAATTTGGTGTTTTACAAGAGGAATTTATAAGGGATCAAATCGTTATGCATGCTTACAATTCATCCATACAGTTTAGATTATGGATTAAAGGGGATTCTCCATTAGATGATATTTTAGCTATTGTGCGTAAGGCTGAAATGTCTGGTAGGTGTGCAAATGTTCTTAAACAGGATAATATTTCTACTGCAAATGAGGTTGTAAGTAAAGTGAATGTTGCTGAAAGAAAGAAATTTACTTCTAATTCCAGAAATAACTTTGGCGCTAGCACAAGGCCTTTTTATGCGAAACATTCACAATCTTCCACTAATTCCAAACCTAGATGTTTTAGATGTAATAGTTTGGAACATGTAGCGGATTACAAGGGTTGTCAGCTTTAAAGTTTAAATGCTCAAATTGTGGTCTAAAAGGCCATTCCGCAAAAGCATGCAATAGGAAGAAGAATATAGTCAAAATTGTAAATGATACTGAAGAAGACTATGATAATGAGAAAGATGAGGATAATGGTTTGGTCATGAATTTACATGATAAACTTGTTTTAAAAATGCGTGATGAAGATGTCATTAACAAACCAATTTGTTTAATGGATATTGGTGGAGTAGAAATTAAGATTTATGCTGATTCTGGTTCGTCTTCTACTATTATCAACGAGGAAATGTGGAAGGCTTCTTTTGTTCAAAAAGTAGGTGAAAAAGTATTGATTCCTGATATCCATCCTGAAGGTTATGGGGGTGAACCAATAGATCTTCTTGGTTACCGTTGGTTTGTTTTTAAATTCAAAGGAAGAGAGTGTAGGGAGAAGTTATACATTGCAAAGAAAGGACCACCAGTCCTAGGGTGGTTTGATCAAAAACAATTGTACATCATCCTAGACCCTAATAGCCGGGAACAGGTCTTAGTGGTGGATGATAGTACTGTTATTAAAAAGGATATTTTGGAAGAGTTTCCAAAGGTTTTCAGTAAAGACTTAGGTAATTTAGTAGGTTTTGAACATAAAATCATCATTAAACAAAATGCTTGTCCTAAGGTACACAAATGTAGGAATGTTCCTATTTTGGTGAGAGATGAAGTGAGTAAAGAATTGGACAAGCTGGTTGCTAGCAATATTATTGAGCCAATTGAAGCTAGTGAGTGGGTTTCTCCGATCGTGGTGGCATGAAAGAGCAATGGTAAAATCCGGTTGTGTGTGGATTTAAGGTACCTTAATAACAACATTGAGGTGGACAAATTTCTGCTTCCTAAAATTAATGAAATGGTGTCCAGTTTAAACAATGCGAGGTGGTTTTCAGATTTCTTTGTGCCCTGAGTCAATGAAATTTACATCTTTTGTTACACCCTTTGGTTGTTTCCAATATAAACAGATGCCTTTTGGCTTAGCTTCGGCGGCCGCTGTTTTTCAGCGTTTGATGTATCAACTTTTTTAAAGATGAAAAGGGTGTTCGATTTTTTCAAGATGATATCCTTGTATTCGGAAGTGATGAAAAGGAACATTTGTTGAGATTAAAAAAAGTTTTTAGTATTCTTGAAAACAAAGGTCTGACTGTTAAGCATTCAAAGTGCAAATTTGCACAAAAAAGTGTAACATATCTTGGTCATGTCATTGATGAACAGGGTGCCAGACCTAAACCATCCTTGGTTTCTTCCATATCTGAAGCTCCTGTACCCACATGTAAGGATGACATTAGATAATGTTTAGGCATGGCAGAATTTTGCTCAAAATATGTACCTAATTTTGCTAATATAATCTATAATATTCGTCAACTCCTGAAAAAGAATGTTAAATTCAAGTGGTCTAATGCTTGTAACTTGGATTTTAAAAACATCAAGGAAGCTTTTGCTAAAGCCACTGCACTTCATAGTTTTGACCCAGCACTTGATAGTGTGATCACTACTGATGCAAGTAACAAAGGCCTCGGAGCTGTTTTATCACAGATTGATAGAGATGGTCAGGATAAGGTGATTGCTTACGCCTCAAGGTCTTTGTCTCCTTGTGAAGAGAAGTACCCTATAATAGAAAGGAAAGCCTTAGCTTGTGCTTGGGTGTTAGAGCATTTTAAATCTTTTATTTGGGGGAAAATGTATACTTTACGTAGTGATCATAAGCCATTGATGAAGAGTTTAACAGAAGGGGTGATTACTGCATCAGCAAGACTGGCAAGAATCTCTGTGAGGATGCAAAATTTTGTTTACGAAATTATTTATGTTCCAGGTAAAAGTAACGCGATTGCAGATTTTTTGTCTAGGATGCCAGTCATGTTAGAAGAATGTGAAAGTAATGAGTGGAACAAATTACAAATAGCTTTTGTGCATGATGAAGGTTTTTCGGCTTTCAGCGGAGTGGAACAAGGAGTATTCTATGGATAATATCTTGCATAAAGTAATTACTTATACTGTTAATGGTTGGCCTGTTAAGAAGGAATTGTTGAGTGACGAGCACAGACCATTTTTAGAAGTTAGATCTGAGCTTTCCGTTGCACATGAGACGCTTTTGAGGGGTGAAAGAATAATTCCTCCTAAAGGATTACGTGATGGAATTATTGAACTGTGCCATGAGGGGCATCCGGGTATTGTGAGAACTAAGTCTTTAGTTAAGAGTTTGTATTTGTGGCCTGGTTGTGATTCTCAAACTGAGATATGTGTGAGAAATTGTAATTCATGTTCAGCTTCTGATAAAACTTTGCACACTTTTCGTCCTCCCATGTTGGATGTTTTTTTGCCTAAAAATCCTTGGGAATGTGTAGCAGCTGACATCATGGGGCTTATTCAGGAACATGATGGGTCTCATTGTTTTTTAATTGTTCTCATGGACTTCTTTTCTAAATGGCCAGTGGTTAAGATAGTTAGTAAGCAGACACGGATTCTGTTCTTTTCTTTTCTTGATGAAACCTTTGTTGCAGAAGGTATATCTTCTTACATCCTCACGGATTATGGTGTTCAATTCTTATCTTTGAAAGCTAAAACTTATTTTAAGAAGCATGGTATCACCCACAGGACCACATCACTCTATAATTCAAGTGGTAATGGTGTTGTGGAAAGATTTAATCGCGTTTTGAAGACTACCATTCAATTGTCATTAAACAGTAATCTGGACTGGCCTACTCAGATTGGGAAAACGGTGTGGAATTACTGCATCACTGTAAATGATTCCACAGGGTTTTTGCCTTTTGTACTAATGAAGGGTAGAAATCCACGTTCTAAACCCATTCCATCTTGGTTATTTTCGGTGAACAACCTTTACAATGAAACTTTTACAACGCACTACCATTACAACGCGGTCATTACAACGCAAACCATTACAACGCATTGCGCTGGGGGGCACTCTAGGATAGGGAATACGTTTAATTTTTTATCCAACACCTTCCCTAGTGTCCACGGGGACTGGAGTTGGAATAGAAAATTAAACTTTTCACTATCCAGCACCTCTAAGCTCTATGCGTTGTAAAGGTATGCGATGTAAAAACCGCGTTGTAAAGGCAGGCGTTGTAATAGCCTGCGTTGTAACGTCATACATCTGTTATTTTCAATTGAAACAGAACCATGGTCTAGGGATTTGGTGAGAACACGCATGGAACAAGTACATAATAAAAGTAACATTTACTATGATTCTAAACATGGCACAAAGGAAGTTAATATTAATTTTGGAGATTGGGTCTGTGTTAAAAAACCAAAAAAAGTCCAAAAAGATGATTCCCAATTATCGGATCCTCTTCAAGTGGTTGAAATTTTACTTAATTCAGTGAAACCTAGTAATGGGAAGGTATGGAATTTGAATAGAATTGCTAAATGTAACCCAAATAGACTCAGTACTTAATGGAAACCTGAGGATTTAGATGTAGAAAATTGTTTTTCTATTAACCCAAGTGATGAAGGTTCACATGTCAACCAAAGTCAGGAAGTAATTTCTTCTAATACAAACCAAGTTGAGAATGATGATTCACAGAATATTGTCTCAGAAGAGTCTGTTCCTTCTATGTCTCAGAGTGTAGAACCTGTTTCTTGTCTTCATTTTTCAAGGAAGAGGGTGGTGCCTATTTGGTTAAAAGATTACATTTTTGGAAATAGATAATTGGTTGTAGTTCATGCTTATTGTTTTTCCTTATAGATTTATGTTTAAAACAACATTGTACTAGTATTGTATTATTTTTTTTTTATATTTTATTATTAAAGAAAGGGGGATGTGTTGTGTTTGCTTACTTTCAGGCTATGTCATTTTCAGAATGTAGAATGTTATGAGGTAAATGTGCTGTTCATCTTTTGGTAAAGGGCAGTTCCTTTGGATGCAGAACTAGCTGGATGCATGCTGTTGAGCTCTTCGATTCAATAAAGGAATACTTAAATGAATTATCCTCCATCATTACTTCATTACACCCCCTCATCACAAAACCCTTTAAAACTGTTTAACGCCTTAACCGCGGCTGCAATTTTGCCGCGGTGCAGGTGTTTTAAAGGGTGGGCGGTGCTGCGTCGGCCAACAGTCATTCGCAGCACCAGGGGGAGGGAGTGCTCCCTCCCGTTGGTCGTTGGCCGACGGGAGCACGGAACGGGTTGATAGCGTCTGCAGTCCACTGGAGGTTTTAGAGACAAGTAGCGTATAGTCCGCAAAAAGCAGCGTTGTGATCTTCATGTTCCCCAGGGAAGGAGCATCGACTGGGGTTCTGGCTAGAACATTCACACCTTGGTTTATGTATAATGAGAACAGTATGGAGGCCAACACACAACCCTGGTGAACCCCCCTGTTTACAGTAATACATTCAGACACTTGGCCCTGGTTGCCCCAGGGTACTTGAGCATAATTGTCTTCATGGAGTCAAACGATCAGTGCCAGGATCTCCAGGAACATCCCCAGGTTTTTCAGCACTTCCCAGAGTTTTTCACGTGGGACAAGATCGAATTCTGACTTCAAATCTACGAAGGCAACGTACGAACTCCCTCTGCCCAAAACCACGATTTTCCAATAAAGTAGAAAACATCTGAAAACCTGATCAATTGTGCCAGTCTTTTGTCCGAAGCCTGCTTGAATAGGTGTTAATATATTCCCTTCGGTCATCCAGTCCTGAATTCTTGCTGAAAGGGTGTGGTTGAACACCTTCTGGATACAGATTATTGAACTGATAAGCCTATAATTGGCCAGTTTGCTAAGATCCCCTTTTTTAAAGACCGGTATGACCTCGGCTCCCCTCCATGACTCAGGAATTTGTGCTCCCCTGCAATGGCATTGAAAAGTGTTAACATATAATTAGACTGGAGAATGGAGTTTGCCTATTGAATTTTAGGGTGGAATTGTATGAGTGTTTATGAGTTGTCAGCTGCCTCTTGAATTGGATATTTGTTGTTGTCAGGGTGGAGCCCTAACTTCCAGGGCAATAAGATCGTATACTAGGCTCTCATCAGGTAGTCAGGTCAATGGTATCTGTTGGTTTGTAACAATGTACATGTCTCTTTGCATGTAGTATATTCTCCCTTATCATGGATCTGAACCCTCTAGTGTGCCTGATCCAATGGGTGGGTTTGTTGATTAGGGATTCCTCAGTCTCTTGTCATATGGTGTGATTGCATTTAGGAACATTGATCATGAAGATCTGCTTCCTATGGGCAGTGTGGGGAATAACAGGTCCTTCCAAGCATCGCGAGGTAATAAATACATCATTCTGCTTCTCTATGAGGAAGATGAGAAGGGTGTGAGAATCTTGAGTACCTCTGATGCTTGTTGGACTAGGTTACCCCTCGCTATATTTTTTTTAAAATTTTTGAAAACCTTTATTGCACAATAGTAAAAGTACAAATACGGGCCTACAACCATACGGCCGGCCACGAAAACTGTTGAGGCACTGGTGCACACATTACGGCGACACAATAGCACATGAGGATCATAGGCAAACAATGAGAGTTACACTGTAAAACAACGAGGTATCGTGTCTCAGGAGCATTGAAGGTTAATTTTTAAAGGTTTTTTTAATGTTGCAACTATTGAAGTCCGACATTATAATTTCACATAAACAGCAAATAAAGAAAAGAAGCCCGTGCAGGCGAGGCGTAACATTACCAACAGTTGTATCAAGTAATCCAATCACCCAAAAAGCTAGGTCCCCCAGGCGGGATGGCGGCTTAAAATCCTACAGCAGAAGTATCAGAACTAACATAGCACCCAGTGTCCACCGCCACCCGCCCTATTCTAACCCTGACACGGACCCAAGAAAGTATAAAGAAAAGAGGACGAACAACGAATAAAATAAGGCACCATAGAAAATGAAACAGAAAACCAAAAAGTCCCCCAACCCCCCACCCTACACGCATGCAGAGGCTACGGCCTGCCCCCCCCCCCCAGGAGTGTGTCTGTCGCCCAATAAACCCGAAATATAGAAGAGAAAACAGAAAAAGAAAGAAAGAGAAAGAATAAATATAACTCCTGAGATATAGGGAGGAAGAATAGAGAAATCTAATCTATACCTCCCGATGAAGAAAAAATGAGGGGAGGAGCCAAACGAGCACTAAGTCTCTCGGACACCCCAACCATACAGAAATTCCCACCCCTTATGTCGCAAAAAGAATACAGAATATGCAGTACGAAATAAAAATAGGGAGAGATCACAAGTTCCACATCAGCACGCAATTAAAGGGTGGCCCATCCCGAAACCCCACCCGCCATTCAAGTCGATTCGTCACATCCCCTCATGTGTACCAGCGAAAAACAATGTATTGTGAACATCATACAGAGCAAGGAGAGTCACACTAGCACACATTGAAGAAGCGTTGCAAACCGAGCCCACGCTAGCCAGGAATGTACAGTTCTTCAGGAGGAAACCGCTAGCCCTGGCCAGTCCGCACTCGACCCCCCGGCCAAAATCCACGCAGGGCAATCCTCACTGGCGGAACAAAGGGACAAGATGGCTGCTCCCGGCAGGGAGATGCCGTTCCGATACAAAATGGACGGGTCCATCCTCGACCAGATCCATGTACCCCACGGAATAGCGCCAGCAGATTCTCCCAAAATTGTAAAATAATGAGAGTCAGAAGCGAAGTCAAAAGAGCATGGGCACTCAGACTAAGTAGTTGATGGGTGTGTGGCGTCATTCCCAGAGGCAGCAAAGTCTCGGCAGAAACCATGGGCTCCGATGGAGGCGGTAACAGTGTAGCGCTGATGAAGTTAATGGGCACTTGCGGCAACAATGTAGCCCGGTCCGGAGTCAGGATAGACAAAGCGTCACAGTGAGGGAAGCAAACCGGTGGTGTGTAATCCGCCCCGGGCGTAGCAGCCTCAAGTTTCTCACACAGCGACAGAAAGCCCACACGCATTTCTGCCCGCAGATCGCGAATTGCATCAAGAATAGAGCCATAGGTCAGAGCGGCCGGGGGTTCCATCTTCGCCCCGGTCACAGGCGCGGCCCCCAAGGCAGGACAGCGCCCGGGGCGCCGCAGCATAGTCCAGTTCTTGTCCGAGGCAGCGTTGGCATTCAGCGCAGCCGGATCAACCATCGCATCCGCTTCACCGGGGGAAACACAGGGGCGCATAGGCACAAGTACCGCCAAAACAATAAGGACTCAAGTCGCTATGCCAGGGCGGACAAGCAAGCAGTGGATGACCCGCAATAAAAGCCCCACGATGGTAACAACGGAGCGGGAGCAGGCTTGTGAGGGACTTGTGGCATTCAAGTGTCCGCCATCATGGAAGTGGCGCAGCGTACCTTACTTGAAGGTCCCGGTAGCGGAGGCACCCGTGAAAACTCCCGGTCGGCAGGCACTCAGTGAGCAAGAGAAGGGCAGGCGCGGACAGTAGCAGATAATAGCGCCAGTCAGGGCGCCAGGGTCATTCCGCATCCATAGCCCCTCGTAGTTCCGGCAGCCGCCATGTCATTATCCCGGCTCGGGTCTCGGTCACAGGGGTAGAGACGGACGCTGCAGATCACTCGGCAATCTAGCGGGTTCTCAGGCAGGCAGGGACCTCGGGAGAGCACCATTCAACGCAGCTCTCTTTCCCCGTCCTCTCGCTAGCACTCCGTGGCAGGAGATAGGTCAGGATGTCGTCGCGAGGAACAAAGGATCGGGGAGCCGAGAGACTACACGTCCGTTCCCATCGCCATCTTGGCTCCTCCCCCTCACCCCTCGCTATATTAACAGCTGTTTCGGTTATACCAATGCTAAAGTCAGTATTTTGGGTTATTGGTATTGAAGTGCTTTGAGCGGGTACATGTGATAGCTGATTTCTGCTACATGCTTCCTTTCTGTGCTCTAATCTAGCTCAAATGCCCTGGTTGTTGGAATCTCCTAGCCTATCTAGCAACCTGTGGATAAGCCCTGTTAATGACCCAATGATGGTTTTCAGGCCACTTACCTCCTTGTGTCGATCAGAGATGGAGATTCCAACTTCAGGATTGACTAGAAGAGCCTCACCAGGCGGGGTTATACTTCCTTTTTAAGTCCCCCCCCACTGCTGCTCATACCTTCAGTTACAATATTAGTTTTCAATAGATCTTGCAATGGTAGGAATCTGTTGCTACATGGAAACTCAGTAGTAGGAGATGGTAAGTCAATGGACGCGTTATGAGGGGCAGCCTGAGTCACATCCAAGGCCTCCGGAGGATGAAGGCCTTTACCAGCGTTCTTCTTCCTAAACATGGAAGGTATGCAACCTCTTTTAACCGGGGCCTCAGGGGGGCCCATGGCGATTTTAACAATAGACACAGCATCAATATTTGCAGGATTTGGAGACAACAAATCTTCACACTCAGTCAATAAATCATCAATGCGCTCCAAAATACCACTCTCCTCTAATGGACTCTTAGGCTTCCTGGAATTCTTAGCTACTTTCCATATCTCCCACCCTCTGCCACCCCCAAGGTCAGCTGGTGACATTTGAAAGTGGTGGGGCGTAAAATCATTGTCATACGGCACCGTAGCGAGCGAGCGCAAACAACCTAAGGGGGGATTGGGTGGGGGGGATTTCCCCCTGAGATTTTTGAAAAAAGAGTGGCCAAATGGTGCTTTTTTAAGCAAATTTGAGAAAGCAGGTAGGTTAATAAAGCAATTGTGAAAGTGCAGTTATTACATTAATAAAGAGATGTCATAACCTAGGTAGCTGCTTATTCAGTATAACCACAGAGCTTCATAACAGACTTTGAGATACAACGCATGTCTGAGTACCATGTTCAAAATGTGCACCCACCCCAACCACCATGTAGAGTGACCACACACATAGCCCTAACTCCAATCTAAAAAAATATTGTAGCCTGGTGAAAGAGCAGCAAAGGAGGTTGGGGCCTCTTGTTCTACGCCCAAAAATTGCCCAAAAATAAGGGTTATGGTGGTCAGGCTTTACCAGGCGCTGACAATAAAAATATAACAATTTATATTTGAAACATTAGGATAATCAAACAAAGACTGCGGGTAAAACATATTAACACTGCCATTTTTACCTTGCAGTTTGCAAGCAGCTCTTAGATGACAGTTAATTGCTCACTGTTCTAGGTTAGCATTTTAACTTACAAACTGCAAGTAACACAAGGAGCTCTCTGACAAAAGCAGTGACTCACTGACTTATTTACATCATGTGCATTTTGTGATCTGCATCAGGTACATGTTCTTTACAGCAGGTACATTAACCTTCTGCACTACCTTTCCATGAGTCAAAACTTCCACTAGACAAAACTCTGATCTCTCTCTAGGAAAAACATTAACCATCATGACATTTGTATTGTTTCTGATAATTGCTAGAGGCCAGGAAGGTGGTAGCGAGTGCTTTTAGATTGAGAACCATAATACACTTACAACTACTCCATTCAAATTACGCACTAGACAAGACAGAGAGCAATATGCTGCCTAAAAAGTACCAACATCCTGGAAATAGCAAAGTAAAGCATGTGAAATGTAAGCAGGAAGAACATGGTTACCAATCCACCCATCAATCTGTCATTGCAGTACCCCACGATCGGTGCACTTTCCCACCCTGGAAAACAATGCTGTTAAAAAAAGAGACAAGAAAACAAAACAAAAGTACTGCTTCACTGGCAAACTCTAAATGCATAAAACCTCCCCTGCTGCACAACGGGGTGGAACACGTCAATGTATCTTGTAATGTAATTTAATAGGCAGGGCTGCACATGGGAGAGGTAACTACAGGTAGATGGCGAGCTACTAGTAGCTCACAAACTACACACTGGAGAAGCCTGATCTAGGGGAGGCTACCATTGTCACTTCCAGGACATGTAAACATTATTAATACATGTCCTACTTTTTAAATAGCATTTACCATCCCCTATGAGAATGTAGGGCGTTCCTTAAGGGGTGACTTATAAGTATTAAAAGGAAGGTTTAGGCCTGGCAAAAGGTTTATTTTGCCGGGTTGAAATGGCAGTTTAAAACTGCAGTCCAGACTGCAGGGGCAGGTCTGAGACTGATTTTATAGAGCTACTTTAGTGGGTGGTAAAATGAGTGCAGCAGTCTACAAGTAGCATTTAATTTGCAAACTTTTGGTCCAAGTAGTACCATATTCTAGGGACCGATGAGTAAATTAAATATGCTAGTCTTGTACATGCTAATTGTACAATGTTTAAAGGGAAGAGCTTAGCAGGGGTAGAGTGAAAAGAATATTATGTTCAGCAGCAGAAGTCTAAAGTCTGGGGTGTCTCTGCAGACAAAGCAAGTTTCCAACACCCACCAAATAAATATTTCATCTCACCCCAGCCTACAAACTCACTAAATATGTAATTCAACTCATCCAACCCCAGCTTTATGGAAAATATGAATTTTCACTGGCTTTGAACTGTGTACTCGTCATACCAGTTATTCATGATCCTGAAATGTATTTGTCTCTCTGTTGCACCCAATTGATTTCCCCTGCAAGTCCTCCCACTTCTGCTTCCAGTGTCCTGTTCCAATTGAAAGTCTCAATTCTGGCCTGCATCACTGCTGGCCATTGCATTTCCAGCATACAGTTCTGAAAATGCAGTCCAGGGACCTGCAGCCATCCACCTATTTTAGCACTGGAATGGCACGCTATCAGTGCATCCCAGCGTTGACCTGCAGCTTCCCTTACTATTCCAATATTAAGAACTACACCAGTGTGCCTCGGTCCTCACCCATAGCACACTTGCAATGCAGACCAAAACCCCTCAACTCTGACTTGCAGTACCTCATGCTTCTCTCGAACTACATTCTGCACTCAGTTCTGCCAATGCAGACCCTGCCAGACCCGATTTAAAATATTTCAATAGATGAGAATGACAGAATAGATCGTTAGTAAGTTTTACCGGATTGATAAAACTACATTGGCGACCCAGCAATTGCTTAAGTCTTACTTAGTTTTATCTGTTCCTGCATCTAGGGCTCTTTCTGTTAACCTTGCCTACTGGATGGACTCTTTCCTTGTACCTGTTACGATCATATCCCTTGCATATGTATTTCCTCCATAAATTACCTACTGGACGGACTGGGACTCTGAATAAAGAAGTTCAATATTCAACATTAAGAAAAGAGCAGCGGGGTTCGGGTGTATTAGTTATTTTCTTATTAGAGACGAGAACAGCGGTTCGCCCTTTAAACGTTCTTCAAGGTTGCTCTCTCCAATCAGTGGCACTCCAGCTCACTGCAGGAAATGTTTCCCTGCAAACTGTGCCCATGTGAAATATCGAGACGAAGCTCCGGTGATATACAACACACGACAGTAATATGGGAGAAAGCAAACGTGCATGAAAAACTGTAATGGGTCTAAGAACCACCCGGAGAGAATGTTGCCGAGATAAATATTGCCCTAAGCAGTAATATATATCCCAAGGAATGGGAAAATGCCCCTCAAATATTGGGGGCAACGCCATGTCTACAAATTACTTGATTAGCGTTAACAGCAAACAAAAAGTTCTCGTCAGAGCTATGCACTGAAAAGAAGACTGTGTTATGTCATACCTTGCTACCAGTCTCAGTGGGCATTCAGATTATTACATCCATTTCACTACTAAATACACTTTAAAACTGATAGGGTTAGTTTTTTGCTTGTATAATACTGCCATCTCCTGGTTAGTATGAAAGTTACAGTTATTTCTTTTTTTTTTTCCTGTTCAGGGCTGATTCTTAGTTGTGCTCTGAGCGAGGGGAGACAATGTCTGTCTTGATAACCCAGCTATCCCTGAGGTAATGTGATCTACCTAAAAATCAGGAGTACCACAGGTGCTCTGGCTCCGGACAATTTGGTAGTCAGGAGTACATGTCTTGACTGGGTAGAAGTCGTGTGCTTCCTCAGGAAAAGTGCTTCCTTGTCGCACAGCTGCGGTTATTGACTGCCTGAGATGGAACTTCCAGAGCGCACACATAACGCTGCAATGCTGATGAAATGTCTAAGGTAATTAGATGATTTACTGTGTTTGCTTTTCTCTGGCAGTACAAATGGGAAGAGGGAGATGAGGAATGTACTGCAGTCCCAGCACCCTCCTGTTCCATCATTAATTTGCAGTTTTGTGTTTGAGAGCCGTATGGGAAGACCAGGGTGCACTAATCTGCATGGATATTAAGGTCTGGCTAGGCAGCGCATCTATAGGCTACCTTATGTGATCAATAAAAAAGAGCTTTAAGAGTACTCCTGAGAGAAGGGCTTTGGCTTCAAACACATGCTGTTTCCCCTTAGTACATGATTTGATTAGTCCAAATGTTTGTGCTTCCACTAAAACAACTGCTTGTATTGCACAGATGGACTGAGTTGATTATTGCTGCAAGCAAATGATCATAGCAATAGACCTGCTCTGTTTATTATGAAATATTATGACAAAGGCAGTTAGTTGATCTTATTAATTGTGAAAAGCATTTATTAAAGCCAGTAAACCTTTAACAGTTTGTTGTTATCACATTGAGTTACAGGCTATCGGCAAGTATTGTGCTGCATGTAAACTCACAGATTACGTTAGTACTAGGCAAGGGTTTTGGCGTTGGGCACTCACTCTGATAATCTCTTGGGGGGTTTCACTATGATGATTCTGTTAGGCCCTGTTGAGAGGGGTTTATATTATTTTGCAAGCTGTGTTTTTCGACATATTTATAATTGTATAACTGTATGCTTGATGGTTGCCATTTTATGTGGACTTGAATAGGCCATTGTTGGCATTAGGGAGAAAAGCCAGTGGTAAAGGGTTCATTGGTTCTCTGGGAACAAAATGTCAGATGTCATAGGTTTGATTTGTTTATTGTTAAATATTATGACAAGGAGAGTAGGCCTGACCTACTTATTAGGAAATCCTGTGTTAAAAACAACAGTCTTTTAACAATAAATTGTTATTACACCGTGCTAAAGCCTATGGGCAGGTATTTAGTGATACGGAATTTGGCAGATTAACGTAGGAGCCAAGGGTTTTGGTGTTAGTGATCCACTGGAAGAAATCGTGAGGATAGAACCAATGCACAATAACATGGATGACACAAGGGTATGAGAGGCAAAATATTTAAAAACTCTGTTTTATGTACATCAAATTTAAAGAATGAATGAGTCCACATCATAGCTTGTATTCCTTCGTTGTTTTTATTCATGTTGCACCTGATGTTCAATACAGCCAACGCGTTTCGCCCAGACATGGGCTTCTTCAGGGCAAAGCAATTATAAGTAGGAGCGCTTCTGGTTAATTATTGTTGGTCTGGTCCGTACTGTGGCTGTCAAAGTATTTGATAGAGAAACCTCTCAGTAAATAAACTGAGGAGGTCCAAGATAAAGGAAAAGTACTGATAGTCTGCCTCCTTCGGGCTGGTCCATAGTAGGAAAATAAGTCTTTGATGAAAGGGTGGTTTTCCGTGTTTGGGTAGCCATCAGCGCCAGTCCGTCCTCGTCGGTGATCGGTGTAGGTACACTGATCACCGACGAGGACCGACCTGCGCTCTACCGAATACGTTGACATTCTGAGGATTCTAAAGGTATCAGGGGTTTGTGGATTCCCCTGGAGGGGACTTAGAAATTAGGCAAATTACAGCAAAATTTTGTTATTGGGGGAAAAATGGGATAAAAATGCTACAGAAGAAAGGATCTGGTTTCTTCTCTGCAAATGGTATCAATGAAAGGTTTGTGGTGTTAAAATTACCATCTTCGCAGCTTTCAGGAACAGGCAGACTTTTGTCAGAAAACCAAAACTTTCTACACAGTTTTGGCATTTTACTGGGACATAGCCTTTTTTCACATTTTTTGTGATTTCAACCTCCTTCCAGTTAGTAGTAGAAATGGGTGTGAAACCAATAATGGATCCCAAAAAGCTATACATTTCTGGAAAATAGACATTATTCTGAATTTATCAAGAGGTCATTTGTGTAGAACCTTCAAGGTTTTCCTATGGAAAGTAATAGTTGAAATAAAAAAAGATTGAAATTTAGTTGAAAAAACCCAGCTATTTATTGCCTACATTTTCACTTGTAACTTCTCCTAACTACTGTAGCTATATTCTTTTACGTCCGCAGGACTCTTATGGTTGCAGGGTCATATGATTCTTGTAGGTTCAAAAAGAACCCGAGGTACCCAGAAACAATGACTGAGTTGCACCTTGCAATATTTTTTCATTGTGTACCAGATATACAGTAATTCATTTAGTAAAATATAGAGAGTTAAAAATTGTATGAGGGAAACATATGTATTTCTGAAATTGGAACAAGATATGGAGTTTAGAAGCAGTGGTTATTTGAGCATCTCTGAATTTGTTGGTACCCATATTAGCATGTGAATTAGAGGGTATTGTTCAAAATTACTTCTTTTTTCATACTGTCTTACATTTGGAAGGCAGAAATGCATAGAAAGGCAAATAAAAATAACAGTTGTTCGAGCGACCCTTGACCCTGATCCAGGCAGGTCATCCCCCATGCCGCGCAGCGCCACCAGCCTGTGCGCATGTCCTAGCCCAGCTGCTGCTGGGAGATCGAGGCCCGCCTCCACCCGCAGGCTACCACCTGCGCCTCATCCCTGGTGGCCAGTGGTAGGCCCTTGGTTTGCTCTCTCGCTTTTGCCCGTTCTTGCTGCTGTTATCTGAACCTGTGATTGTTACTAGTGCTTGTTTGTCTCCCCCTTTCATTCCCCTTGCTTTTTTGACTCCATTTTGCCTCTGTGTCCTTCGCCTGTTTTGGCCGCTGCTGCCTGATTATGAAATTGGTACTTGTGCTCGTTTCTCTCCGCCTTTCATTCCCCCTGCTTTGTTGTGACGTTTTTGCCTTCTGTGTCCTTCGCCTGTCCTGCTTTTACCGGTCTGGCTGCTGTTGTTGCCTGTTTCCCTAATTGTTTAGTTGTGCTCGCTTTTTTCTCCCCCCTTCACCCCTTGCTTGTTGTGCCCGTTTGTTGCCCTCTGTGTCCTTCCCTGGTCCTGCTTTCCCGCCGCTGTGTCCCCTGTGGCCCCAGTCCCGCTCCCATTCGTCGGCCCCCCCTCCCAGCTGCATCCTCCCTCCCACCTCTCCTTCTTATGGCGGCCGTTTGGCGGCTGCGCGCAGTGGGTGCGCCGCTGGGATTGGTGTCACTACAACGCATGGTTTTACATCGCATGCCTTTACAACGCGGTTTTTACCACGCAGTCCATTACAACGCATAATGCTTTTAGGCGCTGGATAGTGAATTATTTAATTTACTATTCCAACTCCAGTCCCCGTGGATAGCAGGGAAGGTGTTGGATAGTAAATTAAATATATTCCCTATTCTAGAGCGCCCCCCAGCGCAATGCGTTGTAATGGTATGCGTTGTAATGGTTGCGATGTAATGGTAGTGCGTTGTAAAAAATGCGTTGTAAGTGATGTTCCCCGCGCCGCTGGCCTGTTAAAAAGGCACGCCTAAGGCAAGCCCGTCTGCACCCGTCCGCACCTGGCCCGCGCCCAGCCCCAGACCCCTGGTCCCTGCGAACGCCACGATGCCCATCTCTGCTAAGACTCCAGCAACCTCCAGGCACTCAAAGCCGGACGAGCTCGCACCAGATGCCTGGCCGCACCGAAGTGCACCCAAGAGCCCTTCTCCTGCCGGAACTGCAGCTTCATCAGGAATGAAGAGGTCAGGTGCGCACCATTTTAATCCAATTTATCGAGTTCATATGCTTTGTGCATGCGTTCTGAGTTCATGGCTTTCCGCCCTTTGGCCACGTTGGTTATTCGAACAGTATTGGGTTTGGGGAACGAGATCCTGTTCCCTTACCAGAAGCACAGCTTAAAAATGCGTTTTGCAAAAAATGTACCAGAATAAAGTTCAGTTGTTTATCTTTTTAATCAAATTAGTTCCAAAGTTACTCCATTTTATTCTGTCGCAAGAGAAGCCATATTTATGTATGTCTGATTTTGATACAGTAGACGTGTCCAACAGGAATTTCAAATTCTACGGTAGGAATTTATACATAATTCATCTTCGGTAGTGAATAATATCCGATGCATTTCGGGCCTAGATTTCTGGCCCTTCGTCAGGGATTCAATGAAAGTATACAAGGGAACATTTAAATCTTATGCATATATGGACAACACCGCCGAACACCTGCACTTCCGGATCCACACCGACCCCAACACCACCCTTAGAGGAACCCTTGTCAACAGACCCCCGTTCAGCGACTCCATCGCCAACTGTGTCAGCACACACACCCTCGCCTCCATGGACTACATCCTCCTCGGGGACCTGAACTTCCACCTCGAGAACAAGAACGACACCAACTCCACCACCTTAATCGACAATCTCGCCAACCTCGGACTCAGACAACTTGTCACAACACCCACCCACTCCGCAGGTCACACGCTTGACCCCATCTTCTCCGCAAACTCCCACATCACCTTCAGCCACACCACCGAACTCCACTGGACTGACCACCGCTGCATCCACTTCACCTTCACCATGCACCACTGCACCCAACAGATGCCCCGCTGCTGCTGGAGCAAAGTCACCGAAGACCAGCTAACCACCACCCTTGCCCAGAACCCACCTGCCGAACCCACCGACCCGACACCGCCACCCACAACCTCAGACAGTGGATCAATGACTGTGCCAACACCCTCGCCCGCTCGAGAAACCCTCCAAAAGCTACACCAGCAAGAAAGCCAGGTGATTCACTGAATACCTCCAGGCCTCTAAGCAAACCTGCCGAAAGCTAGAGAAGAACTGGCTCAGTGAACGAACACCGGACAGCCACGCAGCCCACTCGCAGACACCATCACCTCATCAGATCCACCAAAAGGGCCTCCTTCAAAGACCGCCTAGACAACAATGCACACAACAGCAAAGAGCTCTTGAACATCTTGAAGGAACTCTCCAACCCCAGCTCCAACATCAATGACATCCCACCTTTGCAAGACCAGTGCGACTCGCTTGCCACCTTCTTCCACCGCAAGATCGCAGACATCCACGACAGCTTCAATGCCACAACCGCCCTGACTACCACTGAGACACCGCACCCACGACTACCACCCGCACCAACCGCCTGCTCTCCTGGACCAACATCAACGACGACAACACCATCAAGATCATGAACACCATCCACTCCGAATCTCCGTCAGTCCCTTGCCAACACCACATCTTCAACAAAGCTAGCACCGCCAACGCACCCCATCTCCAAAAAGCCCTCAACATCTCCTTCAAGACAGCAACCTTCCCGGAGAGCTGGAAGCATGCAGAAATCAACGCCTTACTCAAGAAACCCAAGGCTGACCCCAAGGACCTCAAGAACTTCCGGGCTATCTCGCTGCTCCCGTTCCCGGAGAAGGTCATTGAGAAGACCGTCAACAAACAACTGACCCGATACCTTGATGAGAACAACATCCTGGACCTATCTCAGTCCTGGTTCCGCAGCAACCACAACAGTGAAACTGCCCTCATCGCCGCCACCAACAACATCAGAACCCTGATAGACAACGGAGAAACCGCAGCCCTCATCCTCCTGGACCTGTCAGCCGCCTTTGACACAGTCTGCCACCGCACACTACGAACACACCTCCACAATGCCGGGATACAAGAGAAGGCCTTGGACTGGATCACCTTCTTCCTCTCTGGCAGAACACAGTGCGTCTGCCTCCCCCCCTTCCGCTCTAAAGCCATCAAGATCATCTGCAGCGTACCCCAGGGCTCATCCCTCAGCCCAACGATGTTCAACATCTACATGGCACTGCTCTCCCACGTCACCCAACCCAACTACACAACCTCAACATCATCTCCTACGCTGATGACACCCAGCTGATCCTCTCCCTCACCAAGGACACCCACACTGCCAAAACCAACCTCCAAGAAGGAATGAAGGCCGTTGCCGAATGGATGAGGAACAGCCAACTGAAGCTGAACTCGGACAAGACAGGGGTCCTCATCCTGGGATCCACCCCTTCGGCCTGGGACGACACCTGGTAGCTGACCAGCCTGGGAACAGCTCCAACACCCATCGACCACGCACGCAACCTAGGGATCAAACTCGACTCCACCCTCTCCATGACTAAGCAGGTCAACGCCGTCTCTTCCTCCTGCTTCAAATCCCTCTGCATGCTCCGCAAGATCTACAAGTGGATCCCCACCAAAACGAGTCACCCAGGCCCTCGTCAGCAGCAGGCTGGACTACAGAAACACACTCTACGCAGGCCAAACTCCTGAAAAGGCTTCAACGCATCCAGAACACCTACGCACGCCTGATCCTCAACATCCCTCACCGCAGCCACATCACACCTCACCTGAGAGACCTGCACTGGCTGCGTGTCAGCAAGAGGATAACCTTCAAGCTCCTCACCCACGCACACAAGGCACTCCACAACAACGGACCAGCGTACCTCAATGGACGACTCAGCTTCTACACCCCCACTCACCAGCTACGCCTCACCGACCTTACCCTTGCCACTGTCTTCCGCATTCAAAGAGCAACTTCCGGCAGCAGATCGTTCTCCCACCTCGCTGCAAAGACCTGGAACACCCTCCCCATCCACCTATGGCAGACCCAAGACCTGCTGACCTTCAGAAGGCTCCTCAAGACCTGGCTTTTTGAGCAGTAGCAGCATTCCCCTCCCCCCAGCACCTTGAGACCTTCACGCGTAAGTAGTGCACTTTACAAATGTATTGATTGATTGACTATTCCCTAAGTCTCCAGATACAAATAGTACCTCATTTGTGTAGAATCCCTTGCAAAACGTAAACTTTGTAAAAAAAAACATATATTCCTCACATTTATGTGATGGAAAGATCTAGAATCTACAGGGAGCAACAAACTTCCACCCTCCCAGCATTCTCCCAAAACCTATTAGAGATATCAACATTATTTATCACAAAATACATTTTTTTGCAAGGGAGGCACCCACATTTTTGGTTCGTAGCTTGACAGCCTTCTAGGGAAACATACCAAACCCAGACATTTCTGTGTGAGAAGGTTGTGAGATCACCGCGCCGGCACAATTCTCCCACCACCCAGCATTCCCCTCAGTCACTCGATAAAAATGATACCTCGCTCGTGTGGGTTTCCAAAGCATTGTCAGCTTAAAAACGGATGATAAAGAACTGCCCTTCTGGACCCACTTGGTTCCCTCTCAGTTTTTCATTTTATAAGTTTTTAGGTTCTCTGTTTTGGGCACCCACACAAGTGAGGTACAACGTTTTGCAGGAGACCGAGGGAAACAATGGATAGTGGGTAAATTGTGCCGGCGCAGTGAGCCAACAAATTTTCCACACCGAAATATGAGGAAAGTGTGAATTGTTAACTAAATTTGAGTTTAGCATTGGATTCTGGGTAATGAAATGCTGGAGTATCCACGCACCCCACACCGCCAGTCAAGTGCCATCCATGTATACCACCAGCCAAGTGCCATCCATGCATTACCACCACCCAAGCTCTAGCCACGCACACCGCCAGCCAAGCACCATCCAAGCACATCGTCAGCCAAGCAACAGGCCACACAAACCGCCAGACATGTGCCATCACGCAGACCGCGAGCTAAGTGACAGTCCACGCACTCTGCCAACAAGAGCTTGTCCACACACACTGCCAGCTAAGCACACACACACAGAGACTTTTGCTAGTGTCTATTGGTTTTCTATCCCTCTTGGGAGCCGGTGTGCCTAATAATATCACTGATCTGCCCCGAGGGGGGCAGCAGCAGCCCAAATGTGTTCACAAAAAAGGGGAGCAACCCTTGCCTAAGGGGCCTCTCCCTGACATGCCCATAAACATATCTCTGATGCCTAGTGGCAGAAAGACTGTACCAATGTTTGAGAGGGGGCATTATAATGCCCATTTATGCAGCCCCCACCCCTACATTTTCACACAAAAAGAATCTCTGGTGTCTAGTGGGCACTAGACACCCACATCTGCTTCCAAGGGGGGAGGACAGAAAGACTTTCCCTTTTGTGTTGGGGGGTAGGGTCATTGGCATACCCATTGAGGGAAGCCCCCACCCTTCTTTTATTTAAAAAAAACCTGGTGCCTAGTGGTGTTTCTACCTCAGGAGCAAGTTCGGGGGCTCTTGCCCCCATCTGCACCCCAGAGGGGCAGAAAGACTGTGCCAGTTTTTGGGAGGGGTGGGGTCATTGTAATGCCCATTTAGGGCTGCCCCCATCCCTACATTTTCACAAAAAAGAATCCCTGATGTCTAGTAGGCTTTCTGCCCCTCCCGGTGGGGCAGATTGGGGGATGATAACCCCTACCTGCCTCCCGGGGGGCAAAAAGACTGTCCCTTTTGTGTTGGGGTGGGGTCATTGGCATGCCCATTGCGGGCATCCCCCATCCCTCTTTGATAAAAAAATTAAGGAAAACATCCCTGGTGGCTAGTGGGCAGATCGGGAGCTATTCCCCCCATCTACACCCCAGGGGAGGCAGAACGACTGCCAATTTTTGAGGGAGGGGGCATTTAGGGCAGCCTTCACCCCTAAGTTTAGGGGTGCAGAAAGATTCACTATGCCTAAATTATTATGGAGGGAGTAAAAGCCCTTGCCCAAGAGGTTGTTCCCACCACCCTGGTGTCTAGTAGGTGGATCCCTACTTGGGGATCCCCCTCTCTGGCGATCCCTATCCATTAGGAAGGTATCCATTGGAAAGGGGAGATTCTCCCCTTTCCAACAATACCTCTCCCTTGTGATTAGGTGTGATTTGGTGCTTGGGGCTGAGATAGCCCCACGAGCACCGAAGCATTAAAACTGAAACTAGCCGATCGGTTCATTTCAGATTCAGTTACATATGTAATGACATCAGCGCGACATCCGCAAGATCGTCATTACATAGGAAAAATAAAATGCATCGGGAGGTTGTCGAACCTCTTCCAAAACAAAAAAGGAAATCCCACTGCTGAAAACAGCAGAGGGATTATGCGGTGGTGTGCCGAGGACATAATGGTTATGTCCATGGCACACCAGCTCTGCAGCCATGGATGTAACCATTACGTCCAAAGCACAGAACCAGTTAGTTTAGAGCAGGTGGGGGTGGCGAAGGGAGGCACACCAAGGAGACATTTTTTATTTATCCTAGTTTTTCCTCTTTGTATGTGTGCTGCATTTTGCGCCTCTTGTGATTGTTTTTGTGCAGGTAGGTTTCCCTTCCTGGACAAAAATAATCATCCCCCCAACGCAGACACCCTTGCACTATGGTGCAAAGTTGCCTGCGGTGGCGCATGGCAGTCTTTGTGTGCTGGCGCAGGGGAAAAGGACAGAAATGCGCCATATCCATTAAATACAGCGCATTCCTACCCTTTTTTTTTGCCGTAGGGCAGCGCAGCAACAGCAAAGAAATCTTAAATTGGGCCTAAACATGTTTCTAAAGAAAAGTGGTGCAGGACACCTTCTTTTCTTCTTTGCCTTTTAGGTTTAAATCTTTTTATTTATTTGAAGGACATAACAAGATGCATTAAGCATTACATACTCCACTTGTGGGCTGAAGGCATTTGCTGTGCTATATAGTGCATCATAAATGAAACAAGAAACAACAACCCAACCCCCACCCCCCCGCTTCCTTCTCTTTTAGTTATTGTATATGCTTGCCCATTTAACAGCTTTCTGAACGTTAGCTGTCCATCAAGCACTATGCAGCACATTGCTGCTGCTAACTAGGTGGTGCTTGTAAAGGTCAGGAGGCCATGTACTACAAATAATCCTTGTTAACCTTTTTTAGGAGAGGTATAATTTTGCTTTCACAACTGTAATGTTTGTATACATTTGTACTTTCATGACTGGATGATAGATGGTTGCCTTGTGAAAAGCTTAAGCTCAGTTTGGCAAGCTTGTGTTGGTTTTGGTGAAAAGCCAAACGATAAGGTTACAGGCCTGATTATTTATGTTGAAAAGTTACAATAAAGACTGTAGGCCTAACATATTAAATGTAAAAAACATAAGTTAAAATCAATAGACGTTTAAGGATAGATCACTACTTCTCTGAATTAAAACCTAAAGATAGGTTTTTAGTTACTTGGAATCTCGCATATTACCTTAGTAGGCAAGGGTTTTGGTGTTGGTTAACCCTCTCTGACAAACCATGGATATAGAAGAGTCCCACTTTTAGAATGCTTGTTAAGCCAGGTTAGAGGAAATAGAATTTTACTTTACCAACTAAAATTTAGTCTCCATTTTTACTACTGTATGCCCAATGATTGGTTGTATGACTAAACAACTACTGCCTTAACCACGAAGGCTAAACAACGATCTTTGCTAAACCACGACTCTTTTTACAACGACTTCCTAAACCACGAAAAGTTTCACCTTGTGACTGTCGATTAGATGGTGGAGAAGTGTGGCTCAATGATTAGAGCGGCAGACCCAGATGCAGAGGTCTAGCCCGGGACCAGGGTTCAATTCCCTGTCTCGGCGGGTCTTGGGCTCAAAATTCCACGGACCTGATAATTCTCGCCTCGGTGCCTATTCCAATCATGGAGTCCCACTCTGCAACTCTGGGCAATAGCTTGCTTAATCTCCACAACGGCCCCCACAACGCTAAGGGTGCCTGGCCTCCACCTTGGGGGTGCCCAGGAGTGGATGCCTCACAGGGAAAGCCAGGATGGGTTCCACAGCGGTATTCGTACAAGCTCCTTGAGACCCTTGCGGTGAGTAGTGCGCTATACAAATATCAATTTCTTCCACGATATATTTTTTAATTGTTCTTTACCCATTTTTTTATATTTTATTCTACGTATATTTTAATGTATAGTCTTTTTTTTCACACATGCCCGTGTTAATGTTTATTCTTCTCTAAATTTAAATTTGACCTTGTTTTGACCTATACTCTTTATTCATCGACTTCCTGTAGCACTAACATTTTTTACTGTTCTCTTTTTCAAATTTCTCCGCTATGTACTTTTATTTAATCATGTCCTTGACGTTTTATTTTATCTTTATTTAAGCTTTCTTTGTCTATTTAAGCCATACTTTTCATTTCATTTTTTTTTTTAAATTTGTTTTTATTGCAGAATTAGAAACCACAGATTACAATTACTCAACCAGTCCACTCATGGTGTCCCCCCGCTTCAATCGTTAAAACATGTACCATACACAGCCATTCAGCCCGCATCTCGGAGGCCGGGCGGCGTAGTGCCCTAAATAGCAGGAAGGCATCACGGTGAGTGTCCCTACGGGACAATGGTCGAAAAGAACGTTTTACGTATCTGCATTTTACCCCCCCACCCACAACAAATAACAACATCAGCCATCCCACATATGCAGGTCAGTGCTACAAGCCGCTTCCGAACCCCCCCATGCTCTGTGGGGCCCACCATACCTGACCCGCTCCCCTCTGTTACCTCCCGCTCACCACCTACGCCCCACAGGCCCTTCTCAGCCCAGAATCGCTACCGCGGCCAATCAACCCCCTGGCTCCCAACCCACCCCGAACTCCCACTAAACAACCCCCTAGTGTCCCCTCCCCGGCAACCGCTAATGGTGTGTGTCCTGTTCCGAAATGTAGTTTGGGTCCCGCTACAGTGTCAGTGAGAACTCTGAGCTAGTATGCCTCGTGGTGTCCACAGGTCCCATCCACTCAGTCCTCATCTTCTACTAATGAATCACGCAAGGTTTGCACCACCATTTCCCACGCACGCGCTGCATCCAAGGCTTTCTCATTACCAAGCTTGACAGCCTGCTTCATTCGGAGCACACTCTCACATTCAGACCACAGCAGCAATTCATTCTTCCACCTCCTTACTGACGGCCCGCCCCTGGACTTCCAATGCCATGAAATCTCTCTTTGTGCCAGTATCAAACCCAGGTCAATAAATTTGCTCGTCACCTTAGTGTGTTTGGTGTGCGGGAACCAGAGCAACAGACACGCCGCCATGTCGAAGTCCACCTCCCTGTCAGTCACTTCGTTTAGAAGGTCCCCCACCTCTGCCCAATAGGCCTCCAAATGCGGGCAACCCCAAAACAAGTGATCCATGCCCGCCTCCGGTGACGAACACCTCGGGCACCTTGCGACCTGCACCTGGAAGTACCGCCGTATTTTTTCCGGAGTCAGATAGGCCCTATGTAGCACAAAGAAATGCACTTGCTGGAAACGTGCATTCCTCGTGCCTTTCCATGTGCGCCGTAATATATGGCTCCATGCCGTGTCCGGAATGGGCCTACCCACACTCTCCTCCCATTTCGCTTTGAGCCCCTGGAGCGGTTCCAGTCCCTCGTGCAACATCCTGTTATGGAGGCAGGTCACCGCCTTAAAGGTGCCCGCCGCCATCACCACATACTGGCATGCCATAGTTGTGTCCGGTTCAATGAGCCCCCCCTTCCAATGCTTCTGTATAGCCGCTACCACCGCCGCATGCAAGAGAAAACCCCCGTCAGATAGCCCGAACTGGTCCTGAAGTACTCCGAAGGGCACCAAAGTCCCATCGACATACAGGTCTCCCACCACCTGAAGTCCCGCCTCCTCCCATTCCAGCAAAGGGGACCAATCGCCCCCGTGTGGTAGGGCTGTCAGCATGCCAATCGGAATTTCCGGCGCATAAGGCCGAGTCGCCCTCGCCCTCCTGAGACTCCTCTGCCAGCATAACCTGAGCGTCCGTTCCTCCATAGTGAGGCCCGTAGCTCCAGCCTCTGCTGCATAACGATATAGGACAGCACATGGCGCTGTATCCCCAACTCTCGATCACACTCCGGTCCCCTAAACACCCGGGCCACATGCTGCGTGAGAACCTGGAGTTGCGCCGCAAAGTAATACAGTTCAAAATCGGGAACAGCCATCCCCCCCTCAATCTTGGGGCGTAGCAACGTGCTCAAAGCCACTCTACGGCGGCCATGTCCCCACAGGAAACCAATAACCATCGTCCTCAGGTCCCTAAAGATCCTCTGAGGAATCCAAATGGGTAGCGTCCGGAAGTAGTACAGGAGTCGGGGGAGCGCCACGATTTTCAAGAGAGCAATCCTACCCAGTACCGTCAGCGGGAGGGTCGACCAAAAGGACATACTGCCCCTCAGCGCCCGTATGCACCTTCCAATATTGCCTTCTAATAGGTCCGCGGTCACGTGGTAGATACGAACTCCCAAATAGGTGAAGCAAGATGGCTCCCAAACTACCCCTAAGTCACGAGCAGGGCAGGGCGACTCCGCTCTCAGCGGGAACACACAGGTCTTTGCCCAGTTGACCTTAAGGCCCGACAACTGGCCAAACTCCGACAACAAGTCCATCGCTCCTTCCAAGGCCCGCTCCGTATCGTCTAAATACAGCAACAGATCATCCGCATACAGCGAGATGTGATGCAGCCGCCCGCCACTGTCTATCCCCGCATATCTGTCTCCCGTCCTAGCATGGGCCGCCAAGGGTTCCATCGCCAGGGCGAACAGGAGGGGGGAAAGGGAGCACCCCTGTCTCGTGCCCCTACCCACCGGATAAGCCGCAGACACCAAGCCACCCAAGCGTGCTCGCGCCGTCGCCGAGGAATACAGAACCTTCGTCCAGCGGCGGAACCCTTCACCTATGCCAAACCTCTCCAGCACTCCATCCAGAAAAACCCACTCCAAACTGTCGAACGCCTTCTCAATGTCCAATGATAGGACCGCCTGGGTCCCATCCTCATCCAGGGCAGCGTCCATTATCCCAACCAGTCGACGGATATTCAACGCCGTGCTCCTCGTGGGGATAAACCCCGCCTGATCCTTGTGCACCAGGCCAGTCATGTGTGGAGCCAGCCTGGTGGCCAGAATCCGGCTCAGGATCTTGTAGTCCACCGTTAACATGGACAACGGGCGATAGGACCTCACATCCGTCGCATCCCTGCTGGGTTTTAGGAGCGGCACAATCAAAGCTTCCCTCATGGATCCGGGCAAACCCCCTGACTCATAAGCCTCCGTGTACACCACTAGCAGTCTGGGTGCCAAGCTATCTACAAACTGCTGGTAGAACTCTATTGGTAACTCGTCCACACCGGGTGTTTTATTCCGAGCCATATTTTTAATGGCCGCCCTTATTTCAGTAAGCGTGATCGGCCCGCCCAGCTCTTTCGCGTCCTCCTCATCAAGGACCGGAAGCTGCCTCGCCTCTAGGTACTCCGCAATTTCCTGGGCCTCCACTCCCAACTGACTCTGGTACAATTCCTCATAGTACACACGAAAGCACTCCAACACCGCTGCCTGAGAATATACCGTCTCCCCCAGTGCGTTGTTGATGCTAAGGACCGGGCAGCCCCTAATTTCAGGGTTAGCAAGTCTGGCCAGGAGCGTGCCCACCTTATCCCGTTCAGCATGCGCTCTGATGGCGTATTGCCTATAGTCGTAGCTCCGCAACCGTTCCGTTCCGGTAGCGACTACCACCTTCGCTTCCAGCAACCGGGCCTGCGCCGCTCTAAATCTCTCAGTTTCTCTTCCGCTTCCGCAAGTGCATTCATCACAGTCTTACGAGCATTCGAAAACCGACCCAGGCATACCCCTCTCACCACCACTTTCATCGCATCCCATTCAGTGGACCTACACGTGGCAGTACCCTCGTTCTCACCGAAATAATTATGGATGCTCTGCTGGACAGCTTCACTAAACACTGAGTCCTCCAACGTGTCTGGCCGGAGCCGCCATGTTGGAATCGCCGAGCGCTCCCGTTGCCACTGGACATGTACTAGTAGGGGATTATGATCCGATATGGTTCTAGCCAAATATTCCGTGTGTGAGATCAATGGGGCCAGAGACCCGCCACAGAGCACTGAATCAATCCTCACGTGTAGTGCATGGAGAGCTGAGTAAAAGGAATAATCCCTGGTGTCCCTGTGCTGTTCCCGGCACACATCCAGCAACCCCCACCTGTCCTGCCAATCCTTCCTGTGCATGGCTAACTTGCGTACTGGGGAATCAACAAGGGGAGGGTGAGACCTGTCCAAGACCACATCCGTAATCGAGTTAAAATCCCCCCCCAGTATCACCGGGCCCGCTAGGAAAGAGGCCAAGGACCCGGAAAGGCCATCGAAGAATCGGGCCTGATCAGCATTTGCCGCATACACACAGCAGAGAACCACATCCCTATCATACAACCGTCCCTCCACCGCCACAAACCTGCCTCAGGATCCACCACTTGGTTCAGCCCCTGAAACGGTATCCCCGCCCTCACCCATATCAATACCCCCCTGGCATACGCTGAGTATGTGGTGCCGAACACCTGACCCCTCCATCTTTTTTGCAACGCAGCACATTCCTTTTTTGTCAGATGGGTCTCCTGTAGCATAGCAATCTGGACCCCCCTTCGCACCAGATACGCGTGCACCTTGTGGCGCTTGACCATGGTTCGTAGCCCCCGGACATTCCACGTTAGGCATTTTAAGCTAGGTAACGTCCCCATACCAGCAGAGAACAGTCCAGGTCAAACAATGCCAGTTCACATCCCCACCAAAGAAGTTGCCCCCCCCCGAAACAAACTCTGAAAAGAAAAACACCCCAAACCCCACTCCCCAGGACAGAGCCTACAAACCCAGTGTCAGCCCCAATCCAAACCTCAGACCAACCACACATTCTCCTAACCTGTGGTCGCCACCACAGAAGGCCTTAAGGGCCCTGGGGGGGTGAGTTATCGCCGACCCCAGCTAGCGGAGCCCACACCCCGCGCTCCCATCCCATCCTGCCAACGCGGCACCCTACCCGGCAACCCACCCATCGTCAACAGGATACCACCCTACCATCAGAGTTTGTCCAAGTCCCAACACAGCCTCAACCGTGAAATATCCCATCAGAAGTCTGAGGGGTCACCATCGGCCCCTCCGAGCTCTCCGCTTCCGAAAGGTCCTCTCCCGTCCTGCTGCCTTCGCCGCCAGAGTCCGTCTCCGCCAGTTCACTTCCCTGCTGCGACCTCGTAATGGCCGCCGTCGCTGCTAGCGCGTCTCTCTTGTCCGCAGCCATTTGGGCCTCCCGTTTCTCCCGCTGGCGCCTATTGCGGGACCGGATGCGTTGCGATTGTCTGACCTGAGGCGGTTTAGGCCGATCTCGCCTACTTTTGTGAGACCTATCCGTCCCCGCTCTGTAGGACTCCAGCCACTGCCATGCTTCGTCCGGAGTCTGAAAGAAGTGCGTGGTCTCATCCAGAATGACCCGCAGCTTGGCCGGGAAGAGCAAGGAGTATTGAATGCCCTCCTCTCGCAGCTCCTTCTTCACCGCCAGAAACGATGCTCTATTTTTTTGGACCGCCTGGGTGTAATCCGGGAAGATTGTAACCCTGCTGTTCTCCACCTCAAACGGGCCCGATGACCGAGCCCTCTGGATGAGGAGGTCCCGGTCCTTATAATGGAGGAGCCGCACCACCATCGGTCGGGGGGGGCGACCAAGCCCTGGCGGGCGAGCCGGCACCCTGTGGGCTCGTTCCAGGGTAAAGAAAGGAGTAAGCCCCTCCGGTGCCACCACAGTTCGAAACCAGTCCTCCATGTAGGCCACCGCATCCTCCCCCTCAATTCGTTCCGGCAGGCCTACGACCCGCACGTTATTCCTCCTATTGCGACCTTCGGCATCCTCCGCACGTCGTTCCAGCGAATCCAACCGGGCTAGGATGTCCGTGATCTTATGCTCTGCGGTCACCACCGACGGTTTCAGGTCCAATAGTAGCTGATCATGGTCCTTGACCTTATCTGCCAGCTTCGCATGGTCCGCTCGCAATAGCCCCAGCCCCGTGGCCACTTGCGCAATATCCTGCTGCAACGCCTCCTTGGTCGAGGTGATTGCGTCCAGTATGGCATCCAAGCGCCGATTCAGTCGTTGCTCCTGGTCCAATACCGGCGGGGGGGTCTCGCCCACCTGGGACAGCGCAGCCAGGTCCCCCTGTCCGCGCTCCATGGCCACCGGTCCTCCCGTAGCCGCCATCTTAGGGTACTGCGCCACAGGCCAAGAAACCCGTCTGGTCCCGGCACTTCTGGGACAGCGCAAACTTCCCAATATTGAGCAGGATCAATTGCCACCGCCGATGTCGCAGCTCCAAGGGCCAAGTGGGTTAGCACTGTCCGACCTGCCCCCTCAGGAGTCTGGAGGAGGAGGGGAGGGAGGAGGGATAGCGGCCACAATTGTCCCCGAGGTCCGAGCGGTGCCGGGATCCCTGTCCCCCGAACTTCAGGACTGTCGCCACAGTCCCCACAGCATCGATCTCACGGCTGCAGAACCCCCCACCAGTCGGCACCAAGGCTGCTCAATGTCGATGTCCGGAGCCGCCGGTCCGCTCCGCCGCCATTTTCTTCTCACTCTCGGTGACACCTCGGCCGTCGTACATCAGGGCCTCCTCGGGGCCAGCGGACCCCCAGCAGCTTCCTATCGATGCCCAGTGGTCCCCCTACACTTTGTAGGGCAGGAGTGTCGACCACGGGTCGCCCAGGGTGCAGGAATCAGGAGAATTAGCGGGATTCCGCGCGGAGCTGCGAGCTCACGCCGCCATCCCGATCGGCGTCCAAGCCACGCCCCCGCCATACTTTTCATTTCATGGACGTACTTTAAAATGTCAATTATTTTTGCAAGGAGACACAATATTAACATTCCTTCTTTTTTTCCGTAGCTGTCTGCATTAATCACTATATTTAATTATTTCAAATATTAACCCTGCATTGCCACAAATGTCCAAAATGCATAACATTTATCAATTTTTCTTAATGAATCCTTCCTACCTTTTCAAAAACTGTGAATTCTTAAAAACGCTGTTCCCATGACCAAATTATGTTGTGATCATACTGCTTGCTCACACTCCATATAGTCTGCCAGCCTTTAAGTCAACACTTCCGATTGCTAGTGTGTCAGTTTGACTTGCGGAATTTAGATGACTGACGTTACGAATCAGTTTCTTTGAAACATTGCTTTGCTGGCAAATGTAGGATGACGTGACTGTCTTCCTCGGTCTTCGAATGCCCGGAAGCAGTAGGATGAGAGACTTGGTCTTCTTTTTTTTAGAAAGTTGTGGTTCAGGTCTTCGTGGTTGGAATCTTCGTTGTTTGAGATTCGTCGTGATTCAGAATTCGTTGTAAAGGTAAGTCGTTGTTCCAATTTCATTGTTCAGGATGTTTCCCCAAATGATTGTCTTGTGGGAAAGCTTGCATTCAATACAGTAGGCCTGAGTTAGTTATGATAACAGGCTAAAGAAAAAGGTTATGGACTTCAGTGGTGTGCAAGGAAACCTAATGAAAGATGACCTGTTTATTATGAATGATTATTACATAGGCAGCAGTGGATTGTTATCACATTACGTCACAGCCCATAGAAAGGTATCGGTTACATGTAATCTCACGCATTACCACAGTAGGCAGGGGTTTTGATGTTGGTCACCAACTCTGACAAACTGTGGGGGTAGAATTTCACTGTGATAATTCTTGCTAGGCTCTATTCAGAGGGTTGTATATTGTTTTGACTACTGTAATTTTTGAACATTTTTGTAATGTTATACATTGATGCCTGATGGTTGTTAGCTGCTGCACATTTCTGCAGGGCCTCGGTTGTATAGAGTGGGGAAATGGATGTTAGGTTTATTAGGTGTGATCTGTTTATAATGAAAAATGATGGCAAGCAAGTAAACCTTAATTTTAAAAGTGGATTGTGATTATGCTGTGCTAAGGTCCATAGGCAGGTATTTTGTTACTTGGAATCTCGCAGATTTCCATAGTAAGCAATTGTTTTGGTGTTGCTGATGAACTGTGGGTATAGTCAATTTATACTCCCAGAATCATTATTAGGCCCTCTTAGGAGAGATAGTAGTTTGCTTAGCCAACTGTAATTTTGTATACTATGTAATTTTATGACTGAATGCCTGATTGGTGCCTTGTGGGAAAGCTAAAGCTCAGTACAGGAGAGCATGGATGGTTATGGTGACAAGTCACTGATAACAGCTTGAAGCTTGGTTGGCTCAGTTGAAAAAAAACATATCTGAAGCCATATGCTGTTTAATATGAAAAGTTGTGAAAAACGCAGTATGCCTTCCATATTGACTGCAATTTGTAATTGTGTTTATATAGTGCTTACCACCCCTGATGAGACGTTGAAGAACTTTCCGGTGAGTAGCACACTAATTGAGAACCCAAAAAGGATTAGTGTGTGTTAGTATAGGAAAATGTGTGTTAATTTGTGAGTTGGACATGCAAGTCTGTTAGTTGGATTGAATAGGATAATGGAGGGTTAGAAGAGGAAAGAGTCTAGAAAGTGTTATTTGGGAAATCATAGTAGTAAAATTAGGCTTGTGATGAGGAGGGAAGAGTCTCTAGAAAGCGATTAGGCCGCACTTTATAGTAAAATGAGGTTTGGGATGAGTCATAAGAGGGATACATGAGGTAAGAATTTAGAAAGGGTTGCTTGGACCATCATCGTAGTAAAATGAGGTTTTGGGTGAGTCAAGGAAGGCGAGGGGGGAAGAGTCTAGAAGTAGATATATTGTGAAAGGTATAGGGTGAGACCAAGTAGTGCATTGGAGAGAGTCAAAGGTGTTTTTCTTTTTTTTCTTCTTCTACAGTAGGAGTAAAATAATACATCTATTCATACAGATCTACATAGAAATGGTATATGTATAAGGAAGATAACATATTGAGATTTAAAGTTGCATTGTACAAACTCAGACTTTCAAGTGTTGCTCGACCTGAAGCAAATTGTTTTTCTTTTCCACAATATTTCAATATTGAAGCACTTGAAGACAAAATAGTTATGATAATATTTACATATTATCATAGATTAATAAAACAGGGACCCATAAGCATCTAATCAAATACCACATGAAAACTATGCAGTGACCTATAAACATGTTAAGCATAAAATAATATGTATATATTTAACTATGAGTAACATATACATGTCTTAAGCAGACCTGAAGAATATATATATATATTTTAAAACCACTGTTAATATACATATTGGTACAAAGAAATACACATATCTAGATACATTGAAATAATCAAATTATAAGTGTATACAAACACATGGATATGCTGTACATTAAGTTTGTGTATGGTGGTTATGTAGGCTTCTGAAGATAAGATAGTTATCCATGGATATTATGTTGGGGTAATACATTCCCTAGCTTGGCTGCTTGTTTTTTCATGTATGGTGGGGTTTTGAGGTGAGGTACCAATCTTGAGCAGAGCTTCTTTTTGTTGAATATATTTGAGGATTTTTTCCTGATGAAAAGCGGTCCTGTTCAGTGGTGTTTTCCACAACTTGAAGGTGGGACGGGCAGGGGACAGTCAGGTGGGTGGAAGGGATGGGAAAATAATAATTTTTTTAAATGTACCTTTCGCTGCTGCCTCCGATGCCAACGGCCCCCTTGGTGCTCTCCCAGCAGCCTCTCAGAAAGTCGAGACTGCCGATCCAATCCAGACGCTGCTCTGCTCTCTATGAGATCCTGCGCCAAGATTGATCTGACTGGCCTTCTCAGACACAGTTTTGTAGCCTGCGCTTTTTCTGCAACCCGGTTGTGAACACAGCTGGGTTGGAGAAATAGAAGTGCGCATGTATGTCTGGCTGGCCTAAGATGACTGCCAAACCTACTTGCGCATTTCTAAGTGCCCACCACCTGTTGTCATGGCCCGGCCGCTCCCTACAAGCATGCCAGAGCCAGTCATAGAAAAAGAAAATTATATTTTTCATTATCATTTCATTTTTCTGTGACTTACTCTGATGAGTTGTGCGATGCTCCTCCGCCATTACAGAGGAGTCGCCCCTGGTCCTGTTTCATGTTTTGCTTTGTGGGTGACACAAAACAGTTTGAAGGTGGATTGTAAAAAGCATATGTTAAAGTCAATAGGCATTTAAGGGTGGATTGTTACTGCTCTGTATTAAATCCTACAGATTGGTATTTTGTTACATAAAATGTCACAAATTATGTTTGTAGGGAAGGATTTGGGTGTCGATTACTGCTTCCGAGAAGTCCTAGAGGAGAAACTTTTCACTGTAATAATCATTGGTGAAAACTCATTTAGATGTTGGACAGCATTTTGTACTTAAATCATTATTAAATAATACATCTATATATATATATTAATATATATCCATGGTAGTGCGCGGGACCACCAGCTGATTTCACCATACTCACCTGGGCCCATAAACATTCACACTTGAACTAGTGGTCCTGCCTTTTACTACCATTAATCGCCTATCAGTACTTTGAGTCCTTTTAGGACTTATACTTGTTAAATCATAACTTACCAATCCGTGTCACCTTTGCTATAAGTTCTAGGGATCAAATAGGGAGTTACAATAAACTGGGAGTATTTAAACAGTTTTACCTTTCCTGTAATAACCACAGACTCTGGGAAAAGTTTAAATGCTTTATTTATGCAAGTTTAAGCGAGTCTTCATCCAAATTACAGAGACCATACATTTCATAAGTAAATTGTGATTAATAAGATATAAAGATTGCAAGAAATCACAGTAACACCTTCAGACAGAGGTACCTGGGAAGGGTGAGAAAGGGAAATAGCACATGGATTATCTTTACCTAGAATGGTACAAGGACCAATCCTGACCACGGGCTGGGGCAAAAAGGCCAGGCTCCTGATTAATCAGGTGTCCACGGGACAAGCCAGGTGCAGTTCAGGACAGGTGACCTCCGCTAACTGCAACACCAGCGTCACACCCCTCTCACTCAGTAAGCCAATTCAAAGTACCCCGATCGGGTAATCGATAATTTCCCCACAAACACCTCGAATTTTCTGACAGTGCTCCGCCAGCACCTCTGCTCTTGATCTCCTATAGCATGCTTTGGGTCAGTGACAGGTCAGCTATTCGGACAAGTCGGACAATTTCTCTTTCTAAGCCTACATTAGTTATACCATTTCCAGGGCAATGTACCACCCCTAAATGTTGCAAATCTATGTGTTCCCCTTCAGTGATTGGCCAGAATGTCGAGGAGGGTTATCACACCATACTAAGATGAGGTCATTTCAATTGACTTATATTGATCAAGTTTCCACCCACAATTTATTTTCCCATGACTTTATTCCGCCCACCAATATAATTTCATTTTAGCATAAAATGTTGTACAAATATGCAAGTTGTCTTCCTTTCCCCAGGTCATGGGGTGAGGTTCCCAGGTGCATCGCGGGTAAGTAAGTCCTTGGCATTGTTTAAATGCCACAGCTCAAGGTATTTTAGCTCTCCTGGCACATGCGCTGTGTATATTTAAAATGGAGTTTCAGTCACCCCTCAGGTCCAAATATGAGCAATTAACAAAGTCCAAGAGAAACATATTAGAATACAAAAATAAATGAATGCACTGTATACCACTTATCTCTACTCTAACCCCATTACTTTATTTTATCTTTGCATTAATAGTTAAGCAGAACGAACAAGCTTAATATGAGCAGCAGCTTAAGCATTAGCATGTGAGGAATGAAGCAGGCATTTCTGGCACTAGTGCGCAGAAGAAAGAAATTCCCACCAAAAAGCAAAGGACGTCATACCACGTAGATGTGGCAGACGAATGCACAGTAAAGTTCCCACGTTTAAGGCGGCCATTTTAGGACACTCGGGTTACTGTTAGTAAAAGCACATACGCAAGCTTCCCCAGCTTACTAAATATGTCGTGTAATGCAAATGTTAATGGACAAAACATGTTGATTAATATATTATATGTTATTTCGAGAGGGTTCAATACAAGCAAGTTTCTGTACGTGTGAAACCTTGCTCCATCAATCCCCTCTTTGATGATCTTTTATTTCATCACAAATTAAGGAACCAGATGCCAACTTTTAGCATTCTCCCATTTCAGTTTCTTCAATTACTTTGGGAGTTCTTTTTCCACTTTCATTGTGGAAAACTTTCATTCTCTTATATATATATACTAGCAGCCCGTCCCGACGTTGTCCGGGTATGAATTGCTGCCGGCCAGTAGTACATTGTTTTGCAGGATTTCGTTTTGATAGCATTTCTTATCTGTGACAGGCCTGTGAAACGCTTCGATTCACAGTGCACTGCTGATGCACTTAAGAGTGCGCGTTCAGTAGTGTGTGAACTCTAGTTTCCCTACTTTATTTTTCCATGCAATAATATATAGCGCAAACTCGACAACATGGCATGAGCACAATTTACATTACAGAAGAACACATTCATTTGTGGTAGGCACGGGGAGACAAAGAGGTTTGCCTGGAATCACAGGATGTTGAGCTGATGCCGAGATTCGAACGTAGCTCCCCAGCTCTAAAGTTCGCAATTCTAGAACTCGTGGCGGGAGGTGTGTCTAAAAGTGTATGTCAGCGCTGGCCAGCAATGACAGAGATCTGTGCATATTTCAAATGGATGGTGGAGATGTGGGCCGCCGTGCCACCAATGTACTTACCGGGGGAGGGTAAACACCCATTATTCCGCAACTATCATTCCGCATACCATCACTCCGCATACTTTCATTACGAAAGTACCATGACTCTGCAATGCCATTATAACGCATGGCATTACATTTTATATGCTATTACCATGCATACATTTACAACAAAATTCGTTGTAAATGCATGAATGGTAAAAGCATGTTTTTTATGTTTGGATAAGGTAAGTATGGGTATAGGGGTATATGTTTTGGGGTACTGAGGTATATGTTTTGGGGTGTTTGTGTATTTTAAGGGTTCAGATATATTGTTGGGTTATGGGGTACAGGGGAAGTTGTAGGGTTTAGGGATAGGGATAGGTATGGGTTTTGGGGTACAGGGGTACAGGGGTATTTTTAGGGTTCAGGGCTAGGTTTGTGTTTTGGGGTATAGGGTATTTTTAGGGTTCTGGGGTAGGTTTGTGTTTTGGGGTACAGGGGTATTTTAAGGGTTCAGGGCTAGGTTTGGGGGTACAGGGGTATTTTTAGGGTTCAGGGTTAGGTTTGGGTTTTGGGGTACAGGGGTATTTTAGGGTTCAAGGGTAGGTTTGGGTTTTGGGGTACAGGGTATTCTTAGGGTTCAGGGCTAGGTTTGGGTTTTGGGGTACAGCGGTATTTTTAGGGTTATGGGGTAGGTTTGGGGTACAGGGGTTTTTAAAGAGTCCAGGGCTAGGTTTGGATTTTTGGGTACTGCGGTATTTTAGGGTTCAGGGGTAGGTTTGGGTTTTGGGGTACAGGGGTATTTTTAGGGTTCAGGGCTAGGTTTGGGTTTTGGGGTACAGGGGTATTTCTAGGGTTCAGGGGTAGGTTTGGGTTTTGAGGTGCAGGGGTATTTATAGGGTTCTGGGCTAGGTTTGGGTTTTGGGGTACAGGGGCATTTTTAGGGTTTAGGGATAGGTTTGGGTTTTGGGGTACAGGGTATATTTATAGGGTTAAGAAGGGTTAGTGTTTAAGGGTGTTGGGGTATTTTAAGGAGTAAGGGTGGGTTATGATTATGGGGTGCAGGGGTATTTAAAGAGAGCAGGGTGGGATTAGCACATGATATGAGACATGGCATGAAGGGCGGAACGTACCACACGCCCCCAGCGTTTGTCACGCCCCCAGCACACGCCCACAGCACAACGCAGACACGCCCTCAAGGGACTACTTTGCTGACACAGTTCTTTTACCTTTTAAATGTATACGGTGGGCGTCTTCATAGCCTATGTCCTTCTGCTGCAACTGCCCTTTCCAACGCTGTATTGGGTGCTGTGATTGGTGCTGTGGTTCCTGAGGTTACCCGCCTCAAAGGTTTGCGCTCTCTCTTTATTATATTAGTATGGATATATATCCCCCTTTAATTCTTCCATTTGAATGTCATCTAGTTTTTGTTTCTTCTTTTTCTCATTCACTGTATATCCTTTTCTGTTTCTGCAGCATTTGCATCAAATCATTATCACAAATATTATTAGGGATATTCCCTTCATTGGCATCAGTACTTTACCTACAATACTTATACCTACATTCAAAATCCAATTACCAACAGAGGAGAGACCATCAGTTAGTATCTTCCATATACTATCAACCTCCAGTGGTTTCATTTCTTCTTCTAAATGAGTAATATTTCTTACGTACCTTCCAATTTCGACACTTTTATCAGGTCTGTAAGTGCAACAATGTTGCGCCTTCAACATTCTACAGACTCAGCCCTCTTTTGCTAATAATATATCAAGAGCAAGTCGATTTTGTAAAACCATTAATCTGATTGCAACCAATTCGGTATTGATCAATTAAGATCCTCCAGCAGTAGCAGTCGATAAGCGATCCACCACAGTAGATAATTACCAGATTCTTTGAGTATTCAGAACTACTACCACTGAAGATATCAATGCACTAAATATATCACCTACAATTTCTGCAAAACTAGCCCTTTTATATTGTGTTAGTTCATTTTCATGTTTATTGCTTCCAGTGATTCTTTTTACGTGGTATACGTTTGGGAATACTATTCTGAAATAGCAACTCCCATACCAATGATCAGGCAGCTTAAAGTAAGCCTTATTCCCACAAATATAATAGACTCCAGGAAATACTGGATTAGTTCCCCCTTTAAGTCCCCAACCCCCAATTATGAGGAAATTGGGTTCACAAATACTGGAACCGATGAATACATTGTTATACTCAGTTTTCTTTCTATGGAGACAGATTTCCCCTTCTTTTCAAAGTCCAAAGACATAGCAGCATGAGTTCTGCCAGTTGCTATAAATTCCTTCCTTTCAGCCCATTTGGGTATCTGGGGTTTCGTTTCAGTGGCCTTTCTATGGAAATCCTGTCTCCTTTTCTCTACTAAATTCAAAAATATATTTTCTTCTTCGTGTAGTCTACATGTTAAATTATCATTTTGTGCATCAGCTATATCTATTACTGTCATTGTTAGAAAATATTCACCCAAGAATTGTGAGTCTTTACTACTAAGGACGGGATTTATTCTTCTTCATATAGGAATTTCAGAAAAAGTTACATCTGTGTTAGACTAGAAATACTGTAACCTTCCGGTTCTATAAAACAAGCTAGTTATTATATTACAGGAAATGCCATAGGTCACGGGTAAATGGTGGTATGTAACACCTTTAGCTATTGAAGTTGGTAATTTCATACAGACATAACAGTCACTAATTTGCATTGTTTCTACATAGTGTACTAATAGATTAGCGAATACATTCATATCAGTTTTGTTTCTGTTTCTAAAGTGATGTAATTCTATCTCATCTGGTGCTTCTAAGTCTACTCTATCTTGTTTGTGGTGCGCTATCTTTCCGTGTATACTAGTGTAATTTTGCTTAGCAGCCATCAAGTACGGTATTGCTATTCTCAGTCCTAGCCACGCTATATGTACTACTAACACACTACATATACATATTCTACAGCATGTCTTTATACAACTTCTTTTCAAGATTCCAGTGACTCTTTTTTCAGCCAGTTTCACAAAGGAGTCTCTTTGAAAATTTTGCACAGAATACACCTGTGATTTATCTCAAGTTGGCCTCACTTCTTCAACAGATTGATCAGTAATCAATTCCTCATCAATTTCATCACTGATTTTCAGATTTTCTAAATCTTCAAGGATGACATACGTCCATTCAGGACCTTTACATTTAAGGATCAGCTTTTTCAGGCGTGGACTTCTCCTTTTTAGATTGTTTGTAGATGGTTCAGTTTGACTTGTCACTTTGTCTACTTGTTCAGTTTCTTTGTCTATTGTGACTAGGCGATATTTCAGTCTTTTAACAAAACCAGGCCATTTATCGCCTTATCTGAGTCTTTCAGCTGTCACTGTGCTTTCTAATTCTTCAGATGTTCTTTTGTTTACTTTAGGTTGTGGCGCAACTTGATTTTCGTCAACCTCAGGTATCCTCTCTATCTGACCTTGTCCAGGGCTTATTGCTGTTGACGTTTCTGCCTAGATTGGTCCTTCTACACTAGTCTGACCTGATTCAGGATATGACTTTGTTGGGCCTGGAATTTTATCTTCATCCTGAACATGTTTGGCTAATTCTGTCTAGTCCTGCACAGGTCTTACAGTGTCTTTGATTGTCTTCTGCCTGTGCTCTTTGTCTAGTACCTATCTGTCCCCCTCAGACGAAGGTGTTCTGGTGGGGTTTTCGTTCTGAGTATATTGCTCTTTCCTTATCTGGTTCTCCTCATGATTACCATTAGCTTGGATTTCTGTAATCTGAGTGCGTTTTTCTACTCCTATCTCGTCTTCACTATCAGTCTGACTATCTAAATATGTTTGGCTTCTTGTTCTTATTCTTATTTCAGGTATGTCAACCACTGGGATCCATTCATCCTGACTGGTGCTCGGTTGTTCTTCGCCAACTACTTCAGGATCAACTTCTTGAGACCCTTCAACTGTACAACCTTCAGCCTCAACTTCGTCAGGTTCTGTTACCCTTTTGGTGTGGCTTGCGTGGATTTAGTTTGGGATTCCCTTGCACTTTACAGCTGTGGTGGTGACCAGTATCACTTGATGTGGCTTTCCCCACCTTGGTGCTAGGCAAGATTTCCGGGTGTGATTTGTTATCACTACCCAATCTCCTGGGTTCAAATCATGTGCTGGAGTTGAATGTCTGGTTTCAGCGTCTTCTCAAATATGGTGAGAGATATAACGCACTTGGTCAGCCAACTCTTTCCAGTACTCCAACACTAAATCATCAGATATAGTTAACAGCTGATGTCCTGGCACACATGCTTGCCTCATTGCTCTTCCCATGAGCATTTCATGGGGACTCAAGCCTGTTTTCTTGCATGGAATGCTTCTGAGTCCCATCAGGACAAGAGGTAAAGCATCAGGCTACTCTAGTTGGGTAGATTCACACATCTTTCCCAATCTTGCTTTAATTGTGCCATTCAATTGTTCTACCACCCTAGAAGCCTCTGGGCAGTATGCACAGTGCAGCTTTTGTTCAATTTTGAATGCTTCACAGATCAGACCAATAATGTCATTATTAAAATGTTTCCCTCGGTCTGATTCAATCGTTACTGGAAAACCGAACCGAGGAATGAGCTCTCTTAAAAAGAGTTTGCTACAGTTAAGCTGTCATTCCTCCGGGTACGGTATGCTTTCACCCATTTTGAAAATAGGCAGACAATGACCAAGACATACTTTAATCCTCAACAAGCAGGTAACTGAATGAAGTCAATTTGGAGTCTAATAAACGGGCCTTCTGCCTTCCCAATTTTCCCGGGACAAACCACAGTTTTCTTACTAGGGTTCATTCGCTGACATGTTAAGCATCTCTGGCAAAGACTCTCTGCTATGTTCCTGAACTTCGCATTGAACCAATCCTGTTAGAACAAGTGGATCATAGCATCTCTCTCTATGTTTGTGTCCCCATACATCCTAGCCATTGGTGCAAGCATACAGTCAGGTAACACTGGTCTCCGATCTAGGTAAACTATCACACCATCCTCAGGTCTTGCCTGACACCCTATGTTCTGCCAGTCTTCCCTTTCTTTGGAATCTGCTTCACCTTGTAAATCCTTAACTTCCTCCCATGTATTCACACCTCTCAATAGCATAAGTTGGCAGCTGTTTCCACATGCTTCGATTATCTTATTTACTGCCATTTTATATCTGGCACAATGTTGAATCACTTGGTCAGCATATCGGTTACCGGCTGTCACTTTTTCATTTCCAGATTGGTGTGCAGCACACTTGAGCACGACCAATTCTTTAGGCAATTGAATTGCTTCAAGTAAATCTTTAACAAATTGTCCATTTTTAATAGGAGTTCCTGAAGAAATCATGAACTCCCTTTGCATCCAGAGTAAGCCAAAGTCATGCACAACCCCGTAACCATACTGGCTATCAGTGTAAATGGTTACTCTTTAATTTTTCCCACTTTGCACTCTTTTATTAAAGCAATCAATTTGGCTCCTTGTAAAGACTTGACTCGTGGTAAATAGGATGTTTCGACTATACAAGATAATGTGCACACAGCATAAGCAGCGCTTAGTCCTCCTTCCTCATGGCGCATACACGAGCCATTTACAAACAGCTCATGTTCTGTGTCTTTTAAAGGTTCTTCCTGTATGTCTGCGCGAGGTTTAGTACTGAATTCAGTTAAGTCGATACAATCATGTTCGACTTCCTCTCTCACTTCCTCAAAGTGAGAATCTGGCAATAAGGTTGCTGGATTTCGAAAAGTTCACCACACTATTGTCACGTTCTCTGAACCAATGATAATTCTTTCATATTTAGTCATCCGACTAGGAGTTAAATGCTGAGTATGTGTTCTAGTTAACAGAATCACGACTGAATGTGGGACATACACTCTTACAGGGTGTCCCAGGATAATGGATTTACTTTGTTCAAAACTCATACAAGTTGCAGCTAACGCTTTCAGGCAACCTGGCAGTGCAGATGCCACTGGGTCTAATGTGGCAGAAAAATAGACCACAGGTGGTCACATTAATCCATGGGTCTGGGTTAGAACTAAGAGAGCCCAATTGTCTCTTGTGTCACAAAAAAGTGCAAACTTTTTTGAGTAATCAGGCATCCCTAATGCCGGAGCTTCACACGGACTGTTACGCAATTTTAAGAACGCAGTCATGCTTTCATCATCCCATTCAATTGGATCTTTTGCTCGTTTCTTTGTCATTTGAATCAATGGTTTTGCTAGTACTGCAAATCCCACAATCCAATGCCTGCCAAACATTCTGATCTCTTTCTGAGTTTGGGGTAGCTTCCTATTCTGAATTATTTTGATTCTTTTGGATGTCACTCTCTTGACCCGTCTTTCTATCTGGTGTCCCAGATATTTGACTGTGGTTGTACAATATTGCAATTTTTCTGGAGACACTTTATGTCCATCTTTTGCTAAATGGTTCAATAATGCAATGGAATCAATCACACAGTCATTTCGAGTTCTCGATGCCAATAGTAGGTCATCGATATACAGCACCAGGACTGATTGTCTGGGCAGCACCAGTGATTCAAGACACTTTTTCAGAATCTGATTAAAAATTAATGTACTTTCCGTGTACCCTTGTGGAACACGATTCCAAACGTAAACATGCTCGTCAAATTTGAACGAAAATTAAAACTTGCTATTTGGATGCCGTGGGATGGAAAAGAAAGCATGGCATAGATCAATTACAATGAACCATCCTGCTCCCTATGGTATTTAATACAGAATCACTGCTGGATTTGGTACTATTGGGCAACAAGGGACAACTATTTTATCAATCTTTCTTAGGTCTTGGACTACCCTGTACTTTCCGTTTGGTTTCTTTATGCCAATTATAGGTTATTGCAAGGACTGCTCATTATTTCTTCTAGAATGCCTTGTTCAGCCAAATGCTCTATTTCTTTTGCAACACCTGCCTTTATTTCTGGACTTATTTTGTACTGTTGAATGTTTGGGTAAACTGCACCTTCCTTTACTGTCACTTTTATGGGATCGACATCTGCCATTAGACCTACTTCTTTTCCTGAAAAATCCCACACATCAGGATTCACAAAGGTTTTTAATTCTCCTGGTAGATCTTCTAAGGAGATCTTTTTAACTTCTGTTTCTTGTCTGGCTAGCATAATTTTATACACTCCATCCTCGTCTACAGTTTGAATTTCAACACCATATGGCGTGTAAAAGATTATGCAGTTCATTTTGCACAATAAATCCCTTCCTTCAAGTTTACAGGGCTAGAATCGCATACTACGAATTTATACATTTCTTTTAAATTACCGATGCAGACTTCCATCGGTTCTGTGACAGGGGTCCTAATTTGTTTATTAGAAATGCCCACTACTTGGATCGCTTCTCCCGAGAGGGTTAGGTTTGGGATTTCTACTGTTCTCCCAGTAGAACAGGTAGCACCAGTGTCCAACAAAAAGGTAACATCATTTCCCTCCGCTTTCCCTTCAATGTAAGGACCTGACTGATCTACCGTTAAGGATGCGCCAAGTACGCAATCCTCTTCCCCCCCTCACAAGCACTGTCAATAGGACTCATCCTCGAAAAATGTGTCCTGTAAAAGAAACTGTGGTGTTACCATATTTTTCTTACCACTTCCCTCCCGAAATCCGGTGTTCACACTGTATTTGGGTTAACTCACAAAATCTGGAATGGGGTCTTGCGGTAACGGATTCTGTATTACCTGTTGCGGCTGTCTCATTGACACCACATTATGCGTCGATGGATTTAAATTTTGATTTTGGACATTATTATTCTGTAATTATTTACATGTGTATCTCCAATGCCCCAATTTTCGGCACCCATGACAGGAAAACTTTTTCTTTGCCTCTTCTTTACTCATCTTCCCTCTGGGTTTGCCCCCACTACTTTCACCTTGGCCTTCCCCCTTTTTCTCATTATTTGCTTTCTGACTTAACTGAAGTTCCTGTTCTGCCATTTTCACTTGAGCCCACATTACCTTTTCTTCTAATTTCTTTAGCTTATTATCAATTTCATTCACACAGTATTTTGCATTCTTGAGAATTTCATCAGTAGCTTCAGCTACAGAGAACGGTAAAGATTCCAACCTCTCAATGTGTAACATGGAAAATGAAGCATCACGCATTGAAAGCATGCGTTGTTTGTCAGTTAAATTAAAAGGGGCAAAAAGAGAGGAAACGTTCATGTAAATCCAAGGCACACGACCAGCCTTAAGCGTCTGCAGAGTCCAAGCAAATTGCATAATAGAACGCAATTGATTTTGACCAAGGTACAAAACAGACACTTCATCACGTACGATGTCAACAACAGAAGATACAATATTATTCAATGTATAAATGCGGGAAGAAAGCATGTTAATACTGTTATCGACAACTGCAAGCACTTTTTCTAAATTAGCTTGATCTATTGCTCTTAGGCGCTTAGCAGCCTCAAACTGTGAAGTTTTTCAGATTTCATTGTAAATTGCATAAATCCATCTTTTAGATCTACCATTAGCAGGGCCCTTTATGAAATCATTTAAATCCACATCATCAGTCAGCTTGGAAAGATGTAATTTAACATCAGCCAATGTAGAATGTTGTAGCCAATTCTGACATAATTTGCCAACTGAGTAAGTGGTGACAGAATGGTCAGCATCAAAACGTAGATCAGGCCTGACTTGTGTAAAACCATCAGTTAAACCCAAAAAGCGACGTTGACAAGAATCAACGCTTCTGTGCCACATCAGCCAACCCTTTGGATCCAAACTGGAAATATTGAAGGAGGAATTGTGCATTAACATTTGCAGTTTTCGAATGGAGAACTGTGTAAAATTATCCCAACACGAATATTCTTCTAAATCAGGAATAGAAGGGGTATTTAATTTTTTTGAAGTAGCCAATCCAAAGCATGTTGTCTGGAAACTGGTAGAATTTAAAAACAACATATGATTTGGGATGAGACATGCACGGTGCAAAGCCTCAGTGCCTTGTACCTGCCAACTTTTAGAACCCCAAACCAATTTAAGGTCAATTGTTTCCTTCCATAGCTCGTAGCCCTCTGCAGCTAACTTGTCTAGAAAGGACTTCGAATACAACAATTTAGTATCGGTAAGTCTAACTTTGGACGTGGGCTTTTGTGTCATCTTAAAGTAGAAGGACTCAGGACTTGATTGATTAAAGTCGGTAAAATAAGTGTACTTTTTCAAAAATGTACTGGAGCTGCCTTGTAACGGTGCCGGGCAATGTTCCCACTGTGTGTAATTTACAGTAACCCTTCTGGAACTTGTTTTATGCAAGAAATGGTTACCAAAATGTTGAAAGCAAAATAAATCACCATAATTAGCAGATTCTAAATACAAATCTTCAGCATCAAAGGCAGCATAATATTTCAAATCAGAAAATAATGATTCAACGGCCTGAACATCCCAATCATCAGAACGTATGTTTTGTTTCACCACATCCCCCATGTTCACTCTGAGTACATTAGGGACATTAACCACTTCAGTTGGGCCATGGATTTGAAATTTAACTGCATCCCACACAATCCCATCAAGAACCGGCCAAGCAGTGATGTTTACAAAATTCAAGTCTCTCTTCAGTCTGTGTGCAGAATGGGACGAGGAAAGGGGGGCCAAAGTTCCATTAAGGTGCTGAATGCATGTTCTCTCCTCGACATAGTGTCCATCGATCAAACGGAAAAAATAAAACACAAAACCAATTGACATCAAAAGATACACTGAAAAAAGCACTAGCCAAATATATGTCCATGGAGGGACCAAAAAATGTTTTTTAAATAATGTGGCATATGTTGCTGGACGTGAGGGTTTCTTCGAATTTACTGAAACAGAGTCAAATGAGAATCGGGATTCTGTGGTCAAACGTGTCTGTATATCAGGCATCGACAAATCAGCAGGATAGGCATAGTCTATGTCATCAATGTTATTAACGTGAAAAGCCTTTAATAAAGGATTGGAAATGGCAGGCATCTCGAGGGCCACTTCTGGCTCAGCATTAGAAATAGTGGCCAACACAGAATTTCTCACAACTGAAGGACAGGAGACAGCCGGTGTCATACTTTGAAGAATCGGCCACCCTGTGTAACTTGACATTGTCAATTGAGATAAACCTGTTTTTCTTACGACCAGGAAGCGGTGGTAAAATGACTGTTCCTGTGCCCTTCACTCCAAGAACGGGAACCAGTGCTCAATTGGAAGGACCAAATGCTTTCTTGTTATCGATCTTCTCTTGAACCAGTTCTCCAACTTTGGGTAGTCAGCCAACTACCGGGATCTGCAACGCATCATCCGATATGGAGGGCAAATGTTCCTTTGCAAGACTGTCTCTGGTCTTTTGTAGATCCTGTAAAACATTGCAATGTTCATCTATGTCAAAGGCTGTGGCTTGAGCCCCGCAGTCTAGACCGTCGAGGTCAGGGACATACATCTTGATACCAAAGAGCATTTCGTACGGGGTCCGCCCACCCAGAGACCTTCTAGGGAGATTATTAAGAGCACGCTGCACGCCATTAAGGTGGGCTAACCAGTTTCTGCCAGTGCCTATAACTCGAGCTGTCAAAGATTGCTTTAAGTCACGGTTCATTCTCTCCACTACACTATTACCCTCAGGTCTGTATGGAGACGAAAACTTGACTTGGACCCCAACGAAACCATAGCATCCTTATACGCCTTAGAGGCGAAAGCTGGACCCTGATCCGAATGGAAGGTACCACAGTCAAAAATCCCTACAAAGACACGTAAATCTCTTATGACAGTCCGTGAATCAGCGCTGCGATGGGGCCATACCCACACAAAGCGTGTGCATGAATCAACTGCTACTAAGATGTATTTATACGCAGTATCAGAAGAAAAAGGACCGCAGTGATCTAAATAAACGCAACCCAGTGGTTTATTAGAAATGTACAACTGTGTTTGAGGCGGACGCGCAGCAGTCGAAGGCTTGATCTGCTGGCAAATGTCACATTGAAGGATATAATCACGCGTCTGTTTGTACAGTTCCCACCACCAAAACCTCTGTTGTAGCTGAGTTACAGTGGCTGAGACGCCCGCATGCGCAGACGCCACACCTTCATGCTCCACTGTAATCAAAGTAGCTCTGCGATCCGAGTTGGGAATCAAACGTTCGCCAACATCAGGAATTTTCACATAAGGAACCTTATCAGGTATGTGTACTTCGAAGGGAGCCCCGCAGGATATTTACCTCCCTTCTCAGTGGCAGCAACTGCCGCCAAGATGTCACCATCTATTTTACTTTTGGACCGTGTAACCGCTGCAACTAAGTATTTAGATACTGCAGATTTCGCCGCTTCATCAGCAAGCGAGTTACCGACAGCGTGGACTCCTACACGCTGATGGCCGAGAGTATGAACCACAAACACATGTGGCAACTGCTCTTTAAGCTCAGCCACTCATACCCATTTCATTTTATGTTTTATTGTGCTACCTTTGGAATCACGAAAGTAATTCTGAATCCAAAAGAACAAGTTCTCATTGTAAGACTGGACACAGTAGTAAGTATTGCTTACTATTAGAGTTGTCACACAAGGATCTGCGTACTCCAATGCAAGCATCAGAGCACGAAGCTCTGTTAACTGTGCAGTGCAGTCCCGTAGTGTCTACGTGTGCACAACACTAGACTTGAACTCATTGTTCACCATGGCACCCACCACAATGGCGCATGCGGAAACGTAGGCATGTTTAGAGCCATGCGCAACCTGCGCCGAACCATCAGTGTAAATGATGCAATGAAAATCCTCCAGGGGTCGCATTGCTAAAGGAGCCGGATGAACAAATTCATACTGTAAGTACTCCTGCGACCGTAATGAGGCGTCAAAAATAAACGTGACATCCTGGGATGTCAAGGACGCAGCCCATTGAATCCACCGAAGGTGCAAAGCTTTAGAATTTGGTACACTGGCTTTTGTGACTGTCTCCAAGGCAGGACACGGGGTAACAACCAACATGCGCTTTCCCTGTGACAGGGCACGTTCCTTAAGAATTGCCATCTGCACAGCCGTCAAAACTTTCTCCACAGTGGAAAAGCACAATTCAGCCGAAGTGTACAAGTGTGACTTGTAAGCAATAGGTACTGTGTCTCCTTCATTAAAAGTCAGGTACGTGAAACCTACCGCCCCAGGTATAATTCTTATCACCAGGTTGGTTTGGTTATCACGAGTCAGTAAATTTAGAAGAGAGCAGATCAGCTTGCAAAGACTGCAGAATAGCCGAATGCTCTGGCAGCCAGCATGATTTGGAAAAAGAAGGTTGTATCAAAGCATACAACGGCTTATTACGCTGGGCATATTCCTGAATGTATGTCCTCCCAAAATTCAAGAAGCCCAGTAAAGATTGTAATTTTTTCAGTGTTGTTGGAGCACACAATTGTGCACATTTCTCCAGGAAGTTAGGAGCTAATCCTTTTCCCTCATTGTTGAGCTCGTAGCCCAGAAACAACACTGTGAACTCTGCAATGTGCGATTTTGCAAAGTTGAATTTGTAACCTAAGGAGGCAAAGGTACAAATTATCCTGTTGACCCGACACAGATGCTCCCAAAGTTCGTTGTCTGTGAGGTATATGTCATCCAGAAACGAACAAGCATCTGGGTCGATTCCCTCTAATAGGGAGACAATGCGGGCAGTGAAAATCCCAGGACTATTCTTATAGCCCATAGGCAAACGCCGAAATTGTACCTGACACCGCCGCAAGTAAAGGATGTCCATTGGGAACTTAGAGAATCCAAACGATGGGCATAAAAACCATTGGAAATGTCAAGCATGGTTTTAAACCGCTTACGCACAATACTATTCACTAGAGCAGAGCCGTGGGTATTCTGTACTGCACAGTTACTACAATGCAAGTTTAAATGCTGGTAATCCAATACCAAACAATATGAACCGTCAGGCTTGTTCACAGTAAAAAGAGGCTTATTCATTGGTGACACACAGGTTTCAATCACACCTTGATATTCTAATTGTTCAAGGATAACCGCGACGGAAGCCTTTGCTTCTCGCCGTATGGGATATTAAGGTTGAGGTTGTGGCTGAGACCGTAAAGGAATCTCATGGCATGGGGACAATCTATCCCAACCACATTGATTGCGGTACGCTAGAGCAAGAGCCCACTCTTCTGCAAAGTGCAGCGCATTCTCTTTCGAGACTGTGTTCGCGAAACTGGGGAGGATCACCTCCTCCCCTTGCGGAGCTGTGAGCACAAAAGGTGGGGGCCAGTCAGCCTCCGAAAGCAAAATGTCATATATAGACGAAAGATTTTCCCAAAATACCCCTTTAATGGTTCGCTGTATGTCACCCTCGATTAACAGGACAATTTCAAAAAGTCTATTAGGGGGAGCAACTCTCATATCAGCTGTTTCAATGACAACATAAATATCAGTCGCTTTCACCTTCAGTAGTGGACGGAGGGCCTTTCTCACTATGGTAATCTCCGCCGTGCGGTCCAGCAAGGTCAGAGCCCACGTCAGATTCCGAAGCCGCGTTCTCACTATCTGGGGCATATCGATGCGCTGTTAAGTCTGCGACTTTCTTCTTGGCACACTGCGGTCTCTTAGGCGTAGAGCCTTCCTGCTTTTCTGCACCATTCCTCGGGCGGGGCTGGTCACGTCCTTGCTGGCCACCCCGACCCCTGCCGCCCCCTCCACCACCGGTTGTTGGGGCCGATGAGTCCTTAAAGGAACGAGGAGAGCGTTGGTCAGAAGCCTGAAAACGATCAGGAGTTTTAATATTCGCGCGATCACGCAAGTCATAAACACGTTCTGACTGCGCAGGTAACAGAGACGCAGTACGAGAATTCTGGGTCTGTTGTTGTTGTTGCTTTCCCTGTTTCTGTTTTTTAGGCCAATTTTGTTTTTTGGACTTGGGCTGAACTTCCGTTTCCGAAGTTTGTCACTGGGGCTGCTTTTTCTCCTTAACAGAAAAAGGCTTAAGAGCCTTGGCATTGCGACCCGCGGTTTTATAAGCCGCCACAATGATCTTCGCTAACTGTCAGGGTTTCTCGGCATCGGGAAGTGCCGCCAACGCGTTAGCCACCTGAAAGTTCACTGCATCTCCCTTGACATTCGCAAGGATCAGATCGCAAACCACATCAAAGGTTCCACACAGGCGCATGCCCAATTCAACCGCAGACTCCGGTCCGTGATCATCTTGAACACGTTTAAGGACCGAAGACAGCACGGACATAGATGGGGTGCCGTAGCACCTCGCATAGACCGCTGCAAAAGCCCCAGGTCTCACAGTCAACGAGCTCAGGGGCCAAATCTTTCGGTAAACTAAGCGTCGGGCTCCCCGGCCGACATTTGTCCGGCCCATATTCTCCAACGGATTTATTCCGTCTGCACTCAGCCCCCGATTACCTTCCTCAATAGCTCTCTTGCACAAGGGGTTGTAATTCCTGCCCTAAAATCGGCTTCTATTGTGCCTATCTTAAAAAAACCTGGTGCCGACCCATCCACCCCAATCAACTATCGGCCCATCTCCTGGCTACCCTATTTAGGCAAGGTGCTTGAGCGATATACCACCTCGGTACTCAGTGCTCACGTGTCAAGCGGGATTTCGGCCCAGGCACACGACTGAGTCCGTTGTGGTGTCGGTCCAGGACAAACTCAGGGAGGGCTTGGACCAGGGCAAACACCAGGCTCTGGTGCTCCTCGATCTTTCCGCCGCTTTTGATACGGTGGACCACTCCATCTTGCTTTCACGTATCAGAGCGGCGGGAATCGGGGGCTCAGCCCTGGTCTGGCTCTCGTCCTTCCTGCGGGACCGCACCCAGGCGGTCCGGCTGGGGGATTTCACATCAACTCCCCTCAAGATCACCTGTGGTGTCCCCCAGGGTTCCTCTCTTTCCCCTCTCTTGTTCAATCTTTATATCTACCCTCTTATTTTCGCACTCCAGCAGCTGGAGGTCACTGTATATAATTATGCAGATGACCTCCAGCTCGTCTTCAATCTTTCCTCTTCTCCCCACTCTATCTCTAATTTTCAAACTATTATGATTTTCATCAGGGACTGGATGAGCCACAACCTTCTGAAGTTGAACCCGGATAAAACCGAGCTGGTTCTCACGGGTGGCTCCTCTAGTCCCTGGACTTCCTCCTTTTGGCCCTCTTCCTTTGGTCCCCCTCCCACTCCCTCTCCTACAGTCAAGACCCTAGGCATAAAAATGAATAACCACCTCACCCTTCACTCACAAGTTAGTTCTGTCGTCTCTTCCTGCTTTTTCACTCTTCGCACTATTCGCACTGTCTCCCGTTTTTTTTCCCCTCTGGCACTAAAATTGATTATTTCTGCCCTTGTGATCTCCCGGCTGGACTATGCCAATGCCCTGTACAACGGCATTCCGGCCTACAGTCTATGGAAACTCCAGCTAGTGCAAAATCAGGCGTCTCGGTTAGTGTACGGCCTTTCCCGCTTGCATCATTCTACGCCACTTCTAAAGGCCTTACACTGGCTGCCTGTTCGGCAACGCTCTCTTTTTAAAATCTTTACAACAAGGGGTGGTGAGGGACAGAGTCTCTGAATTAAGAAGAAAACTCTCACCCAGTCAAGAGATCAGGGCTGGATCCAACACCGTTTTTTAGCTCACTGCACCATCCCAGTTTCAGAACCTGGCTGTATGCAAATTAGTCTGTTCCTGTCCCAGTGCATGATGGGAACAGGGCAAACCAAACTACAAAAGCCAATTCTTACACTGGGAAGGAAACAAGCTCCCGGGGACCGGTTTCTGGCATTACAGCCATCTTCGGCCCTGTTTGCTTGAATCCTGATGGTGCAATGAGCAAGGGACTCATGTCTGAGTATACCCTTCCACGCTTAGGGTGGACAAAAATATTTACAACAAGGGGTGGTGAGGGACAGAGTCTCTGAATTAAGCAGAAAACTCTCACCCAGTCAAGAGATCAGGGCTAGACCCAACACCGTTTTTTAGCTCACTGCACCATCCCATTTTCAGAACCTGGCTGTATGCAAATTAGTCTGTTCCTGTCCCAGTGCATGATGGGAACAGGGAAAACCAAACTACAAAAGCCAATTCTTACACTGGGAAGGAAACAAGCTCCCGGGGACCGGTTTCTGGCATTACAGCCGTCTTCGGCCCGGTTTGCTTGAATCCTGATGGTGCAATGAGCAAGGGACTTATGTCTGAGTATACCCTTCCACGCTTAGGGTGGACAAAAATATTTACAACAAGGGGTGGTGAGGGACAGAGTCTCTGAATTAAGCAGAAAACTCTCACCCAGTCAAGAGATCAGGGCTAGATCCAACACCGTTTTTTAGCTCACTGCACCATCCCAGTTTCAGAACCTGGCTGTATGCAAATTAGTCTGTTCCTGTCCCAGTGCATGATGGGAACAGGGCAAACCAAACTACAAAAGCCAATTCTTACACTGGGAAGGAAACAAGCTCCCGGGGACCGGTTTCTGGCATTACAGCCGTCTTCGGCCTGGTTTGCTTGAATCCTGATGGTGTAATGAGCAAGGGACTCATGTCTGAGTACACCCTTCCACGCTTAGGGTGGACAAAAATATTTACAACAATGGGTGGTGAGGGACAGAGTCTCTGAATTAAGCAGAAAACTCTCACCCAGTCAAGAGATCAGGGCTAGATCCAAACCGGGCCGAAGACTTATACTTTCGACACTATCACAAACCTTTCAACTTGCCGATACCATTCTACAGGTTTTTCTCTGAGTTTTGGGAAGTCATTTGTAAATGATAAAATATCCTGTCCGGACCATGGGACACGTACATAACCTCCTCCAGGCCCTTCACTCATCGGACACAATCTTTCAACCTTGTCTGCTTATTTTAGAAACTACTCAGATGTGGTTTTATTTGCCTGTGCCTCTTCCTTTTTCTTTGTCCATCTAGCTTTTCATTTGTCTAGATCTCCCCATTTTTGCAACAACAACAACAATTCCTTTATCTGCAATTTTTCGTCTTGACACATTCATATTTTCCAAATCTTTGTCAGAAAATTCCGCTCTAAATGGTTTCTGTAATACTTTTGATTTGCCAATGTCAATTCCCATTTCAGAAGCCAAATTCATTAACTTTTCATGGTATATTTTAGTATTTCGAGTAATACTTCTGCATATAAACAATTCATTTTCATCAAAAGAATTTAACCTTTCCAATCCCATATTTCCAGGTACTATTTCTTCCAGTTCTACCCTTAATTTGAATATGTCCAATATTTTAGGCTGTGATTTTGGCTTCTCTATGTATCGGGTCCATCTATCTCATTCTTCTGGGCTTACTACAGTTGCATTTCTCGTTCCTGAGGCTGTCTCAGTCTGAAATTCCTTTGAACATCGGGTAGTAGTTTTCCTGATTGAGTTACTCACTGGTTCACATATAGGTAACTCCATCAAGGAAATTACTGACTCACACTCACTTGCTTAGTCATCGACTATTAGATTTTCCTTCCTGGGCTGTACTATTGGTGTAGCTAATACGGGAGATTTAGGACTATTTTGCCTATCTCCATATAAAGGAACTACCGGACCTATTGTTACTGGTATTGTCAGGGCTTCTTCCCTTCATGCACTGCGAGTAAAACTACCTTCCGTTTACTCTTCACTTAAGCAAAAAGTACCTGAAACTCCTTCAGAATTACCCTTTCTATGTGATATAAGACCAAAGTTTCACCAGCGAACTCTTTTGCTATAAATCACTCTCACTTTTATAATAGAACACAATCCCTAACTAGTGCTTCAAGTTTTACCTAACTTTACGCACCTTTTCCAACAAGGCAAGTAACCTCACTGTAGTATGGCTTCTATTTACCAACTGCTTTCCTTATCCAGGGATATTCCAAAACAACACTTAGCAACACAAGCAGTTTTTTGTTAGTACATTAAATCAATAAAATCAAATAATCAATACATAACTAACTACCTATTTTTAACTAAGCCCTAACCGTACTACTGCTACCAGAAAAGTATACTGGTAGCGCGCGGGACCACTAGCTCAATTTCACCATACTCACCTGGGCCCATAAACATTCACACTTTGAACTAGCGGCCCTGCCTTTTACTACTATTAATCGCCTATCAGTACTTTGAGTCCTTTTCGGACTTATACCTGTTAAACTATGACTTACCAATCTGTGTCACCTTTGCTATAAGTCCTAGGGATCGAATAGGGAGTTAGAATAAACAGGCAGTATTTAAACAGTTTTACTCTTCCTGTAATAACCACAGACTTTGGAAAAAGTTTAAATGCTTTATCTATGCAAGTTTAAGTGAGTCTTCATCCAAATTACAGAGACCATAAATTTCATAAGTAAAATGTGATTAATAAGATATAAAGTTTGCAAGAAATCACAGTAACACCTTTAGACATTGGTACCTGGGAAGGGTGAGAAAGGGAAATAGCACAAGGACATACTACATGGGTTATATTTGCCTAGAATGGTACAAGGACCAATCCTGACCACGGGCGGGGGCAAAACAGCCAGGCACCCGATTAATCAGGTGCCCATGGGACAAGCCAGGTGCAGTTCAGGAGAGGTGACCTCCGCTAAATGCAACACCAGCGTCACACCGCTCTCTCTCAGTAAGCCAACTCAAAGTACCCCAATCGGGTAATCGATAATTTCCCCACAAACACCTCGAATTTTCTAACAGAGTGCTCCACCAGCACCTCTGCTCTCGATCTCCTATAGCATGCATTGGGTCAGTGACAGGTCAGCTATTCAGACAAGTCGGACAATTTCTCTATCTAAGCCTACCTTAGTTATACCATTTCCAGGGCAATGTACTACCCCTAAATGTTGCAAATCTATGTGTTCCCCTTCAGTGATTAGTCAGAAAGACGAGGAGAGGCCATCACACCATACTAAGATGAGGTCATTTCAATTGACATATTGATCAAGGTTCCACCCACAATTTATTTCCCCATGACTTTATTCCGCCAACCAATATCATTTCATTTTAGCATACAATGTTGTACAAATTTGCATGTTGTCTTCCTTTTCCCAGATCATGGGGTGAGGTTCCCAGGCGCATCGGGGGTAAGACAGTCCTTGGCACTGTTTCAATGCCACAGCTCGAGGTCTTTTAGTTCTCCCGGCACATGCGCTGTGTATATTCAAAATGATGTTTCAGTCACCCCTCAGGCCCAAATACGAGCTATTAACAAAGTCAAAGTGAAACATATTAGAATACAAAAATAAATGAATGCACTGTATACCACTTATCTCTACTCTAACCCATTACTTTATTTTATCTTTTGCATTAATAGTTAAGCAGAACGAACAAGCTTAGTATGAGCAGCAGCATAAGCATTAGCATGTGAGGTTTGAAGCAGCCATTTCTGGCACAAGTGAGCAGAAGCAAGAAGTTCCTACCAAAAAGCAAAGAACATCATACCACGTAGATATGGCAGACGCATGCGCAGTAAAGTTCCCACGTTACGGCGGCCATTTTAGAACACTCAGGTTACTGTTAGTAAAAGCACATACACAAGCTTCCCCAGCTTACTAAATATGTTGTGTAATGCAAATATTAATGGACAAAATATGTTGATTAATATATTATATCTTATTTCGAGAGCGTTGAATACAAGCAAGTTTCTGCACGTGTGAAATCTTGCTCCATCATCCATACAGACAAATTGAGGGCCTTTGGATTACCTCTGTTCTGCCATTGGTCTGTTTGATGACACTCACACTCAGGTGTGGCCGGCCAGGTAAGAGCGGTGGGGTGCGGCAGGGTGGGGGGGGGAGTCGACAGACGGGATAGGTAAAATTAAATACATTTTTTTTATAAAAACGACTTAACTTGCGCTTGCAGCGAGCGCAAGTAAAGTGATTTGATTTATTTAATTTTACCTATCCCGTTGTCTGTCGCCTCCCCCCGTCCCCGCCTCACCTTTCTTACTTGTGCTACCTGCGCCTGCTTACACTCTACTTCCATCCATAAAAGCTTAATGCATGAGGTAATGGTTCAGTCTACATCAGTCATTGGCTTTCTTGCCCTGCAAATGACAACAGTTTCTAATCACATGTGTACATCCACTTGAAAATGAGTGCCTTTCAGTGTCAGTGCTGGTTGGCCAGTCCTTTATTTTTCAAGGTTCTCGTTTTGTAGTAAACCTTCCATTTCTTTGCCTCTCTTATTTTTATTTTAATGTTTCTTAAGAGGGTAATACAGCTTTCCAGGCAGTGGTAGTGGGTCACTTGATTGCTGCTTATTTTGTCTGCAGAGCGCCGCATCCCATGTGGCCACTTCCTCTAAACCATAAGACCATTGTAGAATGCTGTTGTTCAGTGTGTCATTGTTTTATCATTCCAAGATGGCCAACACGCTGGTTCTGAATGTGGCCATAGTGGAACTGTAAAAACCCTGACCGACTATTAACTGTAGCTCTGCAAGGCTGACACCTCCTGATATGTTTAATTTCGAGATTGTCAGCATATACCTGCTGTGTTTAGATGGCAGCATTTTTGTACTTCTATTCTTTAAATTTATCTTGCATATGTAGTTGAGATTGTGTGTGTTTTATTGCAGTTGCCTCAGAGGGAGACTGCAAGAACGAGTTAGTGGATGGATGAATGGATGTGCGAGTGCTAATATGAGTGCCAGAGTGTATGTGTGATGGCGTATTGAGTGCCTGAACTCATCGAGGACACAAAAGGCAACATGAAAAGTTTAAAAGGGTATGCTTGTCATAGGTGCGTTTAACTGCACAACCCAGTGACTCATGAGCCACAACCAATCAACAAATATGTAATCAGTGCATCATGTTAAGGGGGGAGGATGAAAGGGCAAGTATATGGGTGGTAAACAAGCAGACTATATGGAAGCTGCCTTGCCTCAGCACGGTCAAGATTCTTGTAGCAAGACTTTCCAGTTGGCCTCAAATGATGGGGTGAATGGTGCAAGAATGTTCAGTGCCCTGGGCAACATAACAATTTGCACTCTGGAGCGCTTTCCACGCGCCAATCAGAGCCATTTTCAGGCCCTTTGCAGTCATTTGGCACCCATGTGTTACCTCACCCTAAGGAGCCATCAACCCTTGGGTGAAGCAAGAGGAATGCGGCTCCCACCAAGGGAGAATTAGCATTCCTGAGTAATTGCAGTTTGCTTGTGAGAAAAGCGATAATTACCCAGACTTGGCCACATCTGAAAAATACCTCGATGGTAATTTCATACTGCAGAGGTATGTGCACGTTTTTAAATTGCTCAAGAGGGCGTGTGATTGCACTGGTGGAATTAAAATGTCATTATAACCAATTTACTTCACTCTGTGTTGACCTGCTACAGTACAGGTACTTGAGTGTACACTGGCAACACCCCCAGATGAACACCCACTCACTTGTGCTAATGCCACCATTTGTATGGCATAATGTGTACCGGTAACTTGCATGTTAGCCATGGGACATATTGGTGCTGAATACCATCTGTTTATTATTTCCCCACTCAATGGTACTCATTTTATCGATCTTGGAAGGATGAAATTGTAAGTGGACCTGCCATATTTCAAACCTGCGACCACGAGGTCGCCACAGATCACTGCAGCGGATGTATGAGTCCATTGAACATCCATCAAACGCACTACATGTCTAGGTTTAATTGTAGTTGGCACACCGGCGTGTAGGTGCCCATGGAAAAGACCCTATTGGCATTAAGGAATTTTGGCTGTGAATTCAGACAGATGCAGAACCTCTTGGCTCTATGTTGTAGCTATACTATCTTCAAAAAAATACCAGACAAACTTTTTTTTTAATTACTTAATTAAACTTCATTTTCATTTCATAAACAACAGTATATTAAGTGCTTTGGATGATAAAAGAAACACTATTGAATTGAGTTAGACGTTGGAGAGTGCCACCTGATGGTTGTAATTACCTGCAACTCCTGGGCTGCTCATGAATCCCGCTATTGTTTGTGGGTCATTTTCACTACTTTAGGGAACTATGACCTCGGACAGTTTGTAAAATTCTAAACATATAAAATGACATTTAATTGTAAATAATCCACTCAATATTATGTGTGTATGTGTGTTTAAATTAGAGCAGTAATCAGAAAAAGAAAAAGTATGAAGGTATACATCATTCCTGCTATTAAGTGTTGTCTCCTGTTTGTCCCCAAACTGTTCCTTATTTGTCTGAGTGGCTTACAGATAATTATATTATATATGTTATATTTCTAAAGACATACTGAATTTAAGTCATTTTTTTACAACTGAACACGCTTACTTGCCGAATTTTTAAAACCAGGATTATAGTAGTAGTGATGAACCCCACCTATACCCCGCTATACAGACTGCTGTGTACCAGACTTTCCTTTTTCCATTTTTTAGGCTCCGCCTTCCACACAGTACAAGCTGTCTGGTTGCAAAATACGTTCAGTGGCATTTCCAAAAACCTGCAGTGGGTTTGCACCGCACCCACTGCTTATACTTGATTGGCTTTATTGTCACTCATTTGCCTGCTTCTTATTCTATGGTCAGCCTTTCTCTTCTTGTGTTTGTCCCTCCCCTGGACCATACCTCTTTACCATCCTTTTGATTGGCTGACTTGTATCCTTCCACTGCTCACATTTAGGAAAGTTTATTTTTTTTAGTACAGCACTCCATGAAAGTGCATATGTTTTCCAGCTTTCTCCATCGTGTGTTTCTCCCACACACTACCTGTCAAATACCCGCCCAGTGATCTGTGTTGCGCTCTCGCTCATGTCCTTCTCACTATCTCTCTCTCTTGTATGCTTCTTCACATGGCAAACTCCCCAGGTTCCATCTCCTTACCTTGAGCGTGTGATTCACCCCTGCGTTGCTCTAGTCTGCAACTTGTGTGCTGCTTTTTCCATCTTCCCTACCTCACTTTATTTTTTTATTTTATCCCCTGCTCATTCCCTGTTGTCCCCAGCCCGACTCCCGCATCAACTCCGCCCACCCTCTCCCCTGTTCCTGGTTGACACTTTGTTTTTGCTCTACTGGACTCAACAGCTCAATGACGTTGCTCCACACTTTTGTTTTGCTCTCCATAAGAGTGCAGGCTGATTGACAGGAAATATACCGACAATGCACTTCTACTCATAGTGGTGGGTGACCACCATCAGCCCACAGTACCATGATGAGACAGACCGTCGGTAGTCAGCATTGCTGTGTGCATGAGCCAAGGCCTTTTTACCTGTCAGCAGCCATCAGATTGCATCCCTAACCCAAGATGGTTGCTTCCACTGAATGGCTCAGGCGTTCTTGCGTATTGAAGCACTGCACGTTGTGGGAAACGTGCACGTCTGCTTGACCAATAGCTACTGTTGCAGGCCAAGAGGGCCATAATGATTTTTCTATTTACCCTCGGGCATTAGGATATGTACTGTTGTATAAAGTAGGTCTCTTTATTTTGGTTTACCTAATATCTTGGCCCTAAAGGTGTTCCTCTCTGTGGGTATGTGTGGTGTTTTCATTTTACGCACTCTACTTTAGCTGAAGCAAACAAATATCTATGATATTGCTCCGAGGAGACCTTGAGTTTATTGCAGTGTTATTACTTTATTTAGCTATACCAGAGTTCCAAGCCCAATATCACCCCCTGGAGCAAGCCTTGACTGCTCATTCTAATTTTAAGTTTATCAACTAAATTGAGCATTCAATTAAAGCATAATAGTAATCACTACTTATCCCAGGGCCCAGATAAGTGCCTCAGATAGTGTAAGCCTCTCTTTTTCCATACATTTACTTTAACTGTTCCCTATCGTCTTACATGTGGGACATAAGAAAAAACACTTTCTTGCTACATTCACACAATCAGTTAAATTATATCCAATATTATGTAACTTTCACATATTAATACTGTTGCTATATTTGTCAAAGAGTTTATTTTAATATCAAAGGTCAAAATTAGCTTTATTCGATTTCAATTAAAAGGAATCATAAAAGCACAGATAAATGTACAGTTAAAAACAGAAATTCATTTAGAACAATGCAGTACCGGAATACCATGTTATAGAAAATGTGATCAATTCATTGTTAATCTGCGTCTAATAATACTTTTTAAAAACATTGATACTAGATACATAGTCACTTCATCTTCTAGCATTTGCTGTCTCAGAAAAGCCGGCCTACATTGTCTCAAACCCCATTTTCTCAGCAAGAATTTTTTTTTTTTTAAAACCTTTATTATATCGTTCAACACAAGATACAAGAGTAACCCTGCAGCTGCAGTGGCTGGTACCACATGCATGTAACACGGATCAGGAAAGCCAATAACACAGCTCTTCAGCCGACAACCCATGGGTCCGGCAGCGGTAAAGGATAGACAATGTATCGGAAACATTTCAAATCAAGGATAGGAATAAGGTTTCATTTTATATTTCACCCCCCCCCCCCCCGGCAGCGGTAAAGGATAGACAATGTATCGGAAACATTTCGAATCAAGGATAGGAATAAGGTTTCAATTTATATTTCACCCCCCCCCCCCCCCCCCCCCCCCCGGCAGCGGTAAAGGATAGACAATGTATCGGAAACATTTTGAATCAAGGATAGGAATAAGGTTTCATTTTATATTTCACCCCCCCAGAACGAAATAAAGAAGAAGATACAAGATAGCCAGAGCTACACATTCGGAGATATAAAATATGCGGGTAGGTGTTAAAAGCAGTCGTGGATCAAAATAGGCCAACAGTAAAAACGCAAGCGCCAGTAAGTTCACTAAGGGTAAAGAACTAAGCTACCTATCTATCATCACAGCCACCCACTCCATACCCTGCCCACTCATATACATCAGGATGAAACCGAAAGTTATTGCGACCGGACACTGCGAGAAAAAGAAAAAGAAAAGAGGCCATAGAACACAACAAAGACAAAATAACAAACCCCCCCACATCCCCTACCCTGATGCCCTGCATTGGCTATGGCCTACCGCACTAGCAGCGCGCCTGTCGCCCAGAGGAATACCCGAAAAAGAGAAGAGAAGAAAAAGGGGCCCTAGAACAAAACAAAGGCAAAATAACAAACCCCCCCACCACCCTGCACCCCTGCAATGGCTACGGCCTAACCCACTACCAGCGTGCCTGTCACCCAGAAGCATCCCTAAAAGAAGGAAACAGCGGAGGAGGAGAAACAAAAACACACACTCCCGGACTCCCCTCCCCCCCACCAGATGCGACCCCCCGGAAACAAATTCAAAAGAAAGGGCAGCGAAATACACAATCAATCCGGGGAAGTACCAAACATACCACCCAACTACCGCAGTTCACAGGTCACAATCCCAGCAACCGATTACATTATTGTCCCTTGTCCTGAAAAGCCCCACAAGTTAACCCTGGTCAGTACGAGTGTTCACTGGAGCAATTGTAACCCAGGCCACAGCAGCAGTGAGAGCGGTAAAGCTTTCATGGAGATTCAAGTCAGTACGAACAAGCCAGTTAAAGGATAAGAGTTAACAGTCTACACAAAGTAGGCGAGGAAAAGCGAGGCAGGATGATAAAACTCTCCAATAGTCACAGGTGATCTTGTTGAGGCAGCCAAGGTTGTCCATAGTGATGTTCGGCGAGATAGGGCTCAAGCAGGGAACGCTGACAATGTTCACGGGCGCGCAATCTGTATTATAGGAGTCCGCAGCGCCAAAGGAATCCGGCTCCTGCACAGGGACCTCGAAGTCGGATATACGATGTTCCGTTGATAGCACCGCTGGCTGCGATGATGGCAAAAAGCCACTGTCTGGTCCCCGGCAAAGATCGTCCATTGTTACAGACAGTGCCCGGTAGTTGACGATGATCAGAGAGTGGAGCGCTCTAATGGCCGCCATTACGGCGTGCAGCGGTGGCGTGTCTTTTGTCCCCTCCATCTCCTCTCGCAAGCAACAGAACAGGATGCAAACCCCCGGAGGCCGGCTTCTCCGGGGTGGCAGGCAAATCTGGAGCGGACACCAACAACGGGCGCTCTCACCTCACGATGTTGCTCCTTCGCCGCTGATCAGGGCTCCCGTCCGCACCCCCACGCCAAGCTTACTGTGTCTCCAGGCGTCGGATAAGGGGCCAGCAAACGATGTGACACGCCGTAGCGTGTGTGTTGCAGGCAGGATAGGAGATCGCCGTCAAAAACCAGGAAGATTATATCCCCGTTCGGGAGACCGGACAAAGCCCAAGGTTCCAGCCGATGTTGTTCAATTCCAGCCCGGATGAATTGGAAATCGAGGCCCCGGCTTCAGCTCCGGGGTAGGCCAAGAATGAAACACGGCATATCTCCGTCACCCGGTATGATAAAAAGTTCGGGATTGCGCCTTCAGAGTCAGCTACTCCTCACACATACGGGAGCCCGGTGTAAAATCAGGATAACTTGCAGGATATACGAGCTGCTGGTGGAGGTCGGCGGAGCCGGGAGCTTAAGCGGCCATCTTGCTTGCTAGCGTAGCTCCTCCCCCCTCAGCAAGAATCTTAAGTATTTTTCCCTAGGCAAGGTATAAAATTTGCAGAACAAAATACAATGTAACATCGATTGTACAGATGTATCATCGCAAGGGCACAGAATCAGGTTTTTAGACCAAGAATTGGCCTCGGGGAATGCGAGTAATCTAAAGAAACTCCTCCCCCCGAAACGTGTCAGTAACATGCGAGAGTAACTGCTTTGAATGGAAACCAGGTATTGCTGAATACCCTGACCATGTAAGATCAATTGATTCTCCAAGACAGAGATCTTATTGCCCTCTAGCAGCCAACGTTTGTTCTCCAAAAAAAGGAGACATGTTTCTTTCAGCTTTTTTCTGGATATTGTTGCTAACCTAGGGGCCGATTAGGATGGCGGACAGACCTGCGTCCGCAGGGGCAGCGGCGGTCCCTCCGTGCGAATTAGGATGTGACCGCCAGCCTGGCAGTCACATCCTGTATATTTAACATTGCGGCGGGTGCGGCTTTAAGCAGCACCCACCGCAAAGTTAAATATGCATGATGTGCATTTGCATGCACAAAGAGGCAGGCACCGCACGGTGCCTGCCGCAGTGTGCATGCAAATGCAGGGCGATACCATAGGTAACCCCCATGTGCACCCCCCACCCCCCCCTTCACCCTTGAGTCCTGCAATGGACCCCAAAGAAAAGACATGCCTTTCCGTGGCGGCATTGCCGCCACGGAAAGGCATGTCCTGCAGCACATCTTAATATGGCTGGCGGTGTCTGATAGATACCGCCACCATATTAGAGCTTTTCCGCCGCGGTCGGAAGCCGACCGCGGCAGAGAAGCAGCGGACGGTCTTCCCGTCCGCCGATGACCCCCCAGCCATCCTAATGTGGCGGGGGGTCTTTGGAGGCACCGCAGTGGTGAATCCGCATCCTCCGGGACGGCGGTGGCTTCCGCCGGCCCGGAGGATGCAGATTCACTGCAATCCTAATCGGCCCCCTAGTCAGAGAATCAAAATATTCAGAATGTCCGATATCTCTCAAGAAGGTCTTTAGATATGTTATCCAGTCAATTTTAAGAGCCCCCTGGAGTTTCAAGCAATCCTGAATTAAGTCTCCATTGAGACTGGTCTGTTCAGAAGGCCATACCTTATGCCATAATAGAATAGGACTAACTTTAATATAGTCCAAAATATAGACTAAGCCTAATTCTTTATGCGATACGTATGTCGAGGTGGACCTGGGAGCTGCCAAAATATACCAGAGGAATGTGTTCTCACAAAGTTGGATTTCGCGAGTATCTGCTATCCTCCAGATTCCTGCACCATATGTTACAGTGGACACACATTTCGATTTATATATGTCCAACAGAACTTGGACAGGTCGACCCCCTAATTTGTTTGCAAAATTTCTCACTGCTCCAATAGCACGAGAAAAGGCCAATTTCCTAGTGTAGGCTGCTGACGACCAAGTCCCCTTCTTATCAAAATTGATGCCTAGGTATGAGAATGTGTTAGTTGTCTCTATCTTTGTATTTGATAGGAAATATTACACTGGGAGTTTCTCTTAGTGGTACAACACATGCTAAAAGTTTTACTAATATTGATTTTCAATCCTTTGGCACTCATGTAGTTTGAAAAGTTAGTGAGCGATCTCTGTAGACCGACTTGAGTCCTGGCCATGATTACCACATCGTCTGCGTATAATAAAATGGGGACTGGGCGGTCTCCAATTTGGGGGTAGTCCTGTCTATCTTGAATAAGATGGGATGCCACGCTATTTATATAGAGATTGAATAGGAATGGAGCGAGTATGCATCTCTGCCGGACTCCTTTATTTATGGGGAATTTGGTGGTACACTCACCATTACTCCCAAACCGTACCTTCGCACCAGCCCCCCGATATAATTCTTTAATAAAATTCAACAGATTTGCATCAATACATAATTGTAGTAATGTAGACCATAACATTTCGTGATTCAAGCAGTCGAAGGCCGAGCTCAAATCAATAAATGTTAAATATAATTTATCAGATTTTGCCACCACATATTTGCCTATTATTATTGCTAAATTTAGTCCTTGTTCCGTAGTGCCTAGCCCTGCTCTAAAACCATATTGAACTGCTGAGAGAATACCTGTGTCTTCCGCCCATAGCTGTAGTCTGTTTAATACAATCCTTCCCGCTACATTCATCAAGGAATCCAGCAATGAAATCGGCCTGTAACATTTTGGATCGTTTCTGTCGCATTTCTTGAAAATCGGGACCACAATGGCCTCTTGCCAAGTAGGAAGGAACCCAGTTTTATTACATGTATTTAAAACATTAGTCAAAAGGGGCGCCCATAAGTTAACATTGGATTTATAAATATCCACGGGAACCCCATCCGGCCCTGGAGCTTTTCCTGCAGCGCTCTCCGCTATGGCAGTTTCGACCTCAGACAAAGAAAAAACAATAGCTATTGGGAAAAGTCCATATGCATTATACTCCTCCGCCTGAGGTGTTTCAACATGTACTCTCCCTGGTGGGTCATCTTTTTTATATAACTCGGTAAAATGATTAACCCAAGTACCCTCATCAATTGCAACCTCTATAGAATCAGTTTTCCTATCTACAAAGAAAGGGGCATTTACCGCCTTCCGGAATCCTATATTATCTTTTACCATACAGGCGTGATGTAAGGCCTGCCACGCCTCCTGCTTTAACTCCTTCTTTCTGTTTTTAATTGCACTTTAATAAATAGCTCTAGCGTTTCTAATTTCAATGACATTTTTAGGTTCGGCTTTGAGTACCTGCTTTAAATGTGCATGAGCTTTGCTGCACTTCAAGTCGAACCAGCCCTGTGCCTTGGGTCTCTTTTTCTTCAACCTTCCTGTCAATGAATTACAAATTTCCTCCGAAATGCTACAAAAGGCCAAAATGACTGATATACAGTCATCATTCTCTGTGAGGCATGTTATAAATGCTTTATATTTATTTTTAAGTAAGGTTTCAAAGAAAGCAGTAGGCTCTACTTTATTCCATTTTATTGTGCAGCCATTCTTTTTCGCTAAGCTTATTTTATGGCTTTATAAATTGTCAATTAAATCAGTTTTTTTTCCATTTCGTGCTGCCAGGATGAGGGAAAAACTATTTGGGAAATGGTCGCTTATTGCCATATTGTATGTTTTACATTGCAAGCATGGCTATTAGAAATCAATATAAAATCTATCACTGAGTAACAACCTCTGCCATTAAATATGGGCGCAAATAAAACCTGTGGAATACATAATTCATTTACATAACCCAGATCCAAATGAAATAATAATTTATTAAAACAGTTCCCAACAGTCGTGTGTGAAAAATGGGTGCAAGGGTCACCTCTTCCGTTGTCCATGCCACAGGCACCCGTGTGGCTCTTAGGGCATGAAGAACAGTTAAAATCACCCATCCATAGGACACATCTCCCCGTGGAACAATTATCATCAGAATTCATCAGGCTTAGTGAAATCTCTTCAGAGACCTTAATTAACTCCGTCTTCGGGATGTTCTTATAAAACTTAATTACTTTGATAAATGGATTTCCACCCACATTCAGTTCTAGGAACTGTTAGTGATCAGAGACGATGTTAGATTTTTTAACTGTAACATTCAGTGTGTTAGAGATGTAGGTACAGAGACCCCCTTTATTTCTGCCCCTTATTGACAACGTAGCAGGAGTATGGAAGGTGCGGAAACCATTAACATGAATAACCTCCCGTTCCTAGCACTCTTGAAGGCAAATAATAGAAACATTTTGTATAAAAGGAAGAAACCCTGGGTCCTTAAACGTATTTGATAGCCCAGCAACATTCCAGGATAGGAACGTAATAGGGTCGCCCTTTTCTATTGTCTCACTTAAGACATTATCACTCTTATTTACACCTGAATTGCGGCAGACCGCTGGATATGGACAATATTCTATGTTCTGTTGATTGTCTACAATAACTTTTTCTATAACTTTTTCCCCTTTGCCAACCAATAGAAATTCAGGGAATTTATCAGGGATACCTATGTTATCCATATAGCAATTGGGATCATTCCTCATATTCACTTTGCCAGGTGGAATATATACATTTTGCCCATCCATGTCATCATTAATTAATCCAATTTCACTGTGTTGTCCCAGATTTTTTCTTACCTTTACTATATTAGGGGTACTAGGTGTAACGAGTTTTGGGGCAAGTCAATCAACCATTTCAAGCGCACTATATCTGTTTGAGGGTTTTGGCTTGGAATATGGAATATGGCTTTCCCATCAGCAAAGTCAAACCCTCTTGGCCCACTTGCGACAGAATACTGTTCCCAGAGCCTTCTCTGTTGGTAGTAATTTTTCTTGGGTGGTTCAGGTGTATAGAAATAGGTTAGGTTTAATGTCTGTATTTTAGTATTAATAGAAACAGGCCACCCCTCGCAAATGTGCTGCACAGCTTGGTTATCCTGGAAATTTATAATGATACAATCCCCCACAATATTCTTTCTTGATTTGCCTACCCAGTTAACTCTACGTACGAATAAGATCTTACTTTTAATGTGATGAGGCAAGGGTCTATGGACATTGAGCCAGTGCAGAGTTTTGTTTTTTAAATCTAAGAAAGATTCATAGTTGTCTTTCCCCAGCTCTGGGACCCCTGTCAAGACTACAACATACGGAACCGATTCCGGGGGTAAATCAATATTTAGGAGAGATAGGCCTTGATTTAACATTTGGTTGCAATCAAATCCGCCCTTCCCTTTACTCAAACCTCCCTCCTCTGCAACATTTTGTTCACCAAATTTATTAGTTGTCTCTTTTTTCCTTTGAACTTATCGCGTCATCTCTGTGTAGTCCGCTTTCTGCATCGCCCCCAGAAGGTCCTTTTGTCAAATCCACAATACAAGACTTGGGTTTGGGCATAGGCATGAACATCTGCGCCTGACTTGAGGCTTTAGTGGGAACGGGGTTCGCTTTGAATGTTGAGGGTACTATAGGTTGGTTCTTTTGTGCAATTCTAAATTTGATAAGGTCACTTGTTCAATTTTCTTTAGTCTCTCTTCAATGACCTTTAATCTGTCAGTAATTGGTCTAATAGAAGATGCAACAATGCCACCCACTTTAGCCCAGAACCCTCCATCAAGAACCAATGGGCCTTCCGCAGTAAGATTAGAGCCGATGTTATTTGCTGTATGTATTTCAAGCTCCAGGTTAGGTTGATGTGCTGATATTAATGCCGGGCAATTTACTTTGGGACTTTTATCTTGTTTACCCCTTTTGCCGGCCCCTCCCCGTTCTTTTTTACAATGGCACCCAATGTTGTTCCAGTCACGGTTGATTTCATCCCGGCCTCCGCTAGTGTTGATGCACAGGTTGATACCCCATCGGGGGGCCTAGTCACAGCAATAGTGTTTTCGCTGGGATGAAGATTTAAAGGCCCACATGTTGCTTGGAGCGCTGGATTCGTCTGATTTAAATCAGTACCCAAGCATACAGGTGGCGGGTGAATAGTAGCTTTAGTGTTTGCACTATGGTCTGGTGTTTTTGTCAACACAATATTACCCAGTGATGACCGTTTGTTGTGAGCCAAATCAAATGAAGTCGGCGCTCCGTAATGTCAATTTCTCTCGCAAGCACTGATGCAGCTCTAACAATAAATTGGTATAGAGTTCCCATCACAGAGCCCCCAGACGGGGTCTTCTGCTTTTCCCCGGGCGGCCTGCCATTCCCAGGACAATAATGGGTCAGACACACAGTAATCTACTTACTAGTAAGCCGAGGTCTTCAGCTGTTAGTGGTATGGCCCAGCCCGCCCTTGGCTCGGGCTTCGCCCGGCGCGGGCCCGCGTGCGTCCCGCAACGCGGAAGGTAGGTGGAGTTGAATACAAAACAAAGGAGGTGGGCGGGAAAAGGAACCAGCTGTGTACAAAGCTGTGCCTGCTGGTCCTCGCAGTCCTGCGTCGCGTTGATTGTCCCAGGAAAGATGAAGGGTGAAATCTGCAGCCAAACAAACTGCTACGAGCGGCTCCCGCGAATAGGGGGCCGCGAGCAGTTAAGGACTGTGAGCAGGAAGAGGAACCAGCTGTGTAGAAAGCTGGTCCTCACAGTCCCGCTTCGCTTTGGTATTCCCAGGAAAGATGAAGGATGAAATCTGCGGCCAAACAAACTGCTGCGAGCGGTTCCCGCGAAGCGGGGGCCGTGAGCAGTTAAGCCTGTGAGCAGGAGGTGGCGGAAAGAGGAACCAGCTGTGTAGAAAGCTGTGCCTGCTGGTCCTCGCAGTCCCGCTAAGCGTTGGTAGTCCCAGGAAAGATGAAGGGTGAAATCTGCAGCCAAACAAACTGCTGGCAGTTAAACACAGTGAGCAGGAGGTGGCGGGAGGAGGAACCAGCTGTGTAGAAAGCTGTGCCTGCTGGTCCTCGCAGTCCCGCGTCGCGTTGGTAGTCCCAGGAAAGATGAAGGGTGAAATCTGCAGCCAAACAAACTGCTGCTCGAGGGCCGCGAGCAGTTAAGCACTGTGAGCAGGAAGTGGTGGGAAGAGGAACCAGCTGTGTAGAAAGCTGTGCCTGCTGGTCCTCACAGTCCCGCTTCGCGTTGGCAGTCCCAGGAAAGATGAAGGGTGAAATCTGCAGCCAAACAAACTGCTGCGAGCGGCTCCCGTGCAGCGGGGGCCGCGAGCAGTTAAGCATTGTGAGCAGGAGGTGGCGGGAAGAGGAACCAGCTGTGTAGAAAGCTGTGCCTGCTGGTCCTCGCAGTCCCGCGTCGCGTTGGTAGTCCCAGGAAAGATGAAGGGTGAAATCTGCAGCCAAACAAACTGCTGGAATACTGGGTCATTTGGGAAATCTTTGTCCTTAGATTTCAAAGATTGTTTCTTCTTCTATTGAGCAATAATCACACCTCATTTTAACTCTGAAACACTGACCTGCCTTTCAACCTCTGTTATGTTTCAACACCCCATTCCATTCCTGAATAAATTGAGATCTGTTTGAACTAATAAGCACAGAGACAATATCAACAAAAATTTCTACAACCAAATCACCGCAGCACTTGACCTACACAGAAGAGCTCTACTGCCCCACCTTATTCTGTGAATTTCTTTCAGTGCAAGAGTTAAAAATATGTAGGATTATCAGCTTGCTTAATGCTACTGCCATGACCAATGAAATATGTAAGTCTGAGGTCAGCAAAATTGGGTGGCCCACAGTCACATTCCAAAGCAGATGTCAACAATTCCCTGCAACCAGTGATTGACATCAGCCAACTAGAGCACAGCCTGAAGAAACCCTGCGGCAAACCTGATGACTTCTAGATCAATCTTGCAGTGTCCTTCTGCTGCAAAGACTTTCAGAACTGCAATAACGGCCAACATCTCCAGTCACCTGAAACATCCTCCTCAATGGGTCCATCCAGTGTGGAGAAAAACATACCCGCCCTATGCCGAGTCCTGCATAGCACTGCCAACAATAAGCACTGCGGATTGTACATTTGTTTGATGGTCTTGGCTGGGATTTAGGGCATTATTGTTACATCATTTACAGGATTGTTGTCTTCACCCACATATTCTTAGGGTCAGCAGATCTACTTAGTCTGCAAGGCAAAAGTGCCCTTTTCAGAGGAAAGGAGAACTAGCAGCTTTCTCCCACTCCTCCTCTAGTGACTTATGCTCTTAAACATGTAGAGTGTTAGGATTACAAACTCCTGTCAGACAATCCCTTATCTGCAGGTGACAATAAGATAGAGCCCGGCATTTCCCCCCCCCCCCCCAAATAAATATGGACACAAAACAATTGGTGGTGTTTTTTCAATTATATGCTTATTTATTATGCAAAACGTGTCTATATAATGAGTGCATCAGAATGATTCGGATTCTTAGAAACAACTCAGCAGCAGATTTGTAAATTAGGATAAAGGTTAAAAAGGTCCCAATAATATTTTAGTACACATTTCTAAGTTAGTTTATTCCATACCCAGAGTGTCTATAATGACTATGGTCATCCAATCGATATGGCTGTATTAGTTGCCTAAAAAGTCTTACTGCGCCAATCCATGTAGTTTCCCTGCATACCTCATGTTGTCATTGGGTAAGCAGTTGGAATTCAATTCTTAACTCTGCATAAGCAACTTCCCTCTGCAATGGGTCCATGTATGCAACCCTGCCTCATGTCTCATGGAAAAAGGAGACATCATCTGTGCTTGGCTCTTGTCTTGGTACAGAAATGTGCAAACAATGCCCCTTGCGGAAGCGAATGCTACTTGCCCTTCTTCCTCCCAAGACAGATCTCCACAAGCCCATCCTTTCTCACAGCTTGGGTTACAACACCTTCACCAGAAAAGTGGAAATCTTTCCGTGTCTGTCCAGTTAATTGTATTGGTGTCAGAAAACATGGTGTTTCTAAACTGAAAATATGGTGATCGAGCACAGATTTGTTAGCATTACCATTTAAACAGTTAGTTCATTCTCTTAAACCCAATGCCTATACACAAATTCTCTAATCCTAAATGCAGTGATGTTTACATGGAATCAGGGCAGTCTTGCATGCATTATTATTATTCAAAAACCCTCACACGCAAAACAAGACAACCCTGTCTTGTGAACCAAATCATCAGATTTAACAACCACTTGATATGGCTCTCAAGCAGAAAAAGGTGCTCATTAGGCATTCAAGATGCTGCTCGGTGCTTTGAACCTGCAGCTCTTCAGTCTGTCTCTGCAGTGAATAAGTGTAGCTCTGAGTTTTATTCTTGGGGCTGTATGATCTATGCGGTATGATCTATGCGGTGCATCTTCCTTCATTGCACTGGGCGCGCCTTTTAAAAGGTGCGCCGGGCGCAATGAAGGAAAATGAGCCAAATTATGATGAATGCACTGGCCCAGGGCAGCCGCGAACTCGCAGTGCTCCCAGGGAAGTGCATTCCTGTGAAAAACAGAGCAGCTGCTTTGAAGCTGCTATGTGTTTTCACAGTTTTAACCCGCCTGCACTTTTGAAGGAGATCAGAGATCTCCTTGGAGGCGTGTGGAGTCAGTGACTGCACCCACCTGCAAGGGGATATCTGGGTGGTCCATGGAACCCCCTTTCCCCTGCCAGAGGGCTGCAATCAGGGGGTGCACTGACAATGCACCATCTTTTAGGTGGAGCCCTGTCAGCACACCTCGTGAGAGCTTTTTTACTGCTGCACCCACGTCTGTAATGCGATGTAGGTGCAGCGGCAAAGGGATTCCCTCATTTGCATGGGGCACACCCCCTGAAGATAGCACTGACGCTTTTTGTGTGCCAACGCTATCGGTATTATAGAAGGTGGCCGCACAAGTGCCTGCTGCCCTTTCTGCAATACCATAGTGCCCACGGGGTGGGTGCAAAACAAGTGGAAGCGGCATGGTAAGAGCCATGTCTATAGTTTCCTGCAAATATAAAGCCTAGGGAGGTGGCACTGCTGTGTACAGGTAGGTCGTATAAGGCTTTGGGAGCAAGGTAGGAAATGGCCCGGTCGCTGGTTCTGGTTCTGCGTATGTGGAGGATGTGTTCGAGTAGGAGTCCAGCTGAGTGGAGGTGTTTGTGAGGTTTGTGGAAGTGAATGTGACTGTGGAGTTAAGTGAAACTGATGTTGTGCAAGGCTTTGCATGTGTGCAAGTAGAGTTTTGAAGACTGCCCGTTTTTGAATGGGGAGCCACAATAGATGCATAAACCTCACACTATTAGAATTGGAACCAATCCAGTGATAAATCTAGACGTTAAATATGCTTTTGTTTGTGAAGTTTATCCTAATTTATATTTGAATGCACCTAATGTTCCCTTACTAGGTGCTTTTGTGTGGGAACTAATCCTGTTTTGTTTGAAGCATGAAAAATAGTTTTTAAGGTGCCAGTAAATGCTTGTGCGCTCAAGTTAGAACTTGTCTGTTTACCTGGATCTTGGTTTTACTATAACTTGAGAAGTGAATTCACGGAGGATTAATTGATTACCTATGTCTGGTTCTACATCAGTGTACAATGTTTGAATTTTAAAATGATGTACACAAAAGGTAACCAGATGGTTTCCTAACTAGAATGTGAATATAGATGTGCACAAACAGAACTAAGAAAGAAGGGCATTTGCTTTTTAAAGACGAGAACCCTCACTCACCCTTTGGGTGACATGCTTCATCATTGGATTCTCTCTTGCACACAGTGCCCACAAGGTGCACTGTGTGGGCTACAAATCTCCCTCAGGAGAGGAGCGTGAGGTGTTGTTCACTCCAATGTTTTATGTGAGTGAGGGTCAGAGTGCAAAAAATAATATCAAAAGTGCATTAAAACTATCTCATATGGGTAAAATTAGTTTAACGAGGATCCCCAATGGATGGAGTAAAAAAACAGTGTAACGATAGAGGTAAGGATGTTCCCTATGTGACTAGGTCAACATGTTTCTGCCAAATGACCAGAGGTTTGTGGCACTCTTCAGGACCAGTGACTTGTCACTCTGCTAATATTGGGCTAGATGTAGGTAATTTTATTTTACCACTTCTTCAATACCGAATTTTACCGATTCGGTATTTAAGAAGTGGTAAAATAGAGGGGGGGGGGGGGATGTAGGTATTACAGAATCGGTAAATACTGAATCGTTAAGATTCGGTATTTACCGATTCTGTAAATACCGATTCGGTAATGCCCATTGATTCCTATGGGCATTGAAGCCCATAGGAATCAATGGGCATTACCGAATCGGTATTTACCGATTCGGTAAATACCGATTCCAGCAAGGGTGCAGGGGTGTCACTTTGACACCCTCTAGCACCCCAAATACAGGCATGTGTGACATGTGGCACACAGACATGCCCTAAGGGCATGTCTGTCTGTCGCATGGCATAGGTGTGCATGCACACATGTGCATGCACCCCTGGATTCGGTATTTTACCACCCAATTGGATTGGGTGGTAAAATACCGAATCTGAAAGGTCTTTGGGACTCAGAAGAGTCCCACCTACATCTAGAAGTTACTGAATCGGTAAAAATACTGATTCGGTATTTTACCGATTCGGTAAATTTACCGATTCGGTAAAATTGGCCCCCTACATCCCAAAAACCCATTTACCGGTCGGCAACGGCCGAAATCGTCCGTTACCGGCCGGTAAATGGCCACCTACATCGGGCCCATTGTGATTAAAAAAACACATATTTATGTATATGGGTGTCCTCAGGACCAACTTCAGTCTGGTCTGTTTGCTGTAACACACAAAAACATTCCTGTGTTATAAATATATTCACAGTCCATGCCCATCACCTAGTAAACAAGTGTAAGTGAGAAGTAGTGCCAAACCACCACACACATGAACGGACACACACAGATGAATTAATGCTCTCACCAGTATCAGACTAATTGTCTGCCTCTACCTTTACCCAGTTCTCTATATATATGTGGGAACCTAAAGGCAAAATCAAGGTCATAAAGATAACCATTATTTACATCAACAAATCTAAGTTCATTAAAAACACTTATTCCCAGAAAACTCATTCCTGGTATAATGCATATGTACTTGATCCTCAACATCTCTAATATACTGGGCTATTCTAGTGTCATTGTTTATATTCCATGGCAAGCTTTTATCAAGTGGTAACAAAATGTTCCTCTTAATCATTCTTAACACTAGGGCTGCTTATATATAGAGAAAGATTAGCCCAATGTTACCTCTTTGTTAGCATCACAAATGTTCGAAATGCGGGTGGGAGAGGAATAGAAATGTTCACCAAAAATGCAGTGAGTCACGTTTATGTATCTCTCATGAAACGTCTGTGTCATGTGTGGCTCACGGCGTTTTTAGTGAATACTTCTATTCCTCTCCCACCCGCATTTCGAATGTTTGTGATGCTAACAAAGGGGTAACATTAGGCTGTCTGTCTGGAAAATATTCTGTCTACCTGCAGCCTCCTCATCGACCTTCATGGCTGCTTATTAAATAAACTTTTTTAATACGGTCCAAAGTTTGTAAAATCTGTAAATTGTACAGTACCTGATTCATCCTACATCATTCTCATGCGTCCACCTTGAAGGCACCTTTAAAAATGGATGGCAAACTGATGTCAGTGCGCCGACAGGGGCACTTTATGGCTTAAGATACATCTTGAGGGCACTGTTTCCAGTGCTGAAGTGAAGCCAGCGCCCCCTACTTGCCTCGAGAGCTATCAAAAGGTTTCCAGATTCAGTCTGCTGCTTGGGATATTCAGAAGGTGAGGAACCTGCAGGTAGATAGAGTATCCACCAGAAATATTGTTACTGAATGTAAGTAACTTTTTCTTCTATGTAAACTTCAAACAAATTTTCTCTTGGATTCAGATATTACTTTCCTACATGTGCCATAAGCAATTAATGCCTACTTTTCCTCAAAGTCAAATTCACTTTTCCACCTTCAATTTGGAAAGTGTAATACATTTGTCTAGGCACTAATGGAATCAATAATTCTCAAAAAGTAGCGAAGAAATAAATTTGTCTCATTCAGAAAGATCAATTTACCAACCGTCAAGTCTCCACACTTATTGCAATGGAGTTGTTATATTGCAAACAAAAACCCTGTTCAGTATATTTAGTTGAAAAGGGAGTGAATATGCCATGCTATATGTGGAAAGTAACCTACAAGTCAGGTTTGTGTACTTGAAGTTTTCAAAATAAGTAAAACTTCTTCTTTGATGGATGCCTGAAATATGAGAATTTTGTACCAACATTCGTGTGTACTTTCCCACATTGGCACTGCACGATACTACCATTGTTAATGTAGGAACACCATCCTTGTGGCATTAGATATATGTAAAAACCAGCCACCATATAGAATGTAGCAATGCAGATGTTTTTTTAATTGTTCATCATTAGATGAGGATCTGCATCGTACATAGAAGTGTGGGACTGTAGCTCTGCAAACAAGCTCTTTATAGTGTTCCTATCACAGTCACGTGTATTCACACGTGACTGTGATAGGAGATTAGATGCCGTCAGGGTTTAAGCAGAGGGTTCTAACAGAAGCTCTATGGCCCTTAATAGACTCTGTTCTATCCAGGATTTGATCAGTAGACACAATCTTGCAGTGGGAAGGCTACCTTGAGGCTCATTCAACACACTCCCATTGACTTTGTGCAATCGTTCATAGTTGTTCAAATTGCTCCTGCTAGATTAGGAACTACAGTGTCTGCAACATACTCACCATGCACCATCAGTATTATTAACACCATCATCTTTGGCCTGCCCAAACAGAAATTAGATCAGCATCAATACATCAATACTATCCAGATGTTCATCCAATGGGGCTTTCCAGAAATGTTGATAGCCTGTCTAAAGTCTTGCACTCTCATAATTCTGAATCTTATTGATTCCCTGCTGCTTGGCATTAGCAGATTTTCTGTAAGTAGTCATGTAGTGGTGCTGATGGTGTTGTTATAGAATTGTCAGTCAGTTCAATGTTTACCGCTCCATGTTCTGTGCTTGTACCGGACTACTCATCATTCAGAGGGGGTTTCAACTTAGATGTATTCTGCATCATCGAAAGCACGGTTTGCTTTGGATACCACACTGTTTGTAGCCAAGAAGGGGCCACTTGATATGGTTTCACTGAATCAGTGGTCAATATTTTCCCAGTAATGGTGGTAAGATTACCATGCACGTTTCTTTTGTCTCTGGCATTGGCAAATGCTCCCACTAGGTGGAGCTGAATTCTTCCTTCTTTTCCAATTCTTTTCCCTCAATTCTGTGAACATTGGTAACCAGGCAATCACCCCAGAAGCTGATAGGCAAACGGCTCGCTCAGGTTTTGTAGAGTATGATATAAATCCTGCAATAGGCCAAGATGTGACTGATCATATAGATTCTCTACTCCTGGAAGATCCGGTATATAAATTCTGACACTGAACTGCATTCCATGAGTTGTTCGGTTCAACAAGACATGCCTTAGAATATTATGGAAAAGTCTCAGTGAGCCATATAGCGTCGTAAGGCACTTGATGTCGAGACTTTCTTTAGGATACAATTTGGCTTGAGTGTGAGAATTGGAGTCTTTTTTCCATCTCTGCTAATAAACTGTGGTCAAAAAGCCTTTTGCAACTGTGTAAGCTGAGATCTGGCTGTGCTGCCAAACATACATAAATTCCATACAAGAATCTACCACTCCCAATATGTATGTATATTTTTATTTATTGGTTTGAAGTGGCTAACATGATTCAGGTAAACGACTTGGAAATATTTTGCTGCATTCTCTGAAGTTTGCGGTTCCATGCTACTATGGTGGTACATTGTATTTGTTGGCAAATTTACATACTGTAAAATATATTGCATCGTTTATGTAGACATAAGCGGCCACCATTGGTGCTACTACAAACTTCACAGTGTAGCTGAAACTGTTGAACCACCTAAGGGCTTCACATATATATTTTTTGTTTTAAATTCTGAAGCCTCAAAAACTCATTGCATTTCTGCACACGCTACGGAGTTCCGCTGTTTAGTGTATACCCTACTGACTCTACTGATCCCTCCATCTAAAAACATTCACACTATTCATGCAATGATTTTACCAACAATTCCTTGAGAATTGGTTGCTAATTTTGAAGGAATTCCTGCATTTCCAATGTTGGATTCAAATTGAACATCACAGCCCATTGCACCCGGGGCAAATGTAAAGCATAAACATTTGGTATAGTCACTTTAGTGGTAACCTCCAGGGACTGTATGGGTGTAACCACAATTATCTTCTTACCTGTACCTTTAACACTCTTCTGCTACAGAATGTACATGTTATTTGTATGCAGTAACTGTAGTCTGTCTTTCTTTGTGTATGATATATACATATATATCCTGATTGACTGACTTGGGACTATTCGTATCACTATATTATGCTTGTTTGTACTTGTGCAGTTGCAAGTTTTTAAGGATTTGAGTGTGGTTACCTTTCACATCTTTCCTTATAAATGGGGCAATCAACTAGTGTAGTCATTTTACGATCACCACATACAGCAGCAGATATGTTCACCCAATTCAGAAATCACATAAATACTTGCACCTTCTTAATGTTTGGGGGCTCTAACATCCCACATTTACCAAGGACCTCTGGTGCAAGTCCCTTTCCTTCACTGGATAATTCATATCCTAGAAAGATTAGATTCAAAAAGTATATTTTGTATTTTCTGAAATGCAGCTTCTGCCTCGGCAAGGAATCGGACTATCCTGTCTATAAGTTGAAGGTATTTGTCCAGTACTTCCTCTGTGATACATATGTCATCAGCATAAGAGACCATATTTAAATGGGTAAAAAGCCTTTAGTTCTCATGCTTGTTTTCTCAGCTTGTGTCTTGATACCTTGTTTGTGTTGCAACCTAAGCCCCTCGGTAACTGCTTGATTTTAATTTGCAGTGTGAGTGGTGTAGGAGGTGCAGCCTGCGTACGCAGCGTACCATTGCTTTTGCAGCAGCGCTTTTGGAACAGGATCTGGATACGGTGTGTATGTGACTAATGTGGGCCATGTCTGCCCAGCCATGTTACAGGACCCAAGTGTTAGTCTCCCTTGGCATAGGATCATTTGCCTCTACATAAGGCTGAGTAAGTACAAAGAGGCTAATTTAAATTTTGGAGCAACATCAATTATTCACAGTAGATCTATAGAAATTTCAACTGTACTAATACCAGCAATGGATGTGAGGATTCACATCATATTCTAATGCGTAATTTAGAGTACAATATCCAGGGCATATTTAAAGAATTGAAACAGATTATTTAGATAGTCAATAGCTCATTGCTTGCAAATTTCTTATAGAAGATTACTGCTACAATGAGGTGCAAAGTAGTATGGGACAGTGATCAAGTGAAAACAATTGTGCAAAAAAATGTAAAATAAAAGATAAACGCACTCCGTGGAAGCTTTTAAGTAATCACCAGGATGTCATATGAGACAATAGAGAAGCACCTACCCTTCTGATAGTAAGATTCACAAGGATATATATATGGTTAGAGATATATATATGTACACACACACACACACACACACACATATATATATGTATATATATGTGTGTGTGTGTGTGTGTGTGTGTACATATATATATAATGGAGCTAAGTAAAATGGAGTCCAGGTACATCTCAGTGATAGAAACAGAGAATCCTTTTGGCTCTGAAGTATTGAAATGAACTCCCGCAATTTCAGAACAAAGGGACAATCTGAGAAATATCATTATGAGAAACCCCGGGGCATATTACCAAGCAATAGCGATAATTATCGCTATTGCTTGGTTAGAGATAAAAATTTACTGCTAAGCTGCGGCGATTTTTATCGCAAATAAACCTTGGTATTACCAAGGTTTATCGCAAATGCGATAAAAATCGGCCGCAATGCATGAATATCGCTGAAAAGTCAGCGATATTCATGCATTACCGAGCTAATGCTCTTAGCCATGTTATCCACCTCCCGCTGGATAACATGGCTAAGAACTGCTCAGGGCAGGTGTTAGCTTTTGGAGATATTCGCGCTTAGCGCGAATATCTCCAAAAGTTGGTAATAGGAGATAGCGATGTTAGCAACTGTTTCCAGTCGCTAACATCTTGGCACGCCCACTTTGCATGTCATTAGTGATAAATATCACTGACATGCAAAGTGGGGCCCAAGATGGTCGCTATCTCCTACTAGCTGTCGCTAACTGGTGTTAGCGACAGCTAGGTAATAGGGAGATAATTTTATCTCCGCTTTCTTGGCTTTTAAAGCCAAAAAAATGGAGATAAACCCCCTTGATAATATGCCCCCCCATTTCTCTACCATAAAGTACCAATTTCAATAGTTAAGATATAGAAGGGGAATAGGGGGAGTTTATCTAATTATTCATGCACATGATCACTTTAACAATTGATATGGAGATTTAACATTCTTAGGGGATTGGAACTATTCTTGTAATATCTCTCTTCTCCAAACATTTAGAGATAGAGATCAGTAATAAGGAGTTGAGATATATGTGTTTAAATAACGATTATAGTTTATGAATCTTATTTCTATGAAACAACAGTAGACACATCTGGTTACTCCCCTCCCAATTGTCTATCCATAAATGATGATAGACCATACTCCATGTATATTTCTTCAGAAGAAGTTCCAACAAATGGTGAATTCCCCCTTGATCTCGGGAATGTTTTAATTATTTTATCAGCTTTAGTCAGACTGGTCTTTTTGTACTTTACATATATATTTTCATCATTCAGCATTAACTTTTAAAGTATATATATTATGTACTTTTTTATAGTTGAACCTTTAATGATTTTATGGATAGAACTAGGAGATTTTATGGATAGAACTATGAGATTATCTTTGCATGAATTCGAGAAATTCCTTTTGTACTAATGCTGCTATTCCAATAACCCCTTCCCCACAATGATAATGTTTACATACTTTATTCTTAACAAAATTGCACCAACTGGTTCATTATTGAATGCACGTTTTCTGCACTTGCATTTTGTTTTGGAAAGGATGTAGTTGCACATATTTGGTGTATCTTGTTTTAGAAATCCTGGTAGAAGATCACTAATGTACTTTACAATTAGTGAAAAAAAAATGGTGGGCATGGAATACCACCATAAAATCTAGTGGGTATCAGTCTAGAATGAGCACAAAGGTAAAAATAAACAAGGGACTGTAGTAAGCACCTGTCACTTTAAAATGGCGATCTAGACAGCTGGACTGTATTGAAGGACTGGGTTTTCTCTAAGACCCAGCGGTGCCAGGGATAAAACCTAAAACCTTCGTAGGTAACCTGTTCCGGCGTACAAATGACAGAGACACGGGACACTTCCTTCGGCGTCAAAGATTCGAGGTTTATTACTGCAGGGAACACAGAAGTCTTGAGAAGTACATAGCATGTAGGTTCACGGAGACTGCTTCAAATTGTATCTGTGGATCGCTCTTCTTATACAGTTTTCAAGCATAGGATAACATGGTACACAAAGGTTTACAACTTGGTTCCCATCGTAAAAGTCATAAGGGGTCGCTTTCATGTATTCAGGGCCCGGAACATAATTACAGTAACATTTGGCGGTTCCCAACTGTAAAAGTACATCTTCCCACCATTAGTACATTCCAATCAGCAGTAAACGAATCGAGGAAGAGACAGAAACAGGAGCAGAGGAAGACGAGAACAGTGAACAGATCGAAAAGGGTGTAAAAAGGGGGGTGGCATCAGGAAACACGAGTTACAGGCATCAAAGGGGACGCGCCTAATGAATGCACAACTGAGACAATAGAGCGGCACGGCAAGATGAGCCTCGAGCGGGGCCATCTGCCTTGCAGTGTCATCCCCCTCATCATAAAGACACCTTCAAAGAAGGCATGTCTTCCGCAAGAGTTTGGGAATCCCAGGGTCGCGAAGCGGACAGCGTCCGTTCGCTGGCTACGTGAGGGCAAGAAACAAAATGGATGCCGTATCTAAGATGGAACCCGTGGGCTTAGATGAAGAAACCCACGAAACAAATGAACGGTTCAGGCTAGCACAGCGTAAACGCGTACACCCACTAAACTCGTCATTTGCGGTTCATAGATACCAGACTGGACCATATTCGTGCAAGTCAAAAACACCACTTACAATTGTCACGGAACCTCGGACGCTCCTTTTGCCCTCATGTAGGCAAGCACTAGTCGGAATCATAATCGATCTCGATATTCATCAGACCATCTAGATGCTGCTGCAACATAACTCTATCCATCAGAGTTCCTTTGGTAACAGGCGGCTGCCTTATACACGTCGTAGCACAGAGGCCACATAAGGCAGGACCACACTGCACACAAAGACAACACGTGAACAGGAATGCTACAACAACCCCGATGATCATCAGAATCTTCCAACCCCAAGTCGACATCAGGCCCCAAAACCACCCGAGTAGCGTCCAATCCCCTACGTCCACGTGTATGGACTCAGAGATCTTATGCAACTTCGAGATGGCTTGATAGACAGTCGGAGCGTTGTCTGGAATGAATATACAACAACTCGAATGGATCACTCTACATACTCCACCTCGATCTGCTAAGACAACGTCTAAAACCATACGATTTTGTAACGTCATCAGCCTATCCGCCTGAAGCTCTGCTGTAATATTACCAAGGGCACTGGCAGTGATGTTAGCTGTCGATTCCACCACTCGAGTCAACTGTCTCAGGTTCCTACTATTGATCATAGGCCCCCAAAACGGCAAGAAACCCTTGAAAAAGTCTCCTGCCTCTTGACCGGCAGTGTCCTCTTTGCTAATTACGCCCCTCACAACTCTGGTCTTGTGGTAATCGGAGGCGACTGTAAAAGTCGGTGGCAACAAGTTTGCAATATAACAGGTGCCCGCAAAGTCAAGGGGCAACCATGTATATGCACGGTCGTAACAGACAAAGTACGTACCTTTGGCAGTCAGGAGAACAGGGTAAGAGAGCATTGGTAAGACATACGTCTCAGAGCAAGCACTCTCTCCAAGGTGAGCCCTCTGGTTTCGGCCACGGCCTTTTAGACAGAAATTACCAAGGTGGGGTACGACCCATATTGGAGACGAGCTCCTAAGCTGTCTTTCGCCCACGAGCACACTATACTCAACCTCACTGAGATCCCTATAGGCTCGCACCTCTTCCTCTGGGATGAGCGACGGCTCATAGATATCCCTATCTAAATCAGCAATCGCTATTGCCAAAGACTTATGGTACGGACCGGGACCAAAGTGTGGAGAACGTGGCTCTCGATTGGGGTAAGAATCTAGTGCGCTTCGAAACATTGTTTGGAATGCTCGAGCTGAACCCTGGGAACTATAAGGAAGGACCAGGTACGGAATTCCCTTATCGGTGGTATGTGGCATTAACCCACACACCCAACAATTGGTAGTGTTCATCACCAACTGATGCTGATGAAGGAGCTGAATGAATGAATTATTCATGAATTCCGCACGTCTAGCCTGCTCGTGTTGGGGTAAGATGTGGAAGGAATGAGGAGAAACAGTGGTAGTAAGTTTAGGCTCAGGAGAAGGGGTAGGTGAGGCAGAAGGCAACAATGACTGTATCATGTAATACACCCCACCCACCAATAACGAGGAAACAGTTAAAAACAGAAGGAACACCTGAAACATGAAGCATTTTGTGTGCGCAATTCTACGCAACTCGAATCTTTGGGCCTGAGCCTTTTCCATTTCCGACAGCTTCGAGAAAGCCATCCTCTAAAACCGTCCGCTACGTTCTTGACGCACTTCGTTCTGGGTAGCAGTAGTCAATCCCCAGGAATTCCCAGGAATCGACGGTCTCTGACCTAGTGTCAAGACCTACTAACCAGAAGGAAGTACCCGCGCGGCCCTACGGTTCACCCGGATGTAAGGTAATCAACAATATATACAAAATCTGCTAGCTGTAGAAGCAAAAACACATATATGGAAAAAGACTCAAAATTTACAAAATCACAATTATGCAAGTGTTTTCAGGCTGGATAGTGGCAATGGGACAACGTGAATGTCAGGGGAGAAAGCAAATATTCTTATTTTATTAGTCTTTAGGGTTGGAACGGAGAAAATATCGGCTTCTCCCAGGACGTGTCTGTTCGTCAAACAATGGATCCGATAATGAGACAGAGTTCTGTTGACCAGCCAATTGCTCAGATCTTGAGTTTTGTGATGACAAATGTTCAACAATATCGTTCGGCTGCACTGAGGTATCTCCGACAGGCTGAGCGTCGCTGAAAGGGACAAAGTTCAGAACAGTTTCAACTTCAGACGATGCGATGCCCTTCCTCACCCACGAGTCTGCTGGTAAAGGTATAGGTACCTTTTTGGTATGGGTGGCATGCACCCAGTTCTTACGCCCTTCCAAACGAACAGCAGTCCTCGTGGCAAAAAGTACTTGGTAGGGTCCGGTAAAACGAGGCTCAAGGTTGTGCTTCCGGCTGAAATTCCTCGTCACCACCCAGTCTCCGGGCTGGAGCTGGTGGCCTGGACCCTCCGTCTGCGTCGGCAGTGCTTCAAAGACCTGTTGGTGAATTAACCTCAGTTTAGCAGTCAGATCATGAAGATAATCGATCAACATTGGGTACTCAAGATCAGAGAACACACTGGGTCTAGGGACCCCCCAAACATTGGCAGGGCGGCCGAACACAATCTCGTAGGGACTGAGCCCTACTCGGGAGTGTACAGTCGCCCTTGTTGACAGAAGAGCTAAGGGCAAAGCATCAGGCCACGAGAGACCAGTCGTAGCCTGAATCTTTGCTAGTTTCAATTTAAGGGTGCCATTATACCCTTCAACCAAACCTGCTGACTGGGGATGATTGGCGCTGTGGAATTTCTGTGTAATTCCAAGGCCCTTACACACATTCTTCATCACACTCCCCACAAACTCACTTCCGTTATCAGACCATACAATCCGTGGCATTCCATACCGCGGAAAGTATTCCTTCAGTAGGATTTTTGCAGTGGACAGAGCGGTGTTTTCTTTGAGAGGGTAGGCTTCGATCCATCGGGAGAATGCGCAAACCACAACTAAAACGTACTTCAGGTTGTTGCATCCCTCCATATGGATGAAGTCTAGCTGAATCACCTCAAAGGGACATGAAGGGGGAGCAAAATGGCCAGGGGGTGTAGGAGTTCCCTTACCAGGATTGTACAGCATACATATACAATTCTTAACCAATCTCTCAGCACACTTAGTAATACCATCATTCTTCCATACAGGGGACAACAACTTGCAGATACCTTTCGCACTAATATGTGCCAAACCGTGTGCCATCGTCACAACAGCTAGCACATACGCATCCGGCAACATCCACCTCTTATGTTCCGACAAATCAATCCAGCAGCCATTCGCATCCAACTTTCCCGTACTCTCTTTCCACTTCGTCTTTTCAGTCTCAGTGGCCTCATTCTGAATCGCTTTCACACTCTCAATAGTGTCCTCACACATACCAGTTTCTGCAGGCCACCTTACCGAACTCGTCACATACATTCTAGTGCTAAGGTTCCGGGCAGTCTCCTTAGCAATCTCATCCGCAAACGCATTGCCACGACCAACGTCATCCGTCACCTTACGGTGTGCACTACATTTAATAATCGCCACCTGCTTGGGCAATGTAAGTGCATCCAAAAGATCATTCACGAGCTGTCCGTGCTGAATCTTCGTACCATGCGATGTCATGAAACCTCTCTCTCTCCACAAACATCCAAAACTGTGCGCAACACCAAACGCATACTGGCTATCCGTAAACACATTCACCCGTTTTCCTTTCGACAACACACACGCTCTAGTCAAGGCAATCAGCTCTACCGCCTGTGCAGAATTCTGATTCAATCTCGCAGTCTCCACAACCGTACTCAACGTCACCACAGCATACGCGGTCGTCACATCACCATTCGGCAACTTGAAACACGACCCATCCACATACAGGGTCCCATCAGGGTCTTCCAATGGAGTATTTTTCAAATCAACACGACCTTTTGTTTCTTCCTCAGTTCGTAAGTAGCAGTCATGAGGCGCTACTTCGTCTGACTCCATACTGATTGGCAACAAAGTCGCCAGGTTCAGGACATTACAGCGCTTTATTTGAATGTGACTTGCCAAAAGCGTCAACTCATACCCAGACAACCTTGCACTCGTCAGATGTTGGGTTTTCGTACGATTCAAGAGAGTGTCAACTGCATGCGGAACCATCACCGTAAGCATATTATCCATGACCAATCCTGCTGATTGTCGGATGGACACCGCAGCTGCCGCTGTTGCTCTCAAACAACTCAGCAATGCTCTAGCTACTGGGTCCAAGGTCGAGGAAAAATATGCACATGGACGCTGCTTACCACCAAATAGTTGCGTTAGGAGACTCAACGCACAACCTTCCCTCTCGTGAACGTATAGTGTAAACGGTTTACCATAGTCAGGGGTACCTAACACAGGGGCCGAACACAACGTGTCACGCAGTTCAGAAAAACTTTTCTGACATTCTTCCGTCCATGGTAAAGGAGTTGGAACATCCTTACACGTAAGAGCCACCAATGGTTTCGCTAGCAATGAAAAATTTGGAATCCATTGCCTGCAGTATGACGTGATACCTGAAAAGGCACGCACATCTCTCTGAGTTGTTGGCACAGTCATACGAGCAATTGCTGCAATTCTCTCTGGGGTCAACCTTCTTCCCTCCTTTGACAATAAGTGACCTAGATAGGTTACTTCTTGTCAACAATATTGCAGTTTAGAAGGTGACACCTTGTGATGTAAGTCACAAAGGTGCTGCAGCAACGACACCGTAGCAATTCTGCAAATGTCCTGAGTATCCGCAGCCACCAATAAGTCATCGACATATTGGATCAAGGCCGCACCGGCTGGCAACGCAAACGCATCAAGTTGGCTCTTCAAGGCTTGGCTGTATATCGATGGACTCTCACAGTAGCCCTGAGGAGCGCGTTTAAACCTAAAGCTGCGGCCACCAAGAGAGAAACCGAAAAGGTCCCTACTCTCTTCAGCAATCGGAATGCTGAAGAAAGCATTCTTCAGATCGATCACTGAGAACCAAGATGCAGAGGCTGGAATCAGAGTCAGTAGAGCCGTAATGTCAGGCACCACAGGGAACTGAGGAATCACAATTTTATTCACCTCCCGTAAATCGATAACAAAACGATAAACAGGGGGCTTTGATGGATTAGTGCGCTTCAGAATGGGCAGCACAGGGCTATTGCACACGTTTCCCCGAGTCTCCTCGATAACATCTTTCTCAATCAAATCGTAGATGATTGCTAACAGCGCTCGCTCACCATCAAGGGAGATACGATACGGGGGAATACGTGGCAAACGCACATTAGATTTCATTTCAGGTGAACAACATAAGGGGAGATATCAAGCAGGCCCACGTCATTGGGACCTGTTGCCCACAAAGATGCAGGAAGAGAACTCAATTCCGGTGGAAGCTTGTCGATGGACAAATACATAGGAGAGATAACTTTCTCACCCAATGTAAGTTTTACTCCCGCAGGAGAACAATACAAAGTCGCATACAGACGTTTCAGCAAATCCAGGCCCAAGAGATTTTCACCACAACCAGTAGTCATAATCAAAGGAGCTTTCAGTTCACGAGGCCCAATTGCAAGGGGCAAAGGGCGCGAAACCGGATTGCTAACAGGGGCGCCAGAGAATCCAACGGAAACATTTGTTAAGCCAGACAAAGGTGCGCCAGGGAGTTTCGAATGTATGATGGAACTTTTCGCTGCACCAGTGTCCAACAGAAAAGGCTCAACGACGCCCGAGGTGGCAACTGCTACGTAAGGCCCTCTCTGATCAACCGGAACTGATACTACTCCCTCTCCTTGTCTATGGCTGTCCTAGTAATTACCGTCGTCAGTGTTCTGATCGACGTAATAATCGTCTACATTGTACTGAGCAGATCTGCTTTGCGATGATCCACGCTGATCGAAACAATTATTAGAATCGGAAGAATTATTGGAACGATCATTTTGAGCACGGCGACCTCTACCACGTGATGCTTGTTGAGGACCGCTACGACCTCCTCTAGATGAATTACCACTATTTCGCTCACTCAAGACTGGACAATCGAATTTCAAATGACCCTCGTTCCTACAATAGGCACACTGATTGTACCCCAACGTAGATCTCTGCGAAGAGGAGTCATTTCGTGTTTGCGACCTATTCGACTGAGACTGCGATCGATTCCGCTGTTGCGAATCATTCTGATTCGAACGTGGAGGATACGCTTGTTGCAACAACACTTTCGTTTTGAGCTCTTTCGCATTTTTATCGGCACAATCATTTTCCTCTTTCTCCCTATTTTCATAATATTGGGCCGTAGCCAATATCTGAGCAGAAGTGGAAACAGCCCACGCACTTTCTGAATTCCTTCATTTGTTGCTTAAGTCCGGCAACAAATTTGATACAAACATGTCCACAAACAACCTCTGACCTCCTTCAGTGCCCATATCCTGACCACTATGATCAATGAATGCCTCCTCAAATCTCGTAAAGAAATCAGAGACACTCTCATCCTTCTTTTGCTTGCAAGCGGACAACTTGTCCCAATTCACCTTCATAGCTGGCATAAGTGTTTTCATGAGAGTGATTATTCTCTGAGGGAGATTAGCAATCAGCTGTTCGGGCTTAGCCCCACCAACTTGCAAGGCATCCGCAGCAAGAAGTGCAGGCCAGTCACCGCCTAAATCTGCCGCATGATCTTCTTGACGAATCTTTGCCCATACCGGTTGCGGTACGACATTGCCAAACAACATATCAATGTCGGCAAGATTCATCACCGTTGCATCCACTAGCTGAGACAACTCTTTATAGTACCCAGCAGGATTCTTCCGAGGGTCAGGCAAAGACTGCTTCACCTGCAAAACTTCTGATCGCTTCCATGGGAGGTGTATACACACTCTCTGGAAGAATGGTAAGATCGGAGGGTTAGAATTAGGGTCACCTGGCATATGCACCGGTGGAACTTCACGCATGGGATACTGACCAGGCGCTGCTAGCGGTCCCTCAATGTCTTCTACAAACAATGCTCGAGGCATTATACAAGGACGGAAAGATAGCAACTGCTCGACAGCACGTCGAACATTGCTACCCACTATCATTCCGCTTGCAAACTGAAGCTGAAGATTAGTTAGAGCAGTCAATACATCATCAGACGCATCAACCGATATTTGATCACGCAAAAGTTTGCACATCTCTTCAAACACGAACCTCTGTGTCGGTACGTTGAATTGAGAGAACGTATCAAGCACCACACGTGGAGGATTCCTAAGGAGATATTTCATCCAAGCCATCGCCATATTATATAGGCAGTCACGTTCCCTACTACCGGGAAGCTGACTTCGTCTTTGGGGACCATCAGATCCAGCGGACTCAAGAATCGGTCCAAGAGAATTGAAAAAGTTAGCAGCAACAGAAGGGACACGACGTCCAGTAGATGGGGTATTAGAATAACACAACGGGGTAACAAGAGAAGTGTCAGAAACAGAGGGAACAGCAGGAGTAACCAGAACAGTAGGAGCAGCGGGAACAGGAGTATGAGGAAGTACAAGCGGAGGAGCAGTAGGGACAGGAGCAGGTAGAGGAGCAGGAACAGTTGGAGGAACAGGAGCAGGAACAGGGGGAACCACGGGAACTGCGGTACCCTGTGCATACAGAGGTGGTGACTTCAAGAGATAGGACAATAAGGGGTCCTCTGCTACGTCCTCCTTCTTATCCGTACCCGTCGGTAAAGTGGGGTAGCACTTATCTATAGTCATGCGCTGCAATCTATCGAAAACTTCCTTTTCCTCCTTATCTCGCTGGAACTGCTCTGCGTTTCTTACCGTAGTAACAATACCGTCTCTCTTATTACGTTTGATCTGTTTGATTTCTTTCTGCTTGGCTTCTTTACGCCACAACCGAAAGGAATCAAACATGGCCGGCCTTGCTTTTCTTTGGAACAATTTAGCTTCAAGATTATCTAAAATCGGAGTCTCAAAACTACCATGAGGTGGCCAACTAAGGACACCGTCTTTCTTAGTGTATCGAACCCAACACTCATTGAATGTAGTTGGACCTAAGCCGTGTCGGCTGTACAACTCATAAGTTGGAGTTCCAATCGGAGGTATCGGACACGAGTCCTCCAATCGGGAATCCGCACCACTACTTCTAAAGCAACTGAACAAAGTACTACGGCCAGGCATCGTGCACACTAACCGAGTTTCACAAACGTCAAGGGTTACAGGAGTACAATGTCCCTGCAAAGAGCAAAAACCCTCGGTTTTTGGCGACTGCAGACGTCAAATATCACAACAAAGAACAAAGTACCAAGAACCACAAATACAATGGAACCATGCAACAACTAAGCACCCACAACAAAAGACTCTGGGAGCGACCCACAAATACTTAACTCAAAGATCAATGGCGTCACCAGGAAGGCCCGTCAATCGTCTTGCTGTACCAAGGTCTACGCCAGGCGCCAAAACAGGTCTACAGTCAGGGCAGCAGTCCGTCGCAGCCGTCAGGAGGCGGGGATCTTCGCGGGAAAAGTCGTCGGGCCACTTGTTTCGACAACAGGATCGATGAAGCGGGGTGCACCTTCCCTCGGAGATTTCACACGAAGTTCCTCACGATCGTCGGGCTTGGACCGGTACCACTGATGCAGCCCCATGTTGGGCGCCAACGGAAGGACTGGGTTTTCTCTAAGACCCAGCGGTGCCAGGGATAACACCTAAAACCTTCGTAGGTAACCTGTTCCGGCGTACAAATGACAGAGACACGGGACACTTCCTTCGGCGTCAAAGATTCGAGGTTAATTACTGCAGGGAACACAGAAGTCACGAGAAGTACATAGCATGTAGGTTCACGGAGACTGCTTCAAATTGTATCTGTGGATCGCTCTTCTTATACAGTTTTCAAGCATAGGATAACATGGTACACAAAGGTTTACAACTTGGTTCCCATCGTAAAAGTCATAAGGGGTCGCTTTCATGTATTCAGGGCCCGGAACATAATTACAGTAACATTTGGCGGTTCCCAACTGTAAAAGTACATCTTCCCACCATTAGTACATTCCAATCGGCAGTAAACGAATCGAGGAAGAGACAGAAACAGGTGCAGAGGAAGACGAGAACAGTGAACAGATCGAAAAGGGTGTAAAAAGGGGGGTGGCATCAGGAAACACGAGTTACAGGCATCAAAGGGGACGTGCCTAATGAATGCACAAATGAGACAATAGAGCGGCACGGCAAGATGAGCCTCGAGCGGGGCCATCTGCCTTGCAGTGTCATCCCCCTTATCATAAAGACACCTTCAAAGAAGGCATGTCTTCCGCAAGAGTTTGGGAATCCCAGGGTCGCGAAGCGGACAGCGTCCGTTCGCTGGCTACGTGAGGGCAAGAAACAAAATGGATGCCGTATCTAAGATGGATCCCGTGGGCTCAGATGAAGAAACCCACGAAACAAATGAACGGTTCAGGCTAGCACAGCGTAAACGCGTACACCCACTAAACTCGTCATTTGCGGTTCATAGATACCAGACTCGACCATATTCGTGCAAGTCAAAAACACCACTTACAATTGTCACGGAACCTCAGAATGGTCCAGTCGAAGGTGTAGTGCTGAAACGCGCTGACCGCCCATGTCTTTGCACTGATGGTGAGTTGAAATACATATTGAAAAAAGTAGCACTTGCCTGGATCTACTTTCTTCATGGTGCTGTGGATTCCTGTTGCTTGATGAGGAAGCTGTTGAATTTGAGTTTAAAAAAAAGATAGATAGATAGATGACAGCTGCTCGCTTCGTTCCGTCGTCTCTTTCCCCCAACAAACGAGAGTGGGCCCATGTATGTTCGATTATATTTTATTCACGGCTCAAACAGACTCGGCATTACGCATTTCGGCAGTCGCCTGCCTTGATCACATGACATTATCTATTACTGAGAGTGGCTCTCTCGGCTGCCATAACACCTCCAAATTAAACGGAAGTCAGAAAGGAGCTTTTTCGCAAGTGGATATATATGTGCTAATATTTTTGCCCCATTTGACAAAGCGCCACAAAAATTTCCAAACCTAATTATTTTTCTACATTTGCGGAGGATAAATAGTTTCACAGTGATTTGCTTAGGGAGTGCAAAGAAAACAAAGATGGAGGGGGGTGCAAAGCTGATATTTCCACCAATTCATTTTTCATATACTTTTGTGTCACGCGTAGTTCGAAAACGACTCGACTGAATTGAATTACATTTTCCAGGAATATAGAATATGGTGTGTAGATGATCCTTTTTGGCACTTCAGGTAAGTGGGGTAAGTATTTTTAAAGTCATAATAGCTGCCTTTTACGTTTGGTAAACACAGCCAATTACATACTACCTTCTTAACCGCACATACCACGATATACCTCAAACTTATCAGGGTATACTGCGGCACAATATATAACTAAGTCTTTTTTAAATTATAACTTTTCTCCTATTTACACTATGCACACATACTACCAAAAATCAACATTTATATCCTATAATGTACATTCCAGCCACATTACATCTACATACATTCACCCACTTTTTTATGCTACATCTGTTTCAATTACCACACCACTCTGTGACCCTCCACTCTACGACACTTCACTCTACATCACTCCACCATATGGCACTCCACTCTACGCTGATCCACTGTATGCTTCTTCCCTCTGCTTTACTCTACTGTACTACTCTCCACATTTACACCACTACACTGTAATTTATTACACTCTATGCCACTTGATTCTCTGACACTCCAGTGCACGATACTCAACTGTACCCTCCACTTAGAGATATTCCACTGTATGCAACTCAGCTGTACCACACTACAATCTATGTTATTCTACTCTATGCTGCTCCTCTGTATGCCACTTCAGTATACACCACTGCATGCTGTTGCATTGTATACCACTCCACTGTACAACAATCCACTGTACAATATCACACTATTCACCATTCCATTCAAAGCCATTTAACTCTATGCCACTCCGCTCTATGCCATTACACTCTATGCTATTCTACCGTTCGACACTCCACTATGTGCCACTCCAGTCTACATCACAACACTGTAAGCCAGTCAACTCAACATTTTTCCACTCTATGCTATTCTACTGTACGCCACTCAACTCTACAAAACTCCTCTCTATGATAATGCACCGTGCACCACTCCACTGTATGCTGTTTCACTGTATGCTGCTCCATTGTATGACACTCCACTGTATGCCACTCCACTGTATGATACTACACTGTACGCCACTCCACTATAAACTATTCCAATCTATGCCACTCCACTGTACTCTGTTCTACTATACCCCTCTCTCGTGTACGCCACTCCACTATAAACTATTCCAATCCATGCCACTCCACTGTACAACACTCCAGTATATGTTATTCCACTCTGCGTCACTTGACTCTACGCTTTTTGGCTGTATGCCACTACACTGTTCCTCACTCTACTGTACACTGCACCACTCTACGCCACTGCACTCTACACCACTCTACATTATGCTGTTACACTCTGCCACATCTATTCTATGCCACTTCACTGTTGACCACTCCACTGATCAACACTCCACTGTACGCTATTCCACACCAGCTACTCTAAGCCAGTCCACTCTATGCTATTCCACTCTACCCCATTCTACTCTACGCCACTCCACTATGTGATATTCCACTCTATGCCACTTAACTATACACTATTCCACCGTATGCCATTCCACTGTGCACTATTACGCTGTGCACTACTTCACTGTACCCCACTCCACTCCATGCCAATTCAAAGTACGCTATTTCAATCTACACCACTATAGTGTATTCCATTTACTGTATGCCACTCCACTCAAGGCAACTCCATTGTAGGCTCTTCCACGGTATGCCACTCCACTCAACGCCACTCTACCCAACTCCACGCCACTCCACTCTATGCCACTTCCCTGCATGCCCCTCCACTTTATGATATTCTACTGCAAACTCTCCAGTGTATGCTATTCCGCTGTATGACACTCCACTCGAAGACACTCCACAATACGCTGCTCCATTCTACGCCGCTCCACTCTACGCCGCTCCACTCTATGCCACTACACAACTCTGTCTTGCATGCTGTACGTAAGTGCAATTTACCCCGCTTCACTCTGCTGTTCAACTCTATGCAACTTCACTATATGCCGCTCCACTATACACCACTCCACTGTACACTGTTACACTGTACGCCACTCCACCGTACGCTACTCCATTCCACACCACTCCAGTCTACCCAACTACTCTCCATGCCACTCCACTGTGCCCCACTCAGCAACACCATACTGTACTCAACAACAGTCTACACCTCTCCACTCTACCATACTATACTCCACTGTATAGCACTACACTGTAAACCAATGTTCTCCTGTCAATGCCAGGGTACACAGCACTCTACTTTACTCTATCGCATTTTACTACACTGTAATCCAATCTACGACACTCCACCCAAGACCCTCTACACTGCTCCACCTTAGTTAATATAGTCTACTCTATGAAACACGACTCCACTGTACTTCACTGATGCACTCTATGCCACTCCACTGTAAGCTACTCAATGCTACTCAACAGTATGACAGTCTATCCCACTTCCCTCTACCGTACTCTACCACAGTCTACTCTACTCCACGCCACTTCACTGTACATCACTTTCATCCACTCTGTGACACTATACTCTACTGTACTCTACAACACTTTCTTACACTACTATAGACCACTTCACTGTACCACACACCACTTTACTCTACAACGCTTTACACTCAACTCTACAAGACTCTACTACACTGTGTACCAGTATACAACACTATACACTTTGTGCCCCTACAATTCACTGTACAACCCTCTACTCTAGTATATGCCCATAGCCCCAGTGTAGAACAACGCACTCCACTCTACAACACTTTCAAACACTCTCTGACACACCAATCCACTGTACTGTACAAGATGTCACTCCAACTTTACTTGACTCTGCACTACACCTGACTACTCTAGTGAGCTCCGCACTACTATATTATACAACGCTCCACTGCACTACATAACAATTTACTCCACTTTTCACTATGCTACTCCACTCTACACCACTCTATCCTATTCCACTCCATTGTACCGTCGTCAACTCGACTCCACTCCACTATGATATTTCACTGTACACCACTCTACTATAACACACTCCACTCTACTCCACTCTATGACAGTACACTGTACGACACTCTCCGCCACTCTACTGTACCAAACTTCACTAATTTACACTCAACTCAAAGATTTGGAAAAAAAACATTGACATTTGAAGTTCAAATAAACATGTGTGAAACCATTCTTATAGTTAGAAAAACTTTACTTATCTTTTCTATACAAACCAAACTTAATCATTACAAATTCTAAAGTTACAGTTATACCTTCCATGTGTATATTATGCACCATCTTTAAATTAATATAACTTTATTTATTCTTTAACTACAAACCAAAATTAAACTACACAAAAATTAAAAATGTAAAACTTCTTCTTATACCTTTAATTTATAATTTACGCAGCACCTTCAACTCATTAAAAGTTGCACACCTCCATACAATGTGAATTGAACGCAGTAGCCATACTACATTAACTATAACTCTCCACTTTACCACACACTGTTTTCTCACAAAAGATGTGATTTGCGATGTCACAACTATTATAATAAATACTATTTTTTTAAACGGTATGTCAGATAATATAAAACTGTATAAGCAGTGCATTAACCCCTTTGATGCTCATGACGGAACGGTTCCGTCATGAGCATTGGTCGAGCTGTGCTCATGATGGAACCGTTCCGTCATGACCACTCCCGTTTTCATTAGGGCCCAGCACCGGCGGTAAATCTGCACTGCACAGATGAGGTTAAGAAGATGAGAGTTAAATATAGTGTGGCATTGAACAAGAAAGCATAATTTTTCAAACAATAATTGATCATGTCAATAATCATTTCTGTATGATCTAAATAATACATTGGTCTGGCTCTCAAGAAGTATCTACAGGCCTGAATGCCTACCTCATGTTCAATATTCATATCAAGGGAACATACGTCCAGTCATAAGCAAAATGTAATTCTCCCATTCCATCCCTTGCAATCTGGTCGAAATATCTTTTGTATCATGCATGTATGAAGGGAGACCATTGAAAAATCTCTTAAAATAGAATCAACTTATCTGGAAGTATTTTCAAGTGCATTTCCTCATGATGATTATATGGGCCTGCCTGGTGGCTTTGTGCTGTTTTTATGCACCTTCAGTAGCAGGTACAGCACAGCTTGAGATTCTTCCTCAAGTAACTGTAAACTGCCAACTCAATAAATCCTCTAGTTTTCCATTCTTCCACTTTGAGCCAATAATCAGTTATGCTTTGATTGTATGTTTCTCCATCAATAATCTTGTAGCAGATCCCATCATTGAGCTGCCTCTTGGCTTCTCTGAAGTAGATCTCCCTTGTGCATCACAGTATTTATGGCCTTTGTCAGCAGTGCGGATAATGAAACTCTCATCCCTAGCAAAATAACCAATGTCTTAATTCTGTTCATATGTTAAGTTCCAATTCTTAAGTCAGTTCCTTCTCCTCATCCCATCAAGTTCCTTTACAATTTTTCATGAAATGTTTCAATACCATCACAGGGCATCTGAGGCCAAAAATTGGATTTGTGTTGGAAGTTGCTGGGGTAGGAGCAATTGTATACTATGCCCAACCCTTCTAGGAAATCCTCTTAGCTATTGACGCCCATGTTCTCACTTTTTTTCTCTCCAACTCATGCTGTGTGATAAATATATCAATATCCCTAATAGTCAAATTTGATGCATCTTTCCTTGTGGGTGCCCTGGTGCTCCTCACCTCATCCCCTGTGTCAAGTGGTGCCAGTTCTTCTTATCAGTCTAAACAAGTCAGTGTGGGTTTCCACATAATTGAACCCAGGTAAGGGACAAAGGGAAAGCCAAAAAACACAAAACTATTTTATAATCGTCCGTGAGCACCCTCTTGTAAAAGTTAATAATAGTATTGTTTACTGTTAGAAATTGGGTCTCTAGTTGGCAAAGGTATGCACCCTGTCCAAGTAGGGACCACAATCCGGTTCAGGGTAAGATAACCTGTGCTGACCCTCTGGTAGCTTGGCACAGAGCACACAGGCTTGTACAAAACAACAATCCAAGAATGCTCTAATCAAGCCTCTCCGTTCCTTCCAACACATCTCACACAATGAATTTATGGACCTGGTTAATGCAAGCAGGCCTGCCGGCAGCCCTTCTGACCCCTGTCCACCACAAACTTTCAAGACAATTCTTTTAACAACCTCTGCTGCCACTCCAGAAAGAAGAATCATCAACGAGTTCTTAACTACTGGAATATTTCCAGAAGACCTCAAAAAGTCATACATATGGCCTTTACTGAAGAAAACAAGCTTGGACCCGCTGAACCCTGACAACTACAGACCCATTACAAATGGACCTTTCCTGGGCAAACTGATAGAAAGAACAGCGTTCGCCCAGATGTCACACTTCATTGAAGAGAATGACATACTTTCAGACTTCCAAACAGGATTCCGTCCGGGAAGAGGCACTGAATCTGCCCTCCTTACCATCTGGGATGACCTGAAGAATACATTTGACCGTAACTGGGTTGCTGGGCTACTCCTCTTGGACCTCTCAACTGCCTTTGACACGGTTGACCATGACACTCTGAAACAAAGACTCTATGAAACCGGCATAGAAGGAACTGCTCTAGACTGGATCACGTCCTACCTTCGAAACAGAACTAATGTAATCCATACCCCACCTTTCTCGTCCAAACCGTACTCCACAAAAGCAGGGGTCCATCAAGGTTCTATCATCTCGCCCATGCTTTTCAACATTTACATGAAGTCATTACCTGTACTGATCAATAAATTTCACCTCACGTGCTATAACTATGCAGATGACACGCAAATACTCCTTCAACTGGAATGCCCCAAAGACAATGGAAAATCACCAATTTTCAGCTGTCTCAGAGCCGTGGATGACTTGGAGCCATCTCAAACTTAATGCTTCAAAAACTGAAATACTCACGTGTGGCGATTGGAAACATTACAACCCGCTTGCCGCATGGCCTAATGAACTGGGAACACTGCCTAAAGTATCAAAGGAAGTAAGAAACCTCGGAATGGCCATGGACTCCAAGCTGTTGATGAATGCCCAAGTGGGATAAACTAGCAAGATCACGCTTTGTCACTATAAAAACACTGCAACGAATTTTCCCTCATTTGGGATTTCCACACAAGGTCCAAGCTACCATCTCCCTTGTTCTGTCCAAACTCAATTACGCCAGTAGCCTCTACCACTGATCACCTTTATCAACCATGAAAAGACTGCAACGGATTCAGAACTCGGCTGCCAGACTACTCTTGCATATCAAACCGCAAGACCACATCTCCCCTGCCTTGAAAGCCATAAATTGGTTACCGGTTGCCAGAAGATCCACGTTCAAGCTGCTTTGTATCACCCACAAAGCAGTACATGGAATGGGACCACTCTTCATCAGGAATAAAATCACCAAACACATTCAACAAAGGAACCTCCGCTCTAAAGGAGCATCTCGCCTCAAAATCCCACCACACAAGAAAAAAACCATGGGTGGCACATCCTTCTCTGTTCAAGCAACCAAACTATAGAACTCTTTACCCCCCAACATAAGGTCCGCCAACAACCACCTTATCTTCAGAAAACTACTCAAGATGTGGCTCTTCCCCACATAAGCACCATACGCAAACAGAAATTTACAGCATATCCCTCTGTATACAAGCATTTGTTTTCACTATAGATATGTACCTATCTTTGTGTATTATTATTTTGAATAAACATGTAAAATAAATATGTTGTTGAGAGAAAAATAATAATGATAATATATAAATAAAAATCGTCTTTGGTCTACATGTACATACTTCCATTGTGGAGAAGTGTGGCGCAATGATTAGAGCGGCAGACCCTGATGTAGAGGTCTAGCCCGGGACCAGGGTTCAATTCCCCGCCTCGGTGGGTCTTGGGCTCAAAATTCCACGGACCTGATAATTCTCGCCTCGGTGCCTATTCCAATCATGGAGTCCCACTCTGCAACTCTGGGCAATAGCTTGCTTAATCTCCACAACAGCCCCCACAACGCTAAGGATGCCTGGCCTCCACCTTGGGGGTGCCCAGGAGTGGACGACTCACAGGGAAAGCCAGGATGGGTTCCACAGCGGTATTCGCACAAGCGCCTTGAGACCCTTGCGGGTGAGTAGTGCGCTATACAAGTATCAATTTACATTGTGCATCTATGTACCTTCCATGTATTTGGATCTGTGTGTCTGTTACTTTTCTCCTGAAAAAGCATATAAGATGCACTACCCTATTTCTCATCCTGTGCCTCCTATCAATATCTTTAATCTACATATACTTACCTCCTTTATGTATCTATATACTTTCAATATACTTATGGATCTATATATTTATCACTTTCTTCTAATTTAGCATTTCCAATGCATTAACCTATTTCTCAACCTAGACTTCGCTCAATATATCTTCTAGCCCAACCTTCTGACTCATCTCAAACTTCTTTTTACTACTCTTTCCAAAGCACTACCCTATCTCTCATCCTATACATCAATATAACCTCTACATCCACTCTCTAATTTATCTCAAACCCCATACCACTACTATGATCACCAAAATAACCCTTACTAGACTCTCTCCTACTCTACCCCTCCTTGCATCATCTGACACCTCTTTTACTATATCCATCCCCTAAAACAAACCTTTCTAAACTCTTCCCTCTGACTCCTCCCCTCCAAAACTCATTTTTACTCATTAAAACGCCTCCTACTGCTAAGAGCTATAAAAAAAAATCCTTCACTTTTTTATCCCTCCACTATCCTTTTCAATCAAGATTAACAGAATAACATGTTCACTTCTCAAATTCCATATTCAACTATACTAATTCAGCACTAATCCTTTTATTGGGTTTCAGAGTAGCATGCTACTCGCCAATAAAGAGTCTCAACACCCCATCAGGGTAATAGTGCTATATAAATGCAAACCTTTTTCCTTTTCTACCCCTCCCCAACCCTTCTCAATCCAAATAACTGACTAACATATCCACCACTAAAATTACTCTCATGTTTCACCATACTAATTCAACACTAATCCTGATGGGTTCCAGAGTAGAGTGCTACTTGCGCTTCAAAACCCCATCAGGGGTAGCAAGCGCTATATAAATACTAGCCTCTTTCCTTCTTCTATCCTGCCACCTACCCTTCTCTACCCAAATAACTGAATAACATATCCACTACTCAAATTACTTTATTTTACTATACTAATTTTCAGCACTAATACTTTATGGGTTCCAGAGTGGTGTGCTACTCGCCAGAAAAGCGCTTCAACACCCATCAGGGGTAACAAGTGCTGTATGAATGTAAACCTTTCTTCCCCGTTTATCCCTTCGCTATCCTTCTCACGCCAAATAACTGTCTAAATATCCACCACTGAAATTACTTCATATTTCACCATATTAATTCACCACTAATCCTTTATAGGCTTCCTGAATAGTGTGCGTCAACAAGGGCTATATAAATACAAACCTTTTTCCTCCTCTATCCTTCTGCTATCATTCCAAATCCAAATAACTGACTAACCTATCCACCACTTAAAATGTACTTGCATGTTTCACTATATTAATTCAACACTAATCCTCTATGGGTCCCGGAGTAGCGTGCTACTCGCCGAAAAAGCGCTTCGACGCCTCGTCAGGGGTAGTAAGTACTATATAAATACAATTACAATACAATACAATCTAAAAAGGCAATTTGAAAAGTATTTGTCCAAAACACACACACATACACACACACACACACACACACACACAAACACATTAATACACACACACTAACACAATGAAAACACCCCAAAAAGACTCCAAATTGGTTTAGAAAAATTGAGAATATTTATCTCAGTAAAACATGACCATAATGCCAAAATTCCAATCAGTAGAAGTTGAGATAGGAATTTTTAAAGAATAACAAGAAAATAGTGCACTTAAGCAAAGCAATTAACAGGCCTGAAGTGTGGGAATCCCCTGTGTGTTAAAGAAAAGTATTCTTATCAAACTGAAACAAGCCTATTAGGACTACATCCTGCAGTTAGGTTGGAACAAGCAAAAATGTGGTAGCACTACTGAAAAGTTTTTATCTTACAAATGCTGTTTTAGTTTTGAATTGCACCTGAACAGGATCGCCTCCCCAAGCGAAAAGATTGTATATGAAGTTTATATTTGGCAATCTGTCTTTGGATTCCTTCACAAGCAAATGGGACAACAAAATATCCGCACCCTTAAATTGCCCGTTTTGCTTGACCATGCCAGAAACAGATGACCATCTTCTAGTTTTTTTCGCCCAACCTACACCTTACCCCGCAGAAGATGGACCATCCCTCTTTGTAAGCTACTAGGTATATCTCAATTTGGGGAAGCAAGAAGAATCCTAAAATGTGACACCACAGAATTCATTGTTTTTGCCGTCTCCAGATCCTTAACCTGGGCATGGAGAATTCGCACCACCAAGATGGCAGGGAGAGGAATGGGCATGCCATAATTATTGCTCTGGTTGATGCTGATAGCTTTAATCGATAGTTATTTTATGGATGGAAATTGTACTGCTCCGGATCTCATTCTAAATGTTTTAACAGAAATCTGATTTTTCAATGTTTTATGTATTGTATCTTATTTATTTTCAACGTTTTTATCACCTACGTCCGTATTGCTTTAATGGTTTTTGCAAACTGAAATAAAGTTTATTAGAGTAATCAAAAATAGTGCTTAGAAGTCACTAGCGGTCAAAAGGTTACTTGAGGTAGTGAGGTACCGGCACAAATCCAAAGTTCTGGCCTACTGCAATAAAAGTCAAGCCAGCTACAGGACCCAGACAGGTCCTGCTGAAGAAATACCTTAGCTGGAGCAAGTGTCAACGTCAAGCCTACTGCTTTGTCATCGAGCCACGCAAAGGGGTCCTGCACCATCGTAGAGCTCTGTTGAAGTGAATGAAATGTGTCATTGTCGAACAGTGCAGAACGTCGTCCACAAGTGGTGCAGGCTGTGGATCAGATGTTGTCAGGCAGCCTCTGCGTGGACATTGAAAGGCGATGTACCAGAATTTCTCATGCAGTCAAAGTTATGTATCAGCTTTTGCAGAAATCAACTGCAGAACTCACTTCTGAGGCCCAGAACTGAAGGGGGCACCTAAGGCAAGGTTAGAACTCACAGATGTCAGAGTCCAGCAGAACAGCAGGATTGCCGGACGTCTCTTGTGTGCCTGACAATTCAGAAAACAAGAAGCAAGCCAGAAAGCACTCTGGGTTCAAGTGAGATGAGTCCAGCCTTTGTCAGCAGGCAGCAGGGCAGCTCAACAAAGCAAAGAAGCAGTTCCTCAGAACAGTCAGTGAAGCAAAGTGGCAATCCTTACAGCACAGCAGTCTGTATTCCAGCAGAGTTCTTCACAGGTCCTGTAGTATACTCTATTCTGGTACGGTTAGATCTGCAGTACTTATATCCAGAAGAGCCTTTGATGTAGGGGTGACTTCAAAGGAGAGCTCTGAAGTGCACAAAGATCCCTTTCAACCGAGTCCTGTCTGCCAGACTAACTATTAAAGGGGGGGTGAATCAGTGCTTTGTGTGTGGACAGGACACTGCCTATGGAATTGTAAGTGTCATCCTCTCGCATTCCTCCCTGCCCAGGAAAACCCATCGGAATGTAAATGAATGCAGATAAGAGCCCAGAATGCAGATGAGCCTCACCTTCCTGTATTTATGGCTGTCTAGAGGGAATGCACAAAGTGTAGCTCTCACCTAGCCGAGAGGTGTATTGGAGACAGGCTGCAGGCACACAGAGCGAAGTTTAGACCAGAGCAATATCCACTTTCTAAAAGTGGCATTTCTCATATAGTAATGTCAAATGCCCATTCACCACTCAAGAGGATGTATCTTTATCATTCCAAAGATATGAAACATGATTTAGCTACTAATCAGGAGTTGCTGCTTAAAAGTGTTTTAAGGAATTCCCAATGCTAGCCAATCAGAGGAGTAGGAATCATAGTAGTGAAAAACAAATGTAGCTGTTTGTCACTACCAGGAAATGTCAAACGTAAAAGTACATGTCCTGCTTTTAGTTGCATTGAACCCTGCTAATAGGGCTCCCTATGGCCTATCTTAGGGGTATCTTAGGTGTCACCAGGAGTTACCTTGAACCCGCAGCCTAAAATTTAACTGGAGAAAAATGTTTTTGTTGTTTATGAGCTTGGGGTTACATGCTACACACAGGCGCATTTAGACAAACGTCATGGCTAAACTGCAAATATTAAAAACACACAGAAAAGAAATTAAGCTAAATAGAGGAATCACCTAAGAATAACCATTACTTTTCAGAAATACAAAGAGCAGATACCCAGAGTTGGCCTTTAGAGAAAGAGTGCCCTGGACGAAACCAAATTGGGCGTTCCCTCCGACCCGTCATCGTTGATTTGAAAAATGGGAGGGCTGGGGGGAAAGGTGAGGGAGGAGTATACAAGACAAAATAGTCAAAAGGTGAACACGGTTGCCAGTGTTTAATGCACTTTTCTTTGCAGCCAGGTCAAAGTGAGACTGCTGCACGCATCCCTTGTGCCACTCTGAAGATCAGTGCCCTGGGTGTCGACCCATCTCTCCCATGCTAAAGGTTGGCCCTGAGTATTCTCTTTATTCAGCTATAAGCTGTCCTGCTTTAGGTTTAAACCTATAATAACTGTTAAAACCCCACTGGACGGGAAATAGCCCTCACCAGTGTAAACATATAAACACTGAAAAAAAACCTGCACAATCACAAACTAAATACCATTCAAAGAAAGGCAAAGGACAGCTAAAGAGTCATTTTTATTTCTTCCTCAAGGGGCCAATGCAATGTAACTTTGTTATTGAAGATAGCAGTAAGAAAGACTGGGCTAACATTATTCTGCTTGAGTTTTGTTGTTGAAGAATGCCAGTAAAATATTGTTTATTCTTCCTCTTGCTTTTTTCAGTTTTGTGGTCTTTGGTCTAAAGATACAGGGATTAAAAGCATGTTATAGGTGTTCAATTATTTTATAAACTGTAGAGAATCATCAAATATCAAAACCATATTTGATTTTTTGGCTACATTTGAGTCTTTCACTGATAGGTAAAATTTAGGTTTCATAAGAATCTTTCCCAATATGTACCATCACATTTACCCACAGAGAATGGGTAAAAACCATTGATAAATCAGCCCCCTTTTCTAGTGAGTCAGTATTGATAGCAGATGAATTGCCAAACACTCCAGACTTTAAACATTCAATGCAAGGTCCAGGTATATGTGAAAAGAGTGCTGTCGCCAAGCATCTGGGATACTGGTAAAAACATCACACCAGACTTTTGGAAAAAATGGAATGCAGTGTCACTTGGAATGCTGCTGCAAAAAGTTACTACCAAGTTCAACAAAGATTGGAGTGATAGTGTTCTTTATTTGCAGTGGTTCAGCTACGTATATGAAAAGGTTTTGTGATGACCTGTCAAAATCGATACCTGGGCTGAAGTGCTTCCCTTTAAGAGATTCTTGCCACTTGTTACATAGTATGCTGAAAGCATCTTTACAATCTTCAGAGTTAATGAAGAATGCTATTAACTTTTTAGTCCAACCTGGGGCACTGTATTGTTATGCGCAGAAACTAAAATTCAAATATTTCTCAGTTTTTACTTTGTGTGGCATCACAGAAAGAGTCATCCCAAATATGTCACTTAGCTGGTGGTTCTCAGTCCTAGAGGCTATGAATGCTACATTATCCATGTGGCAACTGTTTACAGAAGATTTGCTGAGTGATGATGCCAAGGACAAGAAATGTGAGGATCTTTGGTCACATATTGATAGTGATTTGAAAGAAAGTACACTCTACTGCATTCTTGGATTTTTACAAGAAAGCATGACTGCTGTAGTGGATATAATAAAAAAAAACTAGAGTCTGAAAACACCATTGTCTACGAAGAGTTCAGCATATTTGGTGTAGATGTGAAACATCTCCTAGAGACTAGGCTGGGTGACACTTTTAGTGTCTTTGACACAGCAACATGTTCCATGTTAAAGTGCTTGCCACTTGGTAAGCAACGAAATGTTGAGGAGCAATTCAGGAACTTTTATTTTACAATGTATGAGAAATAGCACTTTACCAACCATGGCATTTGAAGTCAATGAAGCATCACTGTGGTACTCTGCACAAGTTATAGATCCCTTCTTTAAAGGGAAATTTTCTCCGGAGTTTCAAAAGTGCTGCTTCATTTTTGACCGCTTCAATAACTCTGAGGGCATATGCGCCCAGTTCCACGCATATGTTGCAGGACCTGTCACAGAGAATCACAATCTTCAGGTGCACCAGGATTAGAAAGCTATGTCAGTGGCCAGATTTAACAAATTGTGTACTGGCTGTTTTGGCATAGCCCATCTCAAGTGTCAATGTTGAGAGGGACTTTTCACAGATAAAAGTTTACATGGGAAGGAAAGAGCGAGCGCACATGACCAAAGACTCAATGAAGAAGTACTGTATGGTGTACTGCATTACGTTTTATTTGTATAAATGTTTTTGGACCTCATATTCACTATATGCACATTGTCTATATACCATGCACTGTTGGTGCAGAAAGCAATCAATAATAAAAGCAAAATGTCCATAAACTGAGGAAAAGCACTGTTACTATTGTTTTTAATGGCGTGAAAATGTGTATCCACTGATAAACACTATTTTTTTAAGGTATTGAAATCACTTGAACACACTGAAAAAAACACCAGAATATACCAAAAATAGAAACTGAAAAGGGGAAGCCTATTCATATACCATCCAACTTGACAAACAAGTGATGTTTGCTGACAATGTTCTCCATGTTCAGTGCACAGGCAGGCTATTTTCCTCCTTACTAAAAGAATTTGGCTGCTTAGCGCTACATGCAAAGGATTTTGTTGCGTGCACATTTATAGGCGTTCTTATGATGATTGTGGTTCCAGATAAATGTTTTAAATTACATTTTTCACAGGATTTTTTTATCAAGCAGTCTCTGCCAGAACGCATTCATTCTTCTCGAACGTCAACACCCCGGATGCAGGATTGCAGGTACCACCCCTGGCAGGCTGCCATGTAGAGAGGCTTGAGCTCAGGGAAACCAGGACACATGAGGGTTTTACAGCTTTGGGTCACTGTGTACTTTTATATTTGGTAGTTTGAAACCAAAGTAAAAGTTGCAATCAGCATCAAGTAAAAAAGTAAAGGAAACTCTGGCATATACCAGAAGATGCTAGCTGACTGCTAGCCACTGGGCTTCACACCGCAGTATAAACAGGCATAAACTGTAAACAAATATAACAGTACAATGCAATACATATTGCTCTTAAACTACCAACATAAATGCTGTCTTCATTTAGAAGGTAAGTAAAGCAAAGTTCAGCTGCTCCTGTTCTTTGTCTGGGAGAGACTAATGCAGAGGCGCAGTGTTGGGACGATGGGAGGGGGCAGTGATGAAAGCTGCAGGTCCCTGGCACTAGAAGAAGAAGTGGTGGATGGGGCAAACAAACAAGGCAGCAGCGGAAATTTTTTGTTTTTAAAACAACAACTCTCCTTGCTAGCGAACACACCAATGCTCCTGAGGTGTGATGGACCGGTCACCCGTTAAATTATTTTTTAAAGTAGTCACGAAATGGATGAAAATGGCCGCTGTGTTTGCTTAAAAAGTAGCTGGGAGTTGTTCTCAGGGAGGGCTAAACACTGGAAAAGGCATGAGGTATGCATGCCCTTAGCAATAGGGGAGAACGACAAATAGAGCGACAAAGGTGCCAGCCTATGGGAATCATATGGGTGGGCTGAAGCCCACAACAGTAGATAGAGCATGTCTCGGTTTGAGGCCGCGCTTGCACGCCCTCCAGAGCTGAGAAAAAAAAAGCACGCCTTCTAAGTAAAAATCTAGCTTTCTGCCAAATTTAGTCTAATGCTGTTTAGACATTTTTCTCTAAAACCCTTCATAAAATGTATAGCGGAAATTATGTGGACAACACATATTTTGGGACCTCCCCCCCTTTTTTTCTTGGTCCCCGCTTGATGGATCACCCAAAACTTTGAAGGAAGGAGCTGAGGTGGATGATTTTTTAAAGTTTCATAAAGATTTGTAATGTCTTCAATATGGTACCCATCAAAAACTCATAGCAGTGTGTTCCATTTTTTTCCTGGAGCAGAAAAAAAACCTGATAATGGTGTCACCCCAGGTGATCGTGGTTAGTGGGACAACGCAGCTGCGGCTCACTGACGCTGCGAGCCTGGACTATAGACCCACAGAGTCCTTCAGTGTGAAAATAAACAAGCAGGATATATTGTAAAGTTTTGTGCCTGTGCTCACATGAAAAGAAACAATGCAAAAAAATAAAGTCAAACATTCATGAGTGAAAGGTTTTTTAAATTGAATGTTTCTGTGAGCCCCGGGGTTAAATAGTATAGTGCTGCTAATAGATTCCACGCACGTGGGAAAGCACAATTTGTTCCTGAGAATAGAATAATGGCTGTACCCGAGATTTTCAATATATGCCTAGACATATGATGATTCTTCTTGGATATGAGGGGCTTTGTTTGGTAATTTGGAGTGGTGTCTTGGTGTTGCAGACTGTGCCAGGCATATTAATGGGTGTTCCTGGGCAATAAAGGCTATGGTTGAGCCTCTGAGGCTGTATATGTGCATTTGAGGGTAAACATTACCATGGGGAGAACACTTTGAAAATTTAAGGCTCACTTTGATCTGGGGGAAACTGTGTATGTCCTTGAGTCTTAAAAATAAAGAATTCCAGGCTATGCTGAGAATCTGAGGCTATATTTGTGCATGCATGTGTACTGCAGTGATCTAAGGCTTATTATTCACAACAAGCCATTTTTCACATAGCTGCATACATATCTTTACACCATTCCAAGATGGCTCCACCATATTTGGCCGCATCTGCCTTCCACCAGACCATCATGTCACGATCAGTGCTTGCACAGCCACGCCCATCTTTCCTCGTCGCGTGCTGAGCACAAAAACCGAAAGAGTCGCTAGGAACACCTCCCAAACCAACGAGAGGTTGGGTAGGTTCAAGAACCTTATCCACTGACGTAACTGTGAGTACCGCTGCATTGCTGCACCCCGCATGCTACGTAACATACTTGTTCACAATGCCATGATTAACGCTGACCTTTCCGCACAGATTGCGATGGCCAAAACCGTAGCCGAGTCTTATGGGACATTATGCTCATATTGAATAGGTAAGCGGTAATGTTCTACTCACCCCAGTCAACACAGTGTGTCTTGAGAGGCTCTGTCGTTAATGGGTAACCACTGCGTAACTTTACCATCAATTTGTCACAGCCAACAGATGACTATTCAAACACCACAATGGGCACTACACCGTGCTCTCTTCACCCATTGTACAATTCATTGAAAGATATATGCTTCGATGTTCACAAAGGCAAGCCCGTCTGCCCCCGTCCGCGCCAATTCTGTGCCTAGGGCCATAACTCCTGTGCTTTACTCGGGAGAGCTAAGAAATATATCGTATTCAAAAGCTGAGCAATGCAAATTAAATGCCTTGGACGTAAGCTCTAGTTGCCCGCTCGTCAAGTTTCAGGCAGAGCCTAAACAGCGTGAACAAAAGCTTAGCTTATCAAAGATCAAGGCGCTTACACCTCAGCAAAACTTAGTAAACACAGGCTATAAAAATATCATACCAGATTTTAAAGGAATGGTAATTAATGCACGGTCATTAGTGAAACACAATACCGATATGGCAGAGGTAAAGGGAATACACAAGGTCGACCTGGCATTTATAACGGAAACCTGGGCAGACGAGACATCAGATCCGGAGCTCGCTCTTGCTCTCCCGGCAGGATTTACTATCATTAGAGCAGACAGAACGCTTAAGCGGGGGTGGTCTAGCTTTAGAGAGAGAGAGTTTGCGAGTGGTGGGATCCTCAGCAGGGAGTTCTGTGGACTGCGAAACAATGTCATTTCACATCCCACTTAGTAATAATTATTCTTTAAAAGGCCTTCTTTTATATAGGCCCCCTAGGCTAAGGACCCCTCTCCTGAACATCATCAGTCCCTTTCTGGAATCCAGTCTAGGTGGATCAGATTTTACGGTACTCAGAGATTTCAATTATCATTTGGAGATACATAAGGACAGTATCACGGCGTCATTAGTTGACGCAATGACCAGTTTTGCTTTGGACCAGATCATTAAGCAGGAGACACATGATGCCGGTCACACGTTAGACGGGATTTTTACCTCAAATTCCACTATTAAAATCATTAGGGTTTTACCCGTAGTGTGGTCGTACCATAGAGCTATAATGTTCTCAGTAAGTGTGGGTCAGCAACAACACACACCCTCAAGCATTCCCGCCTTGGTCACTTACCAAGACTGGGGAAAATAATTATTTCTGCTCTTCAAGAATCTCTCCTGACCTCAAAACCAGATCTCCGAACCAACACTAATACAGCAGCTTATAGATGATCTTTTTGGGTCAAAGCAGCGGTTGATATTGCGACTCCTAAAAAGAGTTTTATACCCAGGAGACTAAATCCCTCCAAGCTGTTTTTTACAGAAAAGCTTAGATTGCAAAAACAAGCGTGTAGGAGGTCCGAAAGGAAGTGGAGAGCCAACTACGATCAGGACAGGAAAACCGAGTGTGCTCAATCATTACTAGTATACAAGAGACTGATCACGGAGGAAAAAAGTAACTACTTCACAACTAAACTTTTAGAGGCCAAAAACTACAGCAAGGTACTTTTCTCCACAGCAAAAAAGACTAGTTAACATCTCAGGAAAAGCCCTGGTGATGAGCAGTCCTGAATTTCGCGATACTCTGGGAAAGTTCGTTACTGATAAAGTTGCCTCAGTGTATGACATTTTTAAAGACAACTACCATGCCCCCTCGACACAGGCAAAAACTGGGGTTGTTACCTGTACCACTAATACAGGTTTCTGTTACTCCCACTCTTCCTTAGATCAGATTATCCAGGTGGTGAAAACTACTAAGTCAGGAGCCCCCTCAGATCCTGTCCCCCTAAAGTTTTCCATATGTGCCAGGAACTTGTTAGCGAACAACTAAATTTATCATCCGCCAAGGTAATCCAATCAGGCCTCTTTCCAGACACTTGGAAAAAGCCTCCGTGCTGCCGCTGCTAAAGAAACCTAATTTGGACCTGAAGGAGCCTAGCAGCTATCGCCCAATTTCAAGGATTCCTTTTCCATCTAAAGAGTTAGAGAAGCTGCTCAATATCCACCTCACAGAATTTATCACCAAAGAGAACCTACTGGACCATGCACAACACGACGTCAGGAAGGGGCATGGAACAGAGACGGCGCTGGTCATGGCAGCGGAGGAACTCAGGATAATCCTTGATGCGGGGGGGGGGGGGGAGGCTGCCTTGATCTTGTTAGATGTTTCGGCGGCCTTTGATACTGTTAACCATTAGATTTTAGCCAGTAGACTAGCAGAGATGGGGTTCCAAAATACCTCACTAACTCTTCTGTCATCCTACTTAGCAGACAGAACCTTTTCGGTGGAACTGAGAGACTCTGTTTCTAAGCCTTTCAAACTGCCTTGTGGGGTACGGCAAGGGTCCTCACTTAGCCCCACCCTTTTCAATTTATATGTGGCTCCTTTGGACTCCATTATCAGACAGTGTGGTTTTTCAGCTGGCTTGTATGCAGACGACACACAAGTGGTGGTGTCTGTCTCAAATAATATGGAGGAGACAGCCCACTTTTTCAATCACTGCATGATGCAGGTGAATGAATGGATCCAGTCCAACTGCCTGAAGCTAAACAGTGAAAAAACTGAAGTTATGCTGCTAGTATCCAACCCTTCCTTCTGGTCGCCGAGATGGTGGCCTGATAGTCTGGGCAACTGCCCAACCCCAGTCTCTAAGGTCAAGAAACTGGGGTTTGTTTTTGATGATAAACTAACATTTAATACTCAGACCAATAAGCTAACTTCTACCTTTTGTCTCATCATAAAAATGAAGAGGAAAATTCATCCCTTCATCCCTCCTAAGGCATTGAAGACACTAGTTACAGCTCTAGCCCTTTCCAGTCGGGACTATGGCAATGCCCTTTATGTTGGGATGCAATTGCAGCTGTTACTAAAACTGCAGAGACTGCAGAATTCAGCATCCAGATTGATACTTGACATCCCCAGACATAAACCTGTCGCCCACAGACTAGGAGCCCTATATTGGCTCCCAGTGGCCAAAAGGATTATTTTCAAATCCCAATGCCTGGCTTTCAAAGCATTAGAAGGCACTGGCCCGCAGTTTTTGTAGAAGCATTTGAAATGGTATACACCAGGTAGGAGCCTAAGATCAGCTCACTCTAAACTGTTACAAACACCTAAGTTCAAGCAGGTCCTGCGGGGAGGAAGAAGTTTCCTAGTGGGAACAATTAAAATCTGGAACCTCCTCACAATCTCTATCAAGAGCAGCACTTCGCTTACGTCTTTCAGAAGAGCACTGAAGTCCTGGCTCTTTGCAAACAGATATGGCGTATAATTTGCATTAAGCTATACTGTCCTACTGACTCTAGCGCCAAGACGCCCTTGGGCATTTGTGCGCTGTATAAATCAAAAAATATAAATATATAATAATAAAATATATGTGTGTTTGACATGACACGGGGAGAGAATGTAGTCTTACGGCTAAAGCGGTCGACATCGAAGCTGTGGTACTAGGTTTGAGTTTCGGCAATGACACTCAACATCCTATGATTCTGGACAAATCACTTAATCTCCCCATGCCTAAGAAAAATGAATGAGTCCATCTGTAACGAAACCGCTGCTCATGTAAAATGCTCTGAGACCCGTTGTCTCCGGTCTAGTTCACGCTATAAAAAAAACCACATAGTGCATCAATATTTGTAATATAATTTACCTGTTTGTTTCTCCTACACCCCCTTATATCCATCATTTAACTCATGCTCTCTCTTTCCCAACATGAATAATTTGAGTGGATTGTGTGCTGGGTTTCATTGGAAAATTACGATCCACCGATGGGGGGTCATCGCTCCACTGAAAGACAATGCCCATCGATGGGATTTTTTGTACTTACTGTTTGTATCTCTCTTTTTATCCTTTGTTGTTCTAGATAGGACCATTTGACGGGTCCAATGTGTGGCATTACTAGACTCTACTAGGCCACCACACAACCCCATCACTTACATCAATCCCCTCCTGGTCGTGACGAAGCGCAAAGGATCTCCTCCTGAGACCCCATCACTTCGCGAAACATGTCGACCCTACCCCTGTCCTAAATGGACTTCACACACGTCAAGTCAGTCGGACTGAGGACCATTATCACCCTCGAGCAGCACACAACCTTCGGGTTTTTAACGATGACAGAGGGATTTTTCTATTAAACTAAACTACTTCCACTCCCCTCTAGCCAACTTTTAACATCTACACTTCACATGCATTTATACTCAGACCCACACACACCCATACAGCTAGATCATTAAAAAGATCTCTGATAGAGTGACCCTTCGGGGGACCTGTAGGGCATTGCAGTGCTGGTCCGACAAGGAGCGCCACTCCTTGAAGAAGCATGACATCCTTTGGGGTGTGTGAGGGCATCAAGTAAAGGTCACACCATCCCCTTCGTTTTCTCAAAGAACGGCACTCCCTTCTTTCTTCCTTATTCCTTCTTAGGAACTGTGACTCTCCTCAGTGACGATTCTATTATACAGGAGCATGAGCCTCTGGACCTATATCTAGCTCCTTGTCCCCCTCCCCCATTTCTAGTTATATTCGTGTATTGTCAGGTTGGATTGGGCGCATGACACAACAAAATATTGTTTACGGCTATATCTGCATTTATGAGGCTTCACTGAAGATATATGGCTATATCTATGAATATGTTCATTGTTCTTTTGGCAAATTAAGTCAATTCCTGGGCATACAGTGTTTTGTCGTGGACATTTGTAGCTATACCTAGGCTGCCTTTTGGCTAGGTTAACACTATCAAAATACAATACACATTCATACATACATCTATAACTGTCCCTGAGAACAATTTGAGACAGTATCTATCAATTCGAGCCTTGTGCCTAGGCTTTCAAGGCTGAAACGTGACATTTGAGGAAGAGTGTGGGCATTTAAAGCTGTGCATGGAAATCTGATATTTGTACCTGGGCATTTGGGACTGCTTGTAGATATTTTGGGCCTTTACTGGGCATTGGGGTCAAAGGGCATGTGATATCACTTCCTGTCAGATCACTTGGGTTCAAAATCACACTATATATTTCTTCCATTGCTTGTATGTGGGTGAATCAAAATCCATGGGTAAGCAGTAGAACAGAGAGAAGTTGAGACTACCATTAACTGAACCAGGTGAGAATAAGAATCTGAATGAAGGGCTTTCTAGGAGTAAATGTGAACAAAGTATGAGAACAATAAACTACACTAAAGAAATTCAGTACACTAAAGAAAGGACCGGGATGAGTAATGCACGCAGAAAAATGATAGACATGTTGGAAATTGTTCTGAAGCAAATCACATGCTTTAGTCAAAGAAAGTATAACTGAAGGGAGAAAAGAAAGACAGTGATATCATATAAGTAGGCTGTACTGTTTCAGATTTAAACTTATAGCAACTGATAAAACCTCAATGACAGTGAAACAGCCCTCATCAGTGTAAATCTATGTACACTGATTAACACCTGCTCAACCACAAACTAAAATACCATTCAAAGAAAGGAAAGTGAGAGAGATGAAGTCATTTTTGTTTCTTTCTGAGGGGACCAACACAATGTAACTTTGTTATACCAGGAAGCAGCAGGAAAGAATGTATCTTAGATTCTTCTTCTTGAGGTTTGTTGTTTAGGGATGTCACTAAATTGTTTTTTCTTTTTCCTTTTGGTTTCTCCGGTGTTGTGTGTTTGAATTAAAGGTGCAGGGTTTAGAAGTATGCTTTAGGTATGATCTACATATTTTATACACCGTAGAGAATCTGGGAATAATGAAATCATATTTAGGCGCCAGCGCCAGCGCTTCAAAAATATTTTATGCTTATTTTAAAAGTGGAAATCATTTCTTAAACTTTACTTACCTATTGTGTGGATTTATCCTCTGTATCCCGCCCTGTTCCATCGCGGCCGGTGCCGTTTGTGTGGAGGGTGAGGCGAGCCGCCATCTTGGGTGGGGCTGGACCGGATCTAGCGGTCTAGTTCTCCCGGGAGGCAGGCTACAAAACGTTTCCTGGCACAGAGCTTTTCGAGAATACAAGGTTGGTGGCAGCAACCCGGTTCTCTTGGAACCCTGTGAATTATCTCTGCTAAACGCGCAGTTAATGGTGGAAATTGTCGGTGCTCGGGCGCGATTTAGGCACCAGCGCTTCAAAAATATTTTATGCTTATTTTAAAAGTGGAAATCATTTCTTAAACTTTACTTACCTATTGTGTGGATTTATCCTCTGTATCCCGCCCTGTTCCATCGCGGTCGGTGCCGTTTGTGTGTAGGGTGAGGCGAGCCGCCATCTTGGGTGGGGCTGGACTGGATCTAGCGTTCTAGTTCTCCCGGGAGGCAGGCTACAAAACGTTTCCTGGCACAGAGCTTTTAGAGAATACAAGGTTGGTGGCAGCAACCCGGTTCTCTTGGAACCCTGTGAATTACCTCTGCTAAACGCGCAGTTAATGGTGGAAATTGTCGGTGCTCGGGCGCGATTTAGGCGCCAGCGCTTCAAAAATATTTTATGCTTATTTTAAAAGTGGAAATCATTTCTTAAACTTTACTTACCTATTGTGTGGATTTATCCTCTGTATCCCGCCCTGTTCCATCGCGGCCGGTGCCGTTTGTGTGGAGGGTGAGGCGAGCCGCCATCTTGGGTGGGGCTGGACCGGATCTAGCGGTCTAGTTCTCCCGGGAGGCAGGCTACAAAACGTTTCCTGGCACAGAGCTTTTCGAGAATACAAGGTTGGTGGCAGCAACCCGGTTCTCTTGGAACCCTGTGAATTACCTCTGCTAAACGCGCAGTTAATGGTGGAAATTGCTGGTGCTCGGGCGCGATTTAGGCGCCAGCGCTTCAAAAATATTTTATGCTTATTTTAAAAGTGGAAATCATTTCTTAAACTTTACTTACCTATTGTGTGGATTTATCCTCTGTATCCCGCCCTGTTCTATCGCGGCCGGTGCCGTTTGTGTGGAGGGTGAGGCGAGCCGCCATCTTGGGTGGGGCTGGACCGGATCTAGCGGTCTAGTTCTCCCGGGAGGCAGGCTACAAAACGTTTCCTGGCACAGAGCTTTTCGAGAATACAAGGTTGGTGGCAGCAACCCGGTTCTCTTGGAACCCTGTGAATTACCTCTGCTAAACGCGCAGTTAATGGTGGAAATTGTCGGTGCTCGGGCGCGATTTAGGCGCCAGCGCTTCAAAAATATTTTATGCTTATTTTAAAAGTGGAAATCATTTCTTAAACTTTACTTACCTATTGTGTGGATTTATCCTCTGTATCCCGCCCTGTTCCATCGCGGCCGGTGCCGTTTGTGTGGAGGGTGAGGCGAGCCGCCATCTTGGGTGGGGCTGGACCGGATCTAGCGGTCTAGTTCTCCCGGGAGGCAGGCTACAAAACGTTTCCTGGCACAGAGCTTTTCGAGAATACAAGGTTGGTGGCAGCAACCCGGTTCTCTTGGAACCCTGTGAATTACCTCTGCTAAACCCGCAGTTAATGGTGGAAATTGTCGGTACTCGGGCGCGATTTAGGCGCCAGCGCTTCAAAAATATTTTATGCTTATTTTAAAAGTGGAAATCATTTCTTAAACTTTACTTACCTATTGTGTGGATTTATCCTCTGTATCCCGCCCTGTTCCATCGCGGCCGGTGCCGTTTGTGTGGAGGGTGAGGCGAGCCGCCATCTTGGGTGGGGCTGGACCGGATCTAGCGGTCTAGTTCTCCCGGGAGGCAGGCTACAAAACCAATGTGTATACAAGAGCGCAGCGGACGAGCGCAGCGGGCGCGACGAATGCGCGCCGAAGTCGCGCATAAGTCGAGCCCGTCTGCGCCCGTCCGCGGCCGACCGGGGCCCGGGGCCAGAACCCCTGGTCAAAATTACACATACTCCTCCCTAGATTTGTTAAATCTTAGACCTTTGGATAGTCCGGGACCCGCCCTACCTGCGTACGTCTTAAAGCGTGCCGCCACCTATGGCATTCTGAACCCCGAGTTTATGGCTGATAAAGCCTCCCGCCCCAACCCCTCTTCTCTCCCTTCACCCTCACTTGACTCAGAGACCACTCTTAAATGTTATTACTTAAATACCAGGTCCATGGTCAAACACCATATGGACATATTCTTCCTGCTTCAGGCTGAGCAACCTGATCTTTTACTCCTCACAGAGACTTGGCTCAATGCAGACTCCCTGCCCGACATTTTAGCGGCAGTCCCCTCTAACTACTACATCCTGCATGTTAATAGACCTGCTGACAAAAGGGGTGGGGGAGTTGCAGCGATTATTCACAATACCCATAGATATTCTCTTCTACCGTCTCTGGAGCTCATAGGATCTGATAACATGACTTTCAAAATGGACACTGACAGTGGTTCACTACTTATGATCCTCATCTACCGTCCCCCTCAAAACATGCCCACATTTGCGGCATCTTTAGCAGAACATCTTGCCCCTTTAATAATCAATCACAAGAAAATTTTGCTGCTTGGCGACTTTAATCTTTGTTTGAACTCTACTGAGCTGGATACTCAGGCAGCTGCGCTGAAAGAGACTCTTCTAGATATGAATCTTACCCAACAGATACACCTCCCCACCCATGAAAAAGGGCATAGCCTTGATCAAATTTGGTCACAGAACATTCTTTTGGCTATCAATTCCATTACTCCCTGCATCTGGTCGGATCACTTTCTGATTCATTTTACTATCACCATTGCAAAAAGTAGAAAGCAGCCTTTCCAGAAAGGAGGTAAAGTCAGATTATGGAAGAACGTCGACATCTCTGCCTTTATTGACACCTTAACTTCATCCCTTCCCCCATTTGATCAGGACATTGAAGGGATTGAAGAAGCCTTTTCCAGCTGGCTACTTCAGGCAGCTGACGCACATGCCCCTTGTTCTAACTTTCTCCGCTCCCGCCCCAATGACGCTCACAGGTGGTTTACACCTCATCTGAAAGCTTTAAAACTCGAAGTTCGTCAAAAGGAGCGGAAGTGGCGAACAGCGTACTCAGAACTAGATAAGGCCAATTATTGTAGGGCCTGAAAGGATTATCAGAAACTTATTCAGAAACACAAAACCGATTATTTCTCGGAAAAAATTCTAAATTCCCACAACAAATCAAGAGAACTGTTTAACATCTTGGAAAGTCTTAGTGGCAGCGACAGAACTTCTCAATCTGTGGCCCCCACTCAGGACCTCTGTAACTCATTGAATTCCTTTTTCTTTAATAAAATTTGCACCATAAAACAAAGTATCCTCACTACTCCATCCCCTTCCCTCCTGGCTGACACCTATTACAACCCTTCAACTCTGGAATCTCTTCCCCTCATTGACGGCGCCACTCTATCTAAACTCCTTGCCAAGGTCAAATCAGGCTCCCCTGATGATATCTGCCCCCCACATATTTTGAGAGAAGTGGGAACTACCATTCCTGAGGGCATGCTTTCCATGCTGAATGGATCTCTCTCACAGGGTAAAATCCCCGACAACTTTAAAAAAGCCCTCCTTATTCCCCTGATAAAAAAAGCCATAGCTAACCCGCTGGACCCGCTTAACTATAGACCTGTGCCAAACTACTAGAGGCTCATGTCTGTGACAGTATTTCTAAATTTGTGGAAGAATCAGAGTATCTTGCACCCAACCAGGCGGGTTTCCACCCTTGTCACTCAACTGAAGCAGTTATCCTTTCGGTGCAGAATACCCTGAGGCGGAATGCAGATAAGGGGATCCACCAGGCTCTGGTGCTGCTGGACCTCTCGGCTGCGTTCGACACGGTTGACTATACCATCTTGGTCAACTGTGTCGAGCAGGCAGGTCTCAGGGGCCCTGCGCTGAGTTGGATTCACTCATTCATTACTGGCCGCACTCAATCTGTTAGATTGGGTTCTTTCACAGCTCCCACCATACCTACCATCTGTGGAGTACCTCAGGGCTCATCTTTGTCACCTTTGCTCTTTAACTTATACCTACGCCCCCTTCTATATTCTCTTAGGAAAGCGAAAGTTACCATCTTCAACTATGCAGATGACTTGCAGCTCATCTTCCCCTTAAACACCAAGGACTCAGTGGAAGATTTCCAAAACACCATGTCTCACATCCTGAGTTGGATGAGCTCCAGTCATTTGAAACTCAACCCAGGCAAGACTGAATTGGTCGTGCCTGGGCAGAGTGTTCTTAGTTGGAACCCTAGCTTCTGGCCATCTAGCATGGGAGCCCCTCCGTCTAAGTCATCTTCAGTTAAGAGCTTAGGAATCTTTATCAGCGAGGATCTTTCCCTGAAAAGACAGGTAGGTGCAGTTGTGTCATCTAGCTTTTTCCAACTGAAGAAAAGTAGGAAAATTGCCTGTTTTTTCTCTCCGGCCGCCCTCACACAGATTGTCATTTCCCTGGTCCTGTCTAGATTAGACTTTTCCAACAGCCTCTATCTTGGGCTCCAAGCTGGAGAGCTAAAACGCCTCCAGCTGGTTCAGAATCAGGCAGGCAGACTTATTCTGAATCTATCTAAAAGGCAGTCTGTTAGATCAGGGTTAAAACAGCTACACTGGTTGCCTGTTGAGCAGCGAGTAGCTTTTAAAACCGGGTGCATTTTATTCAAATCCTTACATGATTCTGGCCCTTCATTTATCAGAGATCTATTCAACAGATATAACCCTTCCCGCAATCTTCGGTCCATTCACAAATCCCTTCTGATCGTCCCTTCTTACAAGAGGAAGCGCCTCGGAGGTTGCTGCTTTGACCATCTTGCAGCTACCTTCTGGAACTCTCTTCCCCTTCAATTAAAACTGAGTGACAACATCCTCAGTTTCAGACATTCCCTTAAAACCTGGCTTTTCTCCCAGGCGTACTGCTGAGCTGCCTTATCTCTACTTTTAATTGGTGCGTCGTGTTCCTTTCTATAGCGCCATGAAGCCCCCGGGCGTACGAGCGCTCAATAAATTCATATTAACATAAACATTAACATTAACATATTTTGGCAGTGTTTATATTCTTCGACTGATTGGTGAAATGGCTAGCTCAGACGTATCTTGCCCAATATGTACTATCACATTGACCCACAGGAACTGAATGGGCAAAACTGTTTGATGTGCTGGCCACCTTTTCTAACAAGTCAGTACTGATAGTGAGTCGACTGCGAAATAATCCAGGCTTTAAACATTCAGTGCAATTCATACTGACGGCTATCTGTGAAAGGAGTGCTGTCACCATGCACATGGGATACTGGTGAAAACACTACACAAGACTTTCCACATACTAACAAAATTTAAAGCTGCAAGATTTCTCATTGTTATGCGTGATACCTTCAACTAATCCTTTTCAGCTGGGGTTTTTGAGCCCATAGCTACACTGTTAGCAGCAAAATTTCAAGTCCCAGAATATAATGTTAAGTCTGTTGGAAGGCCAGGACTTACTCAAAGAAATATATTTGTCATGGGAACACTTGGCAGCTATGAATGTTCACACATCAGCTGTACCACCTTAATGTAGTCAGGCAAATAGTGCAGAAAGGTAGTGATGAACATGCTTAAAGCATTAAGTTTCAGATGCCTTGGAATGTAGGGCTACAAATTAATCTGGCATAGTTTGAAAGTTTAAAGGTTTCACATGGTATTATGCTGTTGTTGGGGTTGACCACCTCACAATGTCATAATCTTCAGTAAGGAGTAGGTGATTGAACCCCCCCAACTGTGTCTTGGAATGTGTTTATTAAAACATTTCAATATAGCAATCCTACTTTATAAAACCATTAATAGTCCTGTAAAGCAGACAGAGTCCTCCCAGAGTGAGTGTGAGAGGCACTGAGATGTGAGTGAGGGTGTAACACACAGGCTTTCTATGCTTGAAACAGTTTAATATTAGTCCATTAGACACACTGCTAATGGGAAGACACTACATACCCTACATTATGTCTCCTTTTAAATTAAATATGTACTTTATACAACAGCATGGTTTGTAAAAACTGGGAAGCAGTTTTTGCCTATTTTAGGGAGTATGCAGCTGGACAAACAATGACAAGCTCTGATTTTCGAAGGTTGGGAAAGCACCATTGAAATCCACAAACAAATTAACACTGAAAACAGGACAGCCTACTTAATAGTAAGGTAAATTATATGTCATTTGCTCAATGCTGTCACAGTGAGTAATCCAAAGGGCCCAGGTTTATCTTCCAGTGGATCATCTTATTCTTCTTTGTTTGATCAAATGACTGTCATTGAGTTTGGTATCAATAAAATGTGCTATCCTCCCCACAAAGTTTGAAATCACTCAGCCACACTGATTGCTTTTTTGTGCTGCCATATTCACTAGTCCGCCTATAATTTTCTGTTTCCAATGCTACTACCTCAATCTAATGAAGCAAACCCTTGACACCACAGCCCAATATCCTGCCTGGTACAGCCTCCTGTAATGCCTCCTCCATTGCTTGGCACCCAAGTAGAACACTGCAGAGGCAAAGAGATGCCCTTCCACCAGCTGAGTGGGGCTCTGTGTGAAGAAGCAGTGAGCTTGGGGCTGTATCTGAACAGCGTTGTGAGTTTGTATGTGTTGGGGACTTGTGGTAGACACGGACAAAATATATTTATTAGCATATGACAGTTTGTTTCATCAGAGGGAAAAATCTTGCATTTCACAACCTCAAAACCTCAAAAGGCAACACACAAAGCCACTATTAACATCTCACTTTAGGTACTGTACCCACTGCAGCAAGACCTGTCTAACTTATAGAGTAATCAAAGTTTTGCTTTGAACTGTATTGTAGTTCTAGGCCCACTGATTGTACTGGCATGTCCTGATTCCTCTTGTTTTGCCATCAACTCTCCCAGCCCTCCATCTTTTAAATGCCTTAGATGTTAAGGCACAAATTATCCATCTGGAGATATAATAGCATTATGGAGGTAATCACCCAGGCCCCTGTCTCATTCTGCATTGCCTCTCTTCTCATCCGGCGCTTCCATCTCTAATGCCTCCTCAGTGCTTTTGGGCATCCACAGCTTACCTACACCCTACACATAGCCAGCTTACCATGACTTATAACTATTCGAATTGTCAACCTTACTATTGTAGCCCAAAAATTGACTGTGGCATTAAAGTTAGAAGTTGTCACACAGTTCCAGTTCAATTTAAAACTACGGCTTGTAAAGTAAATATGCCCCTCTATTTTAAAGAAGCAATGGCATTCACATGTTCATGTGTTTCAAAAGCTGCAACCAGCACGTTCCCGATACAGAACTGTGGGCCTTTAGAAGAGAACTCACAGGCATATCATGTCCCTTTTTCACAAAACCCTCCTCTTGTGACAGGTGAAAGATATATGCACTCCTAAAGGTGGGTGGGGCTTTAAATATGGTGGTTAGGTATGGTATGTGTGGTTGGTAGGTTAGGCTTGGTAGGTTGGCTTTAGTTATAAAGTAATGGTAGGTAAAGTATTGTGGGTCTGGTAGGTATGTATGTATGGTAGTTATGGTAGGTCTGGTGTGTTAAGTAGGTATATTTTAGCTTTGGTAGGTAAGTAGGGGCAGTGAGTAAGTTGGCATGGTATGTATGTTTGGTATGGATGTAGCAAGGTATGTTAAGATAGGTAAAAGGAGGTAGGTTAGGGGCTATAGATGAGCTATGCTAGGTATGTATGGTAGGTGTGGAATGTGTGGTACATTAGTTATAGTAGGTAAAATAGGCTTAGTATTGTAGGTAGGTATGGTAAATATGGTAGATAGATAGTTATGTAAGGTAGTTATATAAGGTGTAGTAGGTATAGCCTAGACTTGGTAAGTAGGTATTGTACATAGATTTGTTAGCAGTGCTATGTAGATATGCTAGCTTTGTTAGGTATTGTGGGAAGGCAGGTATGAGAAGTAAGTTATGGTTACATAAAGGAAATCAGTATAGTATGATTGGGAGGTAGGTATGGTATGTATGTATGATAGAAGGGTAGGTATGATTGGTTAGTTATGGTAAGTAGATATGATAGATTAATATGGTAGGTTAGGTATGGGTGGTAAGTTAGGTATAATAGGTTAGGGATAGTAGGTTAGGGATGGTAGGTAGTAAAAGCATGTTAGCTATAGGTGAATTAGGGTAATTGTGGTAGAAATGGTAGGTAGGTATGGTGTAAGCTACAGTACGTATGTATGGTAGTAATGTTAGATTGGTATGGTATGTTAGGTAGATGTGGCAGATAAGTACCTATTGCAAGTAAGTGTGGAATGTATAGGTTAGGTATGTTAGGTTCAGTACAGTATGCCAGTTAGATATGATGGGTATGGTATGTAGGCATTATGGGTATAGTAGTAGGTAAGCAAGATGTGTTAGATATGGTAGGTAAGCATTTCATAGCACTGTGCCTTTATCTTATGGAAGGCTTAGGGATCCAAACAGCAATTAGTAAAGTCCTAAACTGACAATTAGAGTAGTGCTGTGTCAGCAGAGTAAATACATCTAAGACACACACTGGGGCTTAGTTTTAACCTACATGTCATGTTGCACTAACAGTTTCAAAAACTACTTCATTTAAGCATCCTCGAAATGCCAAAAGGCCTTGTTGGACAGCCCATACAACAATGGCAAACAGAAAAAAACCATGTGCAAACTAATGGCAGAAAAGGGCTGACCCAAAGCCCACTCTCTGTCGGTACCTCTTCATATTTCTTTTTGATGTAATGATGTGAACAACTGTGTAAACAGATAGCTATTCCTGTTGATAGTGAAACCTAACAAATAATAAATCATTCATGACCTGAAGGAAACACATTTTTTTTAAACACATGTTAAATTTGACAGTTTTTTGTTTGAAGTTTTTATACAATTAAACTCGACCCGAAGGAATTGGAGCCCTTTATATGAGCACCAGTTACATTACACAAGGACGCATTCATGGTTTTTAGGCACTAGGAGATTAAGTGATTTGCCCAGAAGGTTACAGGAGCAGCTGTGCATTTATTAAAGTGTGTTACTGGGGCAGGAGCACCTAGTGAGTTGAGCATTCGCTGCTGACCTGAAGGTCACTATTTAGAATCTAGGATCAGCCTTTCATTCTTCTTAGATTGGTAAATAATAGTGACATCCAGTGTTGGCAGCGCTTAGAAACATTAAAAGTGTGGTACGAAGCGCTATATAAAAGTTATCTTTAGCCTGCATCTAACACACTTGCAATAAACTTCCTCTGAGGAGTGTGCTGTGCAGCAGACTGTGCATACAGGGCAGCTCTCTAATCCCAGCACATTGCCATGCCAGGAGGCATGCCCCTTCCCGTGCCAGCATGTTTCTATAATACACCTGGGGCCGTATTACAGAAGTTTTCCTGGGGGCGGAGCGTGTGTGTGCGTGCCTTCTTTGTGCTCCCCCACTGCATTTTTTTGTTAGAGAAGGGGCGCACACGCTTGTGCCACCGTTCTATAATAACTATCCCCTGTTGCATATAAAGCGCTCCAGCGCTATCTCAAGAGGGCGTTGCCTTTTTGTATGGGGGCGTGGCCACAGGCAAATGAAAGAATCTCTTCATCTCTGAGCCTGTGCTGTATTATAGATGGGAAAACACACAAGATGATGGACGGAACGTTGCACAATGGCAAAACATTCACCCCAAGTCACAGATCTGGGTTTAATCCATCGTTATTTTGCTCACCAAGCCACCCCAGTTCAGACATGGCCATATGCAAATCAGTCTTGACCATGTGCCTCATGGGAACAGTCCAGCCCAAACTGCCAAGCCATGTCTTCCCTGGACCGGAATCAAGCATTCTAGGACTGGTTTCTAGCTAGCAGCCGTCTTCAGCCAGGATAGCTTTGTGGTAAATAAAAAGCTAGTTATTTACGCCGTTCGAAATTTCTATAATTACCCAAGAAAATGGTAATGCATAAAATGAGGAGCAGAGTCCGTGGTCTTCGAGTTGAAAGGGTTTTATTCCAGAACTCGAGTTAAGGGAGAGCTCCTTCACCAAGCGGGTTCAGGAGTAGTCTACTTTGCTTGAAATATAACAGCACTTATATACAGTACGAGTACAATCAAAAAGAAGGAGTTTCCCTTAGACTCGATTCAATCATTCATGATGTAATCATACAGAAAACATAGCATACTTGTTCTCGTTTAAAGGATAACCTGAATAGCATTTACACATAAACAAACATATTGCATCGGGGCGATTGTGGTGGCAAGTTACAGAGTTGCTGGTAACAGAGAATCGAGGCATTTTCACAGGGTCATTTCTGTCGGAAAGGTAAAGAGGACGAGGCATTGTGCGCTCTTTACTTCGTACACAAGGGTGGTGATGTCTCACAATGGTATGTGTGTGCAGCGGGGAAGAAGGAGAATGGGCTGTAGTAAACTATTCTTCTTCGTGGCAGTCTTGTGTGTTTGATTATGTCTCCCCTTGGTTGTTTAACCCAACCCGTGGCTGTCCTCGCAAACTAGGAAATCATTGACGAGCGAGAGCTGCTCGTTCGGTGACAGAGTTAGGAAAAGGGGGGGGGGGGGTTCTCCGAGTCAACCATCCGACCGACTCCGTTCTTGTCTAAGGGAAAATATCGAACGGGACGGAAACCCGTAGGTTACATGGTAGCTGGACATTATTCTTGGCATGTGTCAGCTTTACGAAAAAGAGAGCAGGCAAGAAGGGGTACAACGGGGTTTGTGCTTGAAATAGGAGGATCGGCTTGCCTGGTCGATGTCAGGGTGGATAGGGTGCATGATGGGACACCAGAGAAAAAAGGGAGCTTTTTAGTCAAATTCCACATTCCCTCCTTGTCCCATAGAAACCCTATTACAGAAATTCTCAATCAATTTCTATGTTCATCAGGTCGTATACTTGCTCCTGTAACATGATCATTTCATTTTTCTTTCCTCCGTTTCGTGGACGGGGAGTACAGGAAGTGGCACACAGTCCACAAAGGGCGGGGCCACACTGGACACAGAGGCAACAGGTGAAGATAGTGGCCAAAACAAGGCCCAGGACTGTTAGTGCCGTCCACCCCCAGGTGGACAGGAGGTCCCAAAACCAGCCGGTCAGGGACCATGTGCCGGTGTCCATATCCAATTTGTCGGATAGAACATGGAGGCGGGAGATAGCAGAATAAACTGATGGGGCGTTGTCGGGAATAAATACACAAAACTGGACCCTATTACCTTACACACACCACCACGGTTGGCTAACAGGACATCTAAAACTATACGGTGCTGTAGTGTCATGAGCCTGTCTGCAGCGACCTCAGCTGTAATGTTATTTAAGGCGCCAGTTGTTTCGTCTATGGCGGCCTGAACTACACGGGTTAGTTGCCAGATGTGGCGACTATTTGCCATAGGTCCCCAGAAAGGGAGAAAACCTTTAAATAAGTCTCCTACTTCTTGTCCTGTAGTATCTTCTGCATCTATGACCCCCCTTCGTTGTCTTCTAACTTGGGTCAGAGGGTCAATCAGGTATTAATTGGCGGGGGCTGTGTAAGTCGGTGGTAATAGGAATGCGATGTAGCACCTTCCAGACCAGCCTTGGGGCAACCAGGTGCATGCATGGGGTCCACAAATGAAATAGGTGTTTGGGGCAGTTACTATGGTCGGAAAATCGGGAGCGGGCAGTGTGTATGTCCTGTCACACTCGCTGTTCCCCATTACTTCTCCTTTTCCCTTCCCCCTTATGCAAAACCGGCCGTTTTGCGGTACTATCCAACCTCCTTGATCTGTCTGTCTTTGATCGACGGAAAACATTTCCCTGAAGGAAGCAATGTCATGGAACTGAGAGTAACTGATATTTTCGTGATCTTCGGCCCTCCCCCAGGTGACAGTGAGATCCACCATTTTAGAAACAGCCTTTACTATTTTGGTCTTTACCTCGTTCCAATTACTTTAGTTTTTCAATTTGGTCGGGGGAATGTTTCTGACGGAGGCAGAGAATATCATGGCTAAGGCATAGGCGGATTTTGAATAACCAAACGGGAGGGAGAAAAAGGGCATTCCCTTGTGTATGGAATGTGGCATCAAGCCACAAAGCCAACAGTTGGTCTCGTTGACTATGAGCTGGTGTTTATGGAGGGTGGAAATGAATGTATTATTTATAAATTCCTTTCTTCTGTCCTCGAGGTGTGGGGGAAGATCAACATAGGAATGCATAGTGGTATTCTTTACAAGTGTGGAAGAATGTGGAGGGAAAACTGTACATAAGATCCATCCCAGGCAGGCTGCTACACAGCAAACAAGTAACATTGTAAACAGAAAAATCGAGAACCTGCTATGCAGTAATTTTACATAATTAGTCTTTTTCCATTGAAGCACCGCGTCATTTCTCCTCATGATGTCTATGGATTTAATATCAAGATGTCTCTGAACACGAGATCAAAACGTCTCCCAGCAGCCGCTTCACCAAGATCTTGTTCCTGGGCTTAATTAGCCACCGGTGCGTTATGATCAGGTGCAATGTCTTTAGTCTGTTTTTGGTGGGATCGCAGCCGCGATCTGTATTCCTGTTGAGGAGTGAGTTCTGGAATTGGTGAAATTATATCCGGGGCGTTGGTAGCTGTTGAACAAGGCACAGTGTCTGTGGGTGTAGGGCCAAAAAATTTCTGACAGTGGCTAGCGTGGAGCCATCCTTTGCGTCCTTCCACTTTGACGGCGGTCCTCGTAGTTAGGAGTACCAGCTTAGGAGCTGTCCATCTCTTCTCCAGGGGGCTGGTATGATTGAAATTTCTGATCAATATCCAATCGCCGGGCCTGATGGCGTGTTCTCCAGGCGTGGTGAGGTCTGGAAATGCTGCCGTGACCTGTCAACGACAAGATTGGAGTGCAGACATCAAGGAAGCCAGGTAATCTGTTAACATATTAGAATCAATGTCAGTCAGTTTTCTAGGAGAAGGGACACCCCAGATGTTAGGAGGTCTCCCGAATGTTATTTCGAAAGGGGACAGTCCCGTCCGGGAATATGCCACCATTCGCATATAAAAGAGAGCGACCGGGAGGGCAGTGACCCAGTCTATCCCTTTTTCTGCACATATTTTGGCTAGTTTTGTCTTCAAGGTCTGGTTGTGCCGCTCGACTAGGCCTGCTGCTTGAGGGTGTCGGACACAATGGAATCTCCAGGAATATCCCAATAAAAGAGAAACAGCCTCCATCAATTTGGAGGAGAAAGGCTGTCCATTGTCCGAATAAATGACCTTTGGTAACCCATATCTGGGGAAGAATTCTCTCACTAATTGCTTAGCTGTTGGCTGGGCACCATAGTCTGGGACGGGATATGCTTCAGTCCATCGTGTCAGTGTACACACTACCACTAGCACATATTTGTACCCTCTACATCTGTCCATCTGAATATAATCCATTTGGAGGACTTCGTAGGGATGATCAGGAGGCTGGAATCCACCTTGTTCTACTGATACACCTTTACCAGGATTAAATTGGCAACATATCATGCAAGTTTTTACTTTTTGTTTGGCTGCAGATCTCAGATGTTTGTTAAACCAGATATTCTGTAAACTATCCAGCATACCTTTCTCGCCTAGGTGGGCGGGGCTATGGGCTGTGTCAATTATGACTTGTACCATGGAATCAGGGAGCAACCACACTGTTCGGTCTTTGGTCATCCAACCTTGATCTGTCTGGACCCCTCCTTGTTCAGCCCATTTCTTTATTTCATCTGAGGTGGCATGTGTCTGTATGTCTAGCACATCTTTCAAGGGGTCTCTCACTACCATAGTGACAGTCTGTGTTAGTACCTGAGAGTCTGATGTGTTCACTGGACTCTGGGCTGTCTGTTTAGCAGTTCGGTCCGCTAAGTCATTTCCTTTGGATATGGTGTCTGTAGCTTTGGTATGTGCTTTGCATTTCAGAATAGCTATGGCTGTAGGTAGGTGTATGGCATCTAGTAGGGCTTGAATCAGGGGACCATGTTGTATTTTGGCCCCATGTGAGGTAAGGAAACCTTGTTCCTGCCACAACACTCCAAAATTGTGAACTACACCGAATGCATATTGAGAATCGGTATAGATGTTCACTTTCAATTGTTTTGCCCATATGCAGGCCTGTGCCAGAGCTATGAGCTCTGCTGCTTGAGCTGACAGAATGTCAATTCTTTGGGTCTTTACAGTCCGTTGTTACTGCATAGGCTGCTACTAACTCTCCAGCACTTGTCCTCATGCACGACCCATCCACATAGAGTGTCACATCAGGATCTGGGAGTGCAACATCTGTTAGGTCTTGTCTTGGTTTTGTCACTATGTCGATCATTTCCACACAGTCATGTTGTGTCGTGTCATCTGAGCTTGAGGGCAAAAGGGTAGCAGGATTCAATACGTTGCATCGTCTGATCTCTATGTGTGGCTGAAAGAGCGTTAGTTCGTATCCTGTCAGTCTTGCTACAGTCTGGTGTTCGGTCTGCGTTCTGTTCAGAAGGACTTCCACAGCATGTGGTACTTGTACTATCAGGGGATGTCCTAACACTATTGAATCACTTTGTCTTATGGCCAGGGCTGTAGCCGCAACAGATTTCAGACATGAGGGCAAAGCTTGTGCTACGGGGTCCAATGTGCTAGAAAAATAAGCACAGGATCTGTTTCTTCCTGCTTGGTCTTGTGTGAGGACGGATAGTGCTGTTCCGTCACGTTCTGTCACGAACAGGGTAAAAGGCTTGCTATAGTTTGGAGTGGCCAGAACTGGTGCTTGACACAGAGCTAGTTTCAGAGCTTCAAATGCTTGGGAGTGTTCTGATGTCCAAGGGAGAGTTGTATGAGTGGCTGCTTCCACTGTAGTTAACTGTATGAGTGGCTTGACTATGTGAGCATACTGAGGGATCCATTCTCTGCAATATGAAGTGAGACCAATGAATGCGCGAACTTCTTTCTGTGACTTTGGCTGTGAAATTGTCGAAATCAGTTGGATTCGTTCTTGTGTTAGTTGCCTACCCTCTTTCGACAGCAAATGTCCTAAGTAAGCTACTTGCTGTGCGCAGAACTGTAATTTTGAGGGAGACACCTTGTGACCTTTGTCTGTCAGGAAATGTAGGACTGTGAGAGATGCTTTTTCACATTCTGGTTCTGTCCTTGCAGTGACAAGGATGTCATCTACGTACTGTATCAACGCTGTGTTGGCAGGCATATTGATACTGTCAAGTTGTCTTTTTAGTGCTTGGCTGTAGATTCTTGGACTTTCTGTAAAGCCTTGGGGAGCTCTAGTGAACCTGAAGCTTCGTCCTTTTAAACTGAATCCGAACAGATATTGACTGTCGGGATGTATAGGAATGCTGAAAAACGCATGCTTCAAGTCGATGACTGTGAAAAATGCAGCTTCGGGATCTATGGCAGTCAATAGTGAAGAAATATCTGGGACCACCGGATATTGTGGGATCACACATTTGTTCAGCTCTCGGAGATCAACCACCAGTCGGTAGACCGGGGGTGCCTGAGGGTCAGTCCTTTTGAGGACCGGAAGAACTGGAGAATTGCAAACATTTGAATCAGTCTCGATCACCACACCATGCTCTATGAGTTCTTGGATTATTTTTAGTAAGGCTTGTTCAGCCTCGGGGGAAATCTTATATTGTCGTATACGTTGTAAGACTACACCCTCCTTGAGCGTGACTTGATGTGGGGTGATGTCCATGTAACCGACATCAGTCGAGCTTTTTGCCCATAAATGTTGTGGGATGTCTTTTAGTCTGGGGTCGAATTCTTTGACTGTGAAATGTCCTTTGAAATCTCGTAGGAACAATTTTACTCCTTCCGGTGAACAGCATATTACTGCTTCTAGTTCTTTGAGTGTCTTGATACCTAGTAAATTGTCTGGGAACGTTTCTGTAAGGACCAAATCAGTAGTACGTGCCAGAGGACCCACTCCTAAAGAGACTTGTTCAGATACTTTGTTTATGATCGGTTTTCCTGAAAAGCCCAGAGATATATTATGTGAGCCAGAGAGAGGAACCTCTGGGACTTCCTTATGACTTATGGTAGTCCTACTCGCCCCCGTGTCTATGAGGAATTTTCTGTCTTGTCCCAGTAGGTGAGCTTGTACATATGGACCTTTCTGATCTACTGGAACTGGAATGAGGGGCAAGTCACTTTCTCTCTCAAGGCTGTCTCATGCACATGGTTCAAACTCTGGGTAATCTGATTGGGCGTACTGGTACATCTGTGTGGTAGCAGTAGCGGGCTTCTGAACCTGTGGCGGCGTAATGGTCTGAGGCTGCTGAGTGTTACCTGGTCTAGGAGTATGTGGGCATTATTTTGTCCTTCCTGTCACTATGTTATGTTTCAGAACTGGACATTCTTTCACAAAATGGCCCTGCTGCTTGCAGTAGTTGCAAGTACCTTTATTGGTCCCTACATTACCTTTGGGGCCCGTATTTACTGGTGCCGTCTGTGCAACCAGTACCTTCATTTTTGTGTCTTTTACTCTTTTCTTTTCCTGTTCCTGTTCTTCCCTTATTCTGTTGTGGTGGTACTGTAACATCTGCAACATTTGTGAAGGACTATTTGCTTGCCAGGTACTCTCAACTTTCAACACTCTATTCCTGATGGAAGGTAAGGCGTTGTCCACCAATTTGGACACAAAAAGATGAGGATATGCCTCGCTGCTATGTGCGAGTCCACTATTTATAGAAAAACATTTCTCTAATCTGGTGTAATATTCGCCCGTATCCTCGTCTGGCTTTTGTTTACAGGCAGAAATGGCATCCCAATCTTCCTTTTTCGTTGTCAACAACAGAGGCAAGACCTGTATGAGGAGACTGGGCAGTTCTCTTATGCGCTCACCTAAACCTTCACCTGGTTTTCTGTCTGTCTCTTCTTGTTCTAGGGCAGCCCACGTAATCTTTTTACCACCCACCTCCCAATCCTTTTCCTTCAATTTGTCAAATATGCCTGTAGGTAGAATTACTTTAAGGGGTATTATTATATCTGGATATGTAAAACTACCCATTTGGAGGATGTCTTTTAACTCTCTATGGAATCCTCCGGGATCTTTTTCGTGAGAGGGCACCATCTTTTTCATTTCCATTATCTCTAACTTGGTTAGGGGAGTATACACATGTACTCGTTGCAGTGTACCATCTGGCTGGGGTATGGGGTGGACTGCTCGTAAAGGATATTGGCCTATACTGTAAGCTTCATGATCTGAGGAGGCTAAAGTAAGTTGCAGGAAACGAAGGCGCAGGTCCAGAATGGTGTTGATCAATTCCGGTCCCCGAGACCTCCATTTATCTGTCACTACTTCTTGTAACAATTTGTATAGCTTGTCTGGTCGGTGGGAGTTATTCTCATATAAGGTAGCCAAGTGTTGGACCATATAAATACCTGCTAGTCGCTGTTCTGCTCGGGGAAGAGCCAAGAACATTTGCGCCACTATATCTGGGCCATACACTCGGTGCTGTGATATCCAATGGGTGGCAGATCGGGCCAATTCTTTTTCTTGCTGGGTAAGGGGAGGCTCATTGTCCATCCATTCGTCTAGGACTCTTTCTGTGGACTGAAAAAGATCTTCCGAAGAAGGATCTAATCTTTTGATTTTCTGCAACATTCGTGGGGTTCGCCACTTGGAGCCAGGACAATGTCGCGCTACACCCAGGAAATTAATTTTATCTAGTGTCGGGCTATCATCTTCCTCTGAGTCGTCCTCCTGTGTGACTTTCTCAGAGTGAATAGTGACAATTTTCTTAACCAGTCTTTTAGTTATTTTGTCGATCTGATGTCCCAGATCGTGTGCTCCTCGGTGTATCTGATCGCTAAGATCTATTAACTCAGAGTCTACGCTTCCATTACCCGGATCTAGTTCCCGGATCAGACAATTTATGATGAACCGCAGGAGCAGTCCTCTGATGGGAACTTTTCTGTTCTTCATGACCTGGACCAGAGTATCCGTAAACTCTATCCAAATGCTTCGTTATATCAGGGACCTTTTGGAGTTGACCCACGGCTAGTCTTAATCTCTCTGATATCGTGGCCATTGGGCCACTACCGGGTTCGGGGTCGTAAGGGCACTCAAGAGGCGGGACATCGTCTTTATCCTCAGCCCCGTTCCCGGACACTCCTAAATCAGAGGTAGAACCACCGGCTACTAGTTCAGGAGCACGTGTAGGCGGGCATGTTCTAGGCATGTTTACATAAGCGGGGGGTGGTTCAGACAGATAGACAGGGAGGAAATTTTCGGGAGCAGTGGGAATCACTTTCACCGGGGACTTGGGGTGTCCTTCTACAATTTCTTCAGACAAAACGGGATAAATACCAGTAACAAGGGCGTTTCTCTCTCTCTCTACCTGTTCAGCTAAGACTTTCTCACCTTCTTCCTGTAATTGCTTTTCTTTAGCCTGTTCCAACATTCTCTTACTTTTCTCGACTTTCCCTAGTTCTTTCTGGGCCCTCCTATGCGCTTCCTTACGCCATAACTCAATGGCTTCTGTCTGTGAGGGCCTCACCTTTCTTTTCCATAACTCTTCCTCCACTCTCATAATGCATTCTATATCCCATGTACCTATGGCAGGCCACCTATACGCCATCTCTAATTTCTCGGTATAGTCTACCCAAAGGTCTAAAAACAATATGGCACTCAATCCATGCTTGTTGTACATGAAATATCCAGGAGTGTCCCTAGGCGGGACTTTAACTGGTTTTTCTAACAGATTCTTTTTGGTGCCAATTGCACGTAATTTGGAAAACAGAGGCATTCTTAAACTCACCAAATTACGATTTAAAAAAACTTGGAATATACAAAAACAAAACGAACACTTTATACACTAGAATATAGTGCAACCATACCGGTTTCACAAATGTAACACGTCTTTACCGTTTTCCAAAAATGGAACCCGTCTTTATACTATCTCAGTGGTACTCACCAAAAAGCAAAACTTGAAGACCTGGTCATCGGACTCTTGATGCTTGCGCAGGAATTCGGGGCTCCAAAGACCTCGGACTCGGCACTCTCACTGGTCAGGCTCTGGGTTGGGACGCTCCGCAATCTTTTTCACCGCCTCGTGTGGATGATCAGTCGCAGTTTGCCTCCTCCTCGTCTCGAGGGAGTTAGCGGGAACACCCCGCTGTTTGTGCACTTGAAGTCCGTCGAAAGTATGGAAGGGACAAGGACCCGACTTACATCGCCGGCGCGTAGGGAAGAGGGAGCGTCCCTGTTCAGGCGCCAATTAATGTGGTAAATAAAAAGCTAGTTATTTACGCCGTTCGGAATTTCTATAATTACCCAAGAAAATGGTAATGCATAAAATGAGGAGCAGAGTCCGTGGTCTTCGAGTTGAAAGGGTTTTATTCCAGAACTCGAGTTAAGGGAGAGCTCCTTCACCAAGCGGGTTCAGGAGTAGTCTACTTTGCTTGAAACATAACAGCACTTATAAACAGTACGAGTACAATCAAAAAGAAGGAGTTTCCCTTAGACTCGATTCAATCATTCATGATGTAATCATACAGAAAACATAGCATACTTGTTCTCGTTTAAAGGATAACCTGAATAGCATTTACACATAAACAAACATATTGCATCGGGGCGATTGTGGTGGCAAGTTACAGAGTTGCTGGTATCTGAGGACAGAGAATCGAGGCATTGTCACAGGGTCATTTCTGTCGGAAAGGTAAAGAGGACGAGGCATTGTGCGTTCTTTACTTCGTACACAAGGGTGGTGATGTCTCACAATGGTATGTGTGTGCAGCGGGGAAGAAGGAGAATGGGCTGTAGTAAACTATTCTTCTTCGTGGCAGTCTCGTGTGTTTGATTATGTCTCCCCTTGGTTGTTTAACCCAACCCGTGGCTGTCCTCGCAAACTAGGAAACCATTGATGAGAGAGAGCTGCTCGTTCGGTGACAGAGTTAGGGAAAGGGGGGGGGTTCTCCGAGTCAACCATCCGACCGACTCCGTTCTTGCCTAAGGGAAAATATCGAACGGGACGGAAACCCATAGGTTACATGGTAGCTGGACATTATTCTTGGCATGTGTCAGCTTTACGAAAAAGAGAGCAGGCAAGAGGGGGTACAACGGGGTTTGTGCTTGAAATAGGAGGATCGGCTTGCCTGGTCGATGTCAGGGTGGATAGGGTGCATGATGGGACACCAGAGAAAAAAGGGAGCTTTTTAGTCAAATTCCACAGCTTGACTCCAGTGGCTTAGTGAGCACGGGACCCACGTCTGGGCACACCCTTCTCACATAGGGTGAACAGCAAAACACACAAGATGATGGACGGAATGTTGCACAATGGCAAAACATTCATCCCCAGTCACAGATCTGGGTTTAATCCATCGTTATTTTGCTCACCAAGCCATCCTAGGTCAGACATGGCCATGTGCAAATCAGTCTTGACCCTGTGCCTCATGGGAGCAGTCCAGCCCGAACTGCCAAGCCATGTCTTCCCTGGACCGGAATCAAGCATTCTAGGACTAGTTTCTAGCTAGCAGCCGTCTTCAGCCAGGATAGCTTGAATCCAGTGGCTTAGTGAGCACTGGACCCACGTCTGAGCACACCCTTCTTACATAGGGTGAACAGCAAAACACACAAGATGATGGACGGAATGTTGCACAATGGCAAAACATTCACCCCCAGTCACAGATCTGGTTTTACTCCATCGTTATTTTGCTCACCAAGCCACCCCAGTTCACACATGGCCATATGCAAATCAGTCTTGACCCTGTCCCTCATGGGAACAGTCCAGCCCGAACTTACAAGCCATGTTTTCCCTGGACCGGAATCAAGCATCCTGGGACCGGTTTCTGGCTATCAGCCGTCTTCAGACAGGATAGCTTGACTCCAGTGGCTTAGTGAGCACGGGACCCACGTCTGGGCATACCCTTCCCACATAGGGTGAACAGCAAAACACACAAAATGATGGACGGAATATTGCACAATGGCAAAACATTCACCCTCAGTCAAAGATCTGGGTTTAATCCATCGTTACTTTGCTCACCAAGCCACCCCAGTTCAGACATGGCCATATGCAAATCAGTCTTGACCCTGTGCCTCACGGGAACAGTCCTGCCCGAACTGCCAAGCCATGTCTTCCATGGACCGGAACCAAGCATCTTCGGACCGGTCTCTGGCTATCAGCCGTCTTCAGCCAGGATAGCTTGACTCCAGTGGATTAGAGAGCACAGGACCCACGTCTGGGCATACCCTTCCCACATAGGGTGAACAGCAAAACACACAAGATGATGGACGGAATGTTGCACAGTGGCAAAACATTCACCCCCAGTCACCAAGCCACCCCCTTTTGTACCTCTTTGTTCGCCATAGGTTGGCAGGGTATGCTCAGACGTGAGTCCCTTGCTCACTTTGCCACTGGATTCAAGCAAGCCGGGCTGAAGATGGCTGAAATGCCAGAAACCGGTCCTCGGAAGCTTGTTTCCGGTCCAGGGAAGGCATGGCTTGGCACAATATAAAAGGGGAGGAAGCAGTGAAACATTAGGAAGATATAACTCTGAAAGACTCAAACTTTTCTCTTTGCTCTCAGACTGATTTGCATATTGCCATGTCTGAACTGGGTTGGCAGAGTGGGCTTAAGAACGGTGATGGATTAAACCCAGATCTCTTGACTGGGTGTGAGTGTTTGATTGGTTCAGATGCTCCGTCCATCACCACCCCCTTTTGTTCCGCTTTGTTCGCCATAAGTGGGCTGGGTATGCTCAGACGTAAGTCCCTTGCTCACTTTGCCACTGGATTCAAGCAAGCCGGGCTGAAGACGGCTAAAAAGCCAGAAACCAGTCCTCGGAAGCTTGTTTCCGGTCCAGGGAAGGCATGGCTTGGCAGTTCGGGCTGGACTGTTCTCATGAGGCACAGGATCAGACTGAATGCCTCCCCAGCGTGCTACGACGCCTGGTTACAGCGGAGCAGGATGTGGTGGGTGCAACAGTGCCCAAATTAGGATGTGACTAACTGTGATAGTGCAAATGTGTTTTAACAATTAAAAAATGCAAAGGTTGTGCCTTTAGAATTTTTTTTAATAATAGCCAGCCCGCATTGGTTAAAAACAGAGTGAGCGGACTCCCCAGGTTCTTAATTAAGGAACCGGAATCCTAAATCAAAGGTAAAATTTGGTCGACATGTTTCAGCTGTTTTTATTGCCTATAGCTCAGCTTTCTTCAGGACCTATATCGAAAGTCCTCCGGTGGTGTGCGTTCGAGTCTCAGCCGGGATGCTCAACATTCTGTGATTCTGGGCAAATCATTTAATCTCCCCGTGCCTTCCAAAAATGAATGTGTCCATCTGTAACACAACTGGTGCTCATGTAAAGCACTCTGATACTTTGGGGGCAATTTCACGCTATATAAAATTCTTTAAAAATTCTAAAAAATCAAAAAAAAGAATTAATGCATACCAAAGCAGATCATGCCTTCGGTAGCAATTAAATGCAAAATAAAAACGAGACCACAGCTCCTCCAAAATGTGCAACTTTAATGCTATACAACAGACTGTGGCTATGTTCATACCTAAGAACCTGGAGTACTGAGTTTTATTCTTAGACTAGGCAATTCATCCAAATTGTTGTGATTTTTTGAGAAAATCACTTTACCTCCCTGGGCCTCACATAGCAAGCATGTGTAACTAAATATGTGTAATTGTGTACTGTAGCCAAAAAATTCTATATTGTGCTTTTTGGTACTGTCTCAATTACATGTTTCTTCTTCTCCCTATCACGGACAGGTTCCTATGCCCTGATTTCAACTAACACTCCTTCTCGTTCTCTCTGTAACATCTCATGCTTGAGGTGCAACTGGTGGTAGGACTGTTGTCTGTACCTTGGCCGCTCTTCCCATGAGCAAGGTCTGCAATATATCATTTCAATAAAGTAAATAAATGTATAACTAGAATCACTCAGTCACTGACAAAATTCTTATTGCATATTTCCTACAGTCGAGTATCTAGAGGTGGTATTTCAAATTTATGTTTATCTGAGTCACCAATTTATAAAACAATATATAACATAAAAACATTTCCATAGGAAAAAACACAAACAATTATTTCAATTAATTTAAAGGAAATAAATAGAAACGAAAAAAAACATTCTCAATGGACTCTTCGATAATAAAGAGAAGACGTACTAAAAAGTGCAGCAAATTGGGGATAGGATAACATGCAGAGACAATAACATGCAGAGAGCAATAACACATTCATTTCTAATTAGATGTCTAAGAACATTTATTGTCCGTTACAGCCTTCTTGATAATTAAAGTCCATTGCAATATGTGATTGTTAAATAAAAAGGCAGCGATAAATACATTTCTTTTTTTAGAACATTGTGTCAAAGCAATGGCTTTGGACAAATCTTAAGTGCATTTGCATAAATCTGCATTTAAAGCCCCATAGAGCTGAAATAAAAGAGGCTCCTGTAGTGATGAACTATATGCGTTTTTGTGGTGTAGTACAAGGCATCCTTACAAGAGCAAAGGCAATTGTCTCTGAGGAAAGGACAAAGTAAAAGTAAATGGATTATACATTCAATGTGGCTATTTTCGCAAACAAGGGCTACCGCCTCAGTTGGCTTTGTTCAGCTTCCACAAGAACTATTCAAAGGGTAAATGTACGGGATAGATTGGATCTACAGAACATGTAGATGCACAGAATGGGCAATTACTAGATAATTTCCCATCCAGAGTCCATTCAGATATTCATGCATCAGTACTGATTGCTACATACTGCGCGATTGCTCAACAAGATATCATTTTTTTTAAAGAACTACCTGCCACTTGATTATCCATTTCTTTACAAAACAAGATTGTGATTCAGATTCTTCTAAACATTGTCCATACGGTGCCTTTTATTCAAAGCGTTCCCCTCTATGGATTTTTCAATGTTCAAAAGGACTTTAAGAGACCTGCATTCGTGCTGTATATTAAATAATTGTCGGATTAGGATAAGATTTGTGATCGAGCGTTGACCTTCCTACAGTGGATACACAATGCAGGCAGCCAAAACCTTCCAAATTGTTCGGACGAGATTTATCATGATTTCACCACAAAATTAGAAGAAGCAAAAGACTCCTTAAAGGAACTGTTTGCAACAGTTAAGAAACTCCCTGAAGTAAAAAACCCGAGCATCAGTCAACAATTATGCAATAATTTAGCACTTTACTTTCAAGATATAGTCAAATTAGTATACACCTCCTTCGTAAATACTAATCAAGTAGCAGACCCAGATAAAAGCCGGTCAAGACGCTTGTGCAGGTCCAGTACTAACACTCTATCTCACTTTGGGCCATTGACAGCAGATCAGACATAACATTTGTAAATCAAGTTAAATCTGGCTCACCTAAGGACCCTTGCCCAGCCAGAATAATCCATCTGCTTCCTCAGGTAATAGCCATGCAACTTACATTCATTTTTAACAATTTGTTTGGGGCAGCTTACTTTCCAAAAGACTGGAAGATAGGGTCGATCCTTCCTTTGCTAAAAAAACCTAACCTTGATGATGCCAACTCAAATAATTAAAGGCCCATCACTTGATTATCATTTCCCGACAAAATGATTGAAAGAGCCGTTAATCAGGAACTGACGACCTTTATAGATAATAATAAGAGTATTGATCCAACACAGTTTAGGTTCAGTAGTCACCCCAGCAAAGAGCGGGCACTGATTACAGCAACTGAAGAAGTATGGTTTCCCGCACAATAAATTGTGGGGGAAACCATGCCCTGATCCTATTGGATCTTTTGGCCACATTTGACACAGTTAGCCATACTCTTCTAATTGACTGACTTCAATCGATTTCCATCAAAGACAATGCACTCACGTTCATCACTTCCTTCTTAACTGTTCGAATGCAAATCGTCTCCTTAGGTGACTTTATATCACTAGCCTTCTCACTGCCTAGTGAGGTGCCTCAGGACTCGTCCCAGAGCCCCACCCTATTTAATCTATATGTCACCCCATTTGCAGCATGGATCAAATCCTCTGGTTTTGCGCTGGTCTCGTATGCTGCCGATACAAAGAACGTTGTGTCCGTAACATGTAACCCTGAAGCCACAGCATTTCAGTTTCATGATTGCATGCTCCATATTGGTAATTAGATGTACAATAATTGCCTGACTTTGAACTCCTCAAAAACCGAGTTTCTACTATTCGGCAATAACCCCTCTTTTTGGTACCCTAATTGGTGGCCTCAAGAACTGGTAACCCTGCCTATCCCAAGCAATAAAGCAAAAAAATTGGGAGTAATCATTGAGACTAAGTTATCTTTTGAAGGACAGAAAAATCACACCACCTTCTCCTGTTTCGATGTCCTGAAAATTCTCAGGAAAGTCTTGCCCTACGTTCCAATAAGCTTGGAGAAATGGTAGTCACAGCCATAATTTCCTCTATAGTGGACTTCTGTAACGCGGTCTTTATTACTATTCAAAAACATTTTCTGTAGAAGCTGCAGAATGCGACAGCGCGGTTACTGCTAGGTATCCCAAAACACAAATCTGCATCTTATCCTCTGGTCCAAATACAATGGCTTGCGATTGGAGAATGCATCCAATTTAAAGCACTCTGTATTGCCTTCAAAGTGCTAGTATGTCTTGGCCCAGATTGAGACAACGTTTCCAACGTTACATTCCACCACGTTCACTGCGCTCATCCACTAGTGAAAATCTTGTAATCCACAGATGCAAAAAAGTTAACTGGGGACAGAAGGGGTTCGTAACATTTTCTATGATGCTGAGGAACTCTCTCCCCACAGAACTCAATTCAATTAAATTCCTTTATTCGGTTTTCATACACTAGTAGCAAAATCCATAAAAGTACAATTTAAAAACAGTAGTAGAAAAAGCGATTTTTCATTCTCTAGATACAATAGGTATTTTTAAAAATTCAGGTCAATCCATAAAATTCATAACATTAGTGGACGCCGTGATCAAAAAGTTTTCAAGAACTAATACATAGTTAAAAAGAAGGATATATAAAAAGATCTTATTCACAAGACAGAATTTACCACAGGAACCTCTTTTGTAGATTTTTCCTGTGCCCGACACTAGTTTTAAAAAAATTGCGCAATGTTTCTCGTGAAACATTCTACGTCCAGCAATTGCACAGCAAGATATGCTGGACGACATTGTCTCATACCCCAAATGTTTTAAATAGGTTTTATCCATTTTTTTCTTCGTTTTTTCTAGAATTTGCAAAACAAACCACATGCATCGATGTTTGGGATGATGCCTCATCACAGGGGCAGGTTGATAAAGTTTTGGCCCAATCGTTCATTTTAGGGAAGGTAACCAAATGATGAAATATATTTAGCCTCAAACGTGTTAGCACAAACCTATCATGCCCGCTCAAAATGAACGTTAGATAGGGGTGAATTGTGGGGCTAGTTTGCATCATTAGGTTATTTAGTACCATTTGCTTGTTTGCTTCAACTGCAAATCTAAGCTCCTCCATGTGGCTCATACATTGTTTTTTAAACACTTTCCTGGGGATATGAGCTAACAATATGGGGTTATTATTAGGGGTGGGCGGAAGTCGCGGAAGGGACTATTGCGGAGAGGCACGGAAATTGCACCAATCTCCGTGCCTCTCCGCGATATTTCTGTTTCGCGAGCCCGCCCGCCTTGTAAATTACATTTAAAGGCTAAATATAAGTTTAAATGAAACTTACCTTATTGCACCCGCAATCTTCTCCTTCCCGGCTTCATCTTTGGAAACTGCATATGCACGGTAGCCTGCGCAGTTTCCAAAGATGAATCCGGGAAGGAGAAGATTGCGGGCGCAATAAGGTAAGTTTCATTTAAACTTATATTTAGCTTTTAAATGGAATTTACAAGGCGGGCCGGAGGTCGGCGGGAAGCGGGGGGCGGGAAACAGGAGGCGGGCGGGTGGCCTACTTCCGTTCCGCTCGCGAATGGGTGGAAATTTGCCCCGTTTTTCCACCTTCTTTGCGGAAGGCGGAAAGTGCAAATTTCCACCCATTCTGTGGGCGGACTGAAATGTCCCTCCATCCCTAGTTATTATAATAGTTTGGTAAGCCCAGGTCAGACAAGAAGTTTTTTACATACATGAGCCACCCTCTCTTTTGTACATTCTCAAGACCAAGACAATCTTTCAGAACCTCCCGAATAAATGATGTTTTTGGAGATGACCAAATACGATGCCATAACAGAGCAAGTTGAACTTTTATTGTGTCTGTGATATACGGTATTCCCCCCCACATGTTGCTGTGCTAATACATTTAGCTTGATATATTTGAAGCATCTCCATCGGTGGCCTCTTACCTAACCTCTGCGCGAAGTTAACCAATGCCGTAGTCGTCCTCATAAAAAGTAGCTTCCTGGCTTTTATTGCTTGACGCCACGAGCCCTTATTATCAATTAAGATACCTAAGTAGGGGTATGTAGTTGTAAACTCCAACTTTATGTTTTCAATAAAAATATCTTTCTGTTTCCTTCTGCCTGTCCCAGAGCTTATTACGAAAGTTTTCTTGATGTTTAGATCTAAATTAGCCATACATTTATGATACTTGTTGAGGGCGCGTTGCAGCCCTATCGACGTCCGAGCCATAATTACGGCATTGTCACATAGAGTAGGGCAGGTGTTGGCCGTTTCTGCAGCAGAGGTAGGTCCTGGCACCCCTCCAACATGGCCTCCATGAGACCATTTGTATAGAATGTAAAAAGAAAGGGTGCCAGGACACAACCCTGGCTGACCCCCTCTCCACTTTCTCCACTTGAAACGGCCCTGTATGCTCCCCGTTAATGCCAAACCGCACCGTAGCAGTCGCATTTGCATATAATTCTCTTAAAAAGTTAATTATGGGGATCTTCACGCCCATCACTTCTAAGGTTCTCCATAATTGGATATGGCTTACACAGTCGAATGCGGCTGTTAGGTCTACATAGGCCATATACAACTTTCCCCCCTTTGCGTTTACATATTTTCCCATTAGGAGTGTCAGGTTAAGGCCATGCTCCGTGGTACCCAATCCCTCCCTAAACCCAAATTGGAGGTCAGAAAGTACTTTATTATCCTCTGACCATTGTTGTAGGTGATTAAGGACTATGCGACCTGACACTTTACCCAGTGAATCTAACAATGAGATGGGGCGATAACAAGCTGGGTTCTGTCGATCTTCCTTCTTGAATATTGGGACCAAAATTGATTCGGACAATGATTCAATAGGCTCGGCTGTACAGGTGGCTTCTAACACCCTTGTCAGTATGGGGGTCCATAGCTCCATAATGTGCTTGAAAAGGTCAACTGGGACCCCAGCTGGCCCCGGGGCCTTTCCCCTTTACTAGCCTTAAGGGCAAGCTCGACCTATATTAGGGTGACATCAAGAGCTATAGAAAAGACTACCGAGCTGGCACGATGACTGATGTTAACATGCCAGCTGTCGCACAATTCTCCTCAGTATGTTAGCCAAAAATCTGAGAGAAATGTTCCACCCAGTGTCTTTCATCTATTGCAATTTCTATGGTCGACATATCCCCGGCTACTGAAAGAAAAGGGGATTTAACCACCCGCCAAAAAGCAGTGCTGTCCTTATTTATACAGCTTTTATGTAGCTCCTCCCAAGTTTCTTTTTTTAATTCGCCTTTTCTTGATTTCAAGGCCTGATTATATGCTTTTCTAAGCTGTCTAATCTCCTGTCTGTCCATCTCCTTTTTAGGTAGGGCAAATTTTAGATCAACCTATGCTTTTGTGCAGTTCTTATGAAACCATCCTTTACGCTTATCTTTCCTTTGTTTTAGTTGGACTCTCAATGTTTCCTTTATTTAGTTTGTTATCCCCATAAAGCTTCTTAAAACCTCATGGTGTGGAGTTAAGGGATTTAGGGCCCGATGTAGGTAAAACGCATTTACCGATTTTAAAATACCGACTCGTACCGAATCGGTATTTTGAAATCGGAAAATGATATGTAGATAAAAAAAATCGGAAAAATACCGAATCGGTAGTAATCGGTATTGTGATTCGATACGTACCGAATCGGCATGTACCAAATCGGAATTTACCGAATCGGCTGCTACCGATTCGGCAAATACCGAATCGGTAATAGCAATACACCCCATGGGCCAAAAGGCCCATAGGAATGCATTGTAAATACCGATTCGATATTTACCGAATCGGTAGTAGCCGAATCGGTATTAGCCGAATCGGTAAATGCCGATTCGGCGAGCAAGTAAAACTGAAACCAAACACAGTGAGCAGCAGTGGTAGCAGTATCCAGATCTCTGTGAAACATGGCAAGCAGCTCTGAGAGCCAGAAGGCAGAGCGCAAGCGGAAGGCCAAATTCAGCACCATGGAGCTGCAAGTGTTTGTGGAGGAGGTGGTGAGGGTACACAGGCAGCTGTTTGGGAGGCTGTCCCTCACTGTCCCAGAGAGCACTAAGAGGACGCTGTGGAGTGCAATAGGGGAAAGAGTGAACGCTGTTGGTGTCACCCCCAGGAGCCTGGACGACCTCAAGAAGAGGTTTTACGACATCCGCAGCCTCACAAAGAGGAAACTGGCTGAGCTCCACAAGCAGGCAGGAGTAACTGGTGGAGGCAGGAACCCGGCGCCACCCCTCACTGACCTGGAGGAACTTGTGGCGACTACCATTGAGAGCGAGAGTGTGGTGGGAGTTGGGGACCTGGATAGCTCATCCAGAGCTACAGCTAAAGGTAAGAAGCATGCGCATCTTGACACACCCTACCAGACACCTCCCCTTTAGACCCAATGCACAGCCAAACCCCAGCCCAGTACTGCTAGCAACAGACATGAGCAATGCAGCATGGTAAACGCAGTCAGCAGAAGTAGCCAAAAATGCCAGTGCAGAAGCATAATAAAAAGAACTGTAAAACTGAATCAAAGTATTTGAAATGAGATATGCAATGCTTTAATTGTAGTGACTGTAATACATTAGCACTCAGTTCACAAATGCTTCTTTATACCTAGGGGCACCATCAGGCAGGGGAGCAGCAGCTACTCACGCACCAGCTCAGCACCATCAGCCAGTGCGGTGGCAGGGCCAAGCACCAGTCTACCAGCACAGGAGGAGGAGGAGGAGAACAGCAGTGCCCTGGGCAATGAGGAAGACACTGGACATACCCTCACATTTCCACACTCCCCCCGACTGTCTCTAACGCCCCCATTGCAGTTCTCCCCGGAGAACTCACCACCACAGAGCCACCCTGCACCTGCCACATCTCCTGCCAGGAGGATAATTGTTGCTCCATTAAACCTCATGGAGGGAGCAGCGGGTCAGGCTCCAGCAAACAACCCAGTTACACCTGTGGCACCCCAGCCCACACAGCAGGGCAGCAGCAATCCCTGGAGGCCACGAACATCCAGCGGTGCTCCTCCAGCACGGGAGGGCAGCGTGTTCCAAGGGCTGGAGGGCAGTATGGTCAAGATCCAGAGGATGCAGGCAAAATCAATCTTGGCCTGCCAGCGCCAGTTGCGGGTGCATAACCTGCAGATGGGGGAGATGGCACAGTGATTCAAGACATTTGTTGAAAGCAACAAGGACATTGCAACAGGTCTTGGGCGAATGACCACTGCCATCACCCAGCTCTGTAATAAAATGGATGAACACGAGCACTCTCGCCACAGGGATGCCCGCATGCAGAATAGGGCTATCAACCGCCTTGCTGCTGCTACCGCCCAGCTATGCCGCCGTGGGGCAAACATGGAGGACTGCCTGACCCAGAACACGGCAGAGGTCACTAGGGGCATGGCCCGAATTACCACCGCCATGGAGGCACTGATTATATCGAACCCAGTTGTTAATCCAGCCCTGGACCTGGGCGAGGCTGGGGACAGCAGCAGCCGTAGCAGCCCGGCCAGCGCAGTGTCTGAGCCGCGCCGGAGCAGCAGGCGCTCAGCTGAGGCTGCTGGACATACAGAAGGGGGTGAGCCACATCCTAGTGGGGCTGCTAAGCGCAGCAAGAAATAAGACTGCCAGGGCGGGTGAGGCAACCCGGACAATTGACATTTACCCACATATTGTTTAACTTTTCTTTTGTTGCACATCAGTGCAGTAACGTTGTTGCAACATTATTAAATCTTTTTTTTTCTAACATCCATTGACCTGTCTGTGCATCTGTACTCACTCAGAAATAGTTTTCTGTAATCTCATCACGTCTGTATCTGCCATCACTTGGCGTAGACACCCCAGCAGGTTGTGTTTGTGGCACAGCAACGTCGTCGTCATGGTCCTCGTAGTCTGACAACTCCACCTCAGTGCCCTTCTTCACCGCAAGGTTGTGCAACATTGCACAGACAGCTATGATCTTGCAGCAGGTGATGGGGGTATACTGCCTTGCACCTCCACTCTTGTGCAACCATCTGAATCTGCTTTTCCAGATGCCAAAGGTCCGTTCAACTACATTCCTTGTGCTTTTGTGGGCCCGGTTATACCTCCTTTGGCTGGGTCTAGAGGGGTTGAGGTAGGGGGTGAGTATGAATGAGTGGAGGGCATATGCACTGTCGCCTAGAAGGAAAAGGGGTAACATTACTCACATGCATACATGTATTTTACTTAGCTACTTTGTGTTATGGGGGTCTGATGATGTATCTCACCAAGGAGGTATCCTTCACCAAATTCGCCAGCCGTCAGCCGTTCATAGATGCCGCTGTGTTGAAAAATGTAGGAGTCGTGGGTACTCCCTGGGAATTTTGCTACCAGGTCTGTGATGGTGCACTTCGCATTGCAGATCACCTGCACATTGATGGTGTGCGTAGACTTCCTATTGCGGTATATGTATTCTGTGTCAGCAGGGGGGCAAATCGGAATGTGCGTGCCATCTATACAGCCGATGATTTGGGGAAATTGTGCCATCTGTTAAAAGTCTGCTTTTGTTTGTGCCAGTTCCGCATGGGTTGCAGGGAAAGATATGTATTGGTCCATCCTCTGTATCATGGCATCAAGGAATTTGTGGAAAAACCTTGACAGGCTGCTCTGGGTCACCCCTCCTACCGCAGCTACTCCACTTTGATAGCTGCCAGACGCAAGCAGGTGTAGGCTGCATAGCACCTGCACGTGCGCTGGGATGGCGTGTGCCCTTGGGGTGGGGTGGTCCAACAGTGGTTTGAGGTCCCTGATGAGCTCCAGAATGGTGTCTGAGTCCAGCCTGTACCTCTGTAGGATCTCTGCCTCTGTGAGCATGAACAGGGTGATCCTCTGTCTGTAGACCTGTTCCTCTCTTTGCCATTCCCTCTCTCCTTCCTGCTGCAGCCGTAGCCGGCTTGCAATGACATAAAATGCCGCCATCCTGCAAGTTGCAATGCATTTTGGGTCTATTTTTATAGGTTGCAGTTGGTTACCACCTGATTGTAATCCATGGTAAATACCGATTTTGAAATACCGAATTTGAGGCAAAATCGGTATTTCTCTGCTTCCCTACATCTCAATCAGAGTTTTGCCCTGTCCGATTCGGTAACTCTACCGATTCGGGAGATTATCCGATTCGGAATAATTTCCGATTCGGTGTCTCTACCGATTCGATACATGGACCGATTCGGTATTTTTACCGATTCGGTGTCACCACCGAATCGGTACATGTACCGATTCGGTATTTTTATCGATTCGGTATGTTACCGATTCTTTCTTTTAACGATTCGGGATATTTCCGATTCGGATTATTTCCGATTCTGTAACTATTTCGATAAGGTATATATACCGATTTGGATGATTTTCTTCGCCCTACATCTCGATGGCTTGATACCGATCGGTAAGGGCCGAAAATCGGTATTTTCGGCCGTTACCGATCGGTAACGGCCTACCTACATCGGGCCCTTAGGCACTTCATTATGAAGTTTAGAGAATTTTTAACTACCACTTTTGTGATCTCCTGTGGGTCAACTTTATTCCATTTTAAAGAGTACTAATTTGTTTTGTCAGTTTCCAAGTTTTTTTGCCCATACCTCCTCTTGCCTATTTTATACGTACAAGATATTAGGACACTAATTGGAAAATGATCACTAGTAGCATTTTTGTGGGTGGTGAAATTCAGCAGACGGGAGGCGTGCCTGTTTGATATAAAAATAAAATCTATGTTAGTGCTCGCTCCTCTTCCATTAAAAGTCTGTGTAAATGGGATTGGTGGAGAAAGTAGTTTGTTCGCAAAACCTATTTCCAAAACAAATAGCATCTCATTTAAACAGTCACCATATGTTGTGTGCAGAAAATGGGTTAGGTTGCTATTATTCTCATCAATTAAACCACATGTTAAGTTATTATTTTTTCCACATAGCATTACATTGAAATCCCCCCCATATAAATAAAACATTTTAGGTACAATTATTCTGAATTTCTAACAGGGCATTTCTGATTTTTTTAACATTACCACCAACTGTTCCTTCTGTATATTGTTATAAAAATGAACCAATAAATACATGTCTTGCTTATTCATGTTGAGGGTTAATATTTGAAAGTTAGGTTCTGATTTTGTAAGAATTATTTCCTTGATCTTCAGCAGGTTTGAAATATATACTATCAGACCCCCCTTTGCCCTCCCAAAGATAGATGGAATAGCTGGGGTATAATATGTCTTATACCCCTTGATATGTATTTCAGTGGTGGCCCATGTCTCTTGTAAACAAAGAACATTAAATCTCCCAACAAAGTCAAGCCATATGTGATTGACAAATTTAGATCGTAGGCCTGCTATGTTCCAGAATAAGATTTTTAACATAAATTCATAAGTGGTACCTTCCCCCTTAAAGTCTGCTACAATGGACCTAGTTTGGGGTACAGCTTGACTTGTGGCTATGGTTATTCCCTGATCTTTCTCCGAGCTTAAGTTCACTACTGGCCCACTAATAACCCAGTTACTTTCTGTATACATAAACTGCCGTTCAAATTGATGATAATTTTCTGAATGTGATACCTGTGGGCGAGGGTTCGGAATGGGGCCTGTACAGTGTGTTCTAGGGGAGATATACTCTACGTCATTCTTGAAATGAGTTTCATATGACTGAACCAGTCAATCTATCTCTTCCAAACCTGAGAGCATGGCAAACCGGTTAGCAATCGGGAAGTTCTAACTATAGTTTTGCAATGCCTCCACTTTTCTGAAGTTGTCACCTCTCTCTGCCCTAAAGAGTGGTGGATAAAAGAAACCCAATGGTAGTATATTAATACCTTTTGTTGATACAGGATTATTACCTGCCCTCCACAGGATATTCTCCACCAATAGGGGTGTTTTAAATGTTAAGACTATGCCACCCCCTGGTAGTGTTTTCCTGCAATTGCCAACCCACTGGGCCCTCCTCGCCATCTTGAACTCTGCTAAGAGTTGTTCAGTGGATCCAACCCTCCCGCTTAACCAGTGCAATGCTTTATTTCTCAGCATTTCCCATTTTTCATTTTCAGATAGCCCCAATTTTGGTGCATTTGCTAAGATGACTATATACAGCGTTGCCTCTGGTGGTAGGTTCAGGTGTTGATGTCTTGTGGAATAATCATAATTTAGTTCTAGAGTTGATGCCCCAGGTGGTCCCTAATCTGTTGATTTTGGGCAGAATAATTGGACCTACTGTCCGGGACTTTATCTCTAGTACCACCCCTTCTATCACTTTTCTCTGCAATATTAACAGAATAGCCAGTCATATTCTGTTTGTGAATATCTGTCTTAGAGACTTTAATATATTTGGAGGGATTGCTCATTCAGGGGGCTACGACCTCTTTCCTTTGAATGGTTTGGGGATTTATTGCTAACAAATCAGGATTCCTGCTTTTATCCCAGTTATCGCTATTCTCCTTTTTGGGGTCAATGTGTATATTTTTTTCACGACTTCACTTATGTAGATGATTGGTCAAGGAGGCTTCTATTAGAGATAATATTTTGCCCTTTTTATCTAGTGTAACTCATAGGTAAAGATCTAATCTTTCGACCAGAACTGTTCAACTCTTTAGGTCGTTACCATAAGAATCGGTCTTTCTATGGGTTTCATCCTTGGATTTCCAGGAGCCTTTTCTTGTCCCAGCTGTTTTTCCTCTGCTTGATCTGTTTTGGGGTGGTAGTATCCAATGTCTTAGATATTTTTGTGTGGACTACTCCCCCTTCAAACTCGTCATTCCTTTTATCAGTTGTATTCGGATTTTTTATCTTTTTTTGTGGAGGTTGTGAAAAGGAGTCAGAGTCACTAAGTATAATTTCTTCAGATACATGTTGAATACAACCATTACGAGATAGATTATCCTGTGGTCTTGACCCTATGACCTCTTGTGTCTCAGGACTTTTACCTGATTCAATAATAGCGCAAGTCGTGCCCGCCTCTAATGACTCTTCTACTGAAGATATTTGTTTGTCCAATGCCCCCATTGCCCCTGAAAGGTAGCTCAGTAGAGTTTGCTGTGCATCACTTGTGACTTTTTTGCTGGTTGATGCTGAATGCTTGGTAGCTTTCTTTTCCCCATTTTTAGTTCCTTTAACCGAGCTGTACTGTCTGTAATAATATTGGTTTCACCAGCCCCGATCAATCTCTTTGTCCCCTCCGGCCGGCAAAATATTTAAGAATACCTGTGCTCTTTTAACATATAGGAACTAGATGATCATAAACAATGGAGTACTATTGATTTGATTTTCCCCCCCTTGTACAGTTGAACTAATTGAAAAACCAACAGTTGTATTTGAAAAATAAAAGAGTTACTTGAACTGGTAGGATGAGCCCTTCCCTGTGATCACGAGTTCGCACAATCCAGGAAAACCAAGAGATTAGGCCCAACCCAGCCTCTTCTGGACACTGACGGGCAAGGACGGACCCGCCCTTGGCCCGGGCTTTGCCCTGGCGCGTCCCACGCCGCGGGTGCCCTGGCATTGATTTATGCGCCGGGAGGTGCAGAGGTGTTGCACAACTCCTGCCGCGATATCGCTAGCCCCCTGGGGGTTGTAGTTCTGTGGCAAACATTGTAGCGCTGCGGTCCCGGCGAGCGCTGCGGCTGCAGCGGGAGGATAGATCAAGGCAGCAGTAACCAGGCAGTAAGCAAGTTAACTCAAAAACAAAGCAAATTTACTGGAATTCTGAAAGAAATAAAAAAACTGTTTCTTCTCAAAAAAAGACTCTCATCACTTTCCATAAACATATTCGGTTTCTCAACTTGGCTCAGAGTCTAGATACCTCCAGGTAATTGTTGTCCTTTAGAAATTTTATTTTCATTTCACTTAGGAAAGGCCTCTTCGCAGAATGTCTTTTGCCCCATATTGTGGTCCTCATCTTCGAAACACCAATATCGAGGTCCTTCTCAGAAAAACATTTGCACACCCATTCCATTACTCGTGTAGAGAACATTTTTGTTGTGTTGTCCGGGACATAGGACCCTGTTGAACAGAATCCTCCCTGGTTACAGCTGATGACTCTAAACACCACTTCCTGCCTCCAGGAACCAACCAGGAAGTGTGGGGAGAAGTAGGACAGCACAGGCACAGCATGGATAGAGAGAAGCTCCCCCAGTAGTTGAGGGCTCGATGTGATAGAGAGAAAACTATATAATAAAGAATATCTGAGTATCTGGCTTCATCACATGCACCGGGACACAGCAATTCTATTCTGATAATTAGGATCACATGGATCGCTTATAAAAATGACTGGTACAGAGAAATAACTGGGTTTTGGACAGATCTTTAGAAGAAGGCTGCACTAGGTGTGGGAGAGGACACAGCCCTGCTTTACTTCATTTGTCACTGAAAAACAGACATAGAGTGAGCCCCACTGCAAATCAGAGGGGCTCCCACCTCACCATACCTAGGTAATCTTGAAACCTTTAGGGCATTGCCTGGTCTGCTGTATATAGGGCCTTCTTCCCGACTCAGACTTTTCCTGCATGGATCCACCATGGAATGTTTTTAGAAACCAAGCTGTCGAAAACATAGCAGTTCCTGCTACTCTAAATACAGCAAGGGAACCATAATTACCGTCGTGAGGGTGCATGGATGTATCTGTTCAATTGGTCAAAATTGCAGACATTCACTCTCTCAGAAAGGTCTCTTAGTACTGCTGAAAAAGACATGTTCCCCATCCTCTATGTCATTGCCGTATACTCTCTGCTATGGACATATAAGGCAAATTCCTGAGAAGACTAATGTCCTGTCCAAGAACATGCCTAGAAATTGTCCACAGCCCTGTTGGAAGTTGGCAGCAAGAAGACTAACACTCACTCCACTGCATGCTGATGTTGACCTGCTGTAAGGATTGTCTGTCTGAACTGACCAGAAACGGTGAGCCACTGGTGTAGACTAATTCTTGAATAGACTGACACCAGACAACTCCTCCCACCTAGAGGTTCAATGTTGGTTCTTCCTAGACCAGTCGCTCTTTATATCTCATTAGTAAACTAACATCCATGGTGGCAATGACCAAGGATGGGAATATCCTTTAGAGATGACTTGATGGTGCGTATAACAACATTTGCATGGTATCTCCAACTGGATTTCAAAGCAGCATTCAAGCTTTGAAGCCATGAGAGTTCCTTCTGGGATCCCTATGACCCATTCCTTCTGAGAATCACCATATGTCCTTCGAAGCCTTGAAGCATATGGGATCTTAGAAGGGGTGAGATCCCAGGTCTGCAACGCCGTAGGGAGGGCACTCCATCTTGTCAGCATTCACATGTACTGTACTAATCAAACGATTTGCACACTGAACTTTTTATTCTGTATGGTTCAATGTATTTATTTCTCTGGATCAAAGGTAGCCAGAGAGGCTAGAGGAAGGATCAATGTCCTGCTTGTTTTTTTTTACTTTCGCTGTGGACTACTCTAAAGAAGACGGGTAGGTTAACAAGAGCTGACACCCTTTCTTTTTTTCTGTGGACACTAAGTCGATACATGTTATTCTGGACTATTATGCTGGAGTGCTGCTTACCAGTTATCCTTTTCTAATAGCACAGAAAACATTAGAACCATCTGAAATTGGCACAGGACATATATGCAGGTACAATCAGGAGACAATTACACATTGCAGGTGCCTAAATGCAACCAGGAGAACACGGAATCATAGGTACTTATATGTAAATGTGACTAGGACACAGGGCAAGTACTTAAGCATAAATATTAGAAATTGAACAATACAGAAGCGACTGCTACAACAGAAGTACTTCATTAGAAACAACAGAAATAAACACAAAATATGATTCTAACTGCAAACAGGGTAGTATGATACAGACTCCATAACAACCAGTCAGGACAATGCACTAACAAAGTGCAAAAACAGACACATTACTGTAAATATGAAGAAGCAGTCATTTTATGATCTTCATGACCTTCAAGACTTTAATGTTTATTAGAGGATGAGCTGGTAGGACTTCGAAGCTACAATGTTGATTTGAAATCTAATCAGAGGCACTATGCGGTTCTTGTTAGCGCCACACAACCACCTGCAGGAATATTTTTTCAGAATCCTCTTCCCTGGACATTGTCACCATGGATACCAGTAAAGTCATTTAATCTCCATTTATTCTCTAACTTGAATGATTTGGTGGGATTCTGAGAAAATGTAGAATCAATATAATCAATCATGTTATCAATATGCATATGTGACACAGATTTACTTGAAGAACTCATCCCCGGAAGGCATCAGTACCAGTCCATCATCTTCAACATTCGAAAATGGATGCCTGACCACCTGACACTCAATCTACAAATCTCACAATAAAATCTAAATTCTAACCTTCGTATTTAAGATTGTCTGGAATCCTTCTCTCCTTGAACTGGAATACGACTATTATGGAGAATGCCAAATAACTTGGTGTTACCCTTGACAATTGTTTGGACCTTCTGAGGCAAGTCTTGGCCATGGACAAAAGTGCAAGCCACCATCTAAGACTTCTCTGGGGCACCAGCCGGTGCATAGCTAAGGAGGACTTGCTTCATTGCTGAGGAAGATTTGAGATCAGTGTTCCATACGTTGGTTATTTCTAGGCTGGATGCTGTCCCTCAACAGGAGCTTCTTGAAAGATTAGAGGATCTGGGTATTCAAGGCCTGGCTTTGGACTGACTATAATCTTTTCTGCAAGACCGTTCCTTTCGAGTCTGTGTTAAACCGTATAATTCTACCACATACATGTTACCTTTTGGGGTGCCCCAGGGCTCTGTGCTGAGCCCCTATTCTGTTTAATATCTATATGCGGCTGATGGCAGACATAGTTGAAGAGTTTGACCATCTAACTTTTTTCATACACGGATGGTACCCAATCGCTGCATCTTTGTCCCCTAATGAAGGTCGCAGTTCATCTGGCCTTAATTCTTGTCTGGTTGCTGTGGAAACCTGGATGAGTAAGAACTCTTTAAAGTTAAATGGGAACAAGTCCAACGCTGATTGGCAACCAACCACACTCTGGGGCCCTCACTGCTGGCCTATTGAATTGAACCCTGGTCCTATCCCTAGTCCGAAGGGTAAGGACCTAGGCTTCTGTCTTGATGACAAGCTTCCCATGTACCAGCAAATTACCAAGGTAGCTGCTTTTTGCTTTGGCATCTTCACATGTTTGCGGAAAACACTTTGACTCCTTCCTGTCCCAGCCCAAAGGACGGTTGTGATTATTTAAAACTTGATTATGCTAGCATTCTCTACATGCAACAAGAAACTTAGGGGCATATAATCAAGGAACGGCGTTAAAATTATTGCCGCTTTGGTGGCGGGAAACTGCAGCTAAAACGGCGATAATGGGCTTGATAATATGCCGTAGACAATTCCAATAGAAGCCCATGTTCACACCAGAACATGGGCTTCTATTGGAATTCTGAAAGGCATATTATTAACCCCATTATCGGCGCCTTAGCTGCAGTTTCCTGCCACCAAAGCGGCGATAATTTTAACACCCTTCCTTGATAATATGCCCCTAATTATGAGATTATAAATCGTTCAGAATGCAGGGGTACAGCTGCTTTACTATCTACCTAAATACTCAGTGGTTTGTCACCAGGGGCAGCCTTAGGCATGTGCAAGCTGTGCACCTGTACAGGGCCACCAAACCCCAGGGGCCACCACGCCAATATATATCCTTAATATAATAATCCTCTGAGGATAGATACATATTTGTGTGGCGGCCCCTGGCAGGGATTTGGCAGCCTCCGGCTCTGTTCCACTTCCAAACACCCTGACCCCCCCCCCCCCCCCCCCCCCTCCCTCCGCTTCACTGGCCTCCGCGCTCCTCCCCGCCCGGACCCCCCTCTTCCGCAGCCCCCTACCTACGCTCCCTGCCCAGGGCCGCCATGAGCCTAGAGCCGCTGTTGTCACCATCTTCAAGACCTACATTGGCTCCGGACTATCGAGCCTATCCAGTCTATTGTCATTTTATTATGTCGGTTTTCTAAAGTATTTCTTGTCTGGCACTTTTCATATACGGAAATGAACTGCCCGTTCCTTTGGTTTCTCCAGTTGCTAATTGTTTGTTCTATGATGTTTGTCATCCGGAATGCATATCATGCTCTCTTGTGAAGCGCCCAATGCCCTTGGGCCAAATCCACCTAGAGGAAACTACAAAAATAAAAATAAAATATCCTCATCGTGTCTGTTTCACTTGTTTGCGAGTGGAAACCTGTCTTCTGTTGCTTTCCTATGTTTGCAGGCGGGGGCCTGTGCTATTCTGGCTCCTGCTTTTTGTTGTTAAAACGTAATCTGATGGTTTCTCCTGTTTGCAGTTATTCGCCGAAAACGCGGGTGAATCCTGTTTGCAGCGGCTGCCAGTGTTGTGATAACTGTTGGGGGTTGTTTGCCGTCTAACAGTTGTGTGCTGTTTCTTTCAGGCTATTTTCCGCTGGATGACTGTGCTGTTTGTTTCACCGTGTTTGCAATTAAGATGTCTGCTTGGCGTTTGATGAGTCTTGGCTAAAGTTACATAATCCCACATTGCTGGGAGATGATGCAACATTAGTTAGTGAAGGGTTTCTCTGGGAATTAAAACGCCAAAAATAAATTAAACGCTTGTGTGAGTGAGAGCTGGACTGAACCCAAGTTCATGGCTAACCACATGCTTGGCAGTGACAAACTCTGCAAAGGGAACGTGGCTGGGTCCCAGCTGACTTGTTTTCCTGAGATCAGGGCAGAGTTTCCATCTTGAGCACAATGTTCAGACGGTCCCATAGGCAAGAAGCCTGTGAGCAGCAACCCTGCAGATGTTATTCAAATGTCCTTGCTCTACATCCTGGCACACTGCTGGTGTGGTCTATGTACTGGTATGTGCAGAGAGGCAAGCTAGAACATATATATAATGTGTCCCACCCTGGTCCGGTCCATGCTAAGCCTCTCTTTTTATACTGCTGGCACAGGGGGAGCCTCTCTGGGGCTGATGCAATGCAGGCTACAGAACAAGCTGCAGTCAACAATGAGATTTATTGCGGCTATGTAGTTTTAAGGGGATACATAGTCAGAGAAAGGACATGTTACCTGCCAGAGAGAAGCATAAGAAACTAGTAAATGCCCTGAAAGATGCCACTCATACACACATCATGCACTCCACACCACTGGATTCAAGCAAGCCGGGCTGAAGACGGCTGGAATGCCAGAAACCGGTCCTCGGAAGCTTGTTTCCGGTCCAGGGAAGGCATGGCTTGGCAGTTGGGCTGGACTGTTCCCATGAGGCACAGGGTCAGACTGATTTGCAGATGGCCATGTCTGAACTGGGAAGGTGTGGAGTGCAAAAAACGATGGATTTAGGTCCAGATCGTTGTACTGGGGTGAATGTATGACATTGTTCTGCATTCTGTCCATCAACTGTGGTTTTTGCATTTGTCACCCCGCGTGGGATGGGTATGCTCAGACGTGAGTCCCATGCACTCCACACCACTGGATTCAAGCAAGCTGGGCTGAAGACGGCTGGAATGCCAGAAACCGGTCCTCAGAACCTTGTTTCCGGTCCAGGGAAGGCATGGCTTGGCAGTTCGGGCTGGACTGTTCCCATGAGGCACAGGGTCAGACTGATTTGCATATGGCCATGTCTGAACTGGGGTGGTAGGAGTGCAAAAAACGATGGATTCAGGCCCAGATCTCTGTACTGGGGTGAATGTATGACATTGTTCTGCATTCTGTCCATCAACTGTGGTTTTTGCACTCATACACCAAAGCCACACTTTAACTATTCACTCAACATGATTGCACCCAACCCGCGAAGGACCCAAACCCAATGCGGAGAACATGTCCTCAAAGGATAATTCAGAGCTCAATGAGACCCTGTTCTGACATTAAAATCCAGGAATGGCAAGGTGGGGCACCCCTCAGCAGCCGAGAGTGCTGTAAAGCAGTGCTAATGGCAGACTCTATACAAAAGCCAACAACAGAAAACATTGAACAATCTTCTAGAAGCAAGGTCTGAGACTTGTAACTAACCTCTTTCCATCCCCTTTACCTTGCTGCCCAACATACTGTACTTGCCGCTTGTGACAACTAGGACCCGTTTACTGTGAGTGACCTGCTTGCTTGTGCGCGTCTCTTTTCTATGCAGCTGGTAGAAGTTATGTTGGCCCTGTATGTCTGGGGCTTTAAGTAAAGACTATCATTACAGTGCTGTCTGGAAGTTATAACCCGGCGTGGAATATGTAATAAGACATTAAAGGCTTATGTAATAAGGCATTGCTAGGCAAGTATTTCAATTTGCTTACTCTGCACTAGAGAAATAAATTACCAATTTTGCTATAGATTTCGATAAGAGACAAATACCAAGACGAGGCTATTGAATTTAACCCAGAAGATCTATCAGTTTTCAAGAATTTTATGGTGCACAGAAAATAGGGCTTTAACTATCTGTTTGAAAACTTTATTCTCATTCCTTGACTGCCCCAAAGAAAGAATAGTCAGTTTTCAAGCAGAAGATGGCCTGAATGTGAGATGCTGGAGTAAAGCTTTCATCTATACTTTGGGATTCTGTGAATGCGTCTGATACTGAGCTCCAGAGCCTGGCTGCTTGTACTTTGAAACCCTAGGGGGTGTCATAAAGATCACAATAAGGGAGTGGGTCAGGTAGCCATGTAATAGGAAGGCTAGTAGTACAAAGCAATGTGAAAATCTGCATCAGTGGCGCACGGTCAGAAGGAGAAAGGTGGAGGGGAGAATATTTGAGTTCTGGCTGACAGTAAATCATAGTTGTAGATGAAGGCTTTGTCACGGACTCGCATCTGAGATGGTTGATTGCTCAAGATGGAGTTGTTTTCCACTGGGAAAGTCTTTCTGATGGGTTCGGCCATCAGTCTTCATCACTAGAGACCTGAGGTTGTCCCATATTGGATGGAGAACTAATTCTGTGTTTCTGGAGGGTCTCTTACGACTTGGCACCCTACCTTGGCGGTAGGGTGACGGTGGCAGAGTCCCCGATCCGCTTTTGCTAGCCAGAGGTATTACAACTGTGCCTTGCGCTGTGCCTGAATTGCTGTGTGAAGAGAATTGCCTGCATTTTAACCATTGTTGATTTAAAAACGATGTTGCTCTGTTGATTGAAAACGGACTTTTATTTGTGAAATTTACACTTTTTAAAAAAACATTAAATTCTCTGGGTCAGCACTCATTTAAAAACGCCATACTTGCTGTGTTTGCGCTACCTGTGCCACCTTTCTCCCAGTCCTGACTCAATAGGGGGAGAAATAATATTTCTGGTCAGCAAAGGAAGCCTGTGCTCGTCTTTCACTCCTGCCCGCCCCGGTCCGATGCGGTAGCCAGTACCGTTGCGCGGAGGGCGGGTCAGTGCCCAATACTGGTTTCTCCCTCTCTCTAACCGAGCTAATAGCACAACATCTTAAAGCTAAAGAAAACTTTCTCCTACTTGGAGACTTTAATGTTCATGCTGATATCTCCGACCACCCAGACACCCTGTCCCTGCTATCGGACCTTGCCCAGCTAGGATTTCAGTTGCAGAATAATGGGTCCATCCATACATGAGGACACACTCTAGACCTAATTTTTTGTAACGGCCCTACTATATGTAGTCACCCACCGACCCGAGTCAACTTGTCAGACCATTGCCTAATTGCATTTACCCTTCCCGGCTTAGCCAAACATGCTAAACAACCCCCTGCTCCCCCCATATGGCGCAGACAATGGCAAAGTGTCACCTTAGATGAGATCCGGAAAGTATGGAAAGAACCACACATAATAGCTACAGATGATGTAGAATCAGCTCTTTCTAAATACAATCTAGCACTAAGGGAAGCAGTAGATCTCCTAGCACAGCTGAAACTTATGAAACAGCACCCCACATCAAAGCAGGAGAAATAGTATACGGAAGAGCTCAGAATAGAAAAGCAGAACTGTAGGAGGTTAGAAAAAGTATGGAGAAAGTCCCATACTGAAGACAGCAGGAAAAATCATTCAGAAGCTCTATCTTCTTATTATAAAAGCATCAGACTAGCCAGGAAAAATAACCTGACATCACAGCTAGCAGAAGCCGGGAACTCCTCAAGAGAGTTGTACAGGATCCTACAGACTTTTGTGAAACCCTCAGCCTGCGAGAGTCCTGATGAATTCTCCCAAACCCTATGTAATGACATTTCTCTTTTCTTTGAAAATAAAATAGATGCTATCTATGACAAAATTATTATGGCCAATAACTCTAGGGACAGTGCCGAATGCATCTTGATACCCTCCAGCAATAGTCAAGTTAAGCTGACCGCCTTTCCTGAAGCCAGTCATACGGAAATCCTGTCATTGATAAGTAGCATCAAAACAGGCTCTCCGGTAGATCTCATACCAGCCAAAATAATGACTTCACTAAGCAGTTTACTTTGCCCAATGATACAAACAATTATTAATCTCTGCTTTAAAGAAGGACAAATACCACAAGACTGGAAAAAAGCAATAGTTAACCCTATCCGTAAAAACACGGCCTTGCCATGGACAGACCTCTCCAATCTTCGCCCCATTTCCCCATTGCCGCTCTTAAGCAAACTGGCCGAGAAGCATGTGAACACACATGTGTCAAAATTCATCGAGGCCACAGGGGGTCTGGACCATTCTCAATCAGGGTTCAGACCCAACTACAGCACCGAATCCGTGCTCCTCTCCGTGGCAGATAACATCAAGATGGCACAGGATAGAGGAGGCGCCATGATTCTGGTGCTGTTAGACCTGTCTGCAGCCTTCAACACTGTGTCACATGAGATCCTTCTCGGCCGTTTGCAGAGAGTTGGAATTGGAGGCGTAGCTCTGTCCTGGTTGGAGAGTTTTCTTACTGGCCGCTCACAAAGTGTCAGCCTGGGCTCCTACTGTTCCACCTTTAGGGAGCTCACCAAGGGGGTTCCACAGGGCTCATGTCTAAGCCCCACAATATTTAATGTGTACGTGGCCCCCCTTGCTGACATTGTGAGAGCATACGGGTTTACTCCAGTGTCGTATGCCGAAGACACCCAGCTCTTGTTTTCCTTCCAGACTCTTACCCTGGAAATTAAGAACTCCTTTGCCGAGGGCATGAGAGCGGTATCCACCTGGATGGCTTCCAACTGCCTCCAGTGTAATATCGGCAAGACAGAAGTCATGCTCTTCGGGAAAGCCAATCTCCTATGGTCACCGGATTGGTGGCCCTTAGAGCTCGGACCCGTCCCTTGCCCAAAGCAATCAGTGAAAATCTGGGAGTAAGACTGGATCAAGACCTGGTTCTAAAAGAACATGTGAACTTAGTGACAGGATCCTGTTTCCGGACAATCGGTCTCCCAATCAGACGTTTATAGAAAGACCCTTGTCCAGGCCCTTGTAATAAGTCGATTGGACTATTGCAATGGTCTTTTCATCTCAGCAAATGAATACGTGCTCAACCGTCTTCAAGTGGCCCAAAACACTGCGGCCAGGCTGGTCCTCAATGTCCCCTCAAGAACACCATCTAGGCCCCTACTGGAACAGCTCCATTGGTTGCCCATACGTCAGCGAATCAACTTTAAAATTTGCTGCATCATACATAAGAGCCTTTATGGATCAGGCCCCCAATACCTGACTCAGAAATTCCAAATCCATAAACCGGAATGTCTCTTGCGTTCAAGCAATCAATCCTTACTAAAAATTCCCCCCATTAAGAAGGCCAGGCAGGGTGGCCGAGCACTTTCATACATAGGACCCTCCATCTGGAATAAACTCCCTATCGGTATGAGACAAAATGCTAATCTTCTATCATTCCGGAAAGCACTCAAGACATATCTCTTCTGTGAGACATAGCTCCCTATTTACACCCACTAAAGGCACCGAATCTGGCACCATCAGCGAATCAAGCGCGGAGATACCCCTTCGGGGGTCGAGTCCAGCGCTATATGAGCAAATAAAGAAAAATAAATAAATAAATAAATACTCGAAAATGCAGGCGGGTGCTTGTAGACTACACAATCGTAGAGTTTGGCAGGAAACAGAATGTCGAAGTGGACCTTGTAGCTATCTGGGTTTCACTGTGGTAAAGTAAGCCAATTTTAAATCATTTTGGGGCTGGCATAGCTTCCAAGGAGACATTCAAATTTCAGAAAAATGTGCAGAGAATGGACTCAGGGGCATATTCCCAAGGAGCTATCGCCGAGTTAACAGCACATTATCTCTGCCAAAGTCACAATAAATGTATCACCCCATTCAGAAGCTGGCTGGTGCTAACAGCCCATAGCACCAGTTTACCTGGGATCGCAGCTGCAAAAACATCAACACAGATGACCCCCACAACCATCGCTAAGGAGATGCAGAGTATGCATTCCGGTGCCAAAAGCCGCGACGACACCACTCCGCAACATTCTCAGCGACCAGCCAGATCGACGAAAAGACCACGAAACATGCGATAAGGCACGTTAGCAGCAGGAAACTAACACCTACTCTGACCTGGTGCAAAGTCAGACCACAGCCTGCACTACACAAGGGAGCCCAGCCCACAGCCACACATGAAGAACAACAGATGCCATGGAGCCACTGATCATGCGGGCCGGTCACCCAAGAGGGCCACAACACCCACCGCCACCCCCAGGACCCCCACCCCCCAGGCATCCACCCTGGGCAAAACCCATCACCACTGGACCAAGACACTGCACATCAACGGCCTGAAAACATGGAAAAATGCACCCGCCTGATGTCGCACAATTTCAGCAATCAACACACATGTGAGTACAGAAATCCTGAGTCTTTCATGCGCCATTGAAAAACCAAACAAATGCCACATACTAATTTGTCTCCAAACAACTATTGTGAAGAGTAATAGCGGCGCATCCCTGGACAATATGTGTGAGTCACAGCCTGCAAGACATTATCCAAGATAAGAAGGTGTGTCAGGCACTCAGCAAAGGACAGGGAGAGAGAGAAAGAGAGAGGAAGAGAGAGACTGAACAAGGAGTGCAATGCCAATCGTGCCTTTGGCCCATGCAAACATGTATATAGCTGTGTGTATCTCGAAATACATGTACCCCAAATCACAGGCTACATCACATCTCAGAAATGCAAGCAGTAGTCACACTAAAATTAGGAATGAAAGCTCCATTGTCCATACACACAAGGCGGCAGGCCTACCGACCCTACGAACTTGGTCCTGAATGCGACTGGCACACCCTGCGTGAGAAACCAAACCAGCCTCCGACGACTCCCACACCACAAACTGCACTAATGAAAGACCAACGTGCCCACACCCCACACACACTTGCCCCTGCACGACTTACACCTGCAAGGGATGTCCTTGACACATTGGTCAAAAACTACCGATACGTCCAAACGTTGCACACACATTGCCCAGAGCTGTGGCATATCCTCCACTGTACTGCCACCAGTCTGAGGAGTGCCGATGCTACGAGACCAACAACTGCAATGGCAGGCATTCCTGGTCACATGCATGTGGAACTGTACCATGCACGAATGCTGCATCTGTTGGGATCTGTGCCAATGGCAGTGTTGCGAATCAGTTACCGTCTGAGTTTCCGTCTTGCCTACATCACACACAAAAACTCACAATATCAGGAGGTTCAAGATCAAGATCAACAAGAAGTTCAGAAGACCTCCTTCTGAAACCACAAAAATTCAATCAGGAAAAAAACGATAATCGCTCCATTTCAGGAATGGCACCCAGGATTTGGAATGCCCTCCCACCACAAATAAGACTTAACCCCTCCTCGTCCTCATTCAAACTGGAAGTAAAAGGCATCCTCATGGCGAAATTTACGTAAACATTGCCTCACATGACTGCTTGAAAAACCCCGATTTCACCCTTTTACCTAACATTCTAAAGCCTGGCTTGTTATATGCAAAACTTTTGTCCATATATTTTGATGTTCTCATGTTCAATGTATTCCCATCATCCTTCTACACCGAGCTAGTTTCTGCACCTTATCTGATTTTGCCCTGTTTTCTAGGATTTTCTCTACCACCTTGCTCTATCTCCTTGTTTTACTTCTTGCACGTTTCTTTTATTAAGCTTTTGATGTTATTCTTACGTTCCTTTTATTTCTATTTATGTCTTGCCTATACACGCTTATTGTAAAGCGCTCTGATACCTGCAAGGGTCTTGTTCGCGCTCTATAAAACTTTCAAATAAATAAATAAATAAATAATGGAGGTCTGCCTATCCAACGCAACGGTACCTGAATTGGATTATGACCTGACAGTGCGCCCCCTGTTGGCCCACAAACAGGAGTGTCACCGGGATACGCATGCATGAGATGCACTGATCTTTGGCGTTATGTGCTGGCAGTTGTGCACGGGAGATTGCACAACTCCTCATGTGCAGTGACCACATTGAGGCGCTACCCTATTGGGCTGTGCTGCGGATTGAGGAAACGGCGTGGACTTAGCACATCTGCCCAGATTGGGTCACCCTGGTGTTCCTTGAACCTGGCAACAACGTACTATTGAAACACATTGCCCATGAAGCTGCGCTGGCATTCATGGACGAGTAACTACGTTCCTGCAGCCACATCGGATTGTCACCCACAGCGCAGGTCCCAACACCTTGTTGCATCGTGGGGAATGCACACATATCCCACCACCACAGTGGGCATGTCTGCCTTCGCCTGGACTCAGAATGCATGTGTGTACACACACCTGTGCAAGGTGAGGCACTTCCATGGTAGGAGCAGCACAGCGTCGTTTGGCAATGTTCACAGATCGGACATACTGCTGGGGGGGAGTACACACATGGCAATGTAGCACGGCATGTGACCTTGTCGGACCCTCCCACCTGATCAATGTCACAGCAGTATGCAGACCCCATGGACTGTGTGTCGTGTCCCCTGCGACTGGGCAATGGGCAGAAGCCAAACATCACATGACTCGTCCAGCAAGGCAAGGTGGGCTGAGATCTTTGCCATCCGTAACGATTTGTGTACATTTTTGCACCGCCATGTCTTGCACCTCGACAGGTTCCCATGCTGCGTGTAAGTGTCTCAAGCATGTCCCTGCATGTTGTGGCCCTTGCCTTGTCCGTACTGACACGCACATGCCAATAAAGTCTCCACAACTTCACTACTGTCCAAATGTGATGAGTGTTGATTAGATGTACGAATCGTGTGCCACAATGAGCATTGTCCCTACACCGGGAGGGACTGATTGATGCCTGTACAATGGGGGTTGGTAACTTTTGCCTGCTCCACCTCTGTGAGCCAAACACTGTGTTTGGGATTGTTGCTGGCAGGCCGGTTCACTTACGTGTCTCCAGCAATGTGAGTTTGGTGCCAAGACTCTGACTATGTGGAGCAATGCTATGAATCAAAACAGATTGTGTCCACACAGATGTGTGTGAGTAGGTATGCGACATGAAGTTCTGGTGACACATGTGATGTTCGACACCACTTCTGGCCTCCTACCGATTCTGTCATTCCTACACACAACCCTATTCAATACATGGACGTGTGCCTACTTTGGGGGGTAGCGAGATTATCGTTAATGTGCAACGAGGCCACAGCTACTACTCACCTTCACAGACATCCAACTTGCCATGTGGCTCAGGGTTCAACATGCACATTGATGCCATTTACACGGGTGTACCTTCCTGTGCAATCATTGTCCATACATACATCCATACTTTCACACTTGAATGAACATAGTCATGACACATCTGTGTGATTTAGAATGTTTTATTCACATTCTGGTGCATTCCGGAGCTGGAGCTGTACATGGCAATGCCAAGCCCACATTACATGGGAGCCCAGTGGTGGGCCAACGAGAGCCCACCGGGGATTGGTAAATGATTTGGGAGAGGGAGAGTGCAGTCCACTGCAGGAGTGCTGTGTTATTTTCCACCAGTGAAGAGATGCCAGTCCATGTTGTGGTCCATGTGTATGTCGCTGAGTGTTCTGGGGATAAGTGGGTATCAGTGGAAGGTGTTGTCCCAGGGCATTGTGCATAGAGCAGAACCAGGCAGGGACAGGTCATATGGCGGTGATGGGGGCTACTACCTCCTTCCTCACATACTAATTAGCATCCACATCTTAGTCCTCTGATACTTCCTCAGTGTCCAGAGTGTCCGGTGTGTATGGCGGGGTAATGGCTGCCACTGACATATTAGGGTGTGATGGTGATAGTGCTACATCACTGTGTGCCTCTGACACACCAGGGGTTGGAGAGGTGTTTGTCACATATCCCACTGCAGTCATCTGTGCCCGGCTCAGTGGCAGCAATGGTAGGATTATGTAGTGCAAGGCATGGAAGATCCCAGCTACATCTCGCTGGTGTTCAGCCGTGGAAGCCAAACTTCCAGCATGCATCTGCTCCATGGTCTCAATTGTACTGCACATCTGTGCCAACTCTTTGCTGTCATCGTTGGTGCCTGTCAGACTTGAGAGTTCTTGTATCCGAGAGATGGCCCTAGCGATGTCAGCCAAGGATTGTCGTGGAGCATGGTGCGGACAGTGTGTGTCTATTAGGGACTGTAAGTGGTTACTGATGGACTCAAACACCCACGTATGGCATTGAGTTTGGCTGCCACAAGCTCGAAACCCACCCGCAGCTGATCAGCCAACTCCAACTGGCAACCCAACATATGGTGTTGAAATTCCATGTGTTGTGCGTGGGCGTCCTGGGAGACAGCTGTGGTGGTGTGTGTTTCCTGCTGTGTGGTCTGTGCAGGTGGTGGGGTGACCTCGAGGCAGCTGGGCTGGGCTGCTCCTGGGGGTGGGGTGCGGAGGCTGTCCATTATACATTGGAGGGTGTCTGGATAGATGTGCAGGTCGTCCTCTTCCTTATCACTGATGGGATGTGTGGTCTGCTCTGTAGTAAGTGTTGTTTGTTCCCCTGCAATGTTAAGGGGAGATGCATATTAACAGAGGTTCCCAAGTATGTTGCCGCTTTGCAGATGTTTACATGCAGACTGCAATGCACATTGTGACTGTTTTGGTGGAGCTGGCTATTTGATGGCAGACAGTGGGTTTTCCGAGTGCATGACGGATGTGTGGTGGTACCCGTACATTGTCATCACACAGTGTCAGGCAATGTCAGATGTGAGTGGCCAGTTACGTACGCACAAGCAGAACCTGTTGTGTCCTCTGTCCTGTTGTGTAGGTGTTGCACTTTGTCCCACAATGCCATCATTGGTGATGTACTGTGGTTGCTATGTGTGTGTGCCTCATTGTGGGGGAGTCAGCCCTGCAGCTCTGATTTCATGGACCCTTGTCCCTTTGGGTGGTGTGCCTTTGATTTGTGTGCTTTTCGAGGGCTGAGATGTTTGCGATTTAGGTCATTTGTGCTCTTGCACAGATTTTGTGGCCTTGTGCATTGCCTGCTGTGTGTATTGGCTGGCATGGGTTGTAGGTGCACGTGGATGTGTCAGATTGTGACCTGCTCCTTTACGGATGTGATACACACTGGGCCACCTCCATGTCGATTTGTGCACAAGTTCATTTATTTAGCTGCTGCCATGCTATCGGTCATGCAGTGTCACTTGCTTCGTCAGTGTGGCTCACGCAGCAGCTGCTTTCCTGGCTTCATCACATGTGCATGGATTGGTATTGTTGTTGGTTATTCGGAGGGGGCATTATGTGCACATGGTGGACAGGGACCTACTTGGTGTTTCTATGTGTGCTGCACTGTGCCAAGGGTATCAGGGACATGTTCCACTGTCATTGTGTGTGTGCGGTGTGCTTCACATGATCATGCATGTGTGCCATTGCGCCCATCTCTCCCGTCCCCCCAGTCCCTGGTCGTCACTCACCCTGTTGCTGTTGGGTCAGGTCATATTGTGCTGTTTCCAGGCCCGACTTCTGCCACCGCCTCCACACTGGTGACTGTGGCCACCATTTCCTCCAGCTCATCCAGCTCGTCCTGTGGCGCAGGCCTCCCACCTCCAGTCGCCATTGCTGCCTTTATGTTGGCGGCGAGTTTCTGGTTGGTCTGCCTTTGCACATCATGCCAGCGTCTCTTGACCTCCTCCATGGACCTCCTCGCCACTCTGACTGCATTGACTTTGGTGACGATGGTCTGCCATATTTCCGTTTATGTTGCCAGTGTCGCAGTGGAGGTGGTGAACAGTTGATGGTAGTGTGACGATGATCCGGTCTTCCTGCGGCCTGAACCCCGTCTTCTTCTTCTCCTTGTCCTTCCCCGAAAACAGAGTTCCTGGCTGGTCCTTCGTGGGGCTTGTGCGGTTAGGCTTCTCCTCTGAATTCGGTCCGGGTGCATCCATGGTGCTACAATGTTTAAATTGGTTTTGGTGTGTTTTTTGGTTTTGGCTTTTATCCACATCGCTGCTTGCAAGTTTCCCCTCCTGTGCTGGACCACAATTAAAACGGGTGTGGTCATGACGAGCTCAGCTCGTCATGAGCACACGAGCACTGTGCTGCATGACGAGCTGAGCTCGTCATGAGCATGGGAGGGGCTAAAGTGCGTTTTCCCGCATGACGCATGGGTATTGCAGGGCTGTTGCTGGTTATCGTTGATTTTGGTATCGCGCTGAGTGGCATCGCAACTTTTTGGGCGTTTTTGTTTCGCATTTTTTGTTAGTCGCGTTGGATTTTGGGCAGTCATTTGGCGCGTTATCATGATACTATCACATGGTGCCACTAGGTTGGGAATTGGACATTAAGACGGTGTAATTTTCTCATGAAAGACTGCAATATGCAGAGTTGCATTAAGTTACTTTTGCGATGGTTATCACGCGTTCTGGAGAATATGCTCCTCAGTGTGAGGAGTTGCTTTTGTAGGGACAGAGAGCAAGCATTCGTGGAGGATCCCTTTTCCTGAATTTGGTAACTAGATCATAAAAGAGTAAGGCATACTGTGGTGTGGTGAAAGAGCAGAATATGGGCATTACAGGACAAGTATGCCGTATATGCGGGCTATTCAAAGTCCAATGGTGAAGTGCTATGCGTTTGGTCAGTGAGAGTGTGTTAAAAAAGTTTTGTCTAGTTTGGGTGTCGCACAGAGCCTGGCAGATGGTAGAATTGCTTTTAAAAAACAGAAAGGTTTCTCCTTTCATATATCAGATTGAAAAGTTATTTTAGTGAGAAAGTGGGTGGCTAATCCGTGGGAGAGTGTTTTTTGTCTTCGTACATGAAGCTCTGCAGTATTTGAACTGCTGCATATAAATAACTTCAGTGCCTTTCTCATTTTAGCACTCTCTTAATGATTTTGTTTTTGTTCATAATGTTCTCTAAACCAGGTGGTTCTTTCCCTATTTAAGTTAAGTGGCCAGAGTTCGGGGCGTCAAGCAAATCAAAGGCATAGACGGGTCACAGCTGCAGACTGTTGGGCCTGTGGCAGTCAGGTGATTCCAGGTAGTGGTTACTTTAGTGGGTGTCACAACCCTTCATGAACTGTAGCTGAAGTCTTGTGCAGTATGAGGTGTGTCATGAAGCTTTGATGCTGGATAGTATAGTAGGATAGCCAAGCCAAGCTAAGACAGCGCGGAAACCGATGAAGAAAAGGTCTCCATGTGTGAAAATGAAATGAAAGGTATGTTGTGCTACAACAATATAAACAATCTCCAAAGATTACCCCTGCAGTTCAATGATCAGCCTCAAAACCATGCAGTGACGCTGATCACCCATGGTTGGACCATCTCACCAGTTGGTGATCATTAAGCGGATCCAGGCATTCTACTAGAGTGCGTGGCATGGGGTTGTTGGGACAATTTAGTAAGACAAGGAATCTAACAAGGGATGTCGGCGATCAACAATAATGGCGTAATGGCGCTGCAGAAGGCTTCCATCTTGGAGGAACATACATGGGGAAGGAATGTGTTCCATCGTTGTCATTCGCCATTTGTTAAAGAGCAAAGTTTGAGTCTTTCAGAGTTATGGGCCAGATTTAGGTAGCCCTTTACCGGTCGGAAACGGCCGAAAATACCGATTTTCGGCCGTTTCCGACCGGTAAAGGGCTATGGAGATTTAGGGGCAAAAAAAACTTACATTTTCCGTAATTTTACCGAATCGGTAATTTTACCGAATCGGTAAAATTACAGAATCGGTAAATTTACCGATTCTGTACATTTTACCGATTCAGTAAATTTACCATTCGGTAAAAATACCGAAAATGTATTTTGTGATGTAGGTAGCACTTCTAACAGTGCTACAGTGCCTTTAGAATTCGGTATTTACCAATGCACAGATGTGCATGTACTCGAATTCTCGTGTACATGCACATCTGTGCATGTACACCTGTGCCATGTGGCACACAGACAAGCCAGTGACAGGGGTGCAACAGGGTGTCAAAGTGACACCCTGTCCCCCTTAGCAATTCGGTATTTTTACCGATTCGGTAAATACCGAATCGGTATTTGCTATTGAATCCTATGGGCTTCAAGGCCCATAGGATTCAATAGCAAATACCGATTCGGTATTTACCGAATAGGTAAATACCGAATCTTACCGATTCGGTAAAAAATACCGAATTTTTACCTACATCTCATTTACAGATTCATAAATACCGAATCAGTAAAATTCGGTATTTATGAATCGGTAAATGAGATTTACCTACATCTGGCCCTTAATCTTCCTAATGTTTTACTGCTTCCTCCCCTTTTATATTGTAGCCGAGAGAGATTGTCCCCTGCACTATGACAGCATGGCTACGCACTATGACAGCACGGCCATGTATTTATGAATTGGTAGTTATTTAGCGTAAATCTAGTGCTAGGAAGCAACTAACCGTGGGTTATTGGATGGCGGTACAAGATCGTGATCAGCAAGTGGGGATAACACAAATGTATTTCACACATGATGTTCCTTATTTTGTGGCAAGAAGATGGTGAATTAACAGGATGAAAGATGGTCCCTGATTGACCACTGCATATGCAGGGTATCAAATACCGCACCCCAGATGCAACCTGTTTCCAAAGAATCATATCAAGTTTCAGATTTTATTGAAACATCAGTAACATGAGTTTAACAAAACTGTGCAAACAAGAAGGCTACATCTACCCCTAGAAATAGACCTCATTACAGATGCTATTCGTGCAGTATTCATTCACTCTAGCAAAGCAGTTCCTCAGTAGACCAAGTGTCTGTTATGACTAGACGGCCAAGGTGTTTATGTACGAGGTGGTTGTTATTTCTGATCAGTTTTATGGAGGCGTCATGCATTGTTATTCATTCAAGTACCTTCATGAATATGTTTTTATGGTTTTTGGGTTGTTGTTTTGTTGTTTACACATGTACAGTTGTTCTGTAGGTTGTTGAGGAAGGTTGAGATTACTTTGTGCATGCAGTGAGGAACATTGGGTGATGGGTGTGTGTATTCCATTTGCACCTGGAATTCTGTGAATATGTGTGTGAAGGGGGTACACAGATGTAAAAATATTTGCAAGGCAAAAGTAAGAGAAATTAAATTGCTTAAATTTGAGGGAATGTAGTGCATGTTGGGGGCGGTGAAGTGACAGAGATGCGAGGAAGTACATTCGGGGAAGAGTGAAAAGAGGATGCTGAAGAGGAAAGGAGGGGATGAAGATGTACAGATGGACAACATAGGTAGAGAAAAAGAGAATACATATCTAATATAAAGCACACATAATTGAAGGCCAAAACTCCTTCCACAGGCCTCTTTGATATTTAATTCACAGACTCACTATTTCAGAATTTAAACATTTCCAATGTTAATTATTTAAAAGAACTCATTGTTGTTACTCATTTATCTTAAACAGCTAAGACCCTGTGACAAACCCAATCATACTGACAGGCTTTAGGGGTATGTCAGTTGCTGTGCCATTTATCTGGATAAAATTACATGTCAGAGAGAAACCAAAATACTGGTCTGATGGCACACAATGAGAACTACAGAAATGTATTTGACATGTTCCTTTATAGAGAGCACTTTTTTCATCCCACTTAAAGACCTGTCTGCACATATTTCTATATGACTGGTTACAGCTAGCATCTGTGGGTGCCTCTCGAAGTCTGGTTAGAGCATATCTTTCCAAAGTTAATGCTGCATGCAGTGCAAGACACTGACCAAGCATACATTTTGAAAGGCTAAAGTTGTCATGCTGACCATTTTACAAATTACATTAACTGTTGAACAAATTCTGCAGGATATGTGGCAGTTTTTAATGTGTTTAATATTTCAAGACTATACATTCCCACTGCTTAATAACCCTTGCTTTATAGCCACATTAATTTGCTTTAAAATGCACCATTTGCAAATCTTTTTTTCATTTCTTTCTCGGAAGAGGGACTCACCCTGAACCCCAGGATCATCCATTGAATTTGTTCACATCGCTCACTATATAAAAGTCATGCCCAACGTTTATGCCGAACCACTTTCAAATGTCACCAGCCACCACTGGATGGGTGTCACTGCATGGTTTTGAGGCTGTGCTTTGGTCAGGCGGTGGAGTCTTTAAAGAGTTTTGTGCTGTTTTTTTCCAGGCATTCTGCTATTTGGTTTGGGGTCAAAGAGGTCAAGGGCACTGAAGTTGCAGTGGTAGGCGTATAAGGTACTAGGGGTTGGTGGGTTTTGCAGCACATAAAAGACTCACCATTTGTTCATGGAAATGATGTGTTACGAGGCATGGATGGAGCTTGTCTTTTGTTCTTAGCACAGCTTGGGTGGTAGGTTGTGTTGGCACGTTGATTGACATTATGAAGGAGGATTGGCTCAGAGGGTCTAATGGCAGTGCACATTGCTGTGTTCCATGATGGGATATATGATGTGTGGTTAGATAAGGTTTTTATGAGGTTTGGCATGGAGAGAGAACATTCTATTGTAATATTGATGTTTTAATATCGACCTGCAATAACGTCGACTCTACAATATTAATATCAATTCAGAGTACTCCACTTCTGGTCAAATATATAGCCAGTGCTTCCTCCTATGCCTAGCTTCTTCCATACTTTTATCTGGATACGGATTCTCATGATTTCTTATGTTCCCTCTTTTTCTTCTGAGGATTATCCATAGAGAGATGGGGGGGGGGTTATGCTTTGTGTTCAGAGTGTTCACACCAGTGATTACTCCCACCACTTTTTCCATCTGCATGGGGAGTGGAAAGGGCCCCTCTCTCAGGTAAGCATGGCATCTCTTGGCAGACTGCTTCCTAGGACTGGTATTGATTGCATTATCCCAACTTGCCCCAACCATGCCAATAGTGTCAAGCTGCCCATTTCCACACACCTTGCCCATTGATCAGACCTTGGCTCCTGCCACTGAGCTCTAGGGAATAGTCCTGTTAGGTGCTCCCACTAAACTTTTCAAGAAGGAGGCGGGGAGTGAGTTTGGGACCATTTTACTGAAGCAACTGTAGCAAAGGATGTCTCTTTGTTCTGGAGCCTCACCACAATGGTACGGGATTCTGGACAATGTTCAGGAGAAAGTGCCTCTGGACTGACCAGTCTCCATTTAACTTTTCTAGTGGCTACGGAGTGCTCGATCCTTAAAGGCCTGTATTTTAGAATTGGGTGCCATTAAAATATTTTATTGCCACAGGGGTTCTGGTAAATTAGTTGTTATTGGAAAGGCCTACACTGGAAACATTCAGACAGGGGAATCGTCAGGTCCAGGTATAGTAGATTGTACAGACCTTCTCACAAGACCGTCTCACCACAAACCACTGCAAACATTCTGTGCCCCAGCTATCCAATCAAATCTGTGACCAACTATTAGTCATTCAATAGCCGGAGTGTAGGAAGTCACAAATGCTTTTTCCTAATGCAACAAAAATCACGAAACGGTGGAACTGCTTTCAAGCATGAAGAAAGCATACTGAGGAATTGCATCAGCTAAGGAGGGCACTGATTCATAAGAAAAGGCCATTAAAATCAATCAATACGCATACTATCTAGGAAGGATTTCCCAGCATTCACCTAGGAGAAAAGATAAACCTTCTGCCAGAGTTCTACTCTCAGCCATACTGGGTACCATTCAGGTGCTGTAAGTTTTTTCCCCACGACTTTGTGTATGTGCATAGCTTTCTAGGAAGTCTACACACAGACACATATCATTCTCCTAGTTACAGTCGTCAAAAGAAGGTTTCTCATTGACACTTCAAGAGACACAGGAGTACTCTTTTACATATGGCTGAGATACCCGCCACCCCCTCTCAACACACTCCCCAAGGATGGGAAACCGGAAACAGTTCTGAACTTTTGGAAGACGGGAGGGAGTGACCCTCCCGGCCGTATTTATTAAAATATGAAACAAAATTAAAACATTAAAATAACAGTTTCATATTATGTACAATTTCATTACCACATTGCGATGTTTGGCTAACCTTAACATATTCTCTAATACAAAGGTTCTCCTAGCCGAACTAACATCCTACAAAACATTAACTTGAAATTTTGAAATTGTACATCCTAACGTTTAAGGGCCAACGGCAAGGTCGTACCCGGTGTCAAGATCCCTAAACCAGAAATATCCCCCTCACTTGTGAGGGGTGACCGCACAGAGGTGTACCTCAAGTGCAACTACCTATTTCCCTTGACTTGACGGGGGCCCCAATAAACTCGACGCCACTTAAAGGTCGTCCGAGGACTCGTGTGAGGTATCTAGAAGGTAGCGTAGACCCCCTCCCAAACCCCACACAACTTACCACATCTGCCGTCGCAGATATCCTGGCCCCGGGAAATTCCCCAGGAGGGGGCTGTAACCCCTCCTACCCAGGAAGGGGCCTTGACCGCCTTTCCTTTCCTTTCGGCGGCCCATCCTTAGAAGGGACCGCCTACCCGTTGAGGGGCCAATGGCCACCTCCCTCGAGCGCTCCCATCCGTAATGGGTGACGCCCACTCATAGAGATCTTCCAATTAGTGCTCACCGATCATGACCTTACCGCCCGACCAAAATAAATACGACAATTCTAACTAAATTACTAAAATGACTAAATTACTAATAGACAGTAAACAGCTTATCAACAAGCAAGATTACGGATCAACACTAGTGCAGGATTACTTTATTTGAGAACATACCACGAATTGACCATTCTTTATTGGATAATCAAACTTATCACGATAATCATCACAACCTGCAAGAATTAGCGTTACCACATCAAACTTTATTCAAAACCACTCGCTGTCCTCAGGGGCTGGTGGGCGGGTCAAAATTGGCTCTTTGTTCCGTCTCGAGCTCACGTGCAGCGAGGGGGTGCAGCTTCAGAGCACAGGAACAAGAGGATGCGTTCTTGGCTTGTTGCTCCTTTTATCCGTCTTCAGGGCGGGCGTAAACCCGCCCCCGCCTGCCCCTAGGGCGTGGCCGGCCGCGTCAGTGTCTAGGCCAGCCCACTCTAGGGCGGGAAAAAGCGCGCCCCGGCTACGCCGCTTCGGGCATACCAGCCGAGGCTCGCCTCCCGCCCAAAAATGGCTTCCCGGGGGGCTCGTGGTACTCCGCCATACGTTCGGGGGGACCGAATGGTCGCCCCTTTCCATATGGCTGAGATACCCGCCACCCCCTCTCAACACACTCCCCAAGGATGGGAAACCGGAAACAGTTCTGAACTTTTGGAAGACGGGAGGGAGTGACCCTCCCGGCCGTATTTATTAAAATATGAAACAAAATTAAAACATTAAAATAACAGTTTCATATTATGTACAATTTCATTACCACATTGCGATGTTTGGCTAACCTTAACATATTCTCTAATACAAAGGTTCTCCTAGCCGAACTAACATCCTACAAAACATTAACTTGAAATTTTGAAATTGTACATCCTAACGTTTAAGGGCCAAAGGCAAGGTCGTAACCGGTGTCAAGATCCCTAAACCAGAAATATCCCCCTCACTTGTGAGGGGCGACCGCACAGAGGTGTACCTCAAGTGCAACTACCAATTTCCCTTGACTTGACGGGGGCCCCAATAAACTCGACGCCACTTAAAGGTCGTCCGAGGACTCGTGTGAGGTATCTAGAAGGTAGCTGTAACCCCTCCTACCCAGGAAGGAGCCTTGACCGCCTTTTCTTTCCTTTCGGCGGCCCATCCTTAGAAGGGACCGCCTACCCGTTGAGGGGCCAATGGCCACCTCCCTCGAGCGCTCCCATCCGTAATGGGTGACGCCCACTCATAGAGATCTTCCAATTAGTGCTCACCGATCATGACCTTACCGCCACAGGCCGGATAGTTGACCGGCTATCCGGACCCCCCACACACTCCTACCTAAAGGTCATGTCTTAAAGTCCTCAGCCAAGCTATCAGGTCTCCTATGAGTAACTCGTTCCCCACACGGGACAAGTGAACACCATCCCCCAAATACATACTGTCCCCTTTAATACAACCATGCGAAATAGAATGCAGTGTACTTGAACGGAACAATCTACTCACTTTATTATTAATCTTCCTTACTGAATGATTCAGAGCAGAAACTGAAAGAGCCCCCCGCCACACTTTTCGTGGGATCATATGGGACCATGCAATCGTGCACCCTGGAACTCTTCTCGCTAACCAACTTACTGTGGAAAGCATCGCCTCAAGAAGAAGTCATCTACCAGCGGTCACCAAATCATTGCCCCCAAGATGTACTATGATTATAGCCGGCGGTGACCTCGTCCGCCCTAACAAACCCTCGAAAAATGATTGAAACTGGTCAATACAGAGCCCGCCCTTTCCGTAGAAGGACACACTGTACCCGTATTCCCCAGCCACGTGAATCATGTCACCTGCTTTGAATACGTCCGCGGCGCGCCTCACGTATGAGTGGCCCACGACCCACACCTCCTTTTTCACAGCCGGTGATGTTTGACCGCTGGCCCGGTGTTGGGTCGACTGCATAGTCCGCCCCGCCTCGTAGGCTTGCGCAACTGTAAACCAAACAAAAACAAGAAGCGTGAGTACATCATTACAGCTTCACAACATGTGCAACCGCACATACCTTTTATAACAGTTGGAGGACCAACGCCCCACACGTTTAACTTGTTCGATATTCAGACCCCTGGCTGTAGCCTCTGTAGCAGCCCCTATCCGAAAGGAATGGGTCCCAAACTCGCCGGGGTTCAAGCCCGCAGCGGAAATCGACATCGCAAGCACCCGCTGAAACTGAAACCTCGTCAGTGGGGTGGCGTCAGCGTGTCTCAACAAGGTCCCCCCCCATGATGCCACCCTTTGCGCTAAATATTCCTCTACGCAACTCACCGGGCACATGGAGGACCCGGGAATCCTTTGTATGATTATGCAGTCCCCCATCGCACCCTGATCGGTCTTGGACCTGACAAACAAGACAGTCATTGTCTCCCCTCTGACCTGAACGTGCTCTCGGCACAGTCCCCCCATCACATCCCGCTTGTTCCTCGCCACTAGCTCGCTTACCCGCATAGCCCCATGGAATGCCAGCGCAAAAGCGGCTCGGAATAACACTGTTTCATACTGGGATGAACACGTTGAAGGGAGTACCGATAATAACAGGGCCAGCCTATCCAGACCTATCGGGCGCCTTTCATCTACTCTGCGACCCTCAAGGCGTTGCCACCCACGTAGCGCTTTTTGTACAACGAAAGACGCTGTCGGGTCCTGGATCCCATAAGCCCTTGCCACAAAGGAAATGGCTGCCCGATGCCTCTGGGCCGTAGCCACTGATTTGCCTGCCTGATGTAAAGACAGCAGGAATTTTACTACCCACTCCTCCTGGCCCCAAAGCTCCCCTCTAGCAGTCCCTAAAAAGGACAAATAGGAACGGAACGCCCCTTCATATGCCTTCCTCGTCCTGGGTGCTAAACTCTCTCCCACGAGGTTTCGTAGTTCGGGGCACCGAGAGACCAGAGAGCTTCGGGAAAGGGTGCCGCCACCGGGTCCGCTGTGGGCAGGAAACCCCAGAAGGCCTGCATACGGAAACGAGAAAGCGCATCAGCCGCTTGGTTCATCACCCCCGGCACATGTCTTGCCTTAAATAGCACATTCAATTGCATACACAACAAAACAATTTCTTTGAGCAGTCTCAGAATCCATTTGCATCGTGCCGCCTGGCTATTGATACACTCAACCACGGTCATGTTATCAGACCAGAACACCACAGAGTGATCTCTGAACCCCTCGGGCCAAGTTTTCAGGGCCACCAGAATGGGGAACAGTTCAAGAAAAGCAATGTTACTCGTCAGCCCACCCTCATGCCACCATGACGGCCATTTTTGAGCCGACCATTGTGTGCCAAATATGGCACCAAAACCAATGCTCCCTGCCGAATCTGTCCACAGCCCCAGCTCCTCGGAGGACACCGCCGGTTTGTTCCAGACAACTCGACCATTGAAATCCGCCAGAAATGCCAACCAAATGCGCATGTCCTGGCGAACCTCTGCCGAGAGCCTCGTGCGATGATGACCCTCCTTCAGGCCGACCATGGCCTGAGCGATCGAGCGGGAAAAGGGGCGGGCCATTGGCATTACTCTCAGGGCAAAATTCAACTGTCCCACCAATTGTTGTAATTGATGTAGCTTAACCTTGGACTCACTAATACACGTTTCCAGGGATGCCCTGAACCTTAGCACTTTGTCTCCCGGTAAACGAAAACAACCTTCCTCTGAGTCGAGCTCGATCCCTAGAAACTCGAGGCAAGTCGAAGGACCCACAGTCTTACCTGGTGCCAATGGCACACCAAAATGATTCATCAAGACACAAAATTCATTCAAAGCCTGACCACATTCCGGATCCCCGGCTGCCCCCAGAAACAAAAAGTCATCGAGATAATGCATAACCTGTTGAAACCCCGTCTTCCTTGTGAAGACCCATTGGAGGAAACAACTGAATTTCTCAAAATAGGCACAAGATATAGAACATCCCATTGGCATACATCTATCCATGTAATAGTGACCCTGAAACATGAAACCAAGAAGACGCTGATCGTCTGGATGTACCGGGAGCAACCGGAACGCTGACTCGATATCAGATTTTGCCATCAGCGCACCGGGCCCTAGGCGATTCAATATGGCTACGGCCTCATCGAAAGATGCGTACCGCACCGAACACACTTCCGGGTCTATCGCATCGTTTACGGAAAGACCACGTGGGGCTGACAAATTATGTATCAGCCGAAACTCACCCGGGTCCTTCTTGGGCACCACCCCTAAGGGGGAACAAACAAAGTTAGCAGCCGGTGGCACATTAAATGGACCGGCGACTCGACCTCGAGCCACCTCCTTCCCAATCTTCTCCTGTACCACGGTCGTATGTTGCAAGACTGATATTTGGTTTTTACATTTCGCTACACCCTGAAACTCCCCCACTGGGATGCGGAAACCATATGAAAACCCGTTCCGCAACATCCCAGCGGAAGCGTGATCCGGGTATTCGCTGAGCCAAGGAATCATTGCCATGGTATCAATCGGAGTAGGTAAAGGCGCCCCTCGGACTATTTCAGACCTGTTTGGCGCCTCCTCTACCCCCGTTATCACCCGTTTTGGCTCTGCACATGGACTCAGGATGGGATGATTGCCCACACCCACCACATTCGTGCCTAAATTTGCATGACCCCTGGGGCCTTGTACATTTACCCTTGTTAAAGTTCCAACAAATCCCCCTTTTACCTGTGGTGCCGTTCGGCCTCGAGTGGTAGTCGTTACTCGTACCTGATCGAAAAGGCGTCCCAGCATATTGGCGGGAGGATTCGCCCACACTACTCCCTACCAATGGCAAATTCAACATACCAGTATCCTCCATTTTTGACCATGACACAGAATCGTAACAATCCCAAGTTAAGTTTTTATCATGTTCTTTCGCTTTTCTGAAGATATTATCGTAACAGAACCACTGATTTCCCCCATATGATACAGAATACCCCATGATCCGTGACTGATAAATCGGCAATTCGGACAGTAACTCGGGCCTACGTTCACCCAGGATGGATGTAAAAATCCCCCACGCTTTGCCCCAATTGCCAATGTTTTCATTTACCTTAAAGGCGGCCATCTTTGCGCGCCAAACACTCGGATGCATGAGTTCCTTTTGGCTCTTAACATGCTCCATCTCATAATGATCGGTAAGCAACGAGAAGATGTTTACATACTCATCTGCCCATATCTTCTCTTTAATAGCCATAGGGACATGTTGACCCAACTTTTCCCTTCGTGAAGGTGCTGACTCATCCCTCGCAATCGGCAATGGCCGCTTACCTGAACCAGGAGCTGTATCTGCGGCTGAGCCTGTCCCAGGTGGTTTTTCTACTGCCGCAGCCGGCGCGATAACTGGCGATGCTGCCTTCGCCGCCTCCCTCGTTTCGCGCAGTTGCTTCATCAACACCCGTGCGTCGTCAGCCGTGGCGCCCTCGCTATCTTTACCCAACCACGCTGCTAATTGTGCTGCCAGCTCGGGCGGCATATCCTCCCCGGACACGGGGGTGACCACTACGGGAATCGGATTCCCCTCTGCCGGCACCGGAGTCGGCCCTTCGAGTGGGGTACAGGAAACCGGGACGTCTCCCCCAGCTGCTCCCCTTCTGGGCCTCTTGCCTTTTCCTCCCGGAGCTGTTCCTGCCAAAGGACGTTTCGGTCCCCCTTCCCCGTCTTTATCCGCCATTCGCTTCTTTAGGTCGGTCACTTCTTTCATAAGAATACGCAGCATCTGGTCGGTAGTCATTCGCTTTCCAACTTTCTTAGGCATTCTCAAACAGAGTATCTGTAAGACAAACAAGAAAGATTAACACGCTCAAAATTGGCTCTTTGTTCCGTCTCGAGCTCACGTGCAGCGAGGGGGTGCAGCTTCAGAGCACAGGAACAAGAGGATGCGTTCTTGGCTTGTTGCTCCTTTTATCCGTCTTCAGGGCGGGCGTAAACCCGCCCCCGCCTGCCCCTAGGGCGTGGCCGGCCGCATCAGTGTCTAGGCCAGCCCACTCTAGGGCGGGAAAAAGCGCGCCCCGGCTACGCCGCCCCTTTCCATACTCTTCCAACCTTTGGGAATTGATCCCTTGCCTTTTAATAAATGGATCTAATATTTGTTTTATGGTCTATAACTAAACCTGATGTTTACTTAGCACAACCAGCCAAATCCCATTCTCTGCTAACTTTGGAACTTCCTCTCCGTTCCGCACATGTTTTTTGGAGATGCATGAACTGACTAAACTTGGTTGCAGTGAGAAGGTCTAATTAAGTAATTAAGAGGAACTGTATGGAACTTTAATTTGTATTGAGTCACTCCCAAGTAATAGCTAAGCAAGGTATGCACTGACGTACAAAGTGCATGTGAGAACCTGGCATGGCACGGGTTTTGATTACTTGCAAGAAAAAGTTAAGGAAAGTAGACACCAACATTCAAACACAGACCTACTAACCTTGATATGTTTTGAACTGTGTGATTGTACAGAGAAGAGGCGGTGGCTGGGCAAGGTGTCGGGCATTTTTGGTAGCTTTTTCAAAATCGAGCAGATGTGCAAATATTGTGTGAAATGTGCTTTTGAAAATGAATGGTTTTAATGATGCATAGAGTCGTGACCAATAAATTAATGATGTTGCACTTGAAACAAATTTGCTATGAAAGTGTAATTAATACTGTGAAGTAATTATGCGGCATCTTTGTGTGAGATACCAGTCATTTTAAATTGGCTGTAGTTGCTGGTGCTCATTCCTCCTCCCAATCAGTGTCCAGCTGCAAGCCATTTCTCCCCTCGTTTCTACAGAGCACCAAGTGAATGATGTACAATCGTACACAATATCATCATCATCATGAATATTGCTTTATTTCAGTCTCAGTCAACCTTAAAAAGTACAACATCATCCTAAAATGCAACAATAAAAGAGTACAAAAAAAATTAAAAGAATTAAAAAAATAGCTACATAAATTGCAACAGTCAATAAGCCTTAATTAGCAATACTGGATTAAAAAAGCCTAATGGTAGGTCCTCCACAAAACACTGACCACAGCAACAGGTGCAAGTTATTTTGCTTAAAGGCCCCCTGGAACCCCTTAAAGTACAGATGCTCTGATAAACCACTTGCGGTAGAAAAACCTCGAAAGGGCAAAAACTCTGGGCTTGGATGTGTCTCCTCTAAATAGGTGTAAGGCTTCTCAGCACTTCCTGGCGCCTATAGACAAACACAAGGGCAAGATCCACTTAGATCTCTCAGTTTTATATTTGCAACAAACCCAAAAAAAGTGAGCCGCTGTTTCCAATATCCTGGACAAAAAGGTCAATCACCCACTGCTTCCCCCTCCTTATCCCACTTCATTGTAAAATACTTGAGTGGTAAAGAACCCACTCAAAAGTGAATATACAGGGACTTTTCTATAGGGATGTGTTTCTATTCAAAATTAATTCAAAGCCAGAAGAATTTGTGTGGTTGAGAAACCTGTCCATCAGGCCTGACCCCGTCAGACTTTCTACAGTGTAAAGTTCTAAGAGGCCTCGATAACCCACTTGGCTGTGTTGGTCCTCCTAGGGTTTTCCCACAAAGTTCAGCCCATTACACAAGGAATGTACAGCTTTGAGTCCAGGAGTACTACAGCGCTTGTTCATGAGGATTGATTCCTGTAAGACGGCTCTGTAAGCAACCAGATCCTGGGTGGTCCTTATTCTTATCCAGTAAAACAAGACTTTTAGTCTGGCAATGTGATCAACCCTGTTGAGATTCAAGTCCCATCTTAGAGGTAATAATGGAGTGATCAATGGGACATTCAGCAAAGCTCTAACAAATGTATTTTCCTTGATGCAAAGTTGCGAGGTGTCCCTGGCACCTAGGGCATAGGGCTGCAGGTCTGTACACTTCAAGCACTTGCGACACCACCCTGTTAGCCGAAAATTTAGGTCTCCTAATAATGGTCGCTGATCTGTGGGATAAGCTAGAATTACTTTTCAGCGCTTATGGATCCCAGGAAATTTTGTCTGTGAGTCTAACTCAAGTAGTCAAAACGCCTGTCCTGGGAGATGCTTAAGTCTTCCACAGTCAGATTGTTTCTAAAAGAGCTGTAAGGGTTGATGACCATCAGATTTGATTTGCTAGCATTAATCTCTGGACCCCGCGATTTACAAAAGTTTGCAAAATGATTTAATAGTTCCTGAAGACCCATAGAAGTGCAAGAAAGCAGCACGGTGTCATCAGCAAGAGTAGTATGGGTGTGTGGCTGCTGCTATCTTTGGAGCATCATACTGACAGTTAGTCAGTGCGTCCACCATCCCATTCATGAACAGGGGGAACAGGTGGGAGCTAAGATGCAACCCTGTCTCACACCACACTTAATTGGAGTTTTCGAGCTTAGATCACCCTGCTCGTTCCATCTGACTGGAGTGTACTTGGCTGCATGTAATCTAATAAGGAGTTTGAGAAGATCGTGATGGGTCACCTTTTGGGCCAGTACTTCTCACAGGGTGTTTCTCAACACCAGGTCAAAGGCAGCCCTCTTGTCTATAAATGCTACATACAGATGTCCCCTGCCAATGGTTACATCCTTCCAGCGATTGGTCATAAAGCAGAATATTTGATGATTCGTGCCTGTGTTCTCTCGATAACTGCCTGAAGGTGTGACAGTACCGGGTGATCTTCCATCCACTCCTGCAGACGAACTAGGATTTGCCTGCAGGACATTTTCTGGGTGGTATCAATTAGGCTGATCGACCTATAATTTGCAGGAGTGTCTTTAAGACCCTTCTTGCGAATGGGCAAAATAGTAGCATCCCACCATGATTCAGGAATTTGCTCGCTCTTGGGGACTGCATTTCTGAACATATTCAGATATGGTTTCCAGATATCAGGTTCAGAATGGAAAAAGTCCACTGGGATACTGTAAGGATCAGGGGATTTCTCTCTTTTCATATCTGTAAGGGCTGCTTTGATTTCCTCCAATGTAAATCCAAGTGGATGAGTGCCAGATATAGGAGAAGCAGTAATGGCACATGGGATTGTGACACACTTCTGTAGAAGAGGAACCCAAGTTAGTATCCTTCCATGTATAGGGGCTCAGACTTATGTTAGCCTTCTCGCTATACACTGCTTCAAAGTGGTTGATTCAATACTTCGCTAGGACAAATACAGTAGGACTGGTGGGGTGCACAGTCAAAATATTGATTCCTTAATATCGACCTACAATATTATCGAGTTGTAAATATCGAAGGTGAAGAATATCGAGGACAAGAATATTGTTGAACAGAATATCGACCCTAAGGTAAGTAATATCAATTTTTTTTATATCGATGTAAGTAATATCTTAGTTAGTAATATCGATAGCAATTATATCGATCTCACTGATTTCGATGTTACTAATATCGATAATTGTTTGTTGTTTTGTATTTTATTATGTATTTTATATGTATGTTTTATATGTTTTTGTTAAGTAGTTTATTTGTTTTAAATTGTATGTGTACTATTTATTATATATAAAAAAATTATTTTTAATTTAATTTTATGTTTTAGTACTGGAGCGGGTTGTGGGTTTATAGGGGAATAGGGTGGGAAGTAATTTAATTATATTAAATTAATTATATATTTTTACTGATTTTAAATTAATTTTAATTAATTTTTGCAATTAAGTTCTGTAGCGGGTTGTGGGTTTATAGGGGAATAGGGTGGGAAGTGATTTAATTGTAATTAAGTAAATATTTATTTTTAATTGGTATTGATAAATATTTTATTTCTAATTAATTATTCATTGATAATTAATTATTTTAATTGGTAATTAATTTTATTAATTGGTAATTAAGGTTTGTAATTTGTAATTACATTTTTTAATTGGTAATTACTTTTTTTAATTGGTAATTAAGGTTTGTAATTGGTAATTACATATTTGAATTGGCAATTATTTTTTTAATTGGTATTTAAGGTTTGTAATTGGTAATTACATTTTTTAATTGGCAATTAATTTTTTTAATTGGTAATTAAGGTTTGTCATTGGTAATTACAATGTTTAATTGGTAATTAATTTTTTTAATTTGTAATTATTTTTTGTAATTGGTAAATATTCATTTTTATTGTTAAATCATTTTTATTAATTGGAAATGTATTTTATTAATTGGTAAATAATTTTTAATAAAACATATTTTGTATTCAAAAATAAATGTACTGTTTACCATTTTTTAATTGTTAATCAATTTGTCATGATTAATATGTTTTTTGTTTAGAAAAATATTTTAGTCTTCAATATTATTTGGTTATTTATATTTATTAATTAATATTTATTGGTATTTATTGTTCATTTATTGTTAAATAATTATTTAATTGTAATTATGTTTTTAGTAATTATCAATGGGGATTAGCAAATGATGTAGTTATTTAAAAATAAATATTTTTATTAATTTATTTACAACGATTATTTATTTGTTATATGTAATTTCTACACTATCCAATGCTTTCCCTACTGTTGCACTCTCTGGAGTGGGAATAATAATTTTTACCCCTACGATATCCAACGCTTTCCCTACTGTTACCTTCTCTGGAGTGGGAATAGTAATTTTTACCCCTACGCTATCCAACGCTATCCCTACTGTTGCACTCTCTGAAGTGGGAATAGTAAATTTTACCCCTACACTATCCAATGCTTTCCCTACTAATGCACTCTCTGGAGTGGGAATAGTAATTTTTACTCCTACGCTATCCAACGCTTTCCCTACTGTTGCACTCTCTGGAGTGGGAATACTAATTTTTACCCCTACACTATCCAATGCTTTCCCTACTGATGCACTCTCTGGAGTGGGAATAGTAATTTTTACTCCTACGCTATCCAACGCTTTCCCTACTGTTGCACTCTCTGGAGCGGGAATAATAATTTTTACCCCTACGATATCCAACGCTTTCCCTACTGTTGCCTTCTCTGGAGTGGGAATTGTAATTTCTACCCCTACGCTATCCAACGCTTTCCCTACTGTTGCACTCGCTAGAGTGGGAATAGTAATTTTTACCCCTACGCTATCCAACGCTTTCCCTACTGTTGCACTATCTGGCGTGGGAATAGTCATTTTTACTCCTACGCTATCCAATGTTTTCCCTACTGTTGCAGTCTCTGGAATGGGAATAGTAATTTTTACACCTACGCTATCCAACGCTTTCCCTACTGTTGGACTCTCTGGAGTGGTAATAGTATTTTTTACCCCTATGCTATCCAACGCTTTCTTTACTGTTGCACTCTCTGGAGTGGGAATAATAATTTTTACCCTTATGCTAGCCAATGCTTTCTCTACTGTTGCACTCTCTGGAGTGGGAATAGTAATTTTTACCTCTACGCTATCCAACGCTTTCCCTACTGTTGTATTCTCTGGAGTGGGAATAGTAATTTTTACCCCTACACTATCCAACGCTTTCCTTACTGTTGCATTCTCTGGAGTGGGAATAGTAATTTTTACCCCTAAGCTATCCAACGCTTTCCCTACTGTTGCACTCTCTGGAGTTGGAATAGTAATTTTTACCCCTACACTATCCAACACTTTCCCTACTGTTGCACTGTTTGAAGTTGGAATAGTAATTTTTACCCCTACGCTATCCAACGCTTACTCTAATGTTGCACTCTCTGGAGTGGGAATAGTAATTTTTATCTCTACGCTATCCAACGTTTTCCCTACTGTTGCACTCTCTGGTGTTGGAATAGTAATTTTTACCCCTACTCTATCCAACGGTTTTCCTACTGTTGCACTCTCTGGAGTTGGAATAGTAATTTTAACTCTACGCTATCCAACGCTTTCCCTACTGTTGCACTTTTTGGAGTTGGAATAGCAATTTTTACCCTTACGCTATCCAAAGTTTTATATAATTAATTTAAAAAATATTAAAAGTATATTTAATTTTTTTATTTTTTTATTTTTATTTATGTTTTTGTTTTATGTTTGTAAATGTATTTGTAATTTATAATATTATTTATTAATTTATAAATTAGTAAAATAATTATTACAACTTATTGTTAAGTACATATACATTATATATTTTCTGTATATATTTAATTATTGTATTATTATTATATATGTATTATTTATTCATTTTAAACATTATTAGATATTTTTAACTATGTTGATTTTATTTATTTGTGTTATTTACTTTATTTTTTAACAGAAAAAAGCTATATTTTTAACATTGATATTTTTTACATCTAAATTATATTTTCAATATTTTTGTACTTACCATGTTGTTGATAGGATGTCGATATTCTTACCTTCGATATTTTTGCATTGATATTCCTGTAGGTCGATATTTTGTGAGTCGATATTTTGTCAGTGATCCGACTGGTGGACCCACAGTTCTTGCCTCTTGCAATGATTCTCTAAAAGTTACCATGGTCATGTTTCTCTGGGGCTTCTAACAGTTGTGACCACTTCTCATTCCACCACTGGCCCTTAGCATTAATCAAAGTTTGCTTGTAATCCTTTCTGGCACATGTTCTACCCTAATGTGGCCCCTTCTTTATAGCTTTAATCAATCTGACTTTTGCATCCCTACACTCTTTGGTGAACCAGGTACACCTGAAGACACTTACTTGAGGCTTCCTTGAGCGCTTCTTAAAATAGTGCATGAAACAGTTTGGTGTGTTTGTTACTAAACTCTGAAGAGGCCAGATTATCATTTTGGTAATCAAAGTGGTCAACAGGTAATTGTTAATGTTTGCCTTAGTAATGATGTCAGATTCAAAATGCTTTATTCGGTATATATAAGTATATGACCATATAGCAACAAAAACATCAAAGCATAAAATAGTACATATACGAAATATATTCAGCCCATGAATATGAATATCAACAGCAATTCCTAAATCTTCAAATGCAAATACATGATAAAGTACAATTTCATCTTTATAAAGCATGTGCAAAATTTGCAATAAAGTGACACATGCTAACAATTAATAGAATGTGTGCAAAATTAGCATTCGGAAGGTGCAATAGTCAGCTTTTAGTTTATATGCAAAAACTAGCAATGATTAAATACATAGGAATTGAAACACAGGTTAAAAAGGATTAAGATGCAAAATCACTGTTGCAATAATGCGCCCAGAATGAAATAAACTTAAAGCACAAATCTAAAATTCATAGTGTCACTAGTGTAAGTACATAATAAAGTGCAGTTTTTATAAAGCATGTGCAAAATTTGCAATAAAGTGGCGCATGCTACCGATAAATAAAAAATATGTGCAAAGTTAGCATTCGGAAAGTGCAATAGCCATCTTTTAGTTTATGTGCATAAACTGGCAATGATAAAATGCATAGGGATTGAAACTCAAGTTAAAAAGATTAAAATACAGAGTCACTATTACTGTAATACGCCCAGAATGAGTAAACTTAAAACACAGATCTAGAATTCATGGTATCACTAATGCACTAGCCACATTATGTGGCAGGGAAGGTTATTGTCTTTCACTGTTATGATAAGTTTGTTCATAAAATCATCGATTTCCGTACAGATATACATTTTGAAATATATGTTGCTGTACAGAAACATATATCTGGACTTTGCAGATTAAACAATGCCTGCATAGCTGTCTTAGTGCATCGTAATTTATTGGATAAAAAGATGTGTTTAAAAAAATATTTCCTCATGGAAGTATAAAATTTGCAAAACAACATAAAATGACAGCTACTCTGTATAGATACCCCGTCACAAATGCAGGGAGAGGTGCTGTGCTGGTTAATCAGGGGGAATGCCACTAAATGATGTACAATGCCCAGGCGAAAGTGAGTTAATACAAAACGGTGTGAGCTTTTTGTAACTGATGTTAAGTATGGTTGAAAGCCTTCGCTAACGCTATACTCCTGGTAAAGGATAAAAGTTTTTTGTTTCACGCATTCGATAGATCTAATATTTTCCATACATTTTACAAAGGATACTGCAAGCTCTTTCTTTGATACACAGGCCACCAACTCAGGTTCATGAAAGGCATCGATTTCATACAGTGTTTTATACCAGTATTTAATATGGCCAAGCCATGGTATACGTGAGCAGTGATCGAGCCTTAAACAATCAGTTATCGCGTCCTGAGTAAATTTGGTTGTGGCTCACTGGTTAGAGGCGGCAGACCCGAGAGCAGAGGACGGCCCGGGACCAGGGTTCGATTCCCGGCGCGGCAGGTTTCTGGACCAGGGTCAGCGGACTCGATAATTCTCTCGCCTCAGTGCCCACTCTGATCAGCGATCACACTCGGCAACTCTGGGCATTAGCTTGCCTCATCTTCACTAACGGCCCCACCAGACCGCCGGGGATGCCTGGTCTCACCCTGGAGATACCCATTAAGGGACCATCTCTCAGGGAAGCCAGGAAGGGTTTCGCAGCGGTCGAAGCGCCTTGGGACCCTACGGGTAAGTAGTGCGCTATATAAATGCCTATACCTTACATTTCTTTGACCAAATTGATCGCCATAGGGCGAATGGGCGCAAAGTTGCTAGATCCTTGACATGTCTTAAGCCCACTTCCCTATGGATTATCACAGTAGAAGCCGAGGCCGGGGCACATAGCAAGCGTTTCAGAAATTAGTTCTCCTCATTCTGGATTAGCTTGCCACTTTGAGTATTATAGCCCCAGACTCCAGCCCCATATAAGGCTGATGACAGACACCTTGAATTATAGATCGACACCATCTCCTTTATTCTCCGACCCCCTATTTTAGCAGCAAATCTAAAAACACTACTGGTATTCCTAACCATTTTAAAACATACGCTTTCTTGTTCGCTGGCTCACCTTTCATCCCCAGAAAATGTAATGCCGAGGTAGCAGAAGTTTTTAACAGTTTCTAACTTATCCCCATCTTATTAAAAATTCCTGTTTTTCCTGGTTTTTGTCCCACATGACATTACAAATGTTTTACCTTTATTTATTATCAATTTCCTGTTATTTATGAAGGTCTGAAATTTATTGATAAGACATTGCAGGCCATTTTGTGTACGGGACAGGAGGACGGCGTCATCCGCGTATAGCAATATTGGGATGGGGTTGCCATTAATAGTAGGGGCATCGGCTGGAATTAATCTGAGGGTTTGGTCAATTTGTTTTATAAATAGGGAAAATAAAAGGGGTGCCAAAACACATCCTTGCCGAATTCCTCTATTAATCTTAAAAAGTGGGGTACATTCACCAGCTAGACCAAATCTGACTTTACTAGACAAATTTTCGTAGAGTCTCGCCAAGAAGTGGATGATCTCGGATGGTGCCCCCATATCTAATAAAACTGGCCATAAAAAAGAATGTTCAACTAAATCAAAAGCAGAACTCAAATCTGCAAAACATAAAAATAGGTTTCCTTCTTTAGCTTTGGTATATTTGCTAACAATAAGCTCGAGGTTTACGCACTGCTCCATCGTTCCCAACCCCCTTCTGAATCCGTACTGCACTGGGGATCAGATAGCGTTTTCTTCAACCCAAGTTTCTAATCTCTCTAAGAGAACTCTACTGAGAACCTTAATTGACGAGTCCAGAAGGGAGATGGGACGGTAATTGCATGCCTCTGACCTTGAGCCTTTCTTAAATAGGGGAACAATGATCCGACTGACCCCATGTCTGTGGTAACCCGTTTTCAGCTGCAGCATTGAACAAACGTGTCAGTATGGGTGCCCATAGGTCCATTTCATGCGTGTAGAGGTCCACTGGTACCCCATCGGGGCCTGGGGCTTTACTGCCCTTACTTTTTCTAAGTCCCTCATATACCTCATTCAAGCTAATTTTTAACTGCATTTCTTGCCAATTTGATTTACTTTCTTTGGTTGTATCTAAAATTAACCCATCTGAATTAAAAATCCTTGAAAAATTAGCAATCCAGGCACTACAGCTTACATGGGAGGTTATTTCTGGAATATTTTAATTTTTTTAAAAAGGACAATTGATTGTTTCCCAAAATAACTTGTGATTTTTAGTAGATGCCGCCATATCCAGATTGGACCATGCCTCCTCTTGTAGCTCTTTTTTCCGCCTGGCTAACAAGGTCTTATAGTTTTGGCGCCCTTCCCTAATTTTTCCTATATCTCTGGGCTTGACATCTAGGGCGGTTTTTAGTGTAGTTAATGCCAAGGCGCAGTTTTTGTCAAACCAGACCTCCTTGGTTTTTTTGGCCTCCGGCTCCTAGCGGTCAATGGGCCCTCGATTACCACATTTATTTTTACAAAGTTAGCAAGGAGACTAGCAGGAATCACCTAAATGCCTAAACAGTAGCTTATTTCTGCAGCACATTTGTAATGAACATTCATCATAAGTTGGTCGGGGTTAGTGTTGGCCCATTTAATTCTCATGCCATTCGGTCTTTCGGCTGAGATCCCTTGAATATGTCTCCCATCGGTATAGGTTTTAGACCCCCAACCGTGTAGTGTGAGTGAGATTCTGTTATGGTCACTCACCGTTTGCTCACTCACCCATAAATTAGAGTAGACCGAGCCACAGGACACGAAGACATGATCAATGTTAGAGTAGGCATCCCTTCCTTTAAATGATGGACATTCCCTGTTATCACTATTATTTGTGCAATCCAGCAACTCCAAATCCATTTTCGCAACTAGATTGTTTAATGCATTTCCAAAACCGGTATGCGGAACATTATTGTAAGGAGTGCCGTCTCTTCTATCCTGCTCGCCTAGATGATCGCAAATCCCCTTTAGTGCATGTTTACAGGCTTGTATGTTAAAATCACCTGCCCAGACGATAACTGGTGGGTCTCTGGATTATGATAAAGTTCTTTCTATTTCCCTCCCTATGTCTTTTATTATCTGTTCCTGGTTAACTCCCAAAATGTTATTATAAAAATTTGTTATAACCAGGTCCCTACCTTTTCCATGTTCTAGACGCAATATCTGTGCGTACGGGACAACCTCGAAACAACTCCAAAATTTAAACTCAGTGAGCTTAGTTGATACGAAGGTTAAAAGCCCACCCTTTGCCCTACCAGCTACGGATGTTACTGCAACTACATGATATGATGTATACCCCTCCACATTAATTTGTTCTCTAATCCATGTCTCCTGGAGACAAATTATATCGTACCATTGATTATTGAAGCTCTTCCAGAACGGGGTAGTAAGTTTTCCAGTAATTCCCGCAATATTCCATGTGGTGATGTTAAGACCTTCATCGTTAGCATTATATGGAATAATGTGGGGTTGGACTATTGCTAGGCTATCTATTGAACTGACATCTGTAGCTGGAATTATGTCACGTTGGGCTATCATTACAGATGTATGCATGCCACCTCAGACTACTCCTTCATCAATATCCACGTCCTCTTTATTTAATCTGGCCACCTCAAGGTCAGTTTCAGGTCTAAACAGAATCTCCTTAGAGGGGGCGGTGTGTCCCTGAAGGGCCTTTCCCATACCATCAGTTTTTTCAATATCTATAAGCAAGAATTTAGGTTGATCGCTAAGTCAATCTATCTCGTCTATCGGGTTGAATACCTGAAATCTGTTATAGGTGGGAATTAGAAAGTTGTCTCTGAACTTGGGTGTGGTAGTAGAGTTATGGGCTACGTTATGGTAGTTAACTCTGGGATGATCAATCATTCGTGCTTTGTGTTGCTTGCCTGACTGGCCCCTATAAAAATAATCTAGCGGGAGTAGAGTAGTATTATATTCCCAATTAGAGGGTAATCGCGCATTCAAATTGAGTCCCTGGCCCATTCTGGTGTTCTGAAATTGATGACGATACAATCGCCGTCAATTTCCTTTTTGCTGGCACCCCACCAGCCCACTCTCTGAACCATTATTATCTGATTCGCCCCGTACATAGGGAAACCACAATTTCTAGGGAGCCAGTGTGATGTCTTGTTTTTGAGCGTTGCTTGATTTTCAAATTGGGTGGGCTTTAATTTTGGGACATTAGCAAGAATCGCTACGTATGCACTGCTTTCAGGGGGTAGATTTATAACCGCGGGAATTATGTTATATGTTTTTTGCATAGGGACTGCCTTGCTTAAATTAGTAAGTTCCGAGTTAACTTTCTTAGGCTTTTCTGCAGTGACTATTTGCCCTGTATTTACAGTACGGCCATTAGGTGCAGCATTTTCCGGGGTATTGACTGGACCAGTTGGTGTGGTACAATTATTTACTCTCGGTCCACCATTTGCCAGTTTATTCAGGGGTTTTTCTTTAGGGACAAATTCCTGCGCTGGTTTAACAGGTATATTCATGTTTTCAAGCATGTCTGAGTGGGCTATGCCTAGCCGTTCTAGATTTCCTACCTTGTCTACTAGAACCTTTAATCTTTCCACTATCGGTAAAGTTAGTGACTTTACTAACTGCTCAATTTGGGTCATAAGGTCTGCTACAATTAGGGATGGTGTTTCCTGTTTGGTGTTGCACCTATCTTCATTGGGCTGCAAGTCAGAACTATCTTGTGTCTTGCTCCTATCACCCTGTTGTTTCAGAAAGAAGGGTACTATTTTCTTCTGTCTACCCTTTGGTTTTCCCCGGAATTTATGTGCAATCAGCAATTTTCTACAGGGTGCTGGTTTACCTTTAGAACTACTGCCACCTACATTTTTAGGGATATTCACATTATCTATCTTATCTGTTGAGTTAGTGTTGACATTGCTGCATTCATTCAACCTCTCCAGATCATCAGATACATTAATTAAAATAGGGGACTCCTCATCTGTTCGCATATTGGGAGTTACTGACAATCTGCTTTCTCAATGTGGAAAGTCAATGGGGTGATTGTTGCGGTGTGCTAACACAGTTGTGATCTTTCCCTGGAAAATCAGCAAATGATTCCATAAGGATGGAGTCCTGAGAATACACTGTAGTTGCAGATGTATTTACATGAATGTTACTATTTTGGGTGGATAGATTTGATAGACACAAGCTTGGCGGTAATGACATTCGTCTCTCAGTATTTTCTATTGCAGTGACAATGACCCCATTAGTTTTTTGTAGCACTCTATCTATCGCCGTCAGGCTTGGTAGTGGAGTGATAGCTAGTTCTTTTTTTCTCGACGTTGAGCGTGTTGACATAGGAGTGTTGTGGCTCACTGGTTAGAGGCGGCAGACCCGGAAGCAGAGAACGGCCCGGGACCAGGGTTCAATTCCCGACGCGGCAGGGTCGTGGACCAGGGTCAGCGGATTCGATAATTCTCGCCTCGGTGCCTACTCTAACCAGGGATCACACTCGGCAACTCTTGGCATTAGCTTGCCTCATCTCTACATCAGCCCCCACTCATTCGCCGCGCACATCCTCGCGGCACGAGGTAACAAACTGTACTTTATGCGCCTTCTAGCGCTGGATGATGAGGGGGCGGCGTCCTAAGTTCGAGGCTGCTGGGTGATGTAGTCCTGACCGGCGGAGCCAAGCCCGGCCAGTCAGGAAGCAGTAGGAGCAGGACGCTCGGCGGAGCAAAGCTCGGCCACCACACAGGAGCAGGAAGGTGTTTAAACGCCTCAGCGGAGCAAGGTGAGCTCAGCCGACGTAGAATCCCCCTTGACGTTGCCACAGGGTCCTCGGCAGCAAACGGTGCTTTATGCGCCTCCTAGCGCTGGATGATGAGGGGGGCGTCATCCTAAATTCGAGGCTGCTGGGTGATGTAGTCCTGACCGGCGGAGCCAAGCCCGGCCAGTCAGGAAGCAGTAGGAGCAGGACGCTCGGCGGAGCAAAGCTCGGCCACCACACAGGAGCAGGAAGGTGTTTAAACGCCTCAGCGGAGCTAGGAGAGCTCGGCTGGCGTAGAATCCCCCTTGACGTTGCCACAGGGTCCTCGGCAGCAAATGGTGCTTTATGCGCCTCCTAGCGCTAGATGATGAGGGGGCGGCGTCCTAAGTTCGAGGCTGCTGGGTGATGTAGTCCTGACCGGCGGAGCAAAGCCCGGCCAGTCAGGAAGCAGTAGGAGCAGGACGCTCGGCGGAGCAAAGCCCAGCCGCCACACAGGAGCAGGAAGCTGTTTAAACGCCTCAGCGGAGCTAGGTGAGCTCGGCGGGCGTAGAATCTCCCTTAACGTAATGATGTCATTATCAATGTTTATTCATTTGATGTTCCTGCAATTATTTGTTACAACTAGAGAAGTTGGAAAAGTATTAACAAGGAACTCCAGTGGCTTACAGAATAGGTTCAAGAAAAAGTCTGCTACAATAGCATAGGGGTCATAATCCATTCGGGTTATGACTCTCATATCTTCCATATGGTACTACAGTCTTAAGTAGGGAAATATATAATCTAGGTGGTTCATATACGACCCTCCTTTAAAGGCGGGAAGCAAATGATAGTCAGACTTGGTGCGCCCATTGGCAACTCTTAGGCCATGGTCTAAGCAAAGATGAAAGGCTTGACTGGCCACTTTAGGCCATTTTATAGCTGGCTTGCTAGTGAGTTCAGGGATTCACCCTCTTCTCATCCTCCCCAATATTTAGAGTGGTAAGGGGGCCTAGGGGTCAAATTTGACATTGAAGTCACCCGCTATTACCACAGGCCAAGAGTGCTGGATTGTATCTTCTAGAGAGGCTTGTAGAATGTGTATAGTAAGTGATTCTACGTTGGCCAGAAATGACATTACATATATGTTTACTAGCACCAAGTGCTTTAGTAATACAGTATTCTGTGAAATGTAAGGTGAATCCCTAGGATGTCCTTAGACACTAAGTCTATGCATTAACCCTAAAGTTATTTGGATTTCTGAATGAAATCAGTAGACCACCAGAGACTCTGCCTGACTTAGCATTAACAAAGGCTTTCCTGTTTTCAGTTTCTATTTTTGGTAAATTCTGGTGGGGTTTTTGCAGTGTTTTTAGGTGATTTTAATACTTTAAAAATAGTGGTTATCACTGGTACACATTTTTGCGCCATTAAAAACAAGAGAAACTGTGTTTTTCCGGTGTTTATGGAACATTTTGCTTTTATTATTGCTTGCTTTCTGCACTGATAGTACATGGTATATAGACAGTGTGTGTACAGTGTATATGAGGTCCAAATACATTTTTACAATTCAAACTCCTCGTAGTACACCATACAATACTTCTTCAGTGAGTCTTTGGTTATGCTCGCTCTCTCTTTCTTTCCCATGTAAACTTCCCATGTAAACTTCACGTAAACTTGACATGTATCTGTATAAAGGCCCTCTTCAATGTTGGCACTTGAAACAGGCAACGCCAAAACAGCCAGTACACAATTTGCTAACTCTGGTCACAGATATAGCTTTCCATGTAAAATACTGGTGGACCTAAAGAATGTGATTTTCTGTAACAGGTTCTGCAACATATGCATTGAACTGGGCGCATATGCCCTCAGAGTTATCAAAGCCGTCAAAATTGAGGCAGCACTTTTGAAACTCCGCAGAAAATTTCCCTTTACAGAAGGGATCTATAACTTGTGCAGAGTACAACAGTGAGGCTTAATTAACTTCAAATGCCTAGGTTGGTGAAGGGCTAATTCTCATACATTGTAAAATAAAAGTTGCTGAATTGCTCCTCAACATTTCTTTGCTTACCAAGTGGCAACCACTCTAACATGGAACATGTTGCAGTGCCAAAGTCACTAAAAGTGTCGCCCAGCCTACTCTCAAGGAGATGTTTCACATCTACACCAGTGATGCTAAACACTTGGTAGACAAGGGTGTTTTCAGTCTGTCTCTAGTTTTTTATTATGTCCACTACAGCAGTCAAGCTTTCCTGTAAAAATCAAAAATGCAGTAGGGTGTACTTTTTTCAAATCACTATCAATATGTGACCAAAGATCCTCACATCTCTTGCCTTTGGCATCATCGCTCATTAAAAGTTTTGAAAACGGTTGCGTTGCCACATGGATAATATAGCATTCATGGCCTCTAGGAGTGAGAACCACCAGCTAAGTGACACAGTTGGGATGACTCTTTCTTTGATGCCACACAAAGCACAAAATGAGGAATATTTGCGTTTTAGTTTCTGTGCATAACAAAACAGTGCACCAGAATGGACTAAAAAGTCAATAGCATTCTTCATTAACTCTGAAGATTGTAAAGATGCTTTCAGCATACCATCTAACTAGTGGCACTGATCTCTTACAGGGAAGTACTTCAGCTCAAGTATCAATTTTGACAGGTCATCACACAACATTTTCATTTACGTGGCTGAATCACTGTAAATACAAAACAATAACACTACAATATTTGTAGAACTTGGTAAGAACATTTTCCAACATCCTTCCAAGTGGCACTGCATTCCATGTTTTCCAAAATATCTGGTCTCATGTTTTACCAGTATCCCAGATGCTTTGTGACTGCACTCTTTTCACATATACCTGTCACTATACCTTGCATTGAATGTTTAAAGCCTGGGGCATTTGGCAATTCACCTACTCTCAATACTGACTCACTCGAAAAGGGGGCTGATGTATCAAGGTTTTTCACCCATTCTCCGTGGGTAAAGGTGATGGTACATATTGGGAAAGATTCTTATGAAACCTACATTTGTTCTATTAGTGAAAGACTCAAACATAGCCAAAAAATCAAATATTATTTTGATATTTCCTGATTCTCTAGAGTTTATAAAATAAATAAACAACACCTAAATAATGCTTTGAATCCCTGTATCTTTAGACCAAAGACCACAAAACTGAAAAAAGGAAGAAGAAACAATATTTTACTGACATCCCTAAACAACAAAACTCAAGCAGAATAATGGTTGCCCAGTCTTTCTTACTGCTTCCTTATATAACATAGTTACATTGTATTGGCCCCTTCAGGAAGAAACAAAAATGACTCACTCTCCTTTTCCTATCTTTGAATGACATTTCATTTGTGGGTGTCAGGGTTTTTTTCAGTGTTTATATGTTTACACTTGTGAGGGCTATTTCCCTTCCGGTGGGGTTTTATCATTTATTATAGGTTTAAAACTAAAACCGGACGGCCTAAATGTAAGGTAGCCTGGTATATAAATAGGCTCAATAGCCCATGTTTCTTGAACTAACATTATCTGATGGGTGTCAATAAACACTCCAGGATCAGCTAATTTAGCTTGCAGCCCTGCTTTGTTCCATGACAGACATTTGGCTATAGCAGCCTAAGGGTGTAGAGGCAGAATACTGAAATGAAACCGAAGGGGCAATTACACTTCACCATTCAGAGGTACTAGGGTCCAGGTGAATCTGGGTGATAGGCAATTACTGACCCTCACTACAATTCTCCTCTAAAACAAGTGGTGCAATAGAAAGGCTACTTCAGGCCAACAATGGCGGATTTAGTGAGAGTTAATCAACATCTGACAACTTGGTAGATCTATATTACCTGCACTCAGTTCACTAGCCATTCTGGAAGGCGATTTAGGTCCTTTATAAGTCGCACAGAGAGTAGTTGGTGGAGCTTTTAGTTTGATGCAAATCTTCAAAGCATGCAATAATAGGGCTCTATGCTCCAGTGCTAGCAGTTCTTTATTAATTCTATTTCCTGCAAACCTTATACAAATTTGGTCAAGGCTGTCCCATTTGCTAGTATAGCGCCTGGCTGCACAAATGTCTTCTCTTATTACTGACCTACATTTGCTCACTTTACACAGCCAGTGAATAGTGTTGTTTACTAATGTGCTCCTATTTTCAATTGTCCCCATCTTGGGAACATTAGTGAGAAAAATGTCTTCACTCAGGTGCTCTAGCACTATTCTCACACTGGGCGTGAGGCTGCCTGTATTCATGGCACCCCATGGTAATTGAGAGCTAGGAGCCCTTACCTCCCTTTCTATTGAAGTAGCCAGAAGATGGCGTGTCGGCCCTGAATCTTCTGAGAGTAATATGCCCTCCTCCTTAGGTCTTCTCTAGAGGAATGCTGCACTATTTCATGACTTGCTCTAGAAATCATTGAGGTTTTTGGGTAAGGACACTGAGAAGAGGGGAGTGCGCCCCTGTGGCATTATTCCAGTCCTTTTGAAGGGCTGGGGATGTGTGCTGAATTTTCTGGTGTGTTGGAATTAGAGTTTTTAGATGTATCAAGAGCCCCCTGCTATTTAGAGTTCCCACTATAGCAGCCAAATTGTCCACTTTCTGCGATATTGTTTATGCGAGGAGGTTGACAGTTCTCCTCAGCTCTCCTCCCATAACGATGTTAACTGAGGGTAATTTGTGACTGGCCTTATTAAGTCTCCTGACTCCTCCCTCAAGACTATGGATTGAGATACATTGCCATCTCCCTCTAGGTGGGGATTTAAAGAGGAATCTGGACCGCTTAGCATTAGGTCACTATGGGGCCTATATCCCATTATGGGTGCAAGACTGAAAACCTATTCTTGCATTCCACATTTACCATGAAACCAGTGTTTTGTATACCCCCAGGCCCAGTGCATGTAGCTGCCTTCTCTAGTAAGGTGATACTATTGCTATAAGAAGGCGGCCTGGGTGCATGGGGCTTACTCGTGGTGTGGGATGGCTTTACTAGATACAATTTTATATCTGGCTGCTTTGGTTTAGCCATTTTAATTGGCCCCTCTACATCTTTCTCGGACAGCAGACCCTCTACCTCCTAGATCAGCACCTCAATATCATATAGACTAGAGAACAGTTTTCTGCAACATATTTAGCTTTTTTTTTAGCTTTCCTATCCAGTCCAGCATTGTCTACAGCCTTTTGTTTCCCAATTTGGACGCACAAAGACTATGATCTCTAGACAGAAACCACATAAGCATGTAAGTTAACAAGCTGGTGGTTTATTAGTGTGGCTATAATATGTATGGTGCAGTTAACTTGTGCAATGGAAAAATCCGCTGCTTTGATGGAAATATTTGCACCGAACACAACGTGTAATAGAAAGCCAGATAAACCTCCACAAAGTGAGGAGGTTGCATTGCTTATGGTAGCAAAAAGAATACAGACGGGTGTCAATTCACATGGCTTTCTATTGAGTAGGTGATGTTGTACGGGCTCCTCTCGAGGTTTAACTATACTACGCCTTTGCCTTCTTTTCAAGTCCTGAGCGAGAAGTCCATCCAACTGATCACCTCGGTATAAATGAGAACAAGGCAGGTAGGTCACCTGTTATGATATATGCTTTTTACCTCACAGGGAGTATCGGAGTTTGGGGAATCTGTGCTAATAAAATACATGTGCTAGGTCAAGGAAGGAAACATCCTTCCATTTCAAGTGCCTTGGTGTAAAGGAGGTCGGCATGAATTACATGGGCCACCCCCTCCCTTTTTTCTCTAGCTCTCACTGGTGCCCTGTGCCTTTGCCTCCTTCCACCCCAAGCCCAGAGCCTTGCATGTACCTTAGTTAGCCATGCCCTACCAGGAGCATAGCTTGGACCGGCAGCATGTCTGTGGGTTGGTCCATCTCCTGTTTCATCTGCTTGCTTCTCCAACTTCTGGCTCACAGCTTGCTTGTTTGCAGAAACCAGGCGGTGTTCTCCGATGGACCTGGAATGGTTGTCAGTATTCCTTCCTTGTTCAGCATCTTCAGTAAAGGATCCGGGAAGTGTCTTCCAGCATTGCACCTTTCCTGCCGTCAGTGCATTTTCTGGATTGTTGCGCAGGGTCATATACTGGACCCATCTCTCGGGCCAAAGGTTGAGCCCCACCTCTGCAGCACTCGTGGAAGCCGAGTTAAAGCCACAGTAACTGGCCTGTGGTAGAACGAGAGGTGCATCAGATATTTCTTTTTAGAGGATGAGAACCAAGTCCTCCTCAGTGTCGTATATTCCCTCCCTTGTATTTTCCCGATCAGGGAAAAGGGGAAGCTGGATAGGTAATCAGCGTTTGCCTGATCTTTACCCTTCCTGTGCTTAACCTCAAAATGGTATGGTTGCAAAGACAAAAGCCAACGTAGGATCCTTTCATTGTTGCCCAAACTGCGATACAACCAGGTGAAGGGGGCATGATCTGTATACAACACGAAGGACCTCCCCTCCAGATAGCAATGAAGCTTCTCAATGGGTTACTTAATAGCGAGACACTCCTTTTCGATAGTAGGGTACACACCCATTCTAGGGGGTACAGTTTCCTACTGATGTAGACAATTGGTCTCCAGCTACCTACCTGGTCCACCTTGGATAGAACTGCACCAATACCACTATCTGATGCATCTGTCTGAAAAATAAACACCTTACTAAAATGGGGTGACACCAGGATGGGATGAGTAGTAAGAGCAGTTTTCAGTCTCTGAAAGTCTGTGAGAGCAAAAGGAGGTGGGTGTCAGATGACTATAGGAGAAACCAATTTATTTAACAGATCCATAAGAGAAGCAGTACTGTGGTATGTATTGCCTTTAAATTCCCAGGAGATCCAAAAAGGCTCTCATTTCCCTTTTTGTTTTTGGAAAATGGTTTCTTTCATGGCATTGACCTTTTCTATCTGGTGTTCAATCACTCCTTCCCCTAGAGATAACCCAGGTATTTACCCTTTTGATGAGCAAATTTATATATATGTGCATTGATGTGTAGATAGACTTGTAGCTCTGCAAGAATCAGTCGCAGATGTCTAAGTCTTCTGGCCAGCTCTTACCGTATACCACAATATCATCTAAATATGCAGATGAGTAGCCCTGGTGATGTTGCAACAGGGTGTTCATGAGTGGCAGATGGCTGGAGTGCCGTGGAGTCCAAAGGGAAACTGTGAATTGATATAGGCCATCAGGAGTGGCAGAGGCAGTCTTTTCTTGGTCCTTGCTATCCAAGGAAACCTTCCAAAAGTCTGTTATCAGGTCTATGGTTAGAGTGGATAGCGAGTGTTGTTCTTCCTGTTAAATCTGAGAAAATGTTTTAAAAAGGTCTTCTAGACATCAAGAAGGTTATTCTTTTCCTCCTGGGAAAGAGTTGTGTTTATGTCAGTGTCCCCAATGCTATGCCCTGCCTGCCCTAGTTGTATCACTGTTTGTACCACTCTAGGGGGTAGGCTCAACCACTTTTCAAGAGACTGACATGGTATATTTGCTCTTTCTTGGAAGACAACTGTAACTCGTAGGTATTATGACCTATCTTTTGAGTGATCTTATAGGGACCTTGCCACCCGCCATCATTTTTGTATGAGAGGTAGGTAAAGAACCAGAACCCACAGCATCTTCCCTCCACTTTTTCCTTTTGTCACAGAAATACTTATGTCTCTTTTGATCTTACTCTAAAGGTTCGTGAGCCAGGGCCCTCAGTTTTCCTATTCAGACTTAAGTTGGGTTGTGTAGTCCAACAGGGAATCAGCTTCATTCTCAGCATCCTTCTCCCTGGCATCCTTAATGGTTTCAAGGAGCGTTTGGGGTTTACAACTGAAGAGTAACTTGAATGGGGAAACCCCTAGGCTACTCTGTACTTTGCTTCTGAGAACAAAGAGGACTAGGGGCAGCAATTGTTCCCAATGCTTGCCGTCCCAAGGCAATATTTTCTTGAGAATTATTTTTAGTCTCCCATTAGATTCCTCCACCAGCCTATCTGTCTGGGGTGGTCCCTCACATCTCTCCACCAGCCCATCTGTCTGGGGGTGGTAGAAGAGTGTCTGATATCAAGTTGCTAGCACACCTATGTCATCAGATTGGAAAGAAATGGGATACCCTGGTCTGCAAGGATCTCTCTGGGAAATCCCATGTGTGAAAACACCTGTATTAGGTGTTGGGCAATAACCTTGGTGGTAATAACTCCGAGGGGGATGGCTTCAGGATAACTGTAGCATAGTCAATGATGACTAACATGTATTGGAATCCTTTTGTTAAGCCTGGTAAATGGCCTATAAGTTCCATCCCTATTCTATCAAAGGGCTTTCTATTATTGTAAGCGGCTGTAAAGGTACTCTAGCTAGTTCTAGTAATTCTTTTTCCAACATATTGCGCAGGTTGGACAATATTGTTTGATTTGAGCGTATATCCCTGGCCAGAATTTTTTTTAAATAGATTGGCTGGTATTTTCTAGCCCACAGTGGTCAGCCAAGAGATGGGAGTGTCAAAAAACTAAAATTGGTATCTGAAATCATGCGGTACCAAGAGCTGGGGTTCCTCATTTACTTTGCCAATTCGATAAAGCAACTGCTTTTTTATAACAAATTGGGGGTAAGTGGTGATGGGAATGTTTTGATTATCTTGAACGGATTGCCAGGCGTTTTGTATGGACCTGTTGTTTTGTTGGGCTGTCCTAAACCACTTATCTAATACCCATGGCTCAGGAGTAAGAAGGGCATCTTGGGGATGGATCTCCCTACCTTCTCCTGCTCCTATTTTGGCTTCTTCATTATGTGAGTCAACTGAACCATCAAGGTTATTTTGTAAAAGATCTAGGAAGTAAGGATTGTCTGTCCCAAGAATTATTCTCTCAAGGAGAGATGGAAGCACCCCAACCTCGACTACACAATTTTCTGCCCTGCAGTATTAGTTATTGTTAAATGGGCTACTGGGTAGTTTATGGTATCCCCATTTACACAATGAATCCCTGCATATTTATTGATTATAGTTTGTGAGAGATACACTAAGTTATCTTTGACTAGACTGTCTGTACCCAGAATACAGAAGAGCTGTCAACCAGTTCCCATTAACATATAGAGTCACATAATACATGGGTCTCGTCTCTTGAACATAAAGGATGGAATGGTGGGCGTACCTGACATCCATTGACTCCTCTTCTTCTTTCTGTTTTTTCTTCCTACAAAACTGTGCAATGTGGCTCCACTCTCTGCAGTCATAGCATTGAGGACCGGGGGTAACAATAGGGTCAGGTTGGGCTATCTTGATCCTGGGAAATTCTTGGGCAGCTCTTTATGGCTTTTGTCATACTTATGACCCAGAACTGGTAAGGATTTAACGGGTTGCTCAAAGTCTTCCTGAGACTGAGCCCGAGCAAAGATGGTGGCCATCTTGACTGCATGTTCTAGGGATAGTCAGCATGTTGTCTTAGCCACTTTTGGGTATGGAAGTCATCATTCTGATGGCCTAGTGCTGACTCTGGCTGCCCGAATTAAGAAACAATGCCACTGGCACCTTACCCGAGATGTATTTTTGTAACGGTATCATAGCCCCAGGCGGGGGTTGTTCCCTGCCTTGGGCGATCCCGGATGCAAATTGGATCTGCCCTTCTAATATTTTGGTCAGGTTTTCTCCTTGGGATCAAATGGCATTAGTAAATTCTATCTGATCAATCTCAGCCTGAGTCATATGCTTATTGAGGACCGATTCTAATTTGCTTTGGACCTCTTTAAGTTGATTAACGACATTATCTATCTTTTTTTTCTAGATGGCCTTAAGCCCGCATTCTCCACCACTTTTAGTCTGACAATAATGAAACCAGGTATTGTAGTGGGATCCAAATGGCTTTTTTATTGAATTGGTGACGTTGTACAGGCTCCTCTGTAGGCGTAATTATCTTTCGATTTGTCTTTTTTACAGGTCCTGCGCCAGAAGCCCACCCAGCAGATCACCTCGGAGAACAAGGCAGGTAAGGTACATGTTATGTTATATGCTTTATCATCCATCAGTTTTTACCACAGGGAGTGTCTGTGTATGGGGGAATCTGTGCTAAACAATACCCATGTGGTAGGTCAGAGAAGGGAATGTCCTTCCATTGCAAGTGCCTTGGTGTAAAGGGGTTCAGTGTCAATTACACGGGCCAGCCCCTCCCTTTTTTCTCTAGCCCTCACTGGTGCCTTGTGCCTTTCCCTCTCTCTGCCCCCAAGCCCTGAGCCTTGCACACACCTGAGTTAGCCACGCACCTTCAGGAGCATGGCTTGGACCTGCAGGGCATCATCGGGTTGGTCCGTCACCCTTTTTTTTCTCGGCTTGCTTTTCTGGCTTCTGGCCCACAGCTTGCTCAGATCACAGAAACCAAGTGGGGTCTACAGATGGCCCTAGGATAGTCAACAGTATTCCTTCCTCATCCAGCGGTTCCGCGTCTTCAGTAAAGGATCCAGGAAGCGTCTCTACGCGTTGCTCCTTTCCTGCTGTCAGCATGTCTTCTGGATTGCGGCGTAGGATAATATACAGGTCCCTCCCCTCAGGCCAAGGGTTGCGCCCGCCTCTTCAGAACTCATGGAAGCTGGGTTATACCACTGTAACTGGCCTGTGGTAGAATGAGAGGAACATTGGTTGGTATATTTTTAGAGGGTGAGAGCCAGGGTAGTACATCACACAAGTCCTCCTCAGTGTTACAGAGGGACAGTACCTTATCCCACAGGACCAAGAGGGGTGGCCCAGTCTCTTCTGGCCTCTGAGAGGCTAAGACCGGCCTGGCTGTAGGGTTGGAAGAGTGTTATTAAGATCTAAAGCAAAAACAACAATTGATGGACAGAATGCAGACAATGTCATACATTCACCCCAGTACAAAGATCTGGGCCTAAATCCATCGGTTTTTTGCAATCCACTCCATCCCAGTTCAGACATGGCCATATAAAAATCAGCCTTGACCCTGTGCCTCATGGGAACAGTCCAGCCCGAACTGCCAAGCCATGACTTTCCTGGACCGGAATCAAGCATCCTAGGACCGGTTTCTATCAGCCGTCTTCAGCCAGGATAGCTTGACTCCAGTGGTGTGGAGAGTGGGACGGGTATGCTCAGACGTGAGTCCCGTGCTCTCCACACCACTGGAGTCAAGCTATCCTGGCTGATGACGGCTGATAGACAGAAACCGGTCCTAGGATGCTTGATTCCGGTCCAGGGAAGACATGGCTTGGCAGTTCGGGCTGGGCTGTTACCATGAGGCACAGGGTCAAGGCTGATTTGCATATGGCGATGTCTGGACTGGGGTGGTGTGGAGTGCAAAGAAACGATGGATTTAGGCCCAGATCTTTGTACTGGGGTGAATGTATGACATTGTTCTGCATTCTATCCATCAACTGTTGTTTTTGCATTTAAGCGCTAAAGCAGCTTTGACTTCCAGGTTTCCCCCTCCTCCTGGAACAGGCAAGAGTGAAGCTGAGGGACGCAATCTCACCCCAGCAAGGCATAACAAATCAGAACTAACATCCTGCTCTGATGGGTTGGAAGAGCGCTAAAGGGGTGTTGATGGCAAGGTTGGCACTTCCTCCTGGAACAGGCAAGGGTGAAGCTGGGGGAGGTAGTTGCACCCTAGCAGGGCACAACAAAGCAGACCTGGAATCCTGTGCTGCTGAGTTGGAAGAGGGATTTGAAGTGCTAAAGCAGCGTTGACGGCAAGGTTGGCCTCTCTTTCTGGAACAGGCAAGGGTGAAGCTAGGGCACGTAGTCCCACCACAGCAGGGCACAACAAAGCAAACTGGCATTCCAAAATATCATTTTTAAGGGCTTACACTGGACGTTCTTTTGTAGATGCCATAATTTTATGAGCTATTTGTTGGTTAGCCTGCCTAGCTGCTCAACCCATCTCTAACTGTCCACATTCATCCCATTCAGACACCCAGGCATTCCACACATCACAGGCACACCAACATTCTAAGACCAACTCACGCTCTGGCTGAGCAGCTAGAGGCAGCAGGGCTAGAGTACATGTTATACAAGTAAGTAGAGTATAACACTATTGTTAAAGAAATGTTTCATTTTGTGTTGTTCATCTCCGGAGTGCAGTTGCTGAGGGAGCAATTGTAAGATTTCTCTTACTTTCAGAAATGGGTTAGTACTAGAGATTTAGAATATAAATTGTTGTTCGTGATTTGCCAATGCGACCCTAACCATGATCATATCATGCCGCATTTGCAGAATATGTTACTAATTTGCATGGATTTTGTATAAAACCCTCTGGGTCTTGGGATCTGTTTAGCTCTTTGACTTTTTGGCTCTTTTTTTACTTTTGTATTCTCATGTTTTTGGACATTTTCTTCCGGAGACTCTGTATATTTGCTCCTAGATTTTCTATTGGGATGCTGTCTGTACTCTCTAGGTGTTTGACGGTTGGCCTTTACCTAGATTTGACTAATTAGGGATTTTTGTTAATTTTATGACCCTATATCTGAGCCTTCATGCCGTTTCATGCATTAATGTCTGTACCGCATATATTAACAATTTAGTAAGAAGTTTATTTTTCCTTACTATTAACCTAGCACTCAGTCCTTTATGCATACATATTTTATTCAGTTTAACTCTGCTAATTTGTGTAATTTCCTATGAGGAATGTAGTCTGTAACTACTAAGTCAACTGGAGATTTTGGAGCTGAACTGATTAAGTAAAAATCAAGGTGCTCAAAATATTGGGGTTCAGGTGATTATTGGGGTTTGGCTCCCGCACAGAGAAGGTTATGGCATTGACAAGGGAGTAGACAAATGGGGAGTGAGGCTCTGGACTCTCTGCTCTGCAAAAATATATTCCACCTTTCCCCTCGGCCCCCCACTGCAGCAATTATGAACTCATCTGGAGGCTCTCCGATGTCCTGGCGAGGTTTAAAATGTAACCCTGCAGTGCAAACATTTGCACCTGAGCTGAAAGCCACTTCTGTTGATCACAGTGTCGATTTGCCATGTGATGAGGTGTGGCACTGTGTCACACAGTGGCACAATGTGAGTTGGCAGGCCTGAACCTGGCCTGGGTTGCTTGTATTTTGGCTTAGGGAGCATCGGGCTTGGCAGTTCAGGCTTGACTGTTCCAATTGGAGCAGGTTCATAACTCATTTGCATGTGGCTGTGTACAAACAGAGGTGGCATGGTGTGCAGAATAATGATGGACTGGGATGCAGCCCGAATAATTGCCAGTGGCTGAGATTGATTCAAACAGTCCATCTATCACTTTTTCTGTTCTTCAGTATATATGCTCCTACAAGCGGCGGCTGCTACTGACCAGGGTTGGTGGGCAGGGGGATCTGGGAGTCGGTTGGGAAATAATTTTTTTAAAATGGACTTACCTTTTTACCACCTCTTCTTTCTCCATCCTCGTCTCTGCACGGCAGGAAGCACACAGCCTTGGTATGGCTTTCAGACAGGGGCTGGCAGGCTGTACATGTTCTCCACGCAGTCTGTAATACAGCCTGTGTAGAGAACATGCAAAGTGCGCATGACGCTTTGGCGGGCCCGAGACGGCCGTCCAAAGCACCATGAGCACTTTAGGTGCTGCCACATCTCCTACACCTGTGACGCGTGGGGAGCCCAGCCACGCCCGCCTGGCTTTAGCTGCAAGCTGAATGCAAAAAAACAAAAAGATAATAACGAACGTTGTTATCATTTTATTTTTTGGATTCAGCACGCAGCTGAACCAGTGGGGCGACGCTCCTACGCCTTAGCAGAGGAGCCGCCACTGCCTCCTTCACCATTTGCCTCGGATTTCATGGCTTGATAGAAGATCTGCAGTAAGCTATTGTCTACGTGGCTGGAAAAAGGGGATGTTCACATTTTGCAGCCTAATTCCCTTTAGAAACTATCAGACTCTACATGTGCGAAACAGCAAAGTGAAAGCACACTGTCAGCAGTCAACACCTGCTTTTAATAGGCACAGTGCATAGAGCACAAAGGGATACCTACATCTGAGGACCAAAATGTAACTAAATAAGCTCTTTAGGGGAAGTGTCTGAGGCATGGATGGACAGCCTCCTTTAAACTACTTCAAACAAAAAAATGGTGCTGGGAGACTGGTCCAGGACAGCATTTGTTATTAAGGCCATCCTACAGTACCTATCATTTGCTTGAATATCCCGAGCCACAGCTGACACACACATAACCTTCCTATAGACTGATAATGCTGCAACCTTTAATAATAGTGTACCACACATGTTTTATATCAAAAACAGCTGAAACAGAGTCCACATGCTCGCCAAAAGTAAAAGAAAAAAGTAATCTTCGATAGTAGCGTTGTAGTGATGCTCTTCCTCGCTTTCAGTAGAAGTAGCTTTATCATCCACCTTTTGTAAACAAGCATTGGCAAAGCCAACAGAACTCCGTTTAATGTGTGCATGCAGAGTACCTTAAAGCCTGACAAAAAAATAACACAAGGTGGTCTGCATTGAAGGCTCCCTTTTATTCGATACGGAGCAGTTCTTGTTTCTATGTAAAATAAAAGTTGGATGACAAGGGAGCTTTCATTATAGTTCTTTAGTTCCTATACCATAGAAAGGAAGTAGTGTATGAAGGCTCTCTTGGAACAAAAAAGAGGAACATATTGCACACATAAGGGAAGTAAGAGGAAGGAACAAGAGGGTTTGGCAGGGAGAAATGGGGATATCTCAGGAGAAAGGGTGTGGGAAGGAGGAACTAGATTAGTGGTGGACAGTAGAATCAAAAATTAAGAGATATAGGAATAAGTCAGCTGGAACAGACATGGAGGAATATAGTTGTAAAGTAGCCCCTCATGCAGTTCCATGTAATCACTGCATCGGAGACGGAAAGATACTTGCTGATAGCCAATAGTGTCAGGTGAGAAAGAAATAGTACATTGAGCTGAGCAAAGAACCGACCTACAAAGTCTCGAACAAATGGCTGAATTGGGCTTTAAAAAAAAAAAGCCATTGATTGGTAGAGGCGGAGCCAAAAATCCACTCTAACTATATTGTAAACTAAAGGTTATGATTAATAGCTATCAATTCATAGCTAGAAACAGTTGCAGCCAAAGTAGTCATTAAGATAACACAGGCAGCTAAGCACTGGCTGCTGAAATATTCATGGAGCCTGTAGGGCACAGTTACAAATTCTGGCAAGGATCCCCCACCCCCCCAGCTTTCAGTAGTGGAGAAATTAAGAGCAATTCAATCGGGTTACAGTAACACCTTCCATTTGCCATTCTGGAAAATGGAAAAGTCGGTGCACACAGCAAATAAAAACAATACATTTTTCTTTTTTTGGCTCTTATTTGCATAATTTCTATTTTTCTTATTCTTAGAGTAGTATTAGAATTACACGTATGATTGGTAGCCCAATTAGAGTCGCACACGAGAAAGGATGAAAGGTTACCAGCCTTTATTGAAGGTATGGGCCAAGTTCAATCAGCCAGTGGTTTAAAACAGCCTTATTGCAGCCGGATGCATTTCGAATCAATCTTCCTCAGAGGCTTTGCGTAAGGTGCGTGCTTCAGCGAACATTCTCCTCCGTTATGTGCATCTTGACACGCCCACAATAGTAGACACTACTAGTGTTGTTGTTATTATTGCTAAAATAAAAAGATGCTCATGAGAAACAATCGCTAGATGCTGCGTGTGGTGTCACAATCCAGGCCAAATTCGATTTAATCGTTTTAAATCCATCTATATAAAACCAATGCTGGGCTTTCTAGTTTCTGGGTCCATGCGTGAGCAGTTCATCCAGTTCAGGTTTTCTTTGCATTCGGACATTGCAGACCGTATTTTAAAAAGGGATTAAAGAGAACTTTAAATCCCAAAATGTAAAGCCTTGTCGATCTGAGCTTACTCACTCATTGTAATGTAATGTAATGTAATGTAATGTAATGTAAAAATTACTTATAAAGCGCAGCATACACCGGACGGTTTCTTGGCGCTGTTCACTATATTCGGTGGGAGGCAGAGCGGGGTGAGAAACGCCTATGAATAGGCACTGCGGAAGAGGTGGGTTTTAAGAAGAGACCTAAATTGAAGATGGGAGCAAGAGAGTCTAAGTTCCAATGGGAGAGAGTTCCAAAATGAGGGGGCCAGAAAAGAAAATCTGAGACCTCCATGTTTTTTGCGCCTGTATCTGGGTGCCTGGAGGAGTGCTTGGTCAGAGGATCGGAGGTGCCTGGAGGGGACATAGCGATGTAGGAGGGAAGAGATGAAGGAAGGGCCGATGCCGGCCAAAGATTTATGAGTCAGACAGCCAAGTTTGAACTTGCAGCGCTCTGATACAGGAAGCCAATGAAGGGTTTTGAGCAGAGGGTGGACGTGATGATGTTTGGGTTGATGATAAATTAGGCGAGCTGCCTGGTTTTGTATCAACTGCAATCGTTTGATCTGATATTGAGGGATTCCTACATACAGAGCGTTAGCGTAGTCGATCCGAGAGATGACTAGGGCCAGCAATGCCAGAGTGAGGGCTTCGGTGGTCAGGAAGTGGGCTATTTTTCGGATCTTCCTAAGCTGAAAAAAGCAAGAGGACACAGTGGCATTGACCTGATGTTTCATAGAGAGATCGAGGGAGATGTAAACCCCTAGGCTTTTCACTTTGTCAGCAGGGTGGGGGGGGGGGGGGCCAAGTGAGAGGGGCCAGAAGGTGGAGTTCCAAGGGTTGGATGGGCCTCCGACAAGAACAAGCTCCGTCTTGTCGGGATTAAGTTTGAGATGGTGGGCGCCCATCCAATTGCTAATATGGCAGAGGGTGGATCACCAGGGAAGCTTGAGAGCTCAGACTACGGGTTGGTTCATACACCAAAATATTGGCCTTTTCAACAGCTCTGTGACCAAAGGTAGCTTGGAAACAGAATGATAGTCCAGTGGTTGCACACGCCGTCCTTGTTGGTGCATGTATCACTCTTCTGACTTGTTAAGCATGAATTACAGCAGAGGCAAAAATAGTTTCCAAAAAGAAGATACATTTGAAATAAATGTGGGACTCATAAAATGCAGTAAGATTTGGGGCAGCTAGAGTAAAGTTAGGTAGTATGGCCCTGATTCCGAGTTTGCCGGAATCCATGTGCTTTTATTGCACCAGATAAATATTGATGTCCTGGAGTATGTTGTTTATCAGCTACAATAAATAGCACCTATTAGGAGTCTTGTGGTAATAGTGTCAAGATTTGGGTACATATACAGTGCTTAATTTGTGCCGGTGGTTTACTGTGCTCAGCATCAGCACTTAATTGCCAGCACCGATTCCAGTGACAGTCCACCACATGGGGGCACTGTCTTTGTATAATTTTGAGATGAGCACAAAAACATGTTTATTTAGTCAATATACATTGAAAATGAATAATACTAGCCTTGCATGCCGTTAGCATAGATGTGTGTGACTTGATATGGTCTAAATTGTCACACTTGTATGAGTGCGGTGGTTAGGTGCTATGCTGGCACTGCCATTGGCAGCGATGGTAGGGTATGGGTGCTGCAGGCTGCAGTGGCCTTCTGAGAAGGGCCCTGATACTTCATTTTTTACAAATTATGCACTGTTGCATAATGCAGCAAAATGTGCATTGTACGGTACATACGCATTTCCCTTGTTAAATTTCAGCAGTTTTTTTTTTAACAGAGTTTTTATAGCGTGAACTTGACCCAGTATCGGGTATCAGAGCGCTTTACATCGCACCAGTTGCGCTACATGAGGACACATTCATTTTTGTTAGGCACGGGGAGATTAAGTGGTTTGCCCAGAATCACAGGATGTTCAGCGTCATTGCCGAGACTCGAACCCGGTTCCCTAGATTCAATGGCGACTGCCCTAGTCGTTAGGCCAACACCCCAAACCTGCTGTAATTTAATGAACTCATAATTCCAACCTAAGTGCAAACAGCGGATTAAGCAAGGGTTGGGAAACACTGTTCCACTTATAATCAACGCAAAAGACTCATTCTAGGCGGGGTCAAATCCAGTTTCATTCCAAAACTTACGTTTAAGCCCTAATTGGAACGTCAAGTCTGGTGCATATTGGTCATACAAACGATATTTGGTCCATGATTGGCGCCAGGCAAAGCCTGGAAAGCACACAGCTTAAGTTTGTTTTTGCACACCTAAGCATGAGGTAAGACATCTGCCATCAGCCCATTATGCCCCATTGCAGTGCTCACATGCCAAATGCACCTAAAGTAAGCACCGAACTCCGCAACATCCGTATTTACCAGGCTCACCATTAGTAAGTGGGTGTGTGGCCTACGCTGCTTTCGTTCACTTGGTTATACCACATATTTATACCCTGGTAGTAAACATACTTCATCTGTTTGTGGTGAATCTCAGTATAGTATTTAATCACTTTTTTAAGTGTGCTTTTTATATTTTTGTATATGTACAGTGTTACATAGCGTATGTGGCGGTGGCTTGGTGATCTAGAAAACACCGAAGTAAAAATAAATTATAAATTGAAGAGGACAGAGAATGCCCACAGGAACCTTATCTCACACATGCACCACCAGGAAATGCATCAACCAGAATTTTTCTTAAACCTTTCAAAAGTGTCTCACAAAATTCAAAGACACTGCTATAGATAAAATGAATATTTGAATAATTAAATCATTGCAACGCCCACAACTAACCATTCCATGCCTTGTTCACTGTTAAGTCTGTCAAAGAGTAGGTGCCCAGCCTACAGACTCAAGTTGCGCCTCACTGAAGAGGTCCAGGTAGGCTGAAGCTTGTCTGGGTTACAGTCTAGTCTTTTTGGTGCGGGTGGGATGGGGTGGAGTTAAACTGATTTGCATAACTTTGATTCTCTTATGCAGCTGTTCAGATGACAATGTTCAATGTGGGTAATTTGCAGTGATTTTTGAAGTGTTGGCATGAGTACATCATCTTTTATATTTGTGTTATATGTTGTCTCCCTAAGTGTGGTAAATGTAAATGTAGAGTATTTATATAGCACACTTCTACCCGGAGGCCTCGTAGCGCTGTATTCATACCGCTGTGGAACCCATCCTGGCTTTCCTGTGAAATGTCCACTCCTGGGCACCCCCAAGGTGAAGCCAGGCATCCACAGCACTGCTTGGGCCGTAGTGGAGATTAAGCAAGCTATTGCCCAGAGTCACAGAGTGGGACCCATGATTAGACTAGGCACTGAGGCGAGAATTATCAGGTCCGGGGAAATTGAGTCCAAGAGCCGCCGAGGCGGGAATTGAACCCTGGTACCGGGCCAGACCTGTGCATCAGGGTCTGCCGCTCTAACCATTGAGCCACGCTTCTGGTAGGTTTGTTCAGTTGTACCCCAGTAGTCGATGATGATAGAGATTCATGTTACAGCTCCCTGAAGAAGTCCAATGAAGCGAAAACATGGCTCTCATACACAACAAAGGTGTAACCCATTTGACTTTCTGTGTTATGGTTCCACAATTGTTCACCAGTCCAGGTGTAACTACAGGATTGCTTAACTAAGCAGAGAAGTTCAAATAGAATTCCAGTGTGTAATAATTTGTACAAGTTGAAAATATCAATATTCTAATATAATACAGATACTTATCAGTGATTTATTTATAGTGTTAGCGCCCCAAGCCAGATGAAACAACTATGTGATACCTATGTAAAAGGATAGCCTGCCCATAATTTGAATACTTTATTCGATTTCATAGTAAACTCATAAAAATACAATAAGTTAAATTTTTAAAAACTTTAAAACACAAAATAAAAATAATTCATAAACCAATTGATTCCTTTTAAACTGTACCAAAGTGCTATTCAAGAGTAATGTCATTTTTTCATTTCAAGTAATTTATTCGATTCAAAGAAAAGAATCATAAAAGTATACTATTAAAATAACAAATATCATACATTCAATCAGAAAATGGTATTTCACAGATCATATACAGGGTTCCAAATTTCACGTACAATAGACACTTAAGAAATATACATTAATTACATTAAACCGGTCATTACCGTACATTAATATACATTAATTGGGTGGGACGTTGAATGGTACTAGTTATAATCTTTCACGTAGACATCCCGTGGTCACTTAAAGTGCAGTGCATTCACAATATACAAAATATCATATTTAAAAAGACAAAAAGACAAAAAATCAATAAAAAGTTCATAATTCATAGTGATTCCTAATCGAAAGTGCAGATCAAATAAAGGTAAGCATAGAGCTACATATAACCACAGATGATAATGATCTCAGATACTCGAAACCTTCCATATATGTACAAGGTCTAATATCCTTCAAAAGGGGTTTGATAAACGGTCTTTTGGGACTTTATAAAGTGGACAGAAGAGAACAAAATGCACTATACATTGTTGGGCTGTATTATTACATGGAAAAGGGGGAAGTTTCTCGCACCAACCCCCTTGTTTTGGAAAAGCAGTCAAAAAGTGCAATATTTGTAACCGAAATCTAGTCAAATAGAAATGCCACTGTGTGTGCGTCGTAAAAGTCAAATAAAACTGTTGTTGTAATATGGCCGCTTGACTATATGTTAATATTTCTTGCCTATGTAATCCTTCAACAGTACAATAAGCGTTCTTAATGACCTTCTTCATGTTCAAATTAATAGAGACAGGATCATCGTAAAAACTTTCCAGCCCTATTTTATAAAAAGTTTTCTTTACATAGCGTAACCAGGGGATCGACATGGCCTTGTCAAGATTCATGCAATCCTTTAAAATTTCTTTTGGGAATAACAAATCCTCAGAGGTCCATATTTTTCCACAGAGGAGTAAAGGGGACACATGAATTCTGTCCTTCACAGGTTGCAATCCCACCTCTGTGTGGCAGAAAACATTTGAAGTACTGTTGGGGATTGATAGTAAGCGCTTTAAAAATGTATTCTCCATGATTTGGATCTTTTCGCTTTTATGGCACCCCCAAACCCCTGTTCCATAGGTCGCCACAGACACACACTTTGATTTGTACAGGGTCATCAAATCCCCTATTGGTTTTTGCCCCAGTTTATTAGCAAAACGAACAAGCATTTACAATGCAACGGTTTCGCCTTTGGAAAAGTTTGAGCTATTGGCATTGTGAATGACAAACTTTTTATTTATGTGTTGGCTTTGAAAACAGATAAATAAATGGCATTGTCATTTACAATGGCATTAGCTTAATCTCTCGCAAATGCGATTTGTAGTGCAACTATTTCGCAGGTGCTACGGCCAGGGCGAAACCTAAAAATGGGATGTTTTCTGCATTCTGGCTACACCTCTGACTCCGCCCACTGATCTAATCCTCTGGTTATTCCCGGCCTCTGATTCTCTGCCCACAGTTCCCCTAATTTTTTCTCCCATTTCGTCCACTGACTTTAGCACTGATTAGCAGTGGTAAAGTGCACAAAGTTCTAAAAGCCAGAAACAATGTTTTCAGAATATAGAACAGTAAAGGCAAAAAGTTTGGGGATGACCCCAAAAAAAGGGCACGTCCAACACTGATCTGCTAGCATTAGGCACTCTGAGTGTGGGGATAAACTTGGGGTGCATTCCCAGGCCACTAGAACCTCGTGGTCTGACTGGGAGCCAACCAAAACGTCAGGAGCTCTTCCAGTGCACACTGATGAATTCAGTGGTGTAACAAAGGCACCCAGAGCCCCTGTGGTGCAGGGGGGCCCAAACTCCAGGGGGGCCTTCAGCACTGCGGTGGCGGGGGAAAGAGCAAGGTGAAGACTGCTCCGGTCCTGGCCAGCGAGCACAGGGATCGCCGTGGCGGAGCAAAAGGCAGAGCCGCAGGCGCACAGGAGAAGGTGGCGAGGCAGCCTCCTTAAGGTACCAGGGCTGCAGCGGTGATTGGCGGCCAGTGCTCCTCGGTTCAGGTCCCTGGGGCTGCGGCAGTGATGAGGCAATTAAGGCAAGAGGACCCATCACATAGCAGGTACCGCGCGTGGGGCACCTCAGCAGGTCGGCCAGGTTCCGGACGACAGCAGCAACTAGTTGGCCAAACCTTCCGGAACATACTCAACCTAGGCCCCCAGAAAACACTCTTCATCGGAGCAGCCTGTCCCGCCACAGACTCTCATGGACCTCTTTACTTTTTCTTTTGTCCTGGCCGCCATTTTGCTGCTGTTCTCGGCCTCTCTTATCTGGACCCCGACCCGCCATCTTGTCCATTCCCTTGTCCTTTACCCTTTTCCCTTGTTTCCCCCTTTACGATCCTCAAATGTTTCTTCCCTTTTCTGATTTGCCTTTTCTCGATACCCTTGTATCCCTCCCACCCTCCCTTGGTGCTGTGACTGAGTCCCCCCTCCGACCCCACTTAATGGAACTCTACTCTTCTGGTTTTTTTTTGGGGGGGGTTGGATCTTGACCTGAGAACATCTACTATGTGTATATATATATATATATATATATATGTATATAGAGATAACTCTAATCACTAGTATATGCAGTAGACCTTTGTACTCTCTACCATTCCTATGTGACTCTTAGAATATATCTATTTGTATCTCTTCCTTGAGTGACTTCACATCTTGTACATTTGCAATTTTTCTTTCTGTTTGTATCTCTTCCTTGTGTGACTTCACATCTTGTAAATTTGCAATTTTTCTTTCTGTTTGTATCTCTTCCTTGTGTGACTTTACATCTTGTGCATTTGCAATTCTTTCTGTTTGTATCTTTTATGTAACGCATGTAATCCTAAATGCTTATGTTTTGCAAATAGTTCTTATGTAAAGCGCTCTGACACCTTCGGGTAAAGTTCGTGCTATATAAAATCACATTAAATGAAATAAAAATAAATAAACAGTTCCCTGGTGTGACAGCTCCTGACGGAGTCCGGAGGGTGCACCTCCATGGAGTATGCAGGGGGGTCCTCAAGTTTTGTTACGCTAGTAGATGAATCCACTGGCTGGGGTACACTAGGGTCAGACAGGAAATGGCGCACAGAGGGCGGAAGCAACTTCTGTCCTTATGGAGCTGATCACTTCCGCCCGATTGCTCCTGTACACAGGGAGCCACTGTGGGGAACTCTCAGCTGAGTGGGAGTGAGCCATAACAACATATTGACCACTTATTGGGGCCTGCTATGGAAATTCATACAACTCAGGGGCGAAATGGGCCATACATACAATTATATACAGTTAACCTGTCTCCTAGCGACCTGAGTTCCCTTCCAGTGGAGTAAAGTGAATGGCACAAGATCACACAATTTTGGACAAGCAGGATTCATTATGTGTTGCTTGTCTTGGTTCCAGGAACTATTTTGTTAGCCGATCAATGAAATTCTCATTTATCTTTCAATTTAGCAGAGCATAATGTTAGCCTGGCTACGTGAGAGGTACAACGTGCCTTCTGACAGGGCCATTTCACACTCAGGGCGCCTCGCAGCAGCTAGAGTGCATCGGAGCGCTACAGAGGTACTTTTAAGATTGTTTAAGAACGGAAGCTGACTCCGGTCACATTTCTCACATTTCTCTAGACCGTCACTGTGACATCTTGACCAGCTGCTTTTAATTCACTTATTTCTGTTGCTGAGTTTGAGTGTTCTTTGAAGCGTGCTGTAGTGTTAAAAAGGTGGGGGTTCCATAATCGATTTCTGTCCACTAGCGGGCACCCCGAATATCGGAGGTGACAGGTGACGAGGCGCTAGATTCCTGCAGACAGGTGGAGAGGCGCACAGTACCTGAGCTGACAAAAGGGACAGAGACCCCGTGCATTATTTATAGGTTCCTTGTCAGCAGAAAGGGAGCGAGGCAGCAGCCTGCCTGCCTGCGCTGGCGCCTCGCGAGGAGTGCGGGGTAGGAGGAGGGCTGCAGAGCGAGAGCAGCCCCCGTCTGGTGCAGCACTATGGGCAGACTGAACGCAGGCAGGGAAGCAGCGCCCGGGTACCGCGCCGCTGCTGCTGTCGGTGCTGCTCCGTCCATCTGCGGCCGCCGCATCCTGACCCGTTCGGGCCCCGTCCTCCCTCGCCATGGCTTTGATAGTGCACCTCAAGACGGTCACCAAGCTGCGGGGCAAGGGGGACTGCATCGCCAAGGTGGCCTTCAGAGGTAGGAGCCCGCGCTGTGTGCATGTGTGGCCCCGGGCACCAAAAGTTACCGGCGGCTGTGTGGGCGCTCGGCGTGGCGCGTCTACACACAGCCACGCGGCACTATAGCGCCAGCCCACCTGGGATGTGTTTAGTATTCTATGACATACATAGACAACGATAGTATACGGTCTGGTGCAGTATGTTGTAATGTGTCACGCTATAGCATTGTTTGGCAAGGTGTGTACTGATAGATTACGCTCAGGGAGAAAATTACAAAAAACAATTTGATGGACAGAATGTAGATCAATGTCTTACATTCACCCCAGTACAAGGATCTGGGCCTAAATCCATCGTTTTTTGCACTCCACACCACCCTGGGTCAGATAATGGCATTATGCAAATCAGCTCTGACCCTATGCCCCATGGGAACAGTCCAGTCCGAACTACAACAACCATATCTTTCCCAGACCGGAATCAAGCATCCGAGGACTAAACCGGTTTCGAGGTAACACCTCTCATCAGCCCGGCTAGCTTGACTCCAGTGGTGTGGAGGCTCTGGGACCCACGTCTGAGCTACCCCAGTACACTCAGGGAGAAAATTACAAAAAACTATTTGATGGACAGAATGTAGATCAATGTCTTACATTCACCCCAGTACAAGGATCTGGGCCTAAATCCATCGTTTTTTGCACTCCACACCACCCTGGGTCAGATAATGGCATTATGCAAATCAGCTCTGACCCTGTGCCCCATGGGAACAGTCCAGTCCGAACTACAACAACCATATCTTTCCCAGACCGGAATCAAGCATCCGAGGACCGGACCGGTTTCGAGGTAACACCTCTCATCAGCCCGGCTAGCTTGACTCCAGTGGTGTGGAGGCTCTGGGACCCACGTCTGAGCTACCCCAGTACACTCAGGGAGAAAATTACAAAAAACAATTTGATGGACAGAATGTAGATCAATGTCTTACATTCACCCCAGTACAAGGATCTGGGCCTAAATCCATCGTTTTTTGCACTCCACACCACCCTGGGTCAGATAATGGCATTATGCAAATCAGCTCTGACCCTGTGCCCCATGGGAACAGTCCAGTCCGAACTACAACAACCATATCTTTCCCAGACCGGAATCAAGCATCCGAGGACCGGACCGGTTTCGAGGTAACACCTCTCATCAGCCCGGCTAGCTTGACTCCAGTGGTGTGGAGGCTCTGGGACCCACGTCTGAGCTACCCCAGTACACTCAGGGAGAAAATTACAAAAAACAATTTGATGGACAGAATGTAGATCAATGTCTTACATTCACCCCAGTACAAGGATCTGGGCCTAAATCCATCGTTTTTTGCACTCCACACCACCCTGGGTCAGATAATGGCATTATGCAAATCAGCTCTGACCCTGGGCCCCATGGGAACAGTCCAGTCCGAACTACAACAACCATATCTTTCCCAGACCGGAATCAAGCATCCGAGGACCGGACCGGTTTCGAGGTAACACCTCTCATCAGCCCGGCTAGCTTGACTCCAGTGGTGTGGAGGCTCTGGGACCCACGTCTGAGCTACCCCAGTACACTCAGGGAGAAAATTACAAAAAACAATTTGATGGACAGAATGTAGATCAATGTCTTACATTCACCCCAGTACAAGGATCTGGGCCTAAATCCATCGTGTTTTGCACTCCACACCACCCTGGGTCAGATAATGGCATTATGCAAATCAGCTCTGAACCTGTGCCCCATGGGAACAGTCCAGTCCGAACTACAACAACCATATCTTTCCCAGACTGGAATCAAGCATCCGAGGACCGGACCGGTTTCGAGGTAACACCTCTCATCAGCCCGGCTAGCTTGACTCCAGTGGTGTGGAGGCTCTGGGACCCACGTCTGAGCTACCCCAGTACACTCAGGGAGAAAATTACAAAAAACAATTTGATGGACAGAATGTAGATCAATGTCTTACATTCACCCCAGTACAAGGATCTGGGCCTAAATCCATCGTTTTTTGCACTCCACACCACCCTGGGTCAGATAATGGCATTATGCAAATCAGCTCTGACCCTGTGCCCCATGGGAACAGTCCAGTCCGAACTACAACAACCATATCTTTCCCAGACCGGAATCAAGCATCCGAGGACCGGACCGGTTTCGAGGTAACACCTCTCATCAGCCCGGCTAGCTTGACTCCAGTGGTGTGGAGGCTCTGGGACCCACGTCTGAGCTACCCCAGTACACTCAGGGAGAAAATTACAAAAAACAATTTGATGGACAGAATGTAGATCAATGTCTTACATTCACCCCAGTACAAGGATCTGGGCCTAAATCCATCGTTTTTTGCACTCCACACCACCCTGGGTCAGATAATGGCATTATGCAAATCAGCTCTTACCCTGTGCCCCATGGGAACAGTCCAGTCCGAACTACAACAACCATATCTTTCCCAGACCGGAATCAAGCATCCGAGGACCGGACCGGTTTCGAGGTAACACCTCTCATCAGCCCGGCTAGCTTGACTCCAGTGGTGTGGAGGCTCTGGGACCCACGTCTGAGCTACCCCAGTACACTCAGGGAGAAAATTACAAAAAACAATTTGATGGACAGAATGTAGATCAATGTCTTACATTCACCCCAGTACAAGGATCTGGGCCTAAATCCATCGTTTTTTGCACTCCACACCACCCTGGGTCAGATAATGGCATTATGCAAATCAGCTCTGACCCTGTGCCCCATGGGAACAGTCCAGTCCGAACTACAACAACCATATCTTTCCCAGACCGGAATCAAGCATCCGAGGACCGGACCGGTTTCGAGGTAACACCTCTCATCAGCCCGGCTAGCTTGACACCAAGCTCACTTGACTCCAGTGATTACGCTACATTTTGATACAGTACGATACAGTACGGCTTCTTCTGCTGCGCTGTATTGCATTTTACATTCTACGAAGGTGGCGTGTCTGGTGTCTGCAGAGCACTTCCACGGAGAGAACAACGTGCAGACCGATAAACACGCCCACAGCTATGCCCTGCCTCCACGCGCCACCACCCACCTCCGATTAAACAGACAGAGGGCGTGGCTTAAAAGTTCGTAGGCGGGTCAGCACCAGGATGGAACTGCCTGACCTCTCCCTTCAGCTACAAATGTGCACCCTCTACTCACATCCTTCTTTGGTGTCTGACTTTCAGGTCCCTCTTACAGGCACAAGACCGATGGCAGCAGGCGGGTATATTAGAAGGAGAGGCGTGGGCATGGAACTTAGCAGAGGTGTCTAACTGACACTGTTAACTGCCGCAGATCACTCCGTGTTTTCTCATTGTTACCTCTATTTATACCCATTTGATGCTCCTGTTTACTAGTTCGTAGAAGTCGATTATTATTTCCTTTTTTTAAAATAAATTAAAACTGCGTGAGTACAGTGAAGTAACCATACAATTGCACATGTAAACAAGGTCAATTTGGGATTCGGGGGCGTTTTTCGTGCTCTCCCCTTCCCATTGGTTGGAAGGTAAAATTCCAGCCAATGGGAAGAGGAGAGGGCGGTACTTAAAAAAAGACACGGAAACGCCCCCGAATCGCGTCTAGGCGGCCCTGAACTGAGTGACGCTCCTCTCCTCCAATGGCTGGCCAGCATTTACGAGGCCAGCCAATGGAGAAGAGGGGCGTGTTCAGGCCCCCCTACTACTAACAAAAGATTTCGGCTCCGCCCACTGCTTACGCAGTGGGACGGTAGCCGAAACCTAAAAAGGGCCTCTACAGATCTAGATGTTGTTTGGATCCGGGTGTTTATCAATTCATCCCAATTCAATGTTCTATTAAAAAGATTTCCTAAGTAATTAAAATGTGGGACTTTTTCAATGACCATATTGTCCACAGTATATTTAAATGTAAATGTAAATGTGGCGTATTTGTATAGCGCGAACAGTGACCCGGAGGCATCCCGGCGCTTGTACTCCTACCACAAGGGAACCCCTCCTGGCTTTTTCTTGTGGGGTGTCCACTCCTGGGCATCCCATGGTGAAACCAGGCATCCCTTGTGTATCAGGGGGCCTTTGTGGAGACTAAGCAAGCTATTGCCCAGAGTTGCAGCGTGGGACCCATGCTTAGAATTGGCACTGAGGCGAGAATATCCGGTCAGAGGAATTTAAGCCCGAAACCCGCTGAGGCGGGAATCGAACCCTGGTCCCTGGCCAGCGTTCTGCATCAAGGTATGCCGCTCTAAGCATTGAGCCACACTTCTCCACAGGTCTTAATTCTGCCTGGGCCACAAACCATAGCATATGATTGAATAAAATTGACCCTAAGATCTAGGCCCAACATGAATTCATTAAAGGCATCCAGACATTTCTGCATGCTGTTAGCCATTAGAGTAATCAAAACGGTATCATCCGCATATGACAGCAGCGGTACATTATTTGCAGTTTATCTTGGGAAAATCTAAACATGTTTGCAATAAAAACATGCTCGAAACCATTTGTGTAAATTAAAAACAAAAAAGGTGCCATGATACAGCCCTGGCGGATGCCTTCAGATGAGGCAATTTTCCCATTTTTTTCCCCGCCTGGGCCATATCGTACAGCAACAGAAGTTGCAGCATGCAATCTACGTAACAGGGTGACCAGTGGCTCCTCGAACCCCATAGACTCCATTAATGACCAGAGCTTTCCCCTACAAACAGTATCAAAAGCACTAGATAAGTCCATGAAGGCCAAATGTATTGAAACACCCCTGGCCTTCATGTACTTACCCATAATCATTGCTAAATTTAGGCACTGTTCTGTGATCCCCCTGCCTCTCCTAAAGCCGTATTGAGAGTCCACAATAATGCCAGATACATCCGCCCATGTTTCCAATCGCGCCAATATTACTCTCCCCAATAGTTTACAAGAGGCATCTATTAGGGAGATCAGCCTATAGCAACCGGGGTCATCTTTTCTTCCCTTCTTGAAGATGGGAACAATGACCACCTCTTTCCATGATGATGGGATGCGTCCCACAATAGTTGCTTTAAAAACATTTAGCAGGAGGGGTGCCCAACGTTGAGGATTATTTTTAAACAAGTCCAATGGTATGGCATCAGGCCCTGGGGCCTTCAAAGCAATACCTTTTCTTAAAGCCTCCTCCACTTCCTCCAGGGAAAGCGATAGGCTAAGCTGCTGTGCAGATTCCAAATCTAAAGGGACGTTATCCTCACAATCATTTTCTATTAAAATACCCTTCGGATTAAATATTTTTGAGTAGTGGGTCTCCCAAACCTCTCAAGTTACATGCGATACCATAGACCTCTCTTCACTGATAAAAAGTTGGCAGTTTATGACCTCCCAAAACAACCTTCTATCTCGCAGGTCACTGGCTTTTTCCAAATCATCCCAGGCCTTCACCTTTAGTTCTATTATTCTATTCTCAACCGCTTTTCTATACATTTTCCTTGTGTTCCTAACCATTTCTTTATCCCGGGGTACCACATGGAGAGCTGTCCTCAGCACTGTTTGTTCTTTGGAACATTCCCCATTAAACCATTTCTTATCTTTAGTGACACCTTTATTAACTGGTTTAAGTAGATTTGTGGCCACACTCTTACAAAGGGCCTCAAAACTTTGCACTATCTTCTCTGGATCAGAAGTGGCTGTTAGGCATGTCATTATTTCTGATGAATTAACTTCAAGGATCCATTCCTCCATTTTCTTGGGATTGATCTTATCCCATTTTATTCTAACCCCTTGATTATGATTATATGTTGTTGGTTGTTTTAGGGGCATTATCCTTGGTATCACTGTACTCATTTATAGTGTGAGGGGGTTATGATCACTAGCCGGGTTCGGTCCTACCCTAAAGTCATCAACTAAATAAGCATAACTACTGGAAATTAAGATAATATCTATTATACTCGTCGACCCTCTAGCCCCCTGAAAAGTTGGAATGGAGGCCATTGACCTATCGGTCAGGGTATCAAGTATACAGAGGTCATTTACCACAATGATGTTGTTTAAGGCATCTCCCTGTGTAGTGTGCTTAAAATGGGCCAAAGGTTGTTCATCAATGTCCGATAACCCACAAACGAGGCTCTCGCTAAACGGACATAGATTTCAATTAAAGTCCCCAAACCACATAATACATAAGGGTGAAATCTTTCCAATAACTTTAGTGATTTCCACCTGCAAAGTGTCAATGACAAGCGACACATGTGTATCAAAGATATTATAATACCAGTTAACTATAAGCAAAGGTACAACAGTCAAATTAGTACACAAAATCAATTGATACCATGGAGAAGAACATATTTTTTCTATCCTTAATGACATATTACGTATTGAGATTGCGGTCATTAGGCCACCCTTTGCCCTTCCAGAAGGGGAGGGTTCAGCAGCAACAGACAAGGTATTATAACCATCTAAGTAAAGATTCTCTCTACTCCCAGTTTCCTGGAAACAAATTGTGCTAAAGGATTTGATGTAATCTATCCATGCCTCATCTTTTTTTAAGTTCAGAATAAAGTTTATTGAACAGAAAGAGGTGTCAATACAATAAAACAAATGATATAAAAAAGGAGCAAAATAAATTGGAGAATCTTTGGATAAATATACATACAAGAAGTACAATGAAACTGTCAATCAGGTGTAAATCAGGTGAGAGCATACATTGAAAAAGAGAAAAGGAAAATAATAATATATCTGTTATATATAAGAATAATTAGGAACAAGAAGGTCAGTCAAGGAGGTTTGGAAACTTCTTGCTGAGTTGGGAGCAAATGAAATGACTTTTTAGCCGAGGCATCAAGGTATACTGTTATAGGAAGCCATAAGATAGTACGTTTCGTTGCTAACTGAGGAGGAAAAACAAAAGCAGTATCCAACTTATGGTTATGACATACATTATACCACCATGCTTTAATCGATACCTTCGTAAAATCTTTCCAGTTGGCAGTGATTTGTTGGAAAGCAACCGCTATTAACAAGTCAGCAATTTGTATGTCTGAAGTAACTTGGTCCCAACATGGGGAGAGACTACCAAGAAAAATATGAATAAAGGCAAAAGGGATTTGGGTATGAAAGATATCATTAATTTGGGACCAGATTCGCTTCCAGAAATCTTGAATGATAGTGCAAGAGAAAAGCATGTGGAATAAAGTAGCAGTGGGAGCAGAGCAAGACCAACAGAGGTCAGGAACAGAAGAAAATCTGTTGTGAAGCAAATGCGGTGTAAAAAGGAGTCTGTTATAGATGAAAAATAGAGTTTGAGTGAGAGTGGCAGACCTGGAGGATTTACGAAGTTTGACCCAGAGCTTGTCCCAAAGCGAAATAGGCCAGGAGGTTTCAAAGTCACTTTCCCATTGCTCCTCTACTTTAGATTTTGAGCGAGGAAGAGACTTGGAGCGCAGGAATGCATAGATAAGGGAAGCTTTGGAGTGAGTAGTAAGGAAAGAGTGTAGTAGTGAAGTGGGAGTGAGAGACGAAGAGTGATTGTGAGAGTGCAGAATCTGGGTGAAAACAGGCAAGATTGCTTCTTTCAATAAAAGATAGTTACGAGCAAAGGAAGCAGGTCAAGTCAAAAGAGAGGCGTAGCACGGGAAAGGATAAAAAGGTGGATTGAGAGAAAAGTTGAGATACCCAAATCAAACCTTTTTGTCGCCAGGATTTCCAATAAAAAGGCTTGCCCTTAATAAGGATATTGTTATTATGCCAAATAGTAGAGGACAGAAAATCAGCAACAGAGGAAGGAATGGTTGGGGAGGAGGCTAGGAGTAGCTTGGTGGTGTGTTTATGTATGGGAATGGATGATATCTGTGGTTTGCGAGAGAAAGATAGAAATTCAGCAAAGGTAAATGGGGAAAGAGAAAGACGTTCTATAGTAACCCAAAGAGGACAGGGGTCTTCGGGATCACGCAGCCAGAAAGAAGCTTGGCGTAAAAGAAAAGCTTTATGGTAGGTCGGAAAGTCAGGGAAATTGGCACCTCCTTCTGATTTAGGACGTGACAATCGGAAAAGAGACATCCGAGGTTTTATGACCAGAGAAAAGAAGTGAGAATAGAGTGAATCTTCCTAAAAAATGTCATGGGAATAGAGACAGGGATATTGGAGATGGTATATAAAACAATAGGTGACAGCATCATTTTAATAGTGTCAAGGCGTCCCCACCAGGAGAGATAAAGTGGGTGCCATTTAGTAGTAAGATCAGTTAATTTCTGGGTACATTTATTAAGGCAAAGTGAGATCGTATCCGTGATGGAGGGAGTAACGTGTAAACCTAAATATTTGATATGAGAGGAGCTCCAGGTGAAATTGGATTCGGCAAAGTCTGGTTTGAAAGTAAAGTTAGTGAGGGGCAAAATTTCGCACTTGTCATTGTTTAGTTTATATCCAGAAATCAGCGAATATTCGTGAACTTCAGAAAGAAAGGCAGGGATAGAAACAGTAGGATTAGAGGTAAAGAGCAAAATATCATCAGCATAAGCAGCAAGCTTAATGTGAGAGTGTGAAAAGTTAAAGCCGTGAATGTCAGAAGTTTGGAAAGGAAAGGCTCTAGAGCTAAGTTAAAGAGAAATGGAGACAATGGACAGCCCTGTCGAACGCCTCTACCCAAATCAAAGAAGGGGGAAACCAGACCATTTGCACAAACCGCTGCTCTAGGATTGGAATAAAGAAAGGAAATTAAAGAAATAAATTTGGGACCAAAGCCAAACCACTTAAGGGCACAAAAAAGATAGGCCCATTCTACTCTATCAAACGCTTTTTCTGCGTCCAGGGCAATAGCTGCTAAGGAGCCTGAAAAACGTGAAGATTTGGACAAAACGTTAAACAAAAGCCTAGTATTATCTGTAATAAAACGGCCTTTAACAAAACCAGATTGCTCAGTCCCGAGTAAATCAGGTAAAAAGGAGTCTAATCGGGCTGCAAGAGATTTGGCATAAATCTTATAGTCAATGTTGACAAGGGAAATTGGCCTATAATTTTTACAGTATCTAGAGTCTTTACCCTCCTTAGGAATAATGCAAATGTGGGCATCAGCGAAAGTACCTGAAGAACCGCCCAAGGCAACAAAGGAGTCAATAAGAGAATGCAACTTGGGAATCAATAATGCGGAAAAATGAAGATAAAACTCAACAGTGAAACCATCAGGTCCTGGAGCTTTATCTTTTTTAAGGGAATTGAGAGCAGAAAGCAACTCCTTTTGAGAAACATCCAAGTCCAGAGAGGTTAAGTCAATGGGAAAATGATCTGGTTTGCGAATGGTAGAGAAAAAAGCAGAGAGAGATTGAGCAGTAGGATGAGTTTCAGAGGAGTAGAGGGTGGAATAGAAATGAGAAAATTCATCGAGAATATCAGCATCTTTGTGTCTAGGGGTACCATTTCCATCAAATACAGATTCAATATTGAGCTTATTATGCTTAATTTTTAAGTAATTAGCTAGAATTTTCCCTGCTTTATTTTTCCCACCATAAAATTTAGAACTAGATTTCAACAAGTAAAGAGAAGCATCCTCTGTAGATTTCTTGTTAAATTTCAACTTAGCGTCAATAAGGGCTGTCAAGCTTTCCTTTGAGTGAGAGTAGGAGTGCTCCAAACTCTTAATCCTGCGGAGGAGGTCATTGTTACATTTGCGTGCATCCCTCCGTTTTGCGGACACAAAACAAATGATGAAGTCCCTAGCCGTGGCTTTGAAAGCATCCCAAATTGTATGGGTCGGAATAGAGGGAGTGTCATTGAAAGTAAAGTATTCATTGAAAAAGTCAATGAAAGAGGTGGTAAATTTAGGATCTAAAAGTAGGGAGTTATTAAAACGCCACCTCTTTGGTCCAGTAACTTTGGGTAGGACATCAATGTTAATAAGGACAGGAGCATGGTCAGATAAAAGAATAGGACCAATTTCAGCATGAGTGAGGGATTGTGCAAGATGATGGGACATAAAAATATAATCAATACGCGATTGAGAATGATGAGAGGGAGAGTAGAAAGTGAATTCTCTAGTTGTTGGATTGCAAAGACGCCAAGCATCAATGAGTTTATGCTGTGAAATAGCATGGGTGAAGAGTTTATGGGGTTTGTTTGGAATAAAAGAGGTCTTGGAGTTGCGGTCTAAAAAAGGATCGAGAGGTTGATTACAATCTCCCGCTAAGATAAAATGATCATCTATAAAATTAGTGATGCGAGTAGCCATCTCATGCCAAAAATTAGGGTGACCACCTGTGGGGGCATAAATGTTAAGAAGGGAGAGTGGAACACCCCTCAAGGAAAGCTTGACAAAAGACCATCTACCGTCAGAATCGAAATCAGTTTCTAAAACAGAATAAGTAAGAGATTTACGAATAAGAATAGCAACTCCATTTCGCTTACCATCTCCAGGCGCAAAATGTACCTCTCCCACCCATCCTCTCTTAAGCTTAACAGATTCTACTTCAGTTAAATGAGTTTCTTGTAAAAAAGCGAAATCTACATTCATTTTAGCAAGGTGAGAAAGGATTCGTTGTCTCTTAATGGGAGAATTAAGACCTTTGACGTTCCATGAAACAATACGTACCGACATTAAAAAAAAAGAACAAATGAAAATTCACTACAATAAGAGCTGACAGTTAAAGTATGAAAGAGACATGAAAAGAAAAGGAGAAGAAGCAAAAAAGATGAAGAAGTAAAACATAACTGGACATAACGAGATTGAAGAAGGAAAAGAAAAAACGACACCTCGAAGAAGAAAAGAAGCAGAAAGGGTAAAAGGAAGAAAGGAATAAGGGTATTCTCAAAGAGGAACATGTCCGTAAGGAAAGGGAATATACTTACAGTTAGGGGAGGTGAGGGAACACAGACAGGAAGGGGAATCAAACGTGGAAGACGGGGAGGATAGAGCCAACTGGAGGAGACAGGACAATCCGGGCAAGCGAACCACCCGACTGGGAAAACATGAAGTTGTAGGGATTGTCTGTAAAAAGAGAAGAAAAGCATTAAGGGAAGAAGCTAAACAGAACAATCAAATGAACAATGCGAAGGTTATATCAATAAAGGATATATATATATAAAAGCGGAAAGAAGAGAATGAACATGATGAACAACAAGAGTAACATGAAAAGAAGAATTAAGAACACAAAGCATAAATAACTATAATAAGAACAATACATCTATGCAAAAGCCTATGCAAATAATACTGAATGGCAAGGGAGTAAAAGGTACATTAGTCACATAAGTCAAGGAGGAAACGCCGAAGAGGGACCAGAAGTATCCATGGTCGGTGCTTGGCAGGAGTTTAGGAAGCTCTGGAATCGAACAGGATCTTCGTAGGTCGTCGTCTTGTTGTTATATGTGACTCTAAATAGACAAGGATGGAAGAGTCCATAGCGAGCACCAATGGAGCGTAGTGTAGGTCTCATGTCCAAAAAGGCTTTGCAACGGTTGGCTGCAGCTTTAGCGTAGTCCTGTGCAAAAAACAAGGAGGATCCGGACCAAGTGAGACGAGGAGCTGCTCTAGCTGCTGAGAGAACCTTCAAAAGGTCAGTGTATTGTAAGAAGTACATGATGACACCCCTGGACTTTGCTGAAGGAGACGTAGATGAAGGGGCTCGACCAAGCCTGTGAGCCCTTTGTATGTTGAGTACGGTGTCCTCTGGAAGATGCAGAAGTTTGGGAAGAAAGGACTTGAAGAAAGCAATAGGATCACTCCCCTCGCAGCCCTCCACAAGGCCGTAGATACGCAAATTGTTGCGTCTATTCCTGTTTTCAAGGTCCTCAACCTGTTTCTGAAGAGAGGAGACCTGAGAGTACATATGGGCAGTTTTGGCAGATGATTCCTTAAGCGTAGATACACTGTGTTCCACGGATGTAACCCTCGCCTCCATTTGAGCCCAGTTATCGGTTAAGACCTGTAGTTTGGCATTAGTTTCTCTCATGAAAGGGCGGAGTGCCCTTATCTCTTCTAACAACAAGTCAATAGAGGCAGATGGAGCTGAAACAGAGGCTGATGGCGAGGGTGGGTCTTTTTTGAGTCGCTTAACTGTATAGATGTCAGACAAAGTGCACTCTCCCCCCAATGCATTAACAGGCCCCCATTCAACAATTAAACTCGGGAGGCTTGTATGATTTTTCGCAGTGTGCATATTTATTAAAAGTTCTTAGGTCAATTACTTCATTGCCTCCAGTTCTTTATTCTTAAAGTCAAATTATTTACACATCACAGTATTAAGAAACTCACACTTATATACATGTACTCTTTTACCGCCCATTCTCCAATGGACATGTTTTTAAGTTCGGGTTGCGCCAGCAGGCCACAACCAAAATAGCCTGCTCTCCTTAAGTCAACCCCCTTCCGGTCAACAGAGCCGCAGGTGAATAATCTGCCACCACTTGTGGCAACCAGCGGCTTCCGGGGTAGGGCAAGAGAAACCAGGGCCACCAGCAGGTCAGCCCCAACTCTCCCGCCAGCCCGGAGCCCATGATGATTTAGAAACCTGTTCAGAGGTAAAAACTGGCACTGCCCAAAGAAGTTCCCGTGATATTCTTGTCCGGGACCCCGCCACAGGGCGAGGCGCTTACTGGCGGACTCGACCTCCCCCCCCCGCACTCCAGGGCTTCAGAAATGGCCCCTAACACCGTCTGTATAAATATCTCGGTGCCCGCCTCTGATAGGTGCACTCCATCCTTCGCATATAGCTCAGGCCTGGACACTTGCAGCAGCTTGTGTCGAACAGTTCTAATGCTAGATTTCTGCAGGATTTCTTCCACTGACTGGTTTAGCCTTTTTACCGATCTATTTACTGCCTTCGGGGGTGCACCCCGTGACCATACCTGTCTCTGGATGACCTCCGACCATATTAAAATAGCTTTAGGCAACATATTCTTAACCGCTGCTAAGGTGGTAAACAAGGACTCTTTCACTCCTCTCCTCCCGGCCGGGATCATATCGTTGCCTCCGCAGTGTAACACGAGTACATCGGGGTAAGGCATGCCTCTGGCCAAGGCCGCCCTCAAATCCTTCGGGACTTCAGCTAAGCGCTGTCCGCCTATCCCCACCCAGTGATGATCCCATCCTTGTGTCATGTGCTCCCATTTCCAGAGTGTCTCCTTGAAGAGCACACCCGCCCTGCGAACGAAGGAGTGGCCGCACCAACATATTTGAGGTCTCAGAGGGGGAGTACCTAGGGTAACATTAAAAGAACAGTAAGCACGATCTTTGACATAAGCAGGGGGGAAAAGTAGTAAAAGACTTCTAGACTAATTGCGGGCGTACATAATGTTCATAGCATGACGACTTCCAGCGTCCTAATCTCTTAATCGTATGTTCATGAAGCCCCAGTCCAGCGGCTGTGGTCGCTGCACCGATCCGAAACGAATGGGAAGTGAAATCGGTTGGGTCAACACCGATCTTTTCTAAGGTCATTTTTACTACCCATGTGAACTGGAACCCGGTGAGGGGCAAACCATTCTCGTGAACCAATACCCTATCGTCAACCATTCGAGGCCTAGCTTGCATGTACTCTCTCATCAGCCTAACTGGGCAGTAAGACTCTCCCTCCACTCTTCCGAGTTGTAGCCAGGTCCCTTTCCCTAAAGGATCCGTCATCGACTTCCGAACCCTGAGTCTCAGGACACCTGCAGACTCTATAATGTCCGCGAGCCTTAAACCCCCCTCCCTATCTGTCTTAGAGGCCGGGAGTAACTCTGAGATCCATAACGCTCCACAAAAGGCTAACACGTATGCCACTCTAAATAGTTGAGTCTCGTACGGGGAAAAACAAACGAGCGGTAACGTCTCTAAGATCTTTACCAACTTCCCTACATCTATGGGACTCCTGGAGTCCTTTGCCCCTGGCGTTAAACGTTCCCACCCCTTAACGGCTCTTCTCACCCTCTGGTCTTTCGTTGGGTCTATGACACCTTTTAACCCTGCATAAAATGCCAATGCTGATAGTTGTCTTTTCATAAAGGCCACTGATTTCCCTGACTGCTTCTGCTGTACTATAAATCCTAACACACTCTGAGGTATGAAAGCATCTACTAGGCCCGCACCCCTTAAGTATATCTTATAACATTCCCAAGACTTCTGATACATACACTTAGTCTTGGGGGCCAAGGATGCCGCTATCAACTCGGAGGCTGTGGGGCACCAAACTTCCATAGCTCCGCTGGGAAAGTTGTCATTGTCTTCTCTGCTTGCGGCCAATGCGCACGGAACTCTGTCAACTTAAAACGAGATAACGCATCAGCCGCCTGATTCTCAACCCCAGGGACATGCCTCGCAGTGAAATGTACATTGTAACGTAAACATTGCAATATTAGCTCCTTTAGAAGACGGAGCACCCATGTGCAGGTTGCTCTCTGGTTATTGATCACCATGACCACCGACATGCTGTCTGACCAGAAAACAATGTGTCTGTTTGCGAGCATATCCCCCCATAAATTCAACGCCACTACTATAGGGAACAGTTCTAGGAAAGTGATGTTACGGGTCAAACCTTGTTGTATCCATTCTTCCGGCCAATGCTGCATGCACCACTTAGGCCCCAAAATTGCTCCAAAACCAATACTCCCTGCTGCATCAGTGAACAGCTCGAGGTCGGTATTTGCGGTGCTGGCTGCCCGCCACAACACCGTGCCATTGAATTCCTGCAAGAAACACTTCCAAATCAACAAGTCCCTCCTCACGTCAGCTGAGAGTCTGACTCTGTGGTGCTTTGCAGGAAGCCCAGACATAGCCCTCGCTATACCCCTGGAGAAAGCCCTGCCCATCGGTATGACCCTCAAAGCGAAGTTCAGCTGCCCCAACAGGACCTGTAACTGATGCAAAGTAACCTTCTTTGCTTCTAAGCAGCTATCAATTGCGGCCTTGAAGGCATCTACCTTTGTTCTTGGCAACCTACACATGCCTGCTCCGGTATCAATTTCAATGCCCAAAAATGTCAGACATGTAGTGGAACCTTCTGTTTTTTCCAGTGCCAAAGGCACCCCCAGCACTGCAGCCAGATGCTGGAAGCCCAGCAGGGCCTTCCTGCATGACAGAGAACGCTTAGGGCCCATGAAGAGAAAGTCGTCTAAGTAATGCACCACAGCGTGTGATCTGTCTGTGGTCAGGAATTGATCTACCGCCCATTCAAGGAACCTGGCTAAAGTCTCGAAAACTGCACAAGAAATAGAGCATCCCATGGGCATGCACAGATCTATGAAATAATTGTCATTAAAGATGAAACCCAAGAGCCTGGTGTCCTCTGGGTGGACTGGGAGTAGCCTAAACGCTGATTCAATATCGGCCTTGGCCATCAAGGCTCCTTTGCCCATGGCCTGTAGTTTTTCAATTGCTGAGTCAAAGGTTGTATAGCGCACCGTGCACAGTTCTGGATCCAGCTTATCATTGACCGATGACCCTGGGGGGCTTGATAGATTATGTATAAGCCGGAATTTACCCCCTTCTTTTTTAGGAACTAAACCCAGAGGTGAGCAGACCAGATCAGGATTAGGTAAATTTTTAAAAGGACCTGCGACTCGCCCCAAAGCAACTTCTTTCATGATCTTGTTTTGCGCTGCCTCCATATTCTGGAGCACTGAACTTTGATTGCGAGGCGGGACCTTAGTAGGGGAAGCTGTGGACGGGATGCGGAAACCAAGTGTAAAGCCATTGAGCAGGAACTGAGCCTCCTCTAGTTTATCATACTTACTAAGGAGGTGTGTCAATACATGACTTTTAATGGGAGTTGGGAGCCTTGTCAGCTGTTTTAGGTGGCTTCCCTTTTGTAGTGGTATGGACGGTCTGTTCATTAGTGTTTCCTGTTTTCTTGAAACATCTGACTTCTGGGTGAGACGTTCCCCCACAGTACGAACAGCAGTGCTTATACCTACACAACATCCCCCTGTTACACTCATTTTTGTTAAACTGCCAGCAGGCCCGTTTCTTATCACCGACCCCTCTGTCGCTCCGAAAGGACTGACTCTGGGCAGGGGGACTAGTCTTAGACGTTGACGGGGAAGAATAAAAAACTGTGTGCCATAGATTGATTTCTCGTTGATCCCATGCTATCCCTGGGTGGACCACCTTCATTTGCCTGAACTTATTATCGTATTTCAACCATCCCTGCCCTGGTAACTCAGCTGCTGCCCCATGTATCAAGGATATGTAACTCATCATTTGAGGGCCCAGTCCGGGGTATTTTTCCAGCATGACTGCAGCATAAATGGCAAATCCCGTGATCCAATTCTTCATGGACCAATCCACCCACGCCTTTTTCTGATTGTATTCACCTTCTTTCCCACCCCTGGCTTTCCCCGAGGCCACCCCTGCATTGATGAGGTCGAACACATCCACGTATTCACCCCTCAGTATCTTCTCTTTTATATCCGCGGGTACGTGTCCGGTGACCCCCGTAGATGGCGACAATGTCATTGAGGGTGAACCGAACATTAACGGGCTATATGCTAACATTGGATGACCTGCCGCCTGCACCCCAGCCCCCCCTTGACTCTGGGTATTAGGCAACATAGACAAATCAACTGCGGTGTTAGCTATTGGGGCCTGTGGTGGAACCCCTAAACTCGGGTAGGCGCTCAACATTACAGGCCCCCCACTTGCCGGGATCATCGTATTCACCGGACCATTACCGATTGCCTGGCCATGTGAACCATATAACTGCATCCCCGGTAATTGCGCCACTCCTCCTGATTGTACCCAGACCTGCGATACTCCGCTACCTGGTTGCGCTATTACCGGCGGTAAAGTAATCTGTGAACAGGGCGCCTCCGCATTAGCGATGAGGACCCCCCCTACTTGTGCTGTCTTAGCAGCAACATTCTGTCCCTCAAGGGCGACCTTGTCTTTATCTGTAACCGTGCTCAAGTCAATTGTCTCTAGCATCTCCTCCTCACCTGGTGATGCTGGTTGGGGCTCGGCCATCTTGGGCCGTTTGTCCTTCGCCGCCTCTTTAAGCTTTTCCGGCGTACGCCGCGTTCTCTTGCATCTCCCTCTTTCTTCCTGTGGGTTCGCATCGGCTCTAGCTCCTTCTCGCATAGTCTTTAGCGCCCACTCTACGCCTCTCTCTTTTGTGAACTCCAGAAGCTCCGTAAGAGCAAGGTAATCATCTCTCTTGGCTGGGGGCTCTTTGCCCTTCTGTACCCTTTTCGACGGCATTCTGCACTTAAAGAAAAATAGGCATTAGTACCGCTTAATATCTACATGCATTCGGAGTATCCTCCAATCCCTTATGCTAAAAATTAGCTTCGATGGCGAGAACTCTCTGCTCCTGCGCGCTCTGTAATTACCACTGTGCCCTAGAGAAATTGATGCTCTATCACAAAAAATTCCTTGCACCACTCGCACGCAATATCGCCTGCTTAATACTACTAACAACACGCACACACTGCAAGGCCTGCTAACCATACCCCTGAGTCGGATTGACCTTCGCTAAACCATGATCCACGCGACGGTTCTACGGTGACTTCTTCCAGCTACGTCCGACTCCTGGGCGGTCAGCAGACAAAGAGGGGGTCTCTAAGATGGTCGCGGGCTTTTAAGCCTCGCGCCCTATGGCTGCTTCCGGGGCGTTACTATGACGCGCTTCCTTTGGTCCCCCCTTTCTTTCGCTTCCGGGTCGGATGCCCCAGAAGCGACTCCTTGATGGTCGGCCCTTTGGCTGCCACTAACGGCGCCACGCCCTTAAGGGGGGTGGCGCCTCGCATTTTTCCCATTGGGTTGGGGAAGGGGTTCCATGGCCGACTTCGACATAGGAGCAGGAAGTTCTTGAGAAGATTCTAGTCGGGCCAATGCTGAGAAGACCTTGGAATTTTTAATGATGTTGCGCTTTGAAGTTTTGGTGACGCAGCTTGTTGTAAGTTTGCCCATCGGAGTCGCAAAGTACATGCGAAACAACAAGTAATGACGAAAAATAGAGGAGACCTTTGACCATCCGGTATAAACAATCTCTAATATGAGGAAAAGATATGTACCAACATCATTAGTGGCCTGAAAGTTGAAACGGCGAAATCATGGCATGCTTGGAAATCATAGGGATCACAAATAGGAGCCAAGCGCAGGAACTGCGAAAACCATGATAAGAAGGAGTCGCGTGCACGAGAATGCACTCTTTCAGTCAATAATAACCAATAAGTTCATGCGAGTTATGCTGTCAAGGTAAAGGGTGAAAGTTGCTTCCAGTGGGAATGAGAGAATCTTTCAGTCATAAGAGAAAAAACCTTTATAATGCAAAAATGAAGCAGAATGGGCTTTGCTGCGCTGGCAGAATTGTATCAGAGACCAATGAAGACATTGAATCAACATGTAATCAACAAAATGGCCGCTGGTATGCAGAGGAGAAGAAATGAAGATAATTGTCTCTTAGAAATATCAGGGGCCGTTATAGGAGACATGAGCAGTCATTTAGTGAACATATGGGGCCCACCATGAGGAACAGGAATGCTGCCAAGCATAGACATAAGTTTTCTGGAAGCGCCGATAAAGCAGCTGTGAGGAGCGCTGTGTAAAACTAATTACACAAAATGGCGGCCGCGGCCGTCACAGAACCGCAATACAAACAGCGTCACCTGGTTCATGCCGAGTAGGAGCGTAAAAGTTCAAGCGAGGGAGCACATTCTGCTCGGGACGCACTCCGACGGCTAAATCTTCCTTCCGCGATGCAGAATCCGAAGCGGTACGGTCAGAAAATCCCAGTCGTAGCGGAGCGCTCACGCCGGCACCGCCATCTCCCACGGGCGCTAAGCCACGCCCCCCCATCCATGCCTCATCTGATAGCCTTGTTGAGATACCCGCTACATTCCATGAAATCAGGCGAATAGTGCCACCAGTTTGCTGTCTATTTGCTAAACTAGTGGATTTAGTCGACCGATTCCTTTCTATTATATGATCAGCTTGGATCATAATCCGATCTTCCTCTCTGTCTATTAGTGGGCTTTTAATTTTATCAATAGTACCAAAGAACATCTGCGAGTCACTATTGTTAACCAGGGTGTCAAGGAGAGAAAGAATAATTTCTATATCAATATTTTCATCACCCTTATTGAAGTCAATCTACCTCGGCCAAGAACTCAAAGGATCTAAACGATTTGGATGATACCATGGAGGCATCAAAGGAGGTAACTTTTTCCCTATTTGAAATATGGATTCTGTTTGACTTGATCGTCCCTAGAGAAAGTATCAGAACCCTAGATTTGTGCATGTTCTGCTCATTTACCCTGTCAATTATGGCTCTTACCAAGCCAGGGGGCCTGAAAGTCAAAACAATACAATCTCCCTCCATTGTTTTCTTAGCTGGGCCAACCCATCTAACCCTACGGGCCATCTTAAGTTCTGGGAACAATGCCTTTTGGCTTATACCTGTTTTGGCGTTTATGAAATATATGGGCTTGTTCCTCAGAGAGGGCCAATCCTCACTTTCTCCTGGGGCTAAAGAAGGGACATTCGACAGAACAATAATGTAAGGAGTAGTTTGTGGGGGTAGATTAAGAGTCGAATCAGGGCTATTCTGGGACGAGTAGCGTAGATGATGTTCCGCACTTGAGGGCGTATTTACTGTATCTTTATTTTGAATGTTTCGATCCCTTATAGGTTATTAATACTAGGGACCTGGGGGCCATCCTTAGTCTGGTCTTCCGATGTTGTCAGAGTAGTATTTAGACGGGACCTACAGTCCCAGTATTTCCCCTCCCGTTCCCATCACGCATCGTGTTTTTCCCCCTGGGGTCAGATTTATCTACATCTATGTTATCGGGGTTTCCCTATTTATGCTGGGCCTCATTTCAGAATGTGAAACACAAGTGCTAGAATATTCATTCTCTAAACAATCTGTTATCAACTAATTACTGCTTCCAGTTTAGCCCAACCCCCCCCCCCCCTCCAAGCCTAGTCCTATAATTGGTGGTATAATTGTTGTTTGTGTATCCTCCAGGGCTATTTCTTTACTTATTTCAGATGCCGCACCAGTTAAAGGATCTGAAATTTCATTTGAGGCCTTCCTTACAAGAGCTTTTTGGCATGTGCTGTATTTGTTTCTACGGTTTTTTATGTGCTTGGCCCTTTCATTTTGTGCAATCTGGGTATGGCAATTACCATTTGTTTGCTTGTTTTTTTGTGCCCTTTTCACTACGCAAGGTTTATCAATGGAGACGGGTGAGGAATTTACAGAATCTGGAATCTCCTGAATACTTGGCGATTTGGGCGATGTTAAAATACAACCATTGGTTTGTGACCTTTCATTAATGGAACAATCAGAGGTATTGGGACTAGTGATAATATTGCCATTTTGAGATGTTTGTGGCATTTGAGAATCCAGGGACAGTCTGAGCTCTTGTTGCTTGATTTTATGAATTATGGCATTTTCAGCTCTTAGTAAATAGGCATCTAAAGTGCCAACTAGCCCCTTCCCACTATCGACCCTTTGTTTTGCCATTCCGGGTATACGGCTACAAATCAACAGATTTCGCCAATATAATTTTAACTCTATACAAGCAGGTATATATTTATATCAATTAATTACATGCAAAACGTTTTTTCCAGTTCGAGATATGCGAGGTATGGCCAGTGAGTAATGTTAATTCTGTGGCCCAGCCTGGCCACCTTTGGCCCCTGGCAGCCACAGACGGCCCACCCTTTGCCCGGCGTCGCCCTTGCGCGTCCTGCGTTGCGAGATTCCACAGGCGGTTAAATCCTCCCGATGTTGAGGGGGGAGGGGCTGCTGCCCCGTTCGCGGCCCCTGCTGGTGTCTGGGGCTTGTGGTCCTTGGTTGTTGCCTGCCCCTCTGCTTAACTCGCCTCAGTCGCGATGCGTCTCAGGAAATCCGGCCACTGGTTACTGCTGTGGGCAAATATTGCTTAATGACTTAACAGTATCCAGCTGGCTTTCTCCCCCTCATAACACCATCCGTCTAGTGGAGCGAAATCAACTGTGAAGTTCAGCAAACAACTCTTTCCACCAATCAGTCGGGGGGGGGGGGGTGCTCTCCAACTTTGACTGCTTCCCCACTTTGGCTGCTCCTCTCACAAACAGCAGATGTAGTGGCTCGGTGTTGCCTGGGATCAGTAGTCCCACCACGGCAGTTCAGGCAGTTTCAGTGAGGCACAACACAGCAGAGCGTTCTCAATTCAAGCTTTTAATGAAGCACACTGATCCCCTTAGAAGGCCAGAAGCGCTGCACGGATCCCAATCAGTCCAGTGGGACCTCCGCGTCTCCTCCAGCTTGCATTCACCCAAGAGCCTCCCCCACAGAACACCACCCCTGCTTCACAGCAAGAAGCACCGTAGCAGGAGAGGCACCCACTCCGGGCAGTCCCCAGCACGTAACAAAGTCCCAGGACTCAGCCCGCACCCCTTTATGCACCCCGCTGTGATTCATTTAAATATCTAAGGCCCCTCCCCCCGGCCTGCCGTCTGTGCCTCTCACCGCCTCACTCACCACGGCTCCAGTCAGTATCTCTCTGAGCCTCAGGGCCGATATCAGATGCGCAGTGGGTTCGGCCCTCCCCAAGGCTGCGTTACGTGATTTACGTCACGCAGCCTTGAAGATTAATGTTCCACCATCTGCAGTGCCATACATTTGGTGTGTTCCCAAACTCCCACCCCATATAGTGCCACCTTAAACATATGGCTTTGTAGAGCTTTATCATTTTGTTTGGGGGGTTTGTGCACAATCTTGTAGCACAACTTCCTTGGGCCATGCATGCCTTATTCAATTGTAGCTTCCTGGTAGAAATATCATGAATCCATGAGCCTTCTTTGTCAAATAATATGCCTAATTATGAAAAAGTGTTTGTAAAACAAATATATATTTTTTTATCTGAACAGAGTTGCTGTTCTCCCCCCACATTGCATAATAAAGGTGTATTAGATTGATTGACTAGCAGACCTAAGTCCTGCATATACTCAACAAATTTTGGAAGAAGGCTCCAGAAGCCAAGGGGAGGTCAGACCATGAGAACAGCATCATCAGCATAGAGGAGGGCAGGAACAGGGCGATGTCCCACCTGCAGAAGATCTTTACATTGGTAGGCTAGGAGAGCACCTACACTATTTATATATAATGAGAAAAGAAAAGGTGCAAGAGCACAGCCCTATCCTACCCCTCGCTCTATGCTGAAGGATTGTGTATATTCTCCCTGGTTCAGTATCTAAACCTGGCTCTACATCCTGTAGACAGCTCTCTTAGAAAGCTGATAATCGATGCCCCCCCCAAGTCACTCATGATAACCCACAACTTAGCATGAATTACGCAGTCGAAGGCTGATGAGAAATCGAAAAAGGCCAGGTAAACATTCCACTCTTTGATCTTGGTATACTTTCCAATTAGCATGCTCAGGTTCAAGCCCTGCTCTATTGTCCCAATCCCTAGGCGGAACTCATATTGTAACCCTGACAAAATATCTTGAGAATGTGCCCAATCCTGTAACCTATTCAGGATAAAATGACCTGCTATCTTTGCTAAGGGATCAAGGAGGAAGATCGCTTTATAGGACGGTCTCTCTTTTTATAAATTGGGAAGATGGTTGATTCCGCCCACATGGTAAAAAAAAACTATATTAAGCATGCCCTCAGTACCAAAGTCAGGAGGGGCCGTATTATTACAAAAATGTTTTGTAAAAATTAAACAATTAAGTTAATCATTAACGTTCAACATAAAGTCCACATATATGCATGAATTAACTATTTAAACAAGGACAATTGCCTCTTTGACCACAAACAAATTGGTCCAAGCAATAACATCTCATAATCCTTCATCCAAATGGGGCTTTTCTTCCCCTGAACAGCCCCATCAGTCCTTGAATTTAGCATGCTTCCTTTTTCTGCTAATTTTCTGGATCATCAAATCCTCAGACCAAAAGGCATTTTGTTCCTAACTGAATATACTGATCATATGTGATCCCCAAATTACATGTACGAGTGTCCTGTCGCATTCAGTCCTCCCGTATCTAGAAGGGAAGTGCTGCATTCCAGTCACAATCCAATCAGCACAAGTAGTGATGTCTTGTTAGAGGGGAGATTTTGTTCTCTAGAGATCAATACATTTAAAGGGGACCAGGATTAGTTCCTAACATGCAGGAGACTAAATTAGGAGTTTCAGGGAAAGAAACAAAAGAAGGATTAAGTATATGTATGTTGTCTCAGGAAAGGTGCAAGGTAGTCCTACCCATTTGATGGTAATTAATAAAACACAGAAATAGGACCAGTGAGATATCTGAATCCTTATGTTTCTTACCGGCCTATTGTAGGCATGAAATCCAGTGCCATGCAATGCAAGAAATAGAGCTTCTTTCACAGGACAGCCTTCATTACAGAGCTGGAAATCAACTGTCTTTCTGTTCTAATCATAACAAAGCGTCACCTAGATGACATATTCAAATTCCAATGACTGAGGCCTCCAGGATTCTGATGATGAATATCTGAACACCTCGTAAGTCACCCTTTTACAAAACATAACACAGCACACATCATTGCAGGAAACAAGTTTGATGATGAGATGGGAGGTGGGCACAGAAGAGTGGTGAGGTTTGGAATATACACTATTTATAGAAACTCCTGAAAAGCCCATGAAGACAGAATTTAACCACACACCTGATCTTTAAATCTCTGTGGCATCATATGTCTTGTCATATTTCACCTATTTATATCACAGTGTCTCTCTTCCAACTCACTGTCCTTATTTCTACAATTCCCGCTACTGTCTCCATACACCACCAGTCTTCTTTTGTTCCATATTGTTCCATCATCCACCTCAACATAATAGATATTCCTTTACATACATCCCATGATGATTTGATGTTAACCATATGTCCTTCTTTCACATCCAAGCTTTCTACATTCCATGTCTTGAGAATTTTGTTTTTATACAATTGTTAATTTGTTGCACTTTCCTTCCAACTTCATCACTGCTAGCAGCGTCGGAAATGTTAACCTTATACATAGCATAAGCCAATCTAAGTCTGCTTCCATATAACAAATCAAATGGTGAATAACTTGTCATGCTATGCTTACTGGTCCTATAACACCATAACATTTGCTTTATGTGCTCTACAACTGGTCCGCCATCAACTACAGCTAATTGTACACTTTCTTTAATTATTCTGTTTATTCTGTCAACAAGACCACTATCTTTGGAACTGTAAACAACTGTATTTCTGTGTTTGATGTTCCTATTATATAAATAACTCTGTAACTTGGAGCAAAATCGTGGACCGTTATTGGTTACCACTTCTTCTTGATACCCTCTTAGAAATAATTTCTCCTGAACCTTATGCCACTCCTGCTTATTACATCTCCAAGACACTCTACTTTGGAGTAATAATCTGAGAGTACAAAGGTGAATTTTTCTGGCCTTCAATGATATCAATGAGACACATTATGTCTATTGTTATCTTAGTCCATGGCTTCTTCTGACATTATACTGCTTGTAAAGGCTGTGTGCTTGTTTTATGTATTTTGTCACTAGTGGAACACATAATACAGTCGATCACCCCTTTTTCCATCTCTTTGTCCAATCTTTTATTTTCATTTCCCTTTCCTTATCATGGTCTTATTCTCATTTTACCTTGTTGCTCTAGACATTAAATTCATAATTTTCTACCATGGCACTACTTCTAATGTTCTGATAGGTATGCTATTTCATTCAATACATTTACACATTTGGGCATAGTGAGCTACTTCTTTTCATTTTATGCACATACCATTTGTAGCTGAGCAATATTTATCATTTGCCCAATGTTTCATACTCCCTCATCTTATGCACCCATTCTTAAAGTTAATTTTAGACATGCTTCTATCACGAGTAATTCCTTTTACCATCCCATGTTTGGCCTAAAATACAGACTAGCTCACACATGTTAAAGGAAGCATGTAAGTCTTAAAGGTCTCTACCCATTTTCACGCTGGGGTTTCAGTTTCTCTTGGGAATGGTAAAAAATTGGGAGCTGGTGACATGTGAGACATATCTAAATATGTGGGCTAAATATTATATGACTGGCCAACGTTACAATTTTCTTAAAATAGAAAAACATAAATAATAAAAGTAATAAAAGCAAATATTTAATAAATAAAAGTAGTCACCAAAACAAACTAAAAAACTAAAAGCTAAAGAAACTTAAAATACTTCACCATAAAACTTCTCGAACATTGTTCAACCTTCTTTTTATCTGTTAAGTTGAGTAAGGAGTAAGTTGCTAATTACAGTAGGATGAAGAACAGTTTGTATATACCCTATACAGGGTCTGCTTGTTCGGATGACATAAACCAACACAAACTAAATCTTGATTTTATTGTTTCAGAACAATTCCCACTGCTGCTATTCACCCAAACCGTTTTCCTATATGCTGCTACTTTTATGCTATGTTTTTCTATACAATGTTTTTTACTAACATGTTTTAAACCTTGTTTTTTATGTAAAGCACTCTGATACCCTACATTGGGTCTGGTTCGCGCTATAGAAAACAATAAAAATAAATAAATACATAAATAAACTGTGGGTTTGGTGGCAGACTGGTTCCGAGCAACCCCTCCGGATATGTTAACCTGTTTGCATTAGCTAGCTCACAGTGCCACTAGAATCTCCTCTTATCGGGGAGAGACAAGTTTCTGGCAACCTCAGAACATGACAAACCTGTTCCCTCAGGATTGTGGAAACAATATACTACTTTTCGCTCAGTCACTCATGCTCACTTAGTTTGTCTCAGAGATACACAGAATAAACAGTCAGGCCCTTTCAGTAAGGATTTATTGAACAGTTGTTATTCTAGTGTAGAAGTGATTTGCTGCAACAACCATTAGACAGTAGCAGGGATATATGATTAGCAGTATTACGAAAGTAAAGGGATGGTACATTTCTACCATTTTGCAGTAATCATGAATATATACAAGTACACAAAACACATGATGAGAAAGTGCGTACTCCTACCATGCCTCCCTAACTAGATGTACCTAAATGTACCTAGCATCTGATTAGGGGTTATACCAGAATCCCTCTAAGGTCTAGCTAACCCCATTACCTGAGAAAGAAAACGGGACCCCGTCTTGGTCTTGAGTTGGACACTCTGCGAGGGATGTTAGACCACTGCGAGCTGGAGTGTCTGCGTCTCTAGTCAGTGTGTCAGCTGGGAAGTCATGTTCTCCTGTGTCTATCTAAGCAAGACATGATGTATATATACCCACAGGTCACCCCAGGGGTCCTCCCTTGCTGTGTTACTGTGTCGACCTAAAGGATGACGTCGGGCTCGAACTTTAACTTAGATATTATAGAGGAGATGTTCGTCCTGCTATACTTCCAAAAAGCCTCATGCATAATGTATGAGTTTTGAACTAGGGAAAAACCCACGTTCTGAATGCAGTTTCGTATGTAGGTAAAAGGTCATTCCCTTATGAACCGTTATTTATTAAATGTAGGGAAGGATATAGGTGAAAGGTTGCAGTGTTACCTGCGCCTATATAGTGTACCTATATGGAATCTAATAATATGTTGCGTGTTACAGCATGGCCATACTATATTTATTATCATGTGCAGCATGAGTCCAAGGAGCACAATTAATAGTCATACTCATCAGTGTACTCGTCTTCAGTTGCACACATGTGGTTAAATGAGCGCATGGTGAAGCATCTTCACCTCGCGCCGCGGACAGTGTTGAGGTCTATGACAGTGTGATGTTGGCAGTTTGGAGGAGCCAGCAGGTAAGAGAAATGGGCTTGCGCTGTTGATCAGGTGAGTAGAAATTAACTTTAGATCGGAGATTAATCTGGTGGGAATATTAATTAGGTGCTCATTGCAGTGATGATTACCTCGTAGTCTCTACGGTGCTATTTACCTTGTACTATATATTTTTTTTAATTGGATATAGATCTGATATGTTGCTATCATGCCGAATCTTGCTTTAATGCACTGACCTTGTCATCTTCATGTAAATAATGGAGGCGGATTTTGCAGCTGGTGAGTCTGATTTTTTAGAGCCGATCGTCGTCACTATGTTGAGTTTCTTATCGACCACTTGGAGACAACAAATCCAGTGTCATGCCATGCAAGAAATAAGAATTTATGCCACAAGCCCCCACAGGGCTGCTTTGAGTACAAAGCTGTGAGTCAACCATCTTTCTGTTCTAATCACAACTAAGCATCACCTGAATGAAACACTCCCGTTCCAATGACTGAAGCTCCCAGGGTTCTAATTAAGAACACCTGATAGCTTCATGTTGTCACTAGTGCTTTATTTGTAAAATAATAAGTGCCAGGGTCCTGACTAGGAGGCCACTTCAGCTTGCACCACCCATCGCCTCTGTCATTGCTGCCAAAACAGCTACTAACCATCACTCTCGCCTGCAAGTGTGACAGTTCAGATTATTCCAGGTCCCCAAAGCTAATGGTATGGCTGGTGAGGCAGGAATTAGGGATTTGTAATCTATATTGTATTCATAAACAACTGTTGTTCTGCTCTTCTCTAAATTTGATGAGTAGTGCCACAATGTGGCGACTATCATAGGTATAGTGTTGTCTCTGGCACGTGTAGCTTCAGGTGCCATAGGAAAAGGCATCCTGTCCAGAGACCATTGTTGTTAATGAAAACATTTGTTGATAAGTCGTTATGAGCGGTAAGCCCCCAAGTCAGTTTTAGGTGTCGACGTAACTCATATAATTCTGTATAGTATAATAAGGTGGAATTCTACAAGGTTATGCAAAATTACGCAAGAACTATAATTCTTCATTTCGCGTGATTTCTTTGCACAAAATGCCGCCTTGTGTCCAAAATGGACACAAGGATGCATTTTGCGCAACAAAAAAATCTGCTAAATTCAACAAAAGACGTATTGGGAGTGTGAGCAGCCACTCACACTCACTAAATGTGCACTTGGGGTAGGATTTCCCGCAATTTGCTCCTGGCATTCAGTGCTGTTTTCTTAGGACAAAATGCACCCTTGGGTCCAAAATGGATCCGAGGATGCATTTTGCGCTAAGAAATAGCACAAAATGCGGCAGAACATGAATAGGGAGCTTGGGCGCCTGCTAACCCTCGCTAAATGTGCTCTTGTGGTTTCCCAAAATTACTCTTATTTGCATGACTAGTGGTAATTGCGTTATTATCCGTAATTCCGTGTCAAAGAGTAATGCGGAATGACCAAAATTACTCCCATTGCTCCAGAGTAATTGAAATTCCACCCAGGCCTTGTCAGTCTCACTCATACCAACGTCAAAAGCATGGAAGTGCTTCCTCCAGTTTAGGACCACTGCTCTCACTGGAGTCAATGGACACATGAAGTATAGAATAAAAATGCCAGAAGTATGTTTGAAATATAGATTCTAATAATCTACCATTTTCAACTCCACCTCGTCTAATAGGTGAAAGGTTCAGGATTCCCATGGTTCTCAGAGCCATTTATTCCTAGATGGGGAAATTGTCAGGCTACACGCCCTAGATAGGAAATGTTCTGCATTCCTACCCTAATTCTTATAGTCATCCAGTTCTAGAAGGCAATAGACTTGTATTCCTCTGGTTCTGTAGTCATATGCCAATTCTCTGAACAATCCAGTACCCGAGGGCAAATGTTCTGTATCAGCCACTTCGGAAGGTCTAAAGTTCTCTTCTACAACCCTGTGCCTATCCCAAGTTCTTTCTGGTTTTAATGTCACTTGTTCCAATAAGGAGGAGCCCTTCATCCTCCCGAGACTGATTGATGAGGGCCAATGAGTTCAGTGACAATAACATCTGGTATGTAAGTGCCCACAGACAAGTCCATTTGTGTGTCATGCTATAGATGGCGACTGATTATTTAGGGCTCCCTGTTTTCCATTTTTACTGATTTTTATAGATAAATACAGACAGCAAACTATTTATCTTTCTGTCTGTATTTATTTTTAAATACAGAAAAATACGGAATATAGGTCTTCTTTCGATGATTTTTCTACAGTTAATTATGAGTGACAGATCAGTAGGAGTCCAGACTGAGAGGTAGGGGACATGAAAAAAGACAATAGATTTCCCAATTAAGTGAGGATCTACAATTATTGATGCTATTCTACAATGCAAATGTTTTGAAGATAACGATTGCACTGTATACTGCTGAAACTTTTTGAGCATTCAAATGTGAGTATAAATTTATTGGTCAAATAAATGTGGAAAAATACCCATTGCAGCTACATTTATTTAGAAAACAAAATAAATACAGAAATGTCGAAAACATAAATACCATAAAACCGGGAGCCCCAATTATAATTGCACCATTTTTATGAGACAGGCATCACCAATGTTGTTGCTTCCCAGAACCTGTTAGGGGCACACTTGCACTGAGAGTAATCACCTCTCCCTTGACACTTCCTCTTTATAGATGTAGGGAGGTGTACCTTTGCCATCTCAAATCTGCAACCTTAAATCAGGCTGTAATCTTGTATTTCCGTCATCGACCTCCACTGATTCTGCTCATATGGGTAAATCTAATTATTAGCGTGAGACAAGGCGGTACAATAAGTGTTGCAGATATTTTGCCCCAGATTTCCTAACACTTTGTGCCAGTTTGCGTCACAGCAGTGCTGATTGTTGCTTTTGCATTTACTTTCAGTGCAAAATTTAGGGGCATATTTATAAGGACTGACGCATCTGCATAAAGCATAAGATTTCTTGCACCTACTGCAAATGACCTAACAATGCTAGGGATGTGCTGTATTTACAATACAGTGCTCTGTGGCACAGGGATTCACGAATGCATCCGAAATTCTGACACAAATTTTGGCACCAAAGTGATGCATTGCTGGAGTTGGTCGTAAGGCTAACGAAACTCCAGCAATGCATCAGAACACAGAGCTGAGTCCCATGTTAATAACCCTGCATCAATCCTTACGCATGCTTTGAGAAGGCGTAGGGATTTTGGCGCAGTCAAGTCATAGAGTGACGCAGTGAAAAGTTGTAAATTTCACTGTGTCAGTTCTACGTGGCTTTTAACGTGTGGAACATCTACCTTGCTTACGTGATAACAGGCGCCGGTATAATGGAACGCAGGCCCAATGTGTCAGTTTCAAGATATGGAGCAGTGTAATGCACTGATTAGCCCTCCGCTGAGCCAAATAAAATGATGATGAGGCGGCGCTATCTCCTTGTAAATATGACCCTCAGACTGTTAGATTATGCCACCTCAAAGCTCTGAGGGGGGCAGGCCAAAATAAAAGAGAGAATATGAGGGAACAAGCAAAAGGGAAGCATTGAGAAGGATGCAATTGTACACAAAATGTGAATGATCTCATGGAGAGTGTGATGGTCAGTTGTCCTACGATGCCCAATCGGCTCATTGGGGAAGGAAGGGGGCGGGACAGAAGGTCAGGAGAATAGAATTCACTGTATTTTTCACATGAGCCTATGGCTGCGAAGGGAGAGCTGTAGGGACAGACACTGACAGTAGGTACATTTACACTTTTTTTCCTAGGTGCTCAGACTTTTGAGAGGTTGAGGCATTAGGGTTAAGGAAAAGCCCGCCAGAGTGTTCAGACCAGACCCCGGTACTCACCTACCTCAGGAAGCGTGGCCTGGAACCCAAATATCAAACCTTGCCTACCTGGCTGGTCAGCTGTACTGAGATATTTATAATGAATAAGCAGTCTGTTTTATGTTTATGCTGCTGTGTGTGTTTTCAATGCACGCACAGAAATCTAATTTGCCTCTTAGTGCTATAGAGCAAATGGTACGTGTGAAAGAAAGCTTTACAATCAGGAAAGAGGATGCACAGTTTTGAGAAGTAGCATAAGCTGTAAATGTCATCAAGGAAGGAGTATTGCGCACTTCCGTAGAGCCGACTATTCACACACATGCAGCAATTTCCGACAAGCTCTGCCTCCTCCGTGAACAAACCTTGGGGCATATTATCTAGGGTTGGCGATAATTATCGCCGAGCACGCTTAGCTTGCTTTTCTTTATCGCCGGCTATCGCTGGAATATCTCGCTAAGCTAGCGCTGCATTACTAACTCTCAGCGCTAAGGCGATAAACATTCCAGCGATACAGGCAAATGGGCAAACATTGCCTAAAAAACAGCGATGTCCCTCCCAAAACGGCGATGATCTTGGTGATAAGACCCTGTGGCCTTCACACCATAATCCACCTCCCATGTTAGGTATGCCTAACACAGGAATTTAGCACACGTTAAATTCCTGCGTTCGGCCAGAGGTAGCGAGATTATTATCATTGCTACCCCTCCTTGCTAATATCGTGAAGCTGCCTTCGCGATATTTTCCCATGTTGTTTCTGTCAGCCACACCTACTTTGCATCTCATTATCGATGCGTAGGGAGTGGTGACAGAAACGGTAGATAAATCAAGGATACACGTGCTAGCGTGTCCTTGTTTATGATGCAATAAAATTATCGCTTCTTTTCGGCCGAAAATGGCCGCTAAAGCGCAGATAATTCTCATGCTAATATGCCCCCTTGCGTTAGGACTCTTACACTAATCCTAACATTGTTACCGGCAAGACAGAAAGGTCCAAGGATTCCAAGGTTTAAACAACGCTTTGATAAGCTACTTTTGAAGGTAGTTGGAGACACACTCGAAGCTCTGGACCTCTTGAGCTTCATAAAGGAAGACAAGTTTGAAGAATGGAGAGTGTGTACTCCATGAGAGATCAGAAAGGTACTTGTTTGGATTAATATCCGTTCTTTAAAGTCGTCATACAAAGGCCAGAACTACTTCAGATTGCAGTGAGACATCTTTATTGTTTTATAGTGAAACATGGACAGCCGACACGTGTTTCGCCCCCTATTGGCGAGTTGCGCCGGGGCGTCCTCAAGGCTATTTCCACATATACAGCATATATTATTTCTGATTCCAAATTGACAGAATCCAAAAGACAAGAGTTTCAATACTCAAGGAGCAGAGTTCTTCTGTAAGTTTTAAGAGCTGACAAATGCAGTTCAGTCCCTGCTCACAGCTCTCAGGCTGCAGGTTAGTGTATGGGTTGAATCCCGGAATTCAACCCATACACTAACCCGCAGCCTTAGATCTCTCTTTCTGATCTCTCATGGAGTACACACTCTCCATTCTTCAAACTAATCCTAACACTATCACTTACTCTAACCCTAAATCCAACCAACCCCTTGCTCTAACCTGTAACTTGCACCTGTGCTTGCCTGAGTTGGTACAAAAGGGGGTGGTGATGGACGGAGCATCTGAATCAATCAAACACTCACACCCAGTCAAAAGATCTGGGTTTAATCCATCACCGTTCTTTAGCCCACTCTGCCACCCCAGTTCAGACATGGCTATATGCAAATCAGTCTGACCCTGTGCCTCATGGGAACAGTCCAGCCCGAACTGCCAAGCCATGTCTTCCCTGGACCGGAAACAAGCTTCCGAGGACCGGTTTCTGGCATTCCAGCCGTCTTCAGCCCGGCTTGCTTGAATCCAGTGGCAAAGTGAGCAAGGGACTCACGTCTGAGAATACCCTGCCACACTTATGGCGGCCAAAAGCGGTACAAAAGGGGGTGGTGATGGACGGAGCATCTGAATCAATCAAACACTCACACCCAGTCAAAAGATCTGGGTTGGTGTCATATCAGTAACGCTAATTTCAGTGTAGCAGTATCTGTGTAATGCTGCAAGTATTGCATTCCCAGTAGGGAGTGTATTATGCCATCATCTGAAAACCAGAATCTCCCACTTATTCTCATGTAGCTTGAGACTGGTATGGTATATCCAAACAATGATGGCTTATAAACATTTTTATTTGGTGGGAAACTGGTCAATCTTGTTTACGTCTCTTAAGTACAATTGGATGCACGCAGCGGCGGGCTGCACAGGTAAGCGCGGTGTGGTGCGGCGGGGTGGGAATGGAGGGAAGCCGTCAGACGATGGAATAGATATAATTAAATAAATAAATAATCCATCGTCTGTCGGCTTCCCCCCTTGTGGTGCCCTGCCACGCCCACCGTGCTTATCTGTGCTGGCCGCCACTGGCATGCATGGCTGAAAGGTCAGGTGGAGGAGCCAGAGGGGGATCATCTGGAGTCTTATATAGCAATAGCATACCAACAATGGCAAAGCCAATAGGGCAGGCCTTAGCAAGCTGCTACAGTGGTTATTTTTATTTTATTTTATTGCAAGCATATGTCACAAAAAGAAAAAAAAGTAGCGCCATCTAAATGTGAAGATCATATTTTTGTAATACATTTTTTTATATTTAAAATAAATTAAACCTCTCATACCATTTTAATAAAATATTACAGGTGCTCCCGAGCTGGCATATACTATTAGATTTGAATAGAATATTACAGGTGCATCCTAGATGGCATATGATATTAGATTTAAATAGAATATTACAGGTACATCCTAGCTGGCAAGTGTAATTAGAACAGGTATAGAAGCCCTTTTTAGTTTTAATGTACATCACGGGAAAAGAAAAGAAAAAGACTCTTGGACCAAACAGGCTCCCTCCTGGAAATGAGCAGGGAGCTAGCAATATTCAGAGGGTTAATTACATATATTGAGAACAAACAGAGCAAAACTGCACACACTAAGAGGGGTAGAGAGGGACAAATGACCAGATAGAGCATGCAGGGACACACACAGAGTTAGTAAAAGTGCCCTCACTCACACACAAAATTATGTGTGACGCTTCATCATTGGGTCTGCTTACAATACACCCTGGTGTAGCCTCATACAGGGCGGAGCATAGGGAGGGGAAAACATCAAACAGAACAGACGAATATGGACAAATATACACAAAGGTGAGTACAAAGTGTTACCACCCTGGCTGATGAAAATAAAGCGTGATAAGAATAGTGCAGTGTAAGTGATATTAAAACTGCCTCGTCGGTACTCTAACCATCCTTTTATTCCGGAGTCCCACAGTCAGGATTAAAAATAAAATGGAGTGGGTATATTTGTAAGAATTAAAGACTCACATCAGCCCCCCCATAAACAAGACTGCTAAAGTCAACATGTTTCGACTAAAATACTATGTGCCCAAATTTGAGGGTCACAACGGTCTTCTTCAGGACTCCTTATACGTCCCAGTCCCCCCTATATCACCTTATTTAGGTCAATATTCAGAGTACATAAGGGCAGAAGTCCTGCTCAATGGGGTATCCCCCTTCTAGCCAGCGGGACACATAGACTGTAAAAGAATGGGACAATACAATGTGTAAGTCATTGAGAAGGTCCCTGATCATGAGACAATAGGTTCTCAATATATTCATATAATCATTCCCCTGTCAATGAAGATGTATATTACACTCCCCCTGCTGTTGTGACAATAAGCGAACAAAACCACTGGGTATTACTTAATTTAGTTCATCCAGTGTCCAAGTTTCAGTTCTTGCTCCCAACAGACAACCACACCCCCTCATATTGTGGTTTGCACAGAAGGCCACACTCACATCGAAATACATAGCAACTATAGAAAATGTCACTGTCAAAGTCACCCTTAAAAGCACCAAAACGAATGCATGCATCCCGGTCCCGTACTCATCGAGTTTATTAACCCCCAGGCTTGTACTGGCAGCGGGCTGGGGGACCTTCTGAGGACACAACCTAAGAGTTTGGGGAAGACAAAACAGGTAAACACGATCCTCGTGTAATTTCTTTTAAAAAAGAAACCTCAGCGTTAGTCACAGTTACCCCATCTCTAAATATGGTCCCCATATAGTAAGGAGGCAAAGGGCCAACACAGTCGGTGCTGCCAGGCAGAATAATAAAATGAAAGCGGAGAGGTCAATCGATTGCCTAAGAATCCCAAAGCATGCCACTTACTGTCCCTAGGACTGTACACGCCTAGTTGGCCGGCCGCGGTCCTGCCGTGTAGTTCGACCTCGGCCGGCTGAGTCTCCATCTTAAGGGCATCACTTCCTGAACTTTCAGCCAATCGGAGCGTGGCATGTTCTCCGCGTGACCCCCTTGGCTACATGATGTCACCGCGGCGCACAGCCCGACCTCGCAAAAGCGTCAGGTGCTTCTAAGATACAGCCAGAGAACTAGACCGCTAACTATACACCCGGAGTAACATCCCGTGAGGCCACACAGGGCTTCACTCAAAAGCCTCACTTCCTAATCCACGCGGCCAAACTGGAACAATCACACTACTCGTTTTGCCCTAATTTCAAGTAACGCCCCTGCGAGGTGTACACAGCGATCGTGGTGTCTACCAATCGTGTTGTAGTAAAGGTTCAATGCATGACATAAATATTTCTTTCTTTTACTTCCCACCTGCTAATCTCATATTTATTTAACAGGTGATGAAATGTACCAAACGATCTCCCATGCATACATGTACATTGGGCCTGACGACCCACACCGTTGCAACCACAAATTAGGATGCATCTTATGAAATCACCAGAGCCCCACCTTTCCAGTCCTATAGGGGGAGAACTCTTTTCCTTCCCCCATGTTCTGTATTGCCCAAGCATGTCTGACCCAGTAGTGCCTATGGTCACACGTATACTGAGACCTCACCAATCTCAAAGTAAAATCTATTGGCAACTTATTGATTGACATCCAGAACTACAAATTCGATCCTTATGTAGAGGGCTTATCTATTGACTGAATGCCACGGGATTTCGTCGTTCAAGCCCACCAGGCGACTCTTGAGGCGATATACCCATTTTTTTCCCGTAGAAAGAGGGTTCTATTTCTATCCCCACACAAGGTGGCGTTGGTAGAGTTAACCAGTGGTTTTTCAATAATGGTCCCCCTGAGGTCCTCCGTGGTATCTCAAGAAAATGTGCGGTCAGCTTAGTGTTAGATCTGCCACATCTCACAGTGCTGCGATGTTCCATGATACGAGTCTTAGCTTTTCTGCTCGTCCTCCCCACATATTGGTTATTACAGGGACATGTGATCAAATAAATGACCCCCTCAGTGTTGCAATTTGTATGGGATCTTTGTTCCCACGAAAAATTGAGACCGATGTCGATACATTTCGTGTTATTAGTGAGGTGACACACATTGCATGACCCACATCGTGTGTGTCCTCTCACTGGAGGCAGGGCCCCAGATCCTTTGTCAGCCCCCCTCCTGGCAATCCTGGGTCTCGTATGGACCAAGAGGTCTTTCAAACTTTGACTTCTTCTAAATGAAAATAGTGTTTTTTCGACGTTCAATCCACTGAAGTTCAAGATCCTCCAATTCTTCAAAATCAGTCGTTTGATTTGTTGTGAGGCCGTATTGAAAGTGGAGACAAACATCGGTTTGTTCGATTCTGGTCTAGTTGTCTTCAAATAGTACATCCCGGCTGATATTGGTATCCCTTCTTCTGACTTTCTTGATGTCCTTTCTGGGGTATCCCCTCTTGGTGAGTTTCTCAGTTAGAGCCATAGCCTCCTCCGTAAAATCGATCTGTTCAGAACAATTCCGCAGAATCTGGAAGAATTGTCCCACCAGAAAATTCTCTTGGAGGGATTTCGGATGAAAGCTATCAAAGGCTAACAAGGAGTTTTAACCCGTCGGTTTATGATAAACCTTCGGGTGGAGCATCCCTCCTTTAGGTACAATCAGGAGATCTAGAAATGGTAGTTCAGTTTTTGTTACAGTGGAGGTGAAATGAAGCAGTGGGATCCTACTATTCAACCACTCCAAAAATTCATCAATGGAGGCCTCATTGCCCTTCCAAATAACTAAGACATTGTCAATATAACGACGCCATAGCCTAATGTTGGAAGACCAGGAACATGAGACATCGTAGATCAAGGTCTTCTCGAAAGCTCCTACATAAAGGCCCGCCAAACTCAGGGCGAAAACACTGGGGGCAGATTTACAAGCCCCTTGCGCTGCTTTTACGCCGCCGTTGCGTCACTTTTGTGACGCAGCGGCGGTGCAAAAGATGCACCATGGTGCGGGGTATTTACAACGTGACGCCGCATCTCCCAGATGCGTCACGTTGTAAAGCCCTGTGCCAGAAGAGGCGTACCATCGCAGGGGGAGGCGTTCCTGCGCCAGAACGCCTCCCAAAAGTGACTTGGTGAAATTTACAAGATTTCACTCAATCACTTTTGGGCCCATGCTACGTCAAAACCCTGTGCCTGCCTGAAGCAGGCGTAAGGATTGACACAGCATTGTACACATAGGGTCCCCCTGATCATTGCTGGAGCTGCGTTGTGCTTGCGACGCAACTCCAGCAATGCGCCGCTTTTACGGCACAGATGCGTGACGCATCTGTGCCGTTTTTGCCCGATGGTGCACCACATTGTAAATGCGGCGCATCATGGGTGGCGGAGCTGCGGCGCACAATTACTGGTGCATCCTTGCCGATATGCAGGGATGCGCAAGTAATTGTAAATCTGCCCCTGGGCTTGTAAGTACAGTGTTCCGTAATATTCAAAAAAGTTTCTATTCAGAGCTATTTCTGCCAGGTGTAAAATGACTGCCCTCCGTGTTAAATAGGGTCAGTCAGTAGTAAACAGAATATCTTCCAGAACTCTAAGAGTTTCCCTTTGAGGGATGTTAGTGTATAAGGCCTCGATGTCGAGGCCCATGAGAAACTCTGAGTCTGGATCGAAAGAACGGTCCTTAAGATGTTGAAAGATGTCAAGGGTGCCCCTAAAGTATGCCGGTAGTTGCTGTACCAAAGGTTTCAAGTAAAAGTCGCAAAATTGCGACAAAGGTTCCAGCAATGAATTCATACCCGACACAATGGATCTCCCACGTGGTGGTCTAGATGGCTTGTAAATTTTAGGGAGGACATAAAAATATGGTGTCCTCGGTTGTTTGTTAACCAGAAAAACAGCCTCATGCTCAGAGATCCAATCATTAGAGAGAGCCTCCTCAACCAGAGAGACAATCTCTTCATAATTTCCTGCGTGGGATCCCTTGGTAACCTCTGGTAATTCCTCTCATCAGACAAGAGGCGGATGCATTCATGATTATAAGCAGTTTTCCATCTAAAATCACAATCGCACCGCCCTTATCGGCAGGTTTCACAATAATTGTTGGATTCTCCTCCAATTCCTTCAATGCTGTTTTCTCTGCATTGGATAAATTCGAAAAACCACGTGTTTTATTCTCTTTAAAGTTCTCCAAATCATGAATCATGGCTTGTTCAAAAGTCCCTACCTCAAGAGGTAACACAGAAAGTTGAGGGGTAAAGGTAGACTTCGGACGGAAGGATGTATCCCCTTTATAAGGGTCACTATAATCCTTGTCCTGGAAAAAAATATGAAGTCTCAGATTTCTGAAGAAAGTTGCCAAGTCCTGGTGTAACTGGAAGTGGTTCAAGTGATTAGTGGGTACAAACCCCAGACCCTTGTTAAGCAATTTGAGTTGGGTTTCAGAGAGGGTATAGGAGGATAAATTAACCACCAGGGAGTTAGATGGCTTGGCCCCGGTGTCATGTTCGATGCTTGTGAGGATCGTGTTTACCCGCTTTGTCTTCCCCAAACTCTTAGGTTGTGTCCTCGGAAGGTCACCCAGCCCACTGCCAGTACAAGCCTGGGGGTTAATAAACTCGGTGAGTATGGGACCGGGATGCATGCATTCGTTTTGGTGCTTTTAAGGGTGACTTTGACAGTGACATTTTCTGTAGTTGCTAGGTATTTCGATGTGAGTGTGGCCTTCTGTGGAAACCACAATATGAGGTTGTGTGGTTGTCTGTTGGGAGCAAGAACTGAAACTTGGACACTGGATGATCTAAATTAACTAATGCCCAGTGGTTTTGTTCGCTTATTGTGGCAACAGCAGGGGGAGTGTAATATACATCTTCATTGACAGGGGAATGCTTATATGAATATATTGAGAACCTATTGTCACAGCGCGGGGACACGCCAGTGGCGTAACCAGGCGCTTAATAAATGCCCAAATAAATAAATAAATAAATTGTCTCATGATCAGGGACCTTCTCAATGACTTACACAGTGTATTGTCCCATTTTTTTACAGTATATGTGTCCCTCAAATATTGAAACATTATCAAAATGTCGTATAGGTAAATGATCCTCCGAATTCCCCTCTCTCTTTGATAAAATACCACTGTCTGCTTTACCTTGATGAAAAGTCATGGTGCTGAGGACAGACCAAAAGGGAGTCATCAACACTAATATACTCAATGATGCCAAATGAACTTAAGGTAAGGCTGACTGTTCTTTGCCTTTGGTATCATAAAGTAACCATCTTTCAGATCCAACTTTGCCAACCACTCGTTTTTCAATAGCATCTCCCTTAAAAAATAGATACCCTCAATCTTTAAATGTCTGTATACTAGAAACTTGTTTAAGTCTCTTAAGTTTATAACAGGTTTCCATACCTTGTCCTTTATCTATACCAGGAAGAGTGTACTCACAAATATGTTGTCTTCCTTGCTCACTTCCACCATTGCACCCTTCTCTGACATATTCTTTATCTCTTCCTCTATCACACTCTGTTGGTCTGCTCTCTAAATCAATTCCTTTGGAAATCAATTCCTTTGGAGGGTCATACTGTATTGGTATTTCTGTTCACTCTATTTGTAACCCTGAATCGTTTCCAGTGCCCATGGATCTTGTGTTACAGTCTCCCATACTTGGGAAAAACTTTTTAGTTGACCACCTACTCTTCCTTGGAAAGAAGAAACCACTGCACTCCCCCTAAAAGCCAGAAGACACCTGTCCATGGGCCAGACATCCTCTTCCTCATTGAAAGCATCCTGTCTGAGGACAGAAGGATGTCTCTGCACCGACTTGGTAACCCTTTTCCATTTCTTCCTTGCCCTTTAACTGTAGTGGGACCTCAAGAGTCCACTACCGGCAATAAGTCCCATTCTGCCAGCCCTGCCAAAATAATCTCCATTAAACACCTTACATATGTTATTCTGAGCCTGGGCTAGGGCAGAGAAGGTGGCAACACACTTTCCTAGACTCTTGACCATGTCTTCTTCAAACAATAAACCTTTCTGATTTTCACTAGCTTATTTCCTTCCCTGCTAAGTCACCTACTATGGTTTTTAATTTCATTGAAATTGCTTTCCTACTTTCTGTATTATGGCCTGTCTTAGCATTGCCCAAAAAATCAAGAGTTCTTTGACTCCACCCTCTTAACAGATCCAGGGCCAACAGAAGGCCTTTAACATAAGTCTAGTTGACATATCTATTGTTCGTGCTAATGGACTGGCAACATCCAGGAGTCTTTCCTGGCACTGTTTCAAGGACCTTTCAAGTCCTTACCGGGGATCAATGCCCATCTAAAATAAAAAGGTGATCTTTTCAGGATCCAGATTCAGGGTGAAGCAGACTGTATCATCGATTACAGGCCTCGAATATTCTGCCTTTAATACATTCCTCTTGTCTATTTCTCTAGAGGATTTCTAATCTATTTTTTAATAAAATTGCCCACATGCTCCAAGGGCCACCATTCTTCACTTCTAAGGTACTTTATATTATGGGTTGAAAATATTTTTTCCCCTAATGATTTTTTTTTATTTCAAATCTGTTTATTGAGAAGAAAGTTTTTCCAGTTAACAATGGTCATCACAACTAGCACAGTACAGGTGTGTACTCATACATTATAGATAGCACCCAATAATAACAGAGAGAGCAAAGTTATAAGTAGTGACATGAATCTGCCAGGTGTCACAGTGAGAAGGGCATACAGATTAATGTAGGTACGACTTATAGGAGTCCAGAATAGAGAGGGTCATGATATGCTTGTGTGCGGAGAGTTCCCCTGAAAGTCAAAGTGGCAGATGGAACATCCACAAGGGCTATTGAGATTCTGCTATTGAGATCCAAAGTTGTACGTCTAACAGGTTAACCTACTATCTAAAAAAAATAAGGGAGGGGGCAACAACCAGGGATGGGGTGGGAGAGGTGAAGATTTGCTCGAAGTGCCGACAAAGGGAAGTGATAGAGCGAGTTAAGGAGGAGAGAGGGCCTCATCAGGATCATGATTCAGGGAAGGTTGGTGTTGGGCCCCTCGAGTGTAGGGTATGAGGGAGTCTTCGAACAGCTGCAGCACCCTCAGGCGAGGGGGAGTGAAGCGAGATTTCTCTATCTGTGCAAGGAGTTGTATAAGCGGCGGCCAGTTGTGAGTGAACTTGGTGCCTGTGTCGTTAAGACAGGCTGTTAGTTGCTCTAGGGCCAGAACGTACCACAAGCGGAGGAACCAAGTTGAGATAGGTGGGGGTGCAGGATTTTTCCAATGTAGTGCTATAGATTGTCGTACTGCCCCCAGCATTTGCGTAATGAGGCACCAGTCTGAGTGGGTCATAGCTAGCAACCGAGGAGGTCTAATGCCTAACAAAGTCACCGTAGGAGAGCTTGGTATGGGAAAGCCCATTGTGTCCTTAAAATGGCTGAGTATCTCCTTACAGAAGGTCTTCAGGCAAGGTAATGTCCACCAGATGTGGAGAAAGTCCCCAACTTCGCTCCGGTATCTCCAGCATGTTAGGGAAAGATTTGGCACCATCTTGTAGAGGCAGGCTGGGGTGTAGTACCAGCGTGTCATCATTTTGTAGGCCGCTTCACGTTGGGGGATGCTTTTATAATAGATTTTTGGGATATCCCGCCAAAGCCGATCCCAGCTTTCTTGCGAGATCCTCCCGTTCAACCTCCATGTTCTATTGCCTCTGGTATGTGTGAGGCTGGGACTGATGCGAGTGTTGCAGAACTTTATATGTGTGAGAGATTAGACATTGTGAACACTTGTAGGCCCGGACTAGGAATTCAAAGGGGAATAGCTCCCTAGTCACTCCCTGTATATGAGTGGGGTAGAGCAGCCAGTGGCGGGTATGATAATATTGAATCTTTGCCATGTCTGTGATTTGAAATAAAGTGTTACACTGCTCAAAGGTTGAGAAAGTGTTCCGATGGAATAGGTCCTGAATTGTGCAGCACTCTCCCTCCGTCCAAGCTAAGAAGGCATTTGGGTGAGAAGCTGGAGGGAAAATAGGATTACGTGTGATTGGAGCGTTGGGAGATGGGAATGAAGTCAAGCCCAGAAAGACCGCAAGTTTTTACAATACATCGAGAACAGTTTTCGTGGGGGTAGCTATCTATGCGCTACGGGCCGGGCCGATCTGTGGAGCCGGGCTAGGTCCCATAGAGTCCGACATGAAAATGCCAGATCAATATGAAACCAATGTGTTTCGCTTTCACAAACAACCCATTCCGATATATAGCGTAATTGGCATACCCAGTAGTATTCAAGGAGGTTAGGACATGCCAAGCCACTGCGGTCCCGGGACAACATAAGAAGTTTATTTGAGAAGCGTGGGTGACCTTTGCCCCATATGAAGGTGGTTAGGTCTCCTTGAAGGACTTGAATATCCTCTTGAGGAATAGGGGTGGGCAGGGCTTGAAACAAATAAAGCACTTTTGGAAGGAGGGGCATTTTTATTGCATTGAATCGCCCCAACCAAGACAGGGGGATGTACTTCCACCATTGTATTTCTTCCCATATGACACGCCTACATGCTGGCCAGTTAACTTGGGTCCAAGAGACTAGGGAGGGGGTCAGGTCAAGGCCCAGATACTGTATTGATCATGCAGTCAATTGTAAGGGGAGTAGGGTCTGTAGTCCAGGAATCTCCTCAGGTGAGATAGGAAGGTTTAGGGCATGGGATTTAGCTATGTTAATCTTGAAGCCCAAGGCACCTTCAAAGGTGTGAAGAAGTGAGGCTAGAGGAGGGAGGGAGAAAGCCGAGGAGGTTAAAGAAAGGAGGAGATGGTCAGAGAATAAGGAAATCTTTTGATCCAGCCTCCGAAAGGGATACCCAAGATGGTTGGCGACTGGCTTTTTGCTATTGCTAGGGGTTCCACTGCCAGAGCGAACAGGAGTGGGGAAAGCAGGCAGCCTTGCCTGTTGCACCTAAGAATAAAAATTGGGGGAGAGAGGCGGCCATTGACCCGAATACATGTACACGGTCGAGTGTAGGGGGCCGTCAGCCATTAGATCATGGCCGGAACTAGGCCAATTTTATGCAGTACGGTGTGTGAATAGCCCCAGTCCACTTGATCAACCGCCTTCTCTACTTCCAGTGACACCAGGCAGGCTGGGATATTTCTGCATTGTACCTTTTCGATAAGATTGGCTGTACGGCGGATGTTATCTGCCCCTTGGTGGTGCTGAATAAAGCTGACTTGATGTGGGTCTATAATACCACGTAGGTAGGGTTCAAGGCGGTTATCAAGGATCTTAGTAAAAAAAAATTGCATCAGTGTTCAGGAGGGCAATAGGTCGATAGGATGTGCAGAGAGTAGGATCCTTTCTTGGCGTCGGTCCTAGTGAATTTTTAATACTATCCTTCGATGTGGAGGGAATATCATCCTCTCCAAACAGATCATCACCCTCATCATCCTCGTGCAGGAGGTGTAAAATGTACTCATTAACAAATAAGGTTCTTTCAGCCTGATTCATCATTGTTAAATCCGGTCGCAAAGGGCCAGATTCTGAGAATCTGGCCCTTTGCGAGCGGTATTTTTGCATTTGGGATTCATCATCCCAAATGCAAAAATCGCTATTTAAGAATTTGCATATTTGCGAGGAATAGCATTTAAGGAATCTCTATTAGAGATTCCTTAAATGCTATTCTTGAAACATTTTTAAATTGCGAATTCGCAAAAATTACCCGCTATTTACCGCGAGGTCAAACCTCATGGTAAATAGCGGAAACTTAGAAAAATGCATTTAAATGCATTTTTCTAAGTTTCATGCTACACACACACATGTCATTGGGACATGTGTGTGCACAACACCAATATAGCATACATTTCAGGGGTGCTACAGGGTGTCCTTTGGACACCCCTGCACCCTTGAAATCACAATTTCAATATGCGAATCGCTAATTGCGATTCGCACATTGAAATGTCTTCCCATTCATTCCTATGGGCCTTTGGGCCCATAGGAATGAATGGGGAGATATTCCTTAATTGCGATTAGCAATTTGCTAATCGCAATTAAGGAATAATTAGAAATCGCAATTTATTTGGCGATTTCTTGGTGAATAGCATTTTGCTATTCCTTAATAGCGATTCCTTAATAATCACTAATAAGGAATAGCAAATACTCACCTTGATGAATCAGGCTGTTTAACCCCTTTAAATAATCATCCTCTGAAAACTCATCACCCTTATTTTAATTTCCTTGTGTGCCGCTAATCAGCACACATTAAATACTTGATCTTAAAAAAAGGATTTACTAACTTCAAACCCAGAATAATAAAAAATAGAGTATATATATATCTAACATGTTTCCGTAAATTAAAAATCATTTACAATAAATGCAACCAACTCTCTATAAAAAGGTTCTATAAAGGAAATACATTTGCTACTTATCTGAATGAGGAGCAACATATAAAAGAGGAAAATGTTTCCTTGAAGGGACTATTTATGTGTGTAGGAAGGTTCTAGTTCTGGATTGACAATTTTTTATGATGCAATTTGATCTTTAAAGAGCTGCATGGAATAGCATTAAAGGATTAATGCATAATAATAGCCTCCAGTCTTGTAATGAAATTCCCATTCAAAGATGAAGAACACAAAGTAAACTTCTATATATCTCTCACAGAGCGCAATATCTTGCTGTCTGTGTTCATGAAATGCCTCAAGTGGTTTGAAAGCATCTTGGGATTTAAAATAAAAATACAGACAGATAAGAGATCATGAACTCTATACTCCGAAAGAGGAGGGAGTTGGCTGTGAAGGTGGAAATTGAGTCCTCAATTAAGCAGTGGCGACTGGTACAGGTTAGAGTGGTGAGGCGGTGGGGCGGACGAGCGGAGCAGAGTGGTAGTCGACAGACGACGGGATACATAAAATTAAATAAATAAAACCACTTACCTTGTACTCAGCAATGCTTATTTTACTTATCCCGTTGTCTGTCGACTTTCCTGACTTCCGCCCTTCCCCGCCTCACCGTTTTTACCTGTGCCAGCCGCCACTGCAATTAAGTATTTGGAGATTATTCTCAAAAGATTGGTGGGAGGACGGATGAAGACTAATTGGTTAGCCTTGATGATTTAGATTAGTGCACAACTAGCCAGGTAGCAAGTGCTCTATGTTTTTTATTCCTAGATGCATTGATGTAATGATAATGATCGTTCTTCCCCACCCATTATACCTCTTTGAGCCTCTGAAGGGGCAAGGAAGCATGTAAACCACTTATATGAGGAAAGGCAGGGGGGTCTCACGACACTGTGTCCTGAACAGCAAGAGAACCCAGAAAGAGAGCCAGGATAAGGCGGAAACGGAAAGGATGGGCTAGGTCAGAGAGGGAAAGAAAGATGGAAAGTAAATAAGGGCTCACTCTCACAGGAAGGGGTGGAGAGAGAGAGAAGTAGTCACGAGGTGTACTTGAGAGGAGGTAGAGAAAGGGAGAAGGTGAGCAGGCAGACGAAACCAGGAGAAAAGACATGGTTCACCGGGGTCAGGAGGCAGCAGGAAGCTGGTGACCCATGGGTGAGAAAGACCAAAGAGGTGGATGAGGATCCAGACCCTGGCAGAGTTGAAGGCAGAGAGGACACGGAGAGCACGAGGAGAAAGACTCTTGGACTGAGGAGTGGTAGATGCCACCAGTGTAAGTGAATCGCTTGCCACAACTTCAGAGACTTGTGCCTATCCTGGTGAGTAAGCGAAGGCAGGTGCTGGGAAAGACGTTTTTCTTGTGTTTTGTTTTCTCTTCTGTACTCTAGTCTCTCAAGTCACATTGGTTTAAATGTGACACACGTGGGGTATTTTCACGAATGCTGGTGAAGGGACCTAAACACCAGGAAAATATGGAGAGATGAAAAGATATATTTAGGACAACCCTGAAAACCCAGTGAAAACTGGTGTAGAGTAATAACAATTGGTGAAAAGCATGGATACTCAGCGGTGAAGGGACCACTCTCTATGGACACACACATTACAGGAGCTAGATGTGTGTAGCACAGAGGGGGAGATGACCGAACCTAGACTAGGGAGTAATACTTTTAAACGCAACTTGTCAAAATAATTACCTGGGTATTCTTTTTTTGTTTGAGGGGATTTGGTGGCATCATCCCCCGGACCTAGAACAGAAGAACACCAACAAAGACATTACAAGAGACCCTGCTTCAACTACACCCTGACCAATATACCCGAGTGACTATATTTTAGGATTCTTTTTTTCCCTTCTTCTCCACCTTAATTGGAGATTTATATTCATAGTTGTTTTGATAGCGCTATTAAAGCCATAATTTGCATATCAGATAAGCCTCCTACACCTTATTTCCAACTAACCCTCTACAGATCACTTTATGGCCCCCATTTCAATTGCAGTGATTAAAGCCATGCAAAGACTCGCATTGGACTTTGTCCAGCAGGTGGGAGGGCCAGAATCAACTAGAAGATACTGATAGCCCCAAGGGAGGAGGAGTGAGAGCGCTAGTATGCCTGGATGTCTAGAGGCATTACTTTGCAACACTGTGGTGATTCAAAGAGGTACCACTCGAGAGTCGTTTATCAATTAAAGTATTTATTCATAAAACTTCACCCACGACATGGAGCGCGTCTCCAGCACGAAGGTCGATCAGCAACTGACATTGCCCATCGAACCATCAAAGCAATACATTCTAAATTACGTGCATAGCATTCTGTGGGACATCGTAAAGCATTGAAACAGTATTGGCATTACATCAACAAAGTAAACAAACTAAGTCAACAACCCACTACAAACACATTAACGTTTTCCAGGCAAATGGCCTGCACTCGAGACGGATAAGGGGAGCTCTAAATGCAGTGGCATTGGTTGGCCATTCTGAGACAACCCATGATGACAGAAAGAGTCATGCACACATACTTTATATATTTCCAAAATCACCAGGACTCCTCTAAAGGTGTGGAATGGAGTTAGCAGTAAGAGCAGACCTTGTTCCCAACAACCCCATTCATTTCAATCCATAGTTTACACCATTTTGAGAGAGTGAGACTGGGTTAATGCCGCATACTGCAAGACAAAAACTAGATTAAATAGTTTCTAGCGTGCAAAAGGACCTACAAGGTTATAGAGTGAGACAGGCTTCAGTACGTACAAATTAGGCATTGGGTTTTACAGCCTCATAGGTTGTGGCAATGGCGGCTGGTGATTCCTGAAAGGGGTGGGCATAATGCTTGCCACAGGTTCACCTAATTGTTTTCAAAATTTGCCTTGGGTGCACTCACACACAAATGCACCCATACACTCACACTCACTGTTTCTCACTCACAAACGCACTCACACTTTGACAATCACTGACCCTTACTCTCAACTACCGGTGTACATGGGCTCTGATTGACCTCCTAGGGTACAGATCTGCTTTAAAAGTGCGGCTGTTGCACCAGGGCCGCTGTGCCCTGGGGCAACTACACCTGTTGCATCATTGATAAAGGCACCCTTGACTTACTCTCCCTCTCTACCACGATCCCCTTCACTCCCTCAGTGTGAACTGCTTGCTCATTTCCTTGCTTTCCCTTATTCGTTCTCTCATTCATGCATTGATTCTCACTCTCTTTCTCATTGACACTCTAAAACACATTAACCTAACACACACTCCCACTTAATCTCATTGTCTCTCAATCACTCAAAACCATACTTTTACTCACACTCAGAGAAACAACACATATTTTTTTTACCTTGACCTTTCTTCTTTTGCTGGAAACTCAGACACTCCGTGTCAGCAGTAGAGCAGGAATCCACCGCTGGACATGAGAACCAGCAAGCCAGGATTCCTAACGAGGCGCCAGACACAGCAGCAGGGCCAGGTTTCAGAGGAAGACCCACCTCAAGCCCTGTCCCAGCTTCCTGATAGAACTGTAAGAACAATCCTATCCGTCCATTTGTAATCCCTAGTCCTTGAAAAAATCACACACATGAATATAAACTCTGATATAACCTGAAGTCTGCTGGTAGGATACCCAACATTGACAGCCCAATGCAAAATTAAGGGAGAAACCAGGGGTCCTAAATTACAACTATCTGAGGGGGAAGGAAGGGTGCTGGAATGGCGGGATTGAGACTTTATGAAGTATTGACCCAGTGGTGATGGTTGAGCCTGCGGGAGACATTGCTGGGGAGAATCTCGTGTTTCTCTTACTAGGAGATTGAGCGTCAACCAGTACTGTGACTGCTATTGTGCTGTGTTGCAGGGAGCTATTGGAGAGCTGTATGTTGTGATATTTGTGCAAAAAGAAATAACATCTTTTTTTATTTAGGAAAAACATTACTGAATTACAGTAACCTGAAGGCATATCCTCAACACACCAGGATGACCTAAAATTATAAAGAATGGAAATAATATGAATGGGCAAAATAAAGTTCAGCCCACCAGCTCTGGAACTCAAGTGCTCTTCTGTTTAGGAGGGCGTGTGCATTTTGACAAGCAAAATAGCATCACTCACAATGCAAGAAGAGCAACAACTGATACAGACTGACCTTTTACCACATGTTTTATGCTGTGGTGGGCTCAAGCATGTTTTATGCTGTGCTGAAGCAAAAAGTGATTCATGTTTGAACAGACCAATGAATGAAGGTAGGGGTGTGTATGCATGTATGTGTGTGTGTACTGTAATGAAAGTTTAAGTGAAGTTATAGTTAGTCGTTGAAATGAGATTACAATTTATGTTTAACAGAAAAAACACTGGGGCATATTACCAAGCAATAGCGATAATTATCGCTATTGCTTGGTTAGAGACAAAAATGTACCGCTAAGCTGCGGCGATTTTTATCGCAAATAAACCTTGGTATTACCAAGGTTTATCGCAAATGTGATAAAAATCGGCCGCAATGCATGAATATCGCTGAAAAGTCAGCGATATTCATGCATTACCGAGCTAATGCTCTCAGCCATGTTATCCACCTCCCATTGGATAACATGGCTAAGAACTGCTCAGGGCAGGTGTTAGCTTTTGGAGATATTCGCGCTTAGCGCGAATATCTCCAAAAGTTGGTAATAGGAGATAGCGATGTTAGCGACTGTTTCCAGTCGCTAACATCTTGGCACGCCCACTTTGCATGTCATTAGTGATAAATATCACTGGCATGCAAAGTGGGGCCCAAGATGGTCGCTATCTCCTACTAGCTGTCGCTAACTGGTGTTAGCGACAGCTAGGTAATAGGGAGATAACTTTATCTCCGCTTTCTTGGCTTTTAAAGCCAAAAAAGTGGAGATAAACCCCCTTGATAATATGCCCCACTGACATTTCCCCATTATATCTTAGCCAACTAACTATAACCCCACATATTGAATCACTCATTGAATGTTAAATGATATAATTGATGTGAGCAATGATGCCTGGCCACTTGAGCCCAGGAAGCTTGCATCTGTCTGCAGAGTTTGGGAAGTTTGCACCTATCAGCAATGTTTCCTTGGGCAGGCGTCCACACACTCTCCCCAGCTGGATGGGTGAGCCCCTCTGCAACGACTCTCCTAGATTCTAGATAGCTTGCACCTATCAGCAGAATTTCGAAAAAATGAGTGAGCCCCTCGGCATTTGGGCTTCTGAAGTACAGGAAGCTTGCATCAGTCAGAAGAGTTTCCAGGGGCGGGAGAGCCCATCCACAGTCAGGTCCCTTGAGTAAGGGAAGCTTGCACCCTTTGGCAGAGTTTTGGTGATAGACGAGCCAGGCCCCTTGAGTCAAGGTAGGTTGCATCCATCAACAATGTATCCTGCGGCCTCTTGAGTAACAGAAGCTGGCACCCATTGGCAGAGTTTCTGGGAACAGGTAAGCCCGCCTGCAGCCAGGACCATTGAGTCCAGAAAACTTGCAATTGTCTGCGGAGTTGTGATGGGGAAGTGGACCCCTCCAACGCTAGGGTCCCTTGAGTCTGGGAATCTTGCACCCATTGCTGGAGTTTTTGGTGGCAGACAACCCCTTCATAGCCTGGTCCTTTAAATCCTTGAATCTAGTACCCCTTGGCATAGTTTCCTGGGTCAGGCAACACCAGAGCCTGGCCACTTGAGCCCCATAAATTTGCATCCATCAGTGGAGACTCCAAGGGTTGGTGAGACCTCACAGGTGGGTCCCTTGAGTCTGCGAAGCTTGCACCTGTCGGCTGAGTTTCCCAGGGTGCTTAAGCCCCTCAGCAGCAGGGCTACTTGAGTCTGGGCCCCTTGCACTCATTGGTGGAGTTTCCAGAGACTTATGCCCCAGCCTCTTTGCTACTGGACCCCTTGAGTCCAAGAAGCTTGCACCCATATGCAAAGTTTTTGTTGATCGGCGAGCCTCCTAAATAGCCAATCACTTTGAGGCTAGGAAACTTGCATATGTCAGTGGAGTTTTCGGGAATGTCCGAGCCTTGCCACTGTCAGACCCTTCGAACGTGGAAAGCTTGCACCTGTCCATGGAGTTTCCGGGTACCTGCGAGCCCCTCAGCAGCCGAGCCTCTAGAATCCAGGAAGCATGTACCTGTCAGCTGAGTTTCCAGGGGCAGTACCCTAGCCTCTCCACAGCCTTGCCCTTGAGTTTGGGAAGTTTCCACCCATTGGCAGAGTTTCCTTGGGCATATGAACACCTACGTAGCTGGATCACTTCACTCTGGGAAACTTGCCTCCATTTATGGAGTTTCCAGGGAGGTTGCCGGGGGTGGAAAAGCCCCTTTGCAACTAGACTCCATGGCCTTGAGAAACTTGCCCCATTGTTGTACTTAACGGGGCAGGCAAGCTCCTCTGCATCTTAGTCCCTTGAGTCCAGGAGGCCTGAACCCGGCAGCAGAGTTTCCAGAGGTGGGTACCACACTCCCTCTGTAGTGTAGTTCCTATATTCCCAATTGGCTCTGCACATTGGAATAATATATCCTATAGATGTGACGTAGGACTTATGTCTACAAGGTCGCTAATGAATATATTAGACTTAATTGTGAGTGCCAGCTAGCTCAGAGGTCACTAGAAACTTTCTCGAGTTCACAAAAAGCGATTTAGTTTCTGACAACCGCATAAACATGACAATTTTGTTTCCCCAAGATAAAACTGATCTTCCGAGTCGTGGAAACAATAGATAGATATTTTACTCAGCCATTCGTGCATGCTTCGTTTCACCAGAGGTGCAGAGAAATAGATAGACGGGCGTTTTCAATAAAAGAATATTTATTGAACAGTCTTCTTTGTCATGCAGAAGAAATGAACTGCTACAATCGTAATACTGGTTGCAAAGTATAATGCGTACAGTAAAATGAGTATTATAAAATAATACTGTAAAAGCATTGTTTGGTTCCTAGACCATAGATAAATACATACATATATAACAAAGGCTAAAAAGTACTCAACTGGTGCTTCTAAAATACGCCTACCCCGATGTACGTAACCTAAGTCTAGTTCGAGGGAAGAAGTAAGTGAGGTGTAGCATAAATTTAGCATTCTTTGCCAAGAATCTATCCAAGATTTCTCTTAGGGTCTAATCAGCTCCATACCTTGGTTTTAGAATGAAGGAGGTCAGTCTCAGGACTCGATTTCCCAACAACCCGCAAGTGTAGCTTGGAAACACTGGAGCTGGATTTCTCGGCAAGAGAAAAGACAGCGTCTCTCTCAGTGCGTCTGCTGGAGGGTCGGCTTCCTTCGGCAGTTGCTGTAGCATGATGCGTCGGGCAAGTAGATAGTCGGACTGCTTCAAACCACTGTGTGTTTGCTATGGCAAGTGTGGGCATATTTATACCTTGAAGGTGCCGAGTTTGACGTAAAGGTGGACATAATAACGTCATCAAAGAGTCTCTGTTCTATGAAAACTCCATGAGTTCTTGGACAAGTCAGTATTCTGTCAAGGGGAAGTCCCAAGCTGCTGAAGCTGAGTTTTCCAAGAAATCGTTGTGGATTTTCGGAACTAGTGGAAGTTTCCCTCCCGCATTTGGACTGCATGAGCTATGTCTAAATATGGTTATGATTTCTATGCCTAAGGATATGGTGATTAATACCTATATAAGGGCATGAATCGTGAAAATTACACTAGGGTCCTAAAATGCTATACAACACCTCTGCAACCATGTATTTTGAGTCAGGGAAGCACGCATCCATCAACAGTTTCCAGGAATGGGTGAGCCTATCTACTGCATCCCTTGAGTTTGGGAAGCTTTCACCTGTTGGTGGAGATAACATGGGTGATAGAGCCCTTCCGCAGTGGGATCCATGGAGACAGAGAATCTTGCAACCATCTGAAAACATTCTGGGGCCAGGTGAGGCCCTCCGCAGCAGGGATTCATGAATTTAGGAAGCTTGCACATCCATTGGTGGTGATTCTAGGGAGAGGCAGAGAGCTCCTTCGTCACCAGGCCCTTTTAGTCTAAGAAGCTTGCACCTGTCGTCAGAGTTTCTGTGGTCAGATAAGTGGCTCTGCACAGCCCATCGACTCTGAAAGTCTTGAACTTGGTGGAGTTTCTGGGGGGCAGGTGAGACTCTCAACAGCCGGGCCCCTTGAGTCTGAGAAGCTTTCACCCGTCAGCAGAGTTTCTGTGGGTGGGTGCTCCCGGACTAACCTCAGCTGGTACCGTTGTGTCCGGGAAGCTTGCGCCCATTGGCAGAGTTTCTATGGATTAGCAAGACCCTTCACAGCCATGTCCCTTGAGTCTTGGAACTTACACCCATAGGTGTAGTTTTCTTGTGGAGGGAGAGCCCCTCTGCAGCGTAGCCCATTGAGTCCAGGAAGTTTGCTCCCGTCAGCAGAGTTTATGTGGGCAGAAGAGCCCCTCAAGCCTGGGATGGTTGCAACAGTCGACAGAGTTTCAGTTTGCACCAGTTTGTGGAGTTTCTGGTGGTGGGCAAATCCATTTGCTGACAAGCCCCTTGAGTGTGGTCAGCTTGCTCCTGGGGGAGGGGGCTCCTAGCACTCCGCAGCCAGGTCTCCCAAGTTCAGTACGCTTGCAATGTCAGCAGAGTTTCTGGGGACAGACAAAAGGATCCTCAGTTGGGTCCCTTAACTCCAGGAAGGTTACGCCCACCAGTGGAGTTCCCATGGGCTTGCCACTACAAGGCCCCATGAGTCTGGGAAGTTTGCACCCTTCCGCAGAGTTTCTTGAACTAGCACCCTCATCCAGTTTGCAGGCTGGCCCCTCAAGTCTGGAAGGGTTGCATCCTTTGGAAGAGTGTGAGATACTGACACCTTGAATCAAGGAAACATGCATCGATCAGCAAAGTTTCTAAGGGCAGAGGAGTCCGCCTCGCAACCAGGCTCCTAAAGGCCAGGAGGCTTACACCGGTCAGCAGAGGTCACAGGAGCCAGCTCCAGAAGCCCCTCTGCAGCTCTATCTCTTTAGTCTGCGAAGCTTGCACCAGTTGGTGGAGGTTTCGTGGGCAGGGGAGCAAGTTGTTGCCAGGCCCCTTGAATCCTTGTTCCTTTTGGCAGTGACTCCATGGTGGAAGAGCTCTCCACAGCTGGGCCTCTTGAACCCAGGAAGCATGCACCTGCCAGCGAAGTTTCCAGGGGTGATGCCCCCAGCCGTGCTGCAGCCGATCCCTAATTGGTGGAGTTTCTGGTGGCAAATGAGCCTCTCCACAGCGTGGCTTCTTGTGTCCAGGAAGCTTACATCCATCTGCAGAGTTTCTGTGGGTAGGCAAGACCTTCCACAGCTGGAACCTTGAAGGAGTTTCCGTGGGCGGACTAGCCCATTCTCAGCCAAGCCTTGAGTCTGGAAAGCTTGCACCCTTCTGTGGCGCTTTAGGGGATGGGTGAGCCCCTCCGCGGCTGAGCCCCTTGAGTACTGAAGCTTGTACCCATCTGCCACGTTTCTTGAGGGTGGGTGAGCCGCTCTGCAGCTGGGGGACTTGAGTCTAGGATGTTTGCATCTGTCGTCTGAGTTTTGGGGTATGCGAGGCCCTCCACAGGTGGACCCCTCGACTCTGGGAAACATGCACCCATTGGCAGAGTTTCTGGGGATGATGCTACTACCTCTGCAGCCTCTTGAGTCCTCAAAGCTTGTACCAGTCAGCAGAGTTTCCTTTGGGGTGGGTAAGCCCCTCTGCAGCTGGGCTGCTTGCGTCTATAAAGGTTGCACCTATCTGCAGAGATTCCCTCCACCCCGCCTCAGCCAGGCCCCTTGAGCACAATAAGATTGCACCCATTGGCGGAGTTTCAAGGGAAAGGGAAACCACTCCAAAAGTGGGCCCCTTTAAGAAGCTTCCCCTTATAGATGACGTGTCAGGGGGTGTGTGAGCCCCTCAGAAAGCTTGTACCCATTGATTGAGTTTCTGGTGCCTGGCAAGGTCCTCCTCATCCAGGCCTCTCGAGTCTAGAAAGGCTGCACCCATCGGCGGAGTTTCCGATGCTGTTTGAGCCCCCAGGGGAACCCTTCAGTCTTGGAAGGTTGTATTCATGGGTGGAGTTTCCGTGGGAGGATGAGCCCTTCTGCAGCCCGGCTCCTTGAGTCCAGGTAGATTGCATAAGTCAAGAAAAGGTCATGGGGTGGGCGAGCACACCCTATCCCTCTGCAGCCAAGCCCCTGGAGTCTGGTAAGTATGAACACATCAGTAGGGTTTCTGCTGGTGGGTGAGCCCCTCCACAGCTGGGATACTGGAGCTTGGGAAGCTTGCACCTACTGGCTGAGTTTCCAGGGCCGGGCAAGCTCCTCGTCAGCCAGTGCCCTTGAGTCCATGAAGCTGCACTCATCTGAGGAGCTTCCGATGGTGGGTGAGCCCATCCTTACCCAGGTCCCGTGAGTACGATAAAGTTACAGCAATTGGGGAAGTTTCATTGGGAGGGCAAAATTAAGCATGAGCGAATTTTGCGGATCTCGCGTTCGCGAATTTTGCGGATTTGCGGATTCGCAATCCGCAAAATCCGCGAATTCCCGCGAATTTGCGGATTTTTTTTTTTTGTGTTCGCCCGTGTTTCTGCCAGTTCGCGAGGGTTTTTACAATTTCGCAATTTGCGAACTTACCTGTCGGGTCGCAAGTTTTGCGAACTTGTTGTTTCTACGTGTCCAGCCTGTTTGGGACACTCTTCTTCATCACTGCCACTCTCTGTCACCACTGCCACTCTCTGACTACTCATGCCACCCTCTGGCCCACCCATGCCACCCTCTGTTTCATCACCACACCCTCTGGTTGTCCAGTGTACATTATTTTCGGCAAAGCAAAGCACACCTTCCCTGCCTCAAGTGACCTGAATTAATTTGGGGCTGATTAATGTGTCACAGAATATTTTTTTAGCTGGCACCTGCTTCCTTAGTGCGCCCTGATTAGTGATCTTTTGCACTTGCTAAGTGCTTTCATTGTTGCAAAATTAGTTAAAACACCTGCCCTGCCCCAACTGACAATAATGAATTAGGGGCTGATTAATGGATTTTAACTTCCAGCCTGGCTCCTGCTTGTCTCCCTTAGCTGTAATTCAGGACCTTTGTGGCATATGTGTAACTATTCTGAGGTTCAGAGCAGGGTCACATAATAGTTTCAACTGGCAACTGAACTCTGGAGGGGCCCCTCAGGAAGCACTACAGGAAATGGCTACTAATGATGTGCCTGAACTTTTGAACCTGGTAAGTAGTTACTTTCAGTTTTGCTAAGATCGTATTTCTGCAATTTTGCACTTATTCGCGGGGCGCGAACTCACGCGAACAGTGCGAGCAGTGCGAGCAAAATCCGCTGCTCGCGGATTTGCGGATTTTGCGGGAAATTCGCAAATCTCGCGGATTGCGGATTTCCCGAAAATCCGCAAAATCCGCGAGCGGAACGGATTTTCCGCCCATGCCTAGGCAAAATCCGTTGCAGCTGGGCCACTTGAGTTTGGGAAACTTGCATAGTTTCCGGAAACTGACGCCTCCAACTCCTCCGTAGTCAGGCCCCTTGAGCTCAGGAAGGTTGCAAACTTCACTGCTGTTTGCAGGGGTGGGTAAGCTCCTCCGCAGCTGAGCCCCTTGATTCCAGGAAGCTTGTATCCATTGGAGGTGTTACTGGGGCAGGCAAGCCTCCTTTACAGCTGGATCCCTAGAGCTGCAAAGCGTGCATCTATGTTGGAGTTTTTTGGTTAACTGTGCTCCTCTACGGTTGGCTTCATAAGTCCAGCAAGCTTGCACCCATCGAAGGTGGCTTTGGCCCTCTTCAGCCGAGCCCCTTGAGTTACATAGGCTTGCGCCTGTCCGTGTATTTTCCAAGAGCAGCGAATCACTGGACAGCCAGTTCCCTTAATTTAGAGAAGCTTGCAACCATCGCTAGAGTTATGGTGGGCGAGCGAGGCCCATCGCAGCCTGGACTCTTGAGTCTGGGAGCCTTGCACCTTTGAGTGGAGTTTTCCTGGGCTGGTGAACCCCTCTGCAATTGAACCTCTTAAGTCCAGGAACCTTGCAGTAATTGATGGAGCCCCTCCCCAGCCAGGCCCATTGAACCTGGAAGACTGAACCTATCAGCAGAGTTTTTAGGGATGGTAAGCCCCTCCGCAGCCAACCCCCTGAGCCCAAGAAATGTGCACCGCAGGGGAGTTTTACATGGGAGGGCACTTTTGTTAAGAATGCTGGCATCTTTTCAGGAGAGTTTCCAGGTGTGGACACACCCTTCCCCCTGCTTTGCACCCACCAGCAGATTTTCTGGGGGTGGGCGTGCTCCTCCATACCCGGGTCCCTTCAGTTTAGGAATCTTGCACCCATTAGCAGAGTTTCTTCGAGCAGGCAAGCCCAACCTCAGCCTGGCTCCCTGAGTCAGGGGAGTTTGTGTAGGATCTTGGGCGCCTGGAGGGGTTCCACTCTACCGGACAGAGGCACTGGTGCTGCAGATCCCGGAACAAAATTATTCTCTTTTTATTTAAAAAGTATAGACCACATCGGCCTACTTGTATCCTTATGTGGGCGTTTCTGTCTTTTTTTGCAGTACTTTGGGGACGTAGTCCTGTAATTGCAGTGCAACATTGTCTCAGAGGTTGGGCCCAGCCAATCAGATGTCTGGTACCACAGATTCTTCTATGGATCCTTGTACCAATGGTACAGATATCTCTAACCCCTTCATGCTCACCACAACACTTTTTAAATTCAAATTACTCGGAATGGGAAATCCCCCCCCCCACCCCCCCCCCCCCCCCCGTGCCATCCCCCTATCCCAAGCACAAGACTTTCCATGAAGGAGCCAAAGTGGATGAACTTTTCCTTTGGAAAATGATGTGCAGATTCGTCAAAAGGCACCAACGTTATTTACAAAATGCCTTTTCTATGGGAAGCCTGAACTAACTATATAACTATAATTAATATTTAAAACCTCGTTTGTTATATAAGGATCTAAAACTTTATTAACCAGTGTAGGAATACTATGGATTACTTTTGAGTCGAAACATTCAGGGTTCTGGAATTCATTAATAGGTAAGTGGCTTCCGAGACACAGTAGGAGTAGGGGAATCATTTTTCATCTTTGACAGTGGCCTTTTACATTCTGCTGAGCAAAACACGTTTTGTTCTCACAAACAACGAGGCAGCCTCATTGACTCCAGACTCAGCATAAGATGAGGGTATTTTCCTCGTGCTGATTGCCAGCAGCTCTCCCTCCAAAGCACAAGTGAGAGGCGCATAAAGGAAAGGAGAGCTCTTGCTACCAAGCAGAGATATCTCTCATTTAAATGAAGCAACCCCCTACCCTTGCAAGCCTTGCAGAAATAAAATATCCCGACTCTTTTGCAAAGGAACCAAACAGAGCTGTCTGTACTTATTTTTAGTCCTGAACAGAGACGCTGGGAGCAGGGGTGCGGGGGTGATGTGGCATCCCAAAAATAACCATGCTTGAGTACAGAAGCTGAATGAGCAATAAAGGTGTCTGTAAATTTTGTATTTATCTTGTCATGTTGACTGTGCATTGAAAGCAGGTGTCAAGTGTCAGCCAATGTCCTCTGACAAATTGTTGCTTAATCTTTTAAAAGGGAGGCTTGTGTTTTCTTTCTCTGTAGAGGATGTGGCGCAAGGGTCAGAGCTGCAGACTTTGGAACAGGGGAACAAGGTTCAAGTCTCTGTGTTGGCTCAAAATCCTGTGATTCTGGGCAAATCACTTAGGGCCATATGTATGAAGCTATTTTCGATTCGCAAAGGCCGAAATTCGCCGAATTTCGGCCTTTGCGAATCGGAAACGGCCATTTTTGCACATTTGCAATGTATGAAAAAGTAGCAAAATAAGGAATTGCAAAAATTTGCGATTCCTTATTTTGCCATAGCATTTAAGGAATCGCAATTTTGCGATTCCTTAATTGCTATGTAAGAAGCTTTTTTCTCTTGCGAATTTGGTTTAAGGAATCGCAATTTACCACCAACTAAAAGTTGGTGGTAAATTGCGATTCCTTTTCAATAAGCACAAATTGGCATTTTTCATTGTGGCATGTGACGCACATGCATGCCCTTAGGGCATGTATGTGCGCCATATGCGCACACATGTCATTTTCAGGGGTGCAGCAGGGTGTTCTTGAGACACCCCTGCACCCTTGAAAATTCGCACAATTTGCGATTAGCAAATAGAGATTAGCAAATTTCCCCTTCATTCCTATGGGCCTCCTGGCCCATAGAAATGAATGGGAAGTATTCCTTATTTGCGAATTCGCAATTTGCGAATTCGCAAACAAGGAATAGTAAGGAATCGCTAAAATTCCTAGATTACCTACATACATACCGTTTTGCGAATTCTAAATAGCGATTCCTTAAGATTCGCTATTTAAAATTTGCAAAACGGAAGTATGATACATATGGCCCTTATTCTCCATGTGCCGATAAAAAAAATAATGTATCCTTATGTAGCGTAACTGGTGCTCATCTAAAGCACACCAATACCTTTTGGTCAAGTTCGTGCTACATAAAATTGCAAAAAAATAAAAATGCAAAGTTAGAGGATTTTATTAAGTGAAGTATACCAGAATTTTGCTGGGTACAGAGTGTCAAAATAAGGCTATATGATGTCATTTTTTTCCAAAATGTCAATGACTGTACAAATATTTCATAATATATTTTGCTCGAATATAAATTTACTTTAAATAAATGAAAAGACAAGAGGCGCTTGGCAAAATAGAAGCAAGTTGGTTTAGTTAAGTGCAGTGTCTGGGAATGTATCAACTGAGGTGCGTGTGAAGACAGTCTCAAAGTACAGACGTTTTGGCCGCACATATATACATTTTGTGGAGACAAGCAAACACTTTTACATTCTTTGACAAGCATCAGAGTCATAAATAACAAGAAAAACCATCTGATAAGGGGGACAGAGATGGCTCTTGACCTTGGGGAAAGCTAGTTTCCAGTGTAGTGAGCGCATGATCACCCTGTTTGGTGTACATGAGTGTCCTGATTGGCTGAGTGTTCCGAACTACATGCGAAATCTAATTTTGTGGTATTTTGGGAATGGGTGCCTTTGGCCAAACGTGTTTTATTGGGGCCAATCTCTTGGGGCTGCTTGTGGTGGGACCACCTATCTGTGGGATCGATCGGGGTTTTGCCAGGGTGCGCGTTTGTCTTTGGGCTAATTTTATCCTCACATCTGACCTGTCAATCGCTAGACTTGGGTTTGAGTCACAGGGCCTGTCTGACCATGTATCTCTGGCTTTGGGTTGATGTAGAGGTCATCTCGGATAAATCCGACAGCAATGATATGAGCTTGTGATTGTGAACATGTGTGATATCATATTTATCGATATTCTCTTTATTACACGTATAGTTGTTTCACCGTACATCAACATTACATTCACTGAGATTGATGTCATTATGCGGGCATAAGCTATGGTGTACATCGACATTGGATTTACTGGTATTGACATCACTGTGCATGCATAGGTTGCAGCGTACATTACCATTGCATTTACTGGTATTGACATCATCTGGCTTGCACAGATTACAGCATACATCGATATTGCATTTATTGGTACTGCTGATGCTATGCGTACATACATCAGGGTGTACATTGCAATCATATTTATCAATCTCAACAATATCATGAGTTAGGAAAGCACAAATGAAGCATATTTTTTGTAATTCTGAATTGTGATGAAATAAAGATTTAATAATGATCAAAATGAATCAATACACCTGGTGGTGTGCAAATGAAATATTCGCTGAAACCTGACTTCCACTCATTAGTGTTTGTGTGCTGTGTAGTTTTATCATGAGACTGTGCGTCTGTGCAAATGTAGTGCCCATTTCAATGGAAAATATGCTGCCTGTAATAGCAGTGCACTACTACTCCATGGGTTAGTTTTGTATTCACAACAGTGTACTCCAAAGGGCACCTCTGGCTTCGCGCCACACCCTTGCCATTCTGCTGCTGAATGGTTGTGGCTCGTTTGTGACACTTGTTATTTGAGCGAAACTGGAATTTTTCAGAATTCTCATGATTTATGTGATGTAAGATTGATGGCAGCACCCTCACTCTGAAAATGGTCCTGCCCCAGTGGTCCTGAAGCTCTGTTGCCAGGGCTGGACCAGCCAGTTCTTTGACTGACTCCCATTTTCTGTGTCTAGATTGACTGTTCTTTAGAGCCCAAATGTCTGGAGCCCTGTGTGCCAACCTAGCACTTGGTTGCCCTGAAAATAGACCTAGTGTGCTTTTTGGCACTACTTTTGAGTGTCTTCCCTGCAGAAAGGAGCTCTGCCAATAATAATGAGAAGCTGGGGGTAGCGGTTTGTTACCCAGTGGCTCGCGGGGAAGCTTACCTCAGGTGACTCCTACTTCATTTTGAGTAGCTGCAAAAATAGACAGCTAATTTCACATTATTTTTTGTCTGTGAACCCCCCGGTCTTTTTTGGATCAGATGACCACACTAGCTTATCCCCATACAGTGAAGTTCTATGTTTGGGGCTTTAATTAATTTGTGAAAAAAAGAAAATGTCTCTAGAGGTGTGGGAAACTGGAGTATTTTTGTTAGTACATTGCTCTGAGTGGAGGGCTCCCCTTTTTCCTAAATTCCCTATTTGCTCCCTTTTGTTTGATATGCCGTGAACATAGAGCTAAAACCATGAAAGAGGCTTCACTCTCTGGGCTCTGGCCAGGAGGAGCTGTGGTCACCGGGAGAACCTGGAATTAATCAGACTCATCTCAGACCTCCTAGTTGTAAAGACCTGGACGCTTTCAGAAAATCGTGAGCTGTCTTTGAAATTTGTATGGCTTTTGGGACCAGATAAACGCTAGAGGCCGGCTCCTACTGGTTTCATGGCTGCACAGCAGCAAGCCTAAGCAGTAACTTTCTTAGAAACCTTGGATCATGGGATCGGGTTACCAGACTCATATATTTAGGCCAATCACTAATTTGATCCCTGTACACTGCCCAACTGGCACTGCAGAGCATTGGCTAAAAACCCAAACCAGGAATAGTGCACTTATTAAGATGTGAAATTGATCCTCCAACTTATGTCTGACTGGCTCGAAAACTATTTTTTCTGTCCTAGAGAAATAACTATTTTTTCTCTCCTGGAGAAATATGTCCTCAAATCAACCACGTTATTGTTCCTTAATTATGAGAGAAGAATCTCTGACGCACGCACTGGCCACAGTGAGCAAGCCCGATCCCCTGAGGGAGGCCAGTGTGTAAGGCTAGAATAACCAGACCAGCAGATGCCTCCACATTTTAGCCAGCATTTTCTCATAACTATTCACTTTGTTTGGTCACTGCCTAAAGCAATTCCAGGATCAGGATGCGTTCCTTGGATGTCCTTCAAAGGCCCAGTTACTCATTGCCATATGAAAACACTTTTTTTCCCAGGCACCTCTCCAATTTTAGCATGAGGTTATGCAACCGGCTGGCATTAATAATTCGCTTTTTTGATACACACGCGGCTAAGGCTGCCCCGGCTGCAAAGCTTTCTCGTGTAGACCACATGACGGTCTGAGATACGCACTCTCAAAATATGTTTTCTTTACATCTGCTTAACGTGCTTCTTTTTTTAATTTTTTTTACCAAAAATGGTAATATATTACATCTATGTCAGAATAAGCCATTGGTCCTAAAACAGAATGCAGTATATTTTGAAAACTAAAGCGTAGATTCATTAAAGGGACAGAAGAGAAATATTATTATGAAAAAAACGGCACTCTTTCCTCATTTTGACTTTCACTTGCGGCAGCCGAGACACTGTTTAGTGCAATGCCAGGCTGGAAATGTTGCCTCGCCCTGGTGAGTTCTTCAGGGGCCTGGGACTCTCACTTAAGAACAGCCCCTGTTTACTTGAGACATGGAAGTAATAGCACTGGGCACGTGCACCATTTAGGTAGGTCATCAGTGGCCCTATAACAGAAAAATGCACCCCTGCCCCCCAGGTAGATAAGAGTATTCGTTCACTGAGATGAGATCCCTGGGTAGGAAATTAAAAACAAAAAGAAATGACTCCCACCCAGTGAGGTGAGAAATGTAGCCAAGCGTATCTTGTGCCATGTCATTTCTGGTTGGTGCTTCACAGACATCCAAAGGAGTGCCAGCGACAACTAGGGTGGCCTCGTGGTGGACTTCCACATAGGAGCGGCCTCTGTGGTATTGTAAAGCGACTTGTCTTTCACCGAGGTAGGGCACCGGCAGCCTAGCAGGACATACCACCCATTTACATAAGGTGACCCTCCAAGTGAAGAAAGAATGCTGCAATATACCTGGCTAGTTCGACCTGCAGTGCAAACCACTGACCAGGATTAGGAGCATTGAGGAATTAAATAAAAAATCCGGCAACACAGAAAACAACAAAAATGCAGAAAACAAGCGAAGCAAGACTCAGTTTTAATAGCCACCAGTTTAGTACAACTACATAAATTGCGCTCTATTTTACTTGTCATTACCTTACATTTCATTTTCCTTCAAAACACTTATATGGTTTTTTTAAAAGGCTCCACTTGAAGCTTCATAAAAAGCAGACAACTGAGAAATGTAAGGAATATTTTGCAGACTACTTTCAAAACCTGGTTCTTGGGTAATGCATGCTGTTTAAACTCCTGCTGGAACACAAAGACAATACAACAAAGTTTTTTTTTTACTTCCTTTATTCATGTATTTATTTAGCACTTTGAATAGGAAGTGTTTTACAAAAGAAACAGTAGCAGTGCACAGAGTAGAGCGATAAGGTGGTTTACTCAGGACCACAGTCATCTGTTCCGGTGTGTACTCATTGTGCCAGTTGTGTGGCTAGATAGCACGCTTCTCTGTAACCCAAGGTTAGTGTTTAGACCAGCTATAATTACTTATGGTTGGTTATCGGGATATTAATGGTTGTCTGGATTGATCTTGTGCTCTCAGGAATTTGTTCTGTTAACCCCTCCATTTTCTATGTGGTACATTGTGTAAATATGAGTTAGGTGTGGTCATTAGTGTGAATTCATGCAAATGGAAGGCGGGATGCGTTGATAGGCTAAAGGTGGTTGGATTGCTACTTATCCTACCTTGCATCAAAGACATAGAACACCCTGCCTCTCCACCTGAGGCAATCACTGTCACTGCCTCAATTTGGGAAGTGGCTCAAGAACAGGCTCAGCGATTGTACCACAGTGCCCTCGATGGATCTGCCGTGCCCCCCCCCCCGCACCTTGAGACCCTTATGGGTCTACAAGACACTTGATTGATTGATTGCTAGAAATAATTGCACAGAAGGTGAGTTTGTGGTTAATGCTCAGGGATAGTGAGGCTTGTAGAGGATGGAGGTTAAATAGAGTCTCATTCAATAGAAAGGAAAGGACAAAGAGGAATCAATAGATTTAACTCAAGGTCTATTCAATTGTCACGCAGGCTTTTTTAGAAATATGCTCGTAGAAGACTTTGAGGTAGCATGCAATCTGAGGTTGTAGAACCTGTGTCATAGACATAATAAATACATGGTGGTAAAGTGATCCTATGTTACCTAAAAGAAGTTTGCTAGACCATTCATGGTAACCTTCTATAAAGACGTGCCACATCCTTGGAAAAGGATAACTTGGGTGGTCTAGCAAAATTCTTTAAGGTTATGTAAGTTTGCTTTGCGATGGGTTTATGTATATAATACGATTTGAAGGGTATTTTGCAAACTTCTAAATCTCCCTCTCCCGGTTTTCTGTGAGTTATACATAAACTGTAGACAGAAGATTTGATGGTTTTTGCCTGTTTATGTTGTTGCATCTTTTGCTGTTTCATTTGACCCCTGGTGGTGTTGAGCAATTTATGTTCAATTAGTTACATTACCTTTGATGAGATTGATGAGAAGGGTTGGTGGTTGTTGCCTGAATATGCTGTTGCATCTTTTGTTGTTCCATTTGGCCCAGGATGGCGATGAGCAGTTTATCCTTTCATATGTTGCGTTACCTCTGATGAGACACACATGCATCAATTCAATTAAAAAAGTCTTTATTTCGATTTAGAAATCATAAAAACAGCATTATAAAAAAAATATAACAGCTTTAAAACCAATAAGGTAACATATCGTGTAGCAGATTTCATAACACAGAGTGACATCAGGACGATATATCAAATTGTCATCCGTACAACTACTGATTAAAAAAATTAATTAAGTACATTAATGAGCTTGTAACATTCATTTTAACATCAGTTTTGTACACGTTTAATTCCATTTATAAAAAAATTTAAAAGATAAAAAGGGAATACAGAAGGTTCCATATACAGCGAATATATAAAATATTTGGGTAGCATGATCATAGTAATACATAAATAATCAATGTAAACATGATTTACATGCACGTTTTATCCACATTCAGTGCAGGAACTTTGCAACCGCTATGACCACAGGCTGGGAGCTATTTGTTTTGAGGATCCTTAAAGACTCACAACCTGTTTTAAGTCCCAACTGCAAGAAAATAGGTTTTAACCAAGTTTGCCTTGGAACTTTGTATTCTGGACAGATAAATAAAATGTGGCCAATACTTTCCGGTTGAGTAGGACAAAAAGGACAGCTGGGGTTGTATCCTCCACTCCATTTAGCAGTAAAAGAGTTAATAGATAGTGTACCACCCCTAAATTGGTGGTATCTCTTCCTATCCTCAGGAATGGTAATACAATCCCAATATCCCTCAAGTGCAATTGAGTGTTTTAGTTCCAGAAAGTCCGCAGATAGTGACGGACTGGTACAGCAACCAAATCTGTTCATTGAAACCATGCTCCAATAAAGTTCTCTAAAAGTTTTTCTAGGTGGGAATATATTGGCTATTGGATCTTCCCACAGACTAGATAGGCCCATAGCAGTATATGTTGCCCTTGCCTCCCTCATCCTTGGGATTTTGTGTGCCCTGTCAGCATCTCTGACTTCAAGGAATGCCCCTGTATACTGGGAGAGATCTGGGGTAACCCACAATCTCCTCCAGTATGCCACTGGTCTATACCGGGCCATATCTTCCAAGCGTTGGGATCCCAGGTCATAGAATAGGGGAATCAAGGGGTAGATACTGGGAGGCCCGTGATTCCACGTAAAAATGTATTTTGGGCAATAGTCAATAGGGTAAGATTACAAAGACCCCACAATTCTGCCCCATAAAGAACTGCTGCACGTAAATGTTGAGTACTAAGGCAATTGGCCTTGTGTGGCAGAGGAAAAACTCTTTTGTAAGGGTACCTGATAACTGTGCATGCTTCGTGACCAACTGGTTTGTATGATGTTTCCAATCTAATTTAGAAGCGAGGGTTATACCCAGATATGAAAAAACCTGAGTCTGTTCAAGTTGAACCCTATTCATGGCCACCTTCCCTCTCACAAACTTGGACTTATGGAGGACCATGAACTTGGTCTTGCTCACATTTATGGAAAGTCCATAGTCTTTTCAGAATACCTCAAAAACATCTATAGCCTTTTGCAGGCCTTGTGTTTTCGAAATTAGTAGAGTATCATCTGCAAACATCAACAGGGGGATCAAGTTACCATCCAACTTGGGGGCATCGGTTGGTTGGTGCTCGTAGTAATTGATCGCCCTGTTGATGTACAGTGAAAAAAGGGTCGGTGCCAGTACGCACCCTTGGCGTACTACCCTAGCGATTGGAAACTTATCTGTTACCCTCCCCAGTTGGGTCCAACGAACTTGGGTAAAATTGTCCTTGTGTAATTTCATTAAAAAGGCCAGAGTATCCAATGGCATGCCCTGGTCTGGAAAAACAGCCCACATTTTTGCTCGTGGCACCAAGTCGAACGCTGATTTAAGGTCGACAAAAGCCGCGAACAGCGTACCCCCCCAGCACTACCACCCGCCAATAAATTAAAACAAATCTAAAAACTTGATAAATTGTGCTTGTATGACTGCGGAACCCTGCCTGGAGAGGTGACAGTAGGTGTATCAAATATACCTATGCACAACATTGTGGGTAAGTGGGAGAGTAATTCCTTTTGATCTTCTGGCTGTACGAGAATGATGACACTTCAATGCTTTTTCAACTCCAGGAGTGAGGGAATTGTTCAGTAGCCCTATGCTAGAGCCTTCTGTGGACAGGGCCTAGTAGGAAGATAGAAGTGGCACAGCACGGTTTGGATGAAACGAGATTAGAGTTGGCAGATCTTAGTTTTGAGTTAGTGTGATTTTTAGTATGGGACATCAGGTGGATCATGATAGGTAAGGTGATGGATTCCGTTGATAAATGTATCAGTCGTTTGGATATATCCCTGTTTCTGTTGGAGAGCAAGGCAGCTTGTTTGTGGTAGGATGAATTGGAAGTGTGCTTGGGTAGGTTAGTAACCCTTTTGTATGTCACAATGACAGATGCTGCTATTGCCTAACTCAATTCCACTTGTTTAAGTCATCTCTAAGGGAGGAGAAAATCAGCTACTCTGAGATGCAAACTTGTAATCTACAGATTGCACAAAGATCCCTGCAGTGGGCACATTAACCTATCCTACAATGCATCACTCCCTATGTTAGAATTGTTCTTTTTTCATGAGTGAAAGCCAAGGAGAAAGACCAAGATTGATGTTTTCACATGTCTGCGCAAAATCTCAATTGATTCCAGCACATCCATGACCCTTCTCCAATTCAGGATGAAACTAAAGACATATCTCTTCAAGGTCAGCAGGACGATCACCACCTGTTGTGGAGCCCTTAGACCCCTGAGGAAGTTGGTGCACTATCTTTCCCCAGAGGCCTGGAAAACTGTTACAGTAGCACTAATCTCCTCTAGGTTAGATTATTGTAATGCACTATACTTGGGTATTAATAAACAGCAGGTACAACGCCTGCAAGTGGTACAAAAGGCCGCTGCTCGGTTGTCACTGACGCCCCCAGACTTTCATCAGCAACCTCCATCAGGAGGGATCTTCATTGGCTCCCTATGCAGGCCAGGATAGAGTTCAAGGTTCTTTGTCTTACTCACCGTGCCTTGTATGCCGGCGGATCGGAAGATCTCAAATACTTGTTAACACCTTATACCCCTGGTAGGGTCCTTCGATCTGCCAACAAAAATCTTCTTGTGATCCCCAGAATCTACAAAGCCAGATGGGGCGAGAGGTCTTTCCACTCCCTTGTCCCCAAGATCTGGAATACTCTTCCGGCGGATATTAAAGGTCAGTCGGCTTACTTTCTCTTTCGAAAGGCCCTGAAGACCTGGCTCTTCAGGGAGACTTATCTGTAATCCCTTCCCCCTACCTCACAGCCTATACCATCGTTAGCGCCTTGACGCTATGGGCAATGTCGCGCTGGATAAATCCCTTTTCAATTCAATTCAATTCAATTCAAGGTGCATTACCCCCAAACCCTAACATGCCCTTCCAAACATGCTAGAATCCACCTATTGCTGTCTCCAGTAAAAAGCTTAGTCTGGTGGCCTATGTTTGACCTCATGGTCCCAGGTTCAAATCCTGGTGAGTTCACTCAACCTTTCATCCTTTTATGGTCAATATTGGCGAATGTTTGCTTTCCACATACACGTGTGTTATGTTATTTGTATCGTCCCTTGGTCTTTTACCTGTAGAGTTCTATTCTACTAGGTTTGTACTAGACAAAAACCCTTAAATACATTCAATCACCAGGCGTAATTGTCATGTGCATGATTCTTATTTATTTATTTTATTTATTTAAAAGGTTTTATATAACGCTACTGGACCCAAGAGAATCAGAGCGCTTTACAGATAGGTAAACACATAGAGACACAATTACATAGCGAATCAAACTAACATAGGATAAGGCATTTCAGTTAGACGAGGGAAATGAGGAAAGAAAGTAACTAAGAGATAAATAAGAGAGACGAGGAAGGTTGAAAAATAGGAGAGAGAAGCGAAAGTAGGAGAAGGAAGAAAGAGGGGGTGTGTTGAGGAGAATACAAAATAAGGACAGTGTCATTACAGCGACGTTAGGTACCCCAATATTTGTTGAGAAGAAGCGCCTTGAGTCTTTTTTTGAAGAGAGGGTAGGAGGAGTTGCGGCGAAGATCTTTGGGGAGAGAGTTCCAAATCATAGGGGCATTACCTGAGAATGCACGTGATTGGGTCTTTTTACATTTGAGTCTCGGGGGGATGAGGACAAGGGCGTTAGTGCTTCTCAAGGACCTAGAGCAACCAGCTTTTTGTAGTTTGTCAGAGAGGTAGGGGGAGGGTGTTTTGGTGAAGGGCTTTGTGAGTGATACATGCCATCTTGATGGTGGATTTACCTTCAATTGGGAGCCCGTTGAGGTTTTTGAGGGCAGGAGAGATGTGATTAAATCGCTTACACTCAGAGATAAGCCTGGCAGCCAGGTTGAGAACAGATTTAATCGGGGCAAGGTGGACTTTAGGGGTGCCTACAAGGGTGGCATTACCATAGTCAATTCTGAAAAGTACAAGAGATTGGACAACGATTTTGAATTCATCAGCAGGAATTAAAGGTTTGATTTTTTTAAGGTAGAGAAGGGTGAAGAGAGCACCTTTGGCAGAGTTAGAGGTGGAGAGGGAGCAGTTGAGAGCTTTGATATCATTGATCCTGAGTTGGATACGCAAAGAACTGTTTTTGGGAGTGAAAAGGATGATTTCAGTTTTTGGGGGATTCAGTTTGAGATGATTGAGATGGAACCAGGCTTGGACTTTATCCACGGTATCATTGAGGTGAAGGATGTCATGGTGGGACTTGATCTTGTAATATAGTTGCGGGTCATCAGCATAGAGGTAGTAACTGATATTAGCTTGTTTGAGAATGAGGGTGAGTGGTTCCATGTATAGATTGAATAGGGTTGCGGAAAGGATAGAACCTTGTGGAACACCCTAGTGAGACAGGTTGGGGTTTGGAGAGGCAGTGACTGAGTTTAATTTGTTAGGATCTATTTTAAAGATATGATGTGAACCATTGGTGGACAATGCCCTCAAACCCAAAGCGGTCTTTGAGAGTATTAAGAAGGGTGGGATGATGGACAGTATCAAAGGCTGCAGAGAGGTCAAGGAGGATAAGGAGGGACGATTCACCTTTGTCAAGAGAGCGATGAATATCATCAGTAATACTGAGCATAGCAGTTTCAGTGCTGCATCCTTTCCTAAATCCAGATTGGAAAACATCAAGGAGATTGAAGGAGATGATATGGTTGTCTAATTGGGACAGGACACATTTTTCAAGGACTTAGGCCTAGGTTTGTGCTATATTAATACCCTTGCATACAATCACCAGGATTAGCCAACATATTCCTGATTCATTCTGCCAGTCTTTCTTGACCAGCGGAAAATCTCATGATTTCCATATGCTCTTGTCAATTAATGATTGCAAACGTCATCCATGTAGGTACTATATTACTCAGGAGTGTTGTCTATTCTGGATGTGATGTGTGAACACCATGCTTTTTGACCCTCCTCACTACTAGCACCTCATGCTTGGAGCATATGTGGGGCGAGGCCTGAAAGGAAATTCTCTTCAGACTGTAAGCTCAGGAATTTCCACGAAGGGCTCAAGTCCGTGTTCACGAGTGCAGACTTTTGGTATGTCCACCTGCACTATGAGTATGTCCTCCTTTATTTTGACTGATGCTACATAGGTAACAGCAGATATGGAAAGAATTGCTTCCTCCGGGTAGGAGTGGATCACTGACTTTGTACATTGGTCAAAGCACGTGCACCCACCAGATGTGAAAGGGCCTCAATGCCAGAATAAGTCTTGGAATGTTTACAGTCATAGTAAGAAGTGCCCCATCTAGCTGTAGGAGTCCAACATCTTTGCACAAAGGCCGCCCCCATGCCATATTTTCAGAGTACCAGCTATGCATTTGATTCTGCTTTAGTTTAATTGTATTTAAATTTACCATATTGGAATATCCTGAAAATCGGGCAAAGGTCCGGCTGTTGGCCAACAGCGGACAGCCCTGGTGCAGGATGAGACATACAACTAATTTACATGTAACATTATCTCTCTCCACAGAACTAGGGTGCATTAGAGAATGCTGAAACTGACCAGTGTTAGGAGAAAAGCTAACCTTTGAGGTGGCTTGTTTTCGCAGCCTGCCAGGCTAGTTGCCCAAGTACCACTAGCCATGAGGGGCACAGGGAGACCATCCACCTTGACTGTGCCAGGGTCTACCCAGGCTTGGATAGCAAGGCTGGTTACCAGAAAATTGCTAAAGGAGTGTAGCAGCAAGCTAGTAGGTAATAATGGGAAAATAAGGAAGTTGAGCTCAAAAGCTCCCACACTCCTCCCACAAGAAGAGGAACTATGACCGAATGCCAATCAATCTGAGTCTCAGCAGCTACCTCGCAGAGTCAGCTCCAATACACTTGATTGCATCTCAGCATGAAAAATGCAAACAAGTCCAACTAGTACTGCGGGCAGAGCAGACACAGATCACACACTCCTTGGCCTGCAAAAGATCAAATTATTCATGGCAGCTGTCGTAATCATTGTTTACAGGTGCCTGGTAATCTGGTTTCATATTTAGATACTTGGAACCCAGTTGATGCAAGCGAAACACGTGTCGGCTGTAGCTATACAAAATTGAATGACCCATTAATTAGCAACACAAAGTCATACACATCATGATCGTTAATGCTGAAAAATAACTGGTTGCACAACCAAATCTTTACTATGTTGAATGAATGCTTGAAACTTAATATACAGTTTGCAAATTTAATTATCTGTATTACATAACAAATTGCTAATTCGTCCCCTCAAAAAAAAAACCTTGAAGAACCTGCCTAGTGGTGGAAGGTAAGGCTCCGTTGCCAATTTCATTGTGATTGTGTAGTGAAGATGTGTTTTGTACATGGTGTTTGCAGGCGTCTAGCTAATAATTTTATACAAAAGTAGTATAAAGTAAAGTTAAAATAATTTAAAATACCGAACTAAGATGGAGCTTACAAGAACAAAGAAATGTTACCCCACATCAACAAGTAAGTTAGGGGCATATTATCAAGGGGGTTTATCTCCGCTTTTATGGCTTTAAAAGCCAAGAAATCGGAGATAAAATGATCTCCCTATTACCTAGCTGTCGCTAACACCAGTTAGCGACAGCTAGTAGGAGATAGCGACCATCTTGGGCCCCGCTTTGCATGTCAGTGATATTTATCACTAATGACATGCAAAGTGGGCGTGCCAAGATGTTAGCGACTGAAAACAGTCGCTAACATCGCTATCTCCTATTACCAACTTTTGGAGATATTTGTGCTAAGCGCGAATATCTCCAAAAGCTAACACCAGCCCCTGAGCAGTTCTTAGCCATGTTATCCAATGGTAGGTGGATAACATGGCTAAGAGCATTAGCTCGCTAATGCATGAATATGGCTGACTTTTCAGCGATATTCATGCATTGAGGCCGATTTTTATCGCATTTGCGATAAACCTTGGTAATACCAAGGTTTATCTGCGATAAAAATCGCCGCAGGTCGGCGATACATTTTTGTCTCTAACCAAGCAATACCAAGCAATAGCGATAATTATCGCTATTGCTTGGTAATATGCCCCTTAGTTTTTTCATGTTAAGAATGAAGTTTGCGTTATGTTGTGACTACATACTTCAGTTTAGGAGTGCGACTAGGCTCGCACTCAGGATCATTTTTCTGGTAATTATGTTGTTTCATTTCTGTTTAGAATGTATTTTTTGAAATGATCAGTTGCTGTTATCTTCTTCACTGAGGTGCAGTTGTTCCGACTCAG